>NW_026575052.1:74570000-75247396 GCF_905146905.1 Nyctereutes procyonoides | reverse complement strand
AGACGAAACTGAATGAACATGGCTACATTCCAATAAAAGTTTATTTATGGAAACTCCATTTCTTACAACAGAAATTTTAATTTCGGGATCCCTGGGTGGCGCAGCGGTTTAGCGCCTGCCTTTGGCCCAGGGCGCGATCCTGGAGACCCAGGATCGAATCCCACGTCGGGCTCCCGGTGCGTGGAGCCTGCTTCTCCCTCTGCCTGTGTCTCTGCCTCTCTCTCTCTCATTCTATGTGACTATCATAAATAAATAAAAAAAATTAAAAAAAAGAAATTTTAATTTCTTATCATTTTCATTTTTCACAAAACATCATTCTTGTTTTGATTTTTTTCAACCATTTACAACATAACCATACTGAGCTTGTGAGCCATACAAAAACAATAATATGTTAATGTCTAAAAATAGGTGAGTGCTATTGCCATTAGCAAAACCACAAATTGGAGTCTAAATAGGGGGAGCCATACTCGTGCGTGGCATTTGAAGCATTACCTCAAATGGGCAATACAGCCTAGAACTATGGGCATCTGACTTAGGAACCAGTATATGCCAAAACCTAGTGCTTTATTTGCTGGTATGTGTGTTTGTGTGTGCGTGTGTGTATGTAGTACCCATAGTGAAGGAAAAAATCCCCCAAAACTGACTTTTGATCCTTTTCTTCCATGAAGACAATAAGATTTACAATATTAAGTTCCTTTTTTAAAAAAATTTGAAGTCTATAGCATCTGGTGTTAAACAGAAATGTCATCTCTCCCTCTCTCTCTCTCCTTTTAAAGATTTTATTTATTTGACAGAGAAAGTGAGAGACAGAGCATGAGAAAGAGCACAAGCAGGGGAAGGGATTGAAGGAGAGGGAGAAGCAGACTCCCCGCTGAGTAGAGAGCCTAAAATGGGGCTTGATGCCAGGACCCTGAGATCATGACCTGAGCCCAAGGCAGATGCTTAACCAACTGAGCCACTCAGGCACCCCAGAAATGTCATCCCTAATGCTGGGGTTTCTATATGTCCTCGGAAAAAAGTTGACTTACCTGGTCCTGAAGGCTAGACCCTGAGGAATGCTCACTATAAAGTCAGAAAGAAGACAAGAATCTGAATCCAGAGATAGAAATGCTCAGCTCAAAAAGGTATTTAATATCGATGTAAAATAACCTTTTTTCTTCCTCAGCTAAATCCGCTCATTGCCAGAGGAGAGCCAATGTGCACCCTCTGAGGCTTGAAGCATAGCCTGAAGCAGTCTACCATCAGGGCAGACTTTCTTTGAAATCTAGGGCTTTATTTTAGGAATGCACGTGCATTTGTATTCTACTCTATAACACAGCTGTGTGTTTGTTTTAATATAAAAATGGCATGTTAAACTACTTAACATCAAGGAAAACTGGCACTCCTTGAGGATGCATCATGTTTACCCTGTAGCTTTAAGGACCCCCAGGCAAACCACCTCACCCCCCAAGGGTACAGAGAGTGCACTTGAGGAACATATGGCACAATAGGCCACAGATTTTCAAGATTTCCCTCAGGCACTGAATGCTCACTTTTTATTAACAGGACATGACTGAAACAGGTTTAGACCTCTTCTATTTATAATGCATTGTCTCTCCAAGTGCAGCCCTAGAACCAGCTACATCAACCTCATCAGGGGCTTGTTAGAAATGCAAATTCTCAGCCTCACCACTGGTCTACTGAATCAGAAATTCTGAGGGTAGGGCCCAGCAATCTGTTTAAAAAGCCCTCCAGGTAATTCTGACGTTCTCTAAGTCTGAGAGCTGCTTCTACAGTGGAAGGAGTTAGAAAGAGCCACAAAAACTTTGTTTAGATTTGCTGTGAAGGTGCCAATTTCCCCAATCTCTCTTTGCTTCCCTGTCTCCATCTGTAAAATCAGGATACCACCTTCCTCTCAGGACTGTCTTGAGAATTAAATCAGACACATTCAGACATCCAGACATCCAGAAAACACCAGACATTGGATCTGATGATCAGATGTCCCAGCATGATTATTATTTTTTTCCTTTTCCAAATTCAATCCAAATACTAAAATTGAGGTACAGTTGGCCCTTAAACAACACAGGTTTGAACTGTTTGAACTGTTCAGGTCCACTTATACTCAGATTTTTAAAAAATAAATATGGCACTGTAAACATAATTTCCTTTTGATTTTCTTAATAGCATTTTCTTTTCCCTAACTTATTTTATTGTAAGAATATAGTATATAACACATACACAAAATATGTGTTACATGACTATGTTATTGGTAAAACTTCCAGTCAACAGTAGGCTATGAGTAGTTAAGTTTGGGGTGAGTCAAAAGTTGTACATGGATTGTGATCATGTGGGGGCTCAGTGTCCCTAGCCCCATATTGTTCAAGGTTGAGTATATAAGTGTAACTGGAAGTAATGACCTATGTCCATGAGATGATATGAGCGATGCAGCTGAAATATTTCCCATGAGACACTCTTACCATGGCATTTTCTCTTATCCACATTATTTGCACATTCCTAACTTTTAGCATATGGAATTTTAAAATCAAGTAATCATCAGAGTTGAGAAATATGTAAGTTAAAAAGTACTGGTGACAAATCAGTTTTCAAACAACATATTTTGTCTTTGATTTTAAGAGTTCCTTTGGGAGGGGATCCCTGGGTGGCTCAGTGGTTTAGCACCTGCCTTTGGCTCAGGGCATGGTCCTGGAATCCTGGGATCAAGTCCCGTGTCAGGCTCCCAGCATGGAGCCTGCTTCTCCGTCTGTCTGTCTGTCTGTCTCTCTATCATGAATAAATAAATAAAATCTTAAAAAAAAAAAAAGCACCAGTTCCTTTGGGAGCATTCATTTATAAATTATCCAATTTAAAGGAAAAAAATCTCTCTAAAATACCAGGTTCAAAGAATAGTAAATTGTAAAGGGCACCATTTCCTTCTACATCCCAAAATAGAGCAAAATCTTTAAAGTGTCCTTCTGGTCTCTCATAAAATCACAGATTATATGCACTCGTCTTTCCTCATCTATTCAGTCCAAACATTCATAAGAAGCCTGAATACCTATCATGAATCAATCAGGTCAGATCCACAGAGCAAACATGCTAAAATAAAACAACTTCTTTAAATTCTTTAAAATGTGCAGAGGGGAGTTACATTATTTTATTGTGTTTTTTTAGTTCAATAATTTTAGTTTATTTCACTGAATAAGGTATTTTTCATCTGTTAAAAACTCTGTTTTTGTAAGTAGCTTACAAAAATACAAATAGTGAAATACAATTAAAAATGAATCCATAGAAACAAAATTAAAAGAATATGTCAAAATATAACTGAGGTATATACTAGAAAGTGTGTTGTCTCACTTTTCTTCTTTTTAGTGAGAACACTTTTGAACAGAATGCAGAAATCCACACTACATTCATACACATGTGTTCTATATGCTTGCTCTCTCTCACAGACATATGTATACAAACTCCATTCCTAAAAACATGGGGTCCCAAATATTTAATTTTAAATTATCTGGGAAAGAATTAAGTGAAAGCTTATGCATAAAAATATGGCTCTGAAAATAACTGGAAAAACCCAGATAATTTGGGAGTTATGATATGGCAGATAATTTGGCATAGGAGTATATTTTAGCTTATTTAAAAGAACAACCTATTTTCAAATATGCTTAGCACCATTCCACCCTGGAGTAGAAATCAGTTATAAACCATTGGTAAACAAATTCCTAGTCCTTCTTCATTTTATCCTTTAGAACAGGCTCCCAAAGGGACTCATTCCATTACGCAAAATCTTGCTGACCAGCTCATTATTGTACACTCCCGTGCAGAACTTGGGCTCTGCATTATTTAAAGCATGATCTTAAGTCATCTTGTCACTAATTTACATAATTATCTCTCTGTTTTGATCTATATGGGATAATGGTATTTCAGATTTGTCTAACTATTTAATCAAGATTGAAAAAGAACAAACTTTCTAAATCTGGAGTTTGGGACCTAATGTTGGTGAAACTCCTCTGGAATATCCTCCCACAGGACTGCACATTATCAAAGGATAAAGCAAAGACCACCAGAACTTTAAAAGAGAACAGGAGGAAGAGAGTGTTTGTTGAGTTTATTATCTTGCCAGAGGAGAGAAAACACAGCAGAGAAACACTCGCAGAATAGCTGAGGAGAAGAGAGGCAGAGGAATCAGGGTTTTTTAAGCACTAGTTGGTTCAGATGGCTAGGCTAATTAAGGATGACAAACCACAACTCTAGATAAGACAGAATGAGTCCATAAGGCTGAATATGGTTGGTTAAAATAAATCCTTTGCTCCTTCTAGAGAAAGTCTTTGCACAGATCATCCAATGAGGTCAGCTTACTGGAGAGTTATAGGTCCTTTTATATCTTCAGTGGTGACAAAACACAGCATTCACACTTACACGTTTGCACAACACTGACAGTGAAATAATTTTGTTGAAGTTTGAAAGTACACTAGTTAAGAACTGGGCTCTGAAATCACACTGCCTGGGTATGAACCTTGGCTCCACTACTTACTGGCTGTATGATGTTGGGAAGATAGTGGAATCTCTCTTAGTTTCAATATCTCCATCTATGAAATGGGGATAATAAAAGGACCCTTGACATGGTAGTTGCAAGTAATATATCTATTAATACATTGCTCCATACTTACTACTTAATAAATATAAGACATTATTAGAAATAGCCTCCCTGTGGACCCACAGAAGATTGTTGATGGACAGACCTTGTCATTTTTCTATCTCTCCCAAAGGAAATTAACACTCTCGGTTGTAAAGCAATGCATATGAAATATTCATTCAACCCTGATTCATTCATTCAATGGCTTGCATTTGTGGAGTACCTTCGAGGTACCAGGCCTGGAAGAACTCACAGTCTAAACACAGACACACACAGGTAATTAAAAGTTTGTATTGGGAGGAAAAGAAATAAGACCTAAAGAGAAATAAAAATGGTATATTTCACACAGGAGTTAGGACTAGAGAGGTAGATAATTTTTTAGGAACCTGAGAAAAGGTGAGCTCAGTTTTAACTAACTAGCTTTCTATAAGTAAGTTTTCACTCAGGTAAAAAGATCTGGGAATATTATACTCACAGAGTTGTATTTTCTTCCCATTTAGCAAATATTTTTGAGAGCCTTATTCTTGGTAGGAATTGCAGGTACATTCATTTTTTGCCTTAATATTAAATGTATTCAGAAATTTTGCATCTTGTATTTGAAAAATAAATAAGATTTTATAGGAAAAATAAAATTGTGGCAGGTCAATCAAAACTTAGGAAACTTTGGTCTAGAACTTCAACACACGCAATAATAATCTTAGTAAGAAATATCAGACAATGAAATCTCTACCATCATTTGAACCTACCATTTTTTACAAGCCCTCTACTTTGGGGTTTGCACTCCTCCTTGCAGATCTAGGTTCTTGAGACATTTACTTTTAACAAAGGCCAATTTCATCACAATTAAAACTATAATCTTAAGGGGATCAGAACATGCCACCACAAAACATGCCACTTCAGAATATCAACTCTTTTGACCTGAAGGTACTTCAGATGCAGCAGATGCAGGAAGGGTCCTCTGACTTCTCCCTTTCTACCTGGAAGCAGGATCTACCACTTTCTGTGAGAAAAGTGCCCTTCCTTCAGCAAGAAAATGAGAACTTTTTTAAATTTCTTTTTACTATTAAAAAAAAAAATTCATTAGAGAGAGAGCATGGAAGTGAGGAGGGGCAGAAGGAGAGAGTCTTAGGTAGATTCCATGCTGAGCACAGAGCCTGACATGGGGCTCACTCTCATAATGCTGAGATCATGACCTAAGCAGAAACCAAGAGTCTGACATTTCATCGGACTGCACCACCCAAGCACTCCAAGAAGAGACATTCTGATCACCAAAGACAAAAAGCTGATGCCAAAATGTATTAGTACAAGCCAACCTACAAAAATGATGCTTATCTTCCATTAGTTTCCTCCATGGGTTTCCTAATAACTACCCCTGACTCAAACTCCCTTTCCCCTTGTCATGCCATGACTCCACAATTTATTGTTCTTTGTTAAAATGGTACATAAAGCTCTCAGGTCTATCCAGTTCTTGGGGTTTTTGCTTCTCTTCTATGAAGGCTTTCATGTTATGTGAAATATTAACATCAAATAAACTTTGTATGCTTTTCTCCTGTTAAACGGTCTTTGGTTGTTTACTTCCTGGGTCCAGCCACAGAACCATGAGGACAGAGGAAAAATCTTAATTCCCCTACAAATCTTATAATACCCCTCAGCCCCCAAAACTTTTTTAAAACCCAAGGGAGAATGCCTTTGTGACATCTGCACTTGCTGTCTCCCAACAACCTAGCATAGTGGAAAGTTAGTCCTGGAAGCCACTAAGCCACTCATCTATCTCTTGCACTTACAAGGAAGGTACTTTGACGGAAGTTTTCATTTTCTTAAGATCTTTATATATTGCTAAATTTTCTTCTTTAATAATAAGAAAGTGTACATATGATCATTTCAAAACAGTAGCACACTGAGAAAACTCACACATAAAACACAGCTTCTGTTATACTGCTATCATGCCCTTATTTGCCACTCATGTTAAGAAATATGTTAGAATTCATGTTCCATTTACTTCAGAACAAACCCTATGACCAAACATAGTCCCAAATCTCAAATAATTCACAGTTGGATAGGAAAAGTTATCACACAAACTCAAATTGTACTATTGTATTATTTCAAAATAACTGCTTTACTGAAGAGACAAAGAAGTGCTAGGAGAAATAATGGTAGACAGAGATTAAATTTCTGTAGCTAACTTTCCAAGGCTTCTTGGGATTGTTTATGACTGAAGAGACATCCAAATTATGAAGTAAAAGTGTTTCTAAGGCAGAAGGGACATCTGGGAATGCATTTCAGGAAGGGACAACTAGAAATGCAAAGATGCAAAACCACCCCTCAGAGTACAAGAGGAAGGCAACCCTGTCTCACTTCTCAACAATTTTTTGATATTTCATTTCTGACTCAGTGGTTCTAATAATAATTGAGAAAACTTAGCCAGGTTTTATTTAATCAAACTCAGCTTCTCTGCATCCATTTGAGGATATTTTGGGAGGTGGTTGCTTTTGGAGATAGAGATACGCTGGGGTGGAGGAAGCTGTCTCCAAAGCTGGATTTGGTGACAATCCTAGGTAATGAATGTGAGCAATTGATTTCCAAGAGTGGGTAGCAGGACTCCACTTAAGAAGGTAATGTCTTTACTTGGAAAAACAACACCACTGTTGTGAAAGGTGTGCAACCCTGTGGGCATGTGGGTTGGCAGAAACCAAGAATACAAAAGATGAGTGATCAACTTGTCAAGAGAAGACTAGGAGAAGCTTTTAGCTTGGCCCACAGAGGAGCCAGAAAGCCACTGAGAAACAAGGTACAGTACTACATGATGATGGTGGTGGTGGTGCAAATACTGTTTTCAGAGAATTTACTTCATTTATTCCAGTTATTTGCTGAATGCTATCTTCCCTATGATCCTTAAAACATGCCATAGAAGGGGCACCTGGGTGGCTCAGTAGTTGATCATCTGCCTTTGGCTCAGGTCATGATCCCAGGGTCCTGGGATTGAGTCCCGCATCAGCCTCCCCACAGGGAGCCTCCTTCTCCCTCTGCCTATGTCTCTGCCTCTATCTCTGTGTCTCCATGAATCAATAAATAAAATCTTAAAAAAAAAACATGCCATAGAATTTATTGTTTTGTAGTGCCTTGGGGGGGGGTCAAGGAGAAGTCCCACATTTGTGTGAACCCCAAGATGGAGAACAAACATTCCCATTCCCACCAAATAGGAACAGAGATAACAAAGAGCATTTAAGAAGAGCTTTAGAATCCTAAAACCCATGGCCTCAGTGTTGGAATCAATCTCACCTAAATTGTAAGGTACCAAGAAATTCCAGCATTGAGTTAAACCTATGATCTTTGTTTACGTTAACTTTTTATACCCTATGTGTAGTCCTCCCTCCTGACAGCAATGTTATGTCCTTTGCACACAAAAGACATTGACCATGGAATGTTTTCCTTAGGTGAACATTTGCTGAAAGGAATAATTTTATTTTTAGCACTTGCTACCAAAAGAAGACCATTTGCCTTCAGGTGATAGTAATAAAGGAAGTTAGCAGTGAATCAACTTTGTACCTCCATTTATCCTTAAAGGAAAGGTACTTAGAACTCCAAGTTTCTGGCTTTTTTTGTCTTTGTATATTAGCCCAATACCTCATTCATAGTAGCCTACAGTAGCAAATTTAACTCATGTGACATTGGAATCTGGCAAGTCCAAATTCTGCAGGGCAAGGCAGCAGCCTGGAGGCCTAGGGAAGAGTAGATACTGAAGTTCAAGACTGAAGATAGTCTTCTGGGAGAATTCTCTCTTCTTTGAGGGAGGGAAGTCTTTTTTTTAAGGCTTTCAATTAATTGGATGAGGCCCATCCATATTATGGGAGGTAATTGACATTATTTGAAGTTTACTGATTTAAATGCTAATCTCATCAGAAAAATACCTTCAGAGAAATAGAATAATGTTTGACCAGTCATCTGGGTGCTGTGGTCTAGGCAACTAGACACATAGAATGAACCATCATGCCAATGTACTCCAAAAGTTCTATCCATGGGCCCTCACACAATCACAACCCACTCTCCCCACCCACACACCCAGCAAGCAACTATTCTTCTGATGGTACAATAATCATTTTTTTGTATTTTTAAAAATAGTTTTATCAAACATGTATCCCTAGACATGATAATTTATTCTTGCCTCCTTGTTTTAACTTAATATCCCTTCTAAGTATTCTCTAATTCACAGAACCCACACCATGCTTCTCTTCAGCTTACAATTAATTTGTTGAAGAATGCATGTTTTCTGATGTAAAGAATTGCTTATATTCTGATTATGGATGATTGGATTATACATTACATTTTGAATTTTTCTCAAAAGTCTTGTGTAAGCCCATGTCATGATTTCTTCCAGGTCAGGTAGGTGGGTGGGCTGTAGAACTCCAACAACACCACACACCTGCCTAGCCAGGTATACCATGTCGAGGAATCCTTGAAGTGGCTTTTAGGGGCCAGAGACAAGGCTGTAAAGAGAGCTCTGCCTGGATATGTGAAACATGGCATAGAGGTGGGGGCAAAGAAGAGCTTCCTTGGTATAAGTCTCCCTACGCTTCTAGACTATAGACTCCCAAGGCTCAAGCAGTGTTAATAATAACAGGAATGCAAAAGGAAAGGGTAGGTGATATGAAAATGTATAAAAAAGCAAAGTGAAGGATAAGTAAAAAAAATATTCCAGAGGTATGGGGAAAAGAAGACAATTTTACTGAAATATAACATATAGAAAAGTTAACAAATCATGAGTGCATAGTGATAAATCTTGATAAATCTTCACAAACCAAGCATGCCATGAAATCAGCACCTAACAAAGAAACAAGAGTCTCTTTGCCCCCTTCCAATTATAACCTCCCCCAAAGCACAACTTCTAATATTATAGATCAGTTTTTTCCTGTTTATGTACATTGGATACATTGAATTAGAGAATATATAGTCTTTTGGGGGATGGCTTCTTTCACACACTATTACACTTATGGTATTTATCCATGTTCCTGCCCAGGGCTGTGTAAACCACTAATTTGCATTGTCATATAATATTTGATTGTATGGGAATTTGCACAGATTCTAGTTTGTGGGCTCATGTGGATAGTAGTGCTGTAAACATTCCTGAGGATGGGATGCCTTTTGAGAATGTATGCAATTCGGTTAGGTATGAGATGATGAGTGAATCTGCAGGTATATGCTTATGTCTAGTTTTAACATATAGTGTCAAAGAGTTTTCTTCCCACACTGGGAAAATCACTTTATATTCCTTTTGGCAGTTGAATGAAATTTCCTTTTGCTCCATATTGTTTTTAATACATGGTAGTTTCTGTCTTTTTATTTTAACGATTCTGGTAGCTATGTAGTAGTATCCCTTGTATGTTTTATTTGCATTTTTTTCTGGTAACTAATGGATTTAAGCACCATTTAATCTATTTATTAAGCCTCTGGGATACCTATCTTCTTTTATGAAGAGTCTGTTCAAGTCTTTTGATCATTTTTCTATTGGATTGTCTTTTCCTCACTGATTTGCAGAAGTTGTTTATATATTCTGGATATGAGTCATTTGTCATATATATATTTGAAATATCTTCTCTTCTAGTGGTTATCTAATGTAAAGTTTTAAATAAAGATAGACTGGGGACACCAGGGGGCTCAGCTGGATAAACGTTCAAAGCTTTATTTGGGCTCAGGTTGTGATTTCAGGGTCATGATCTCAGGGTCATGAGATCAATCCCTACATCAAGCCCTGTGCTCAGCACAGAGTCTGCTTGAGATTCTCACTCTCTCCCTCTGCCCCTCCCCTGATTTGTGCGCACACACACTCTCTTTCTCTCAAATAGTAAAATATTTTTAAAAAGAAGACTAGAATATTTTGATGCCTGAAAATAACACTGTCCTTACTGTTAAGGGCAGTAAAAAGTTAAAGGATCTCTCAGCAATAGAGAGAAGAGGGAGATACATCAGAATTGGGCAGAGGACAGCCATGGAAGCAAAGGAAACTATTTACTGTTTATACCACCATCAGCTTCAATTAACACACCTGCATGGCTTCATCAAGATCCACAGCAAAACACTATCACTCTCATTTCCTAGACAACAAAACCAAAAGTCAGGTGTCTCTCCAATGTACACCAGGTATGGTATAGGTAACTTCTCCACACCAGCCAGCCTGGTAAATTTCCCAGATCTTGAATCCAAGCCACCTATTGCCAAAGCCCAATGCTGCCACTACATTTAACTACCACGACTGGCTTATTATGTGGCTATTGCAAAAAATATATATATACCTTGGCTCACTCTATTTGGAAAATTGTGACTACTTAGGCTAATTTATGACTCTGCTATGCCAGTGAGGAAAAGTATTATTTCCCTACCATATTTCCAGAGACAGCTGTCTAGTGATCTACATATGACCTTCTTAGCAACTAGCTCACTATGAGAATTTTGATAAAGCTTCCTGGATGTACAGACAAGTAAAGGAATGAGTGAGTGCCTGTGCATAAAGAGAAAACTTGCATTTTAATGTTGGCTTTCTGCTAAAGATACAAGTGATGAAATTGCCTTCTCAGTGTCCTCAGGTGTTGTGAAAATAATTCAAGTTTCAGATGTCCAAGAAGACTACATGAGGTGAATTATTTTAAGCCATCACTTCTGAAACTAACCTCTGCACTGGCCAGCAAAACAGCTGCAGCAATAAAATTCGCCCTGGGTACTGGCATATGTGGCTTCAGTGAAACAGAGCAGGAAATTTTAAGAGCTGGGAGGAGATAGAGCAGGAAGCTTGCTTCAGTTCTCCTGACTCCTACAAGATGGGCCTTGCAAGGAGCAGATACACCTAATTTAGCTCATCCTGACAAAGGTTACACATGCATATTTTGATGTCTAAGCATTAGAGCCTTCTTTTCAAGCAATTTCATAACCAGTACCCCAGTGTATTAAGAGTTGGCAAAGGTGCAGCCAGCACTGCTGTGTTGAGAAGCTCCAGAGTCCTGTCTAAGGAGACACCTGCCATCATGGAGTAAGCAAGGTGCAAGTGAAACAGCTGTTTGGACAACCACGGAGGCCATAACAAATTTGAGAAGATTCTTGGGGTGTGATGGCAGGGCACTCTGATTTCACCTCCATTTTGTGACTTAGTTGTTCTATCATCTGAAAACTGTCATCTGTTTAACTGTATATCCCAGTTTGTCCAGTCATCAACTGGGGATGCTAATTTCTTCTCTTTTTACTTCATAAATCAAATAAAGTCACCTGGTGTGCATAATAACATATAGGTCACGAGTCTGTAATTCCTAGCAGTGTTCTGAAATTCAAAAGGCTTGCAGGAAAAGACTTTCCATAAGTCGTTTTGACAGAAAAACTTCATCTGACATAAACAGATTTGGCGGTAAAAGCTGACCTGAACTAATTTGAAGCTTTTTATTTATTTAGTCCCACTGGGTGAATATTCATAAGTTTCACTGCAGAAGTGCTAATGAGATTGATTAAGGATGTGGCTCGAGACCCTTTTAGGATTGTTTTGAAGTATATGGAATATGTGCTATTTTAACTTTCTAAAAATCCAAGACAATTTTAATTTTAAAGTATATCTGGACAATGGGAGTACAGGGCTTGCATTAAAACAAAGACCATGATATATAAAATGAAACCAAAGGCCCAGATTTACTTTTATGATGGTTCAAACTGCTTAACCTTCAACTTATATTTTTCCTGCATTGGCATAAACCTGCATCTTATTCTCAAACAGGTCACCAGCAAGGTCATTTTATCCATTAAGAACAATAGATGCAGTATCAAAGGCTTATGACCTTTCTCAGGCCCTGCAAAAATGAGAACTGAAAAACCAAGCTATTGGTCCCAAAATATGAAAACAAAATTATAAAACAAAATCTACAAAATGCACACCACAAAAATCTATAAAACTTAAAAGGAGATACTTCATAAGTGGCTAAATTTAGTATTCTAAAATATCATTGCATTTGAAAATAATTTATAGATTCAATTTTTCTCATTTTGCAAGAATGCTCATGTATGTAAAATAATTGTCAAGAATGACAGCCTCTCATAAATTGTATTTGCTCTTGTAGTCAAATGATTGCAAAAACAAATGAAAATTTTTCCAAGTGTTTATAAAAAAGTAGTATGTTTAGTATGAGATGCAAATGCAATTTAATACATTTTATATAAATTAGAACATATAACTCTTATAATCTTCAACTTGGCCATTGAAAGAAGTGCCAACTCTGCCAACATAAGCTCTAGGAATGATATTAAGTATTGGGGTTGAGAGATTTTCTCCAGGTATCCGTAGCATCACCTATTTAAGTTTCACCAACAGATTCGAGTTTTTTGGTTCCTTTTTCAGTTACAAATATAAACATCATTGATCAAACATTCCTACCCTGGAGACATGCTCTGTAGCAGACCTAATGTAATCAGACCTAATATGATACTAAAAGTAGTATCTAGACCTAATATGACCATCATATTAAAGATCCACTTAATTTGACCTATAGGTCAATAGTGACAAATAAATGCTGGTCTAAATCTCTGGCTGTCTGCATAGAAGCTTTAGCTCTATGGGCATGAGTGGTTGTTCAGATCACAGTCCCTAAGCACAGAAATACAATTCTATTACCAAATTGTGGAAATGACTTGCCTATCATTATGGTATGCTTTACATAGAAAACCAAATTTCTAGGGATTCTGCTGCTTTATCACACTTAGTATTACTGTATCACTTAATACTTACAATATCCTATAAGTTAGCTGCCATATTTCCCCCCATTTTATAGGTAAGGAAACAGGACTGAGAGATTCAGTAGCATTCCCAAGATCAAGCTAGTGACATAGATAGGATATCTATCATAGCTAATTTCTAAGAACGACTACTTGGCTTTTATTCTTTATTTCTAGCTTTCCCCCTGCTTGATGTTAGCAGAGAAGGCTTCTGTATCTCAGGCATTCATATATAATTTTCCAATGGGCATTTTATTGATAAGTGGATCATGGTGAAGTAAGACCACTGGTTTCCCTAACTTGTTTCATTTTCCACAGTCCCAAAAAACATCAAGATGTCTCCACATTTATCCCATTGAGGACCTCAATAAGTCTTAAGTCCACAGATTATCTTAAAGAGCACCACTGACCACTGCTGTAGCCATGCTTCCCTTAAGGTGGCAGTGAAGGAGTCACCTATTCTGGGTGACTGTATATCATGGTTTAACATCAAGGTGTTAACATCAGACAAACCAGCAATCTCTTCTTGCTCAACTTATGACTTCTTCCCACAGCGAAACGTTATTCATTAACTGTTTATCCTCAAGTGGCCTGTAATACTTACCAATGTTCCCATAATAGCCAATTCACTGGTAATCCAGTAACAGGTGCTTTATAATCTCCATTTATGATTAAATGAACAAATATAAAAAGAGTACAAGAGCCTCACTGCTTCCACACCTCATTTTTTATTTCAATATTAATGATACATTTTAATAATCTTACAACAACCCCACTCTTTATTATAATACAAAAGACTCATGAAGAAATCTGAGCTTATTCCTTAAACAAAGTAGTTAAATATTTGGCTGCCAAACACAGTTCCATCAATGACCTCTCTTCCACTAACAACTATCTTCAAAGAACTCATAGGAGTTTTAATCCAAGTGGGTTCTTTTGACTGAATAAATATATTTATATTGAAGTGATCAGAGACCTATCTTAACAGAGGTTATGTTTCACAGTCTGTATGTAAGTCAAAATATTGAATGCCTTCAAAACTACACTTGAAAGTTCCTTAGTAAGGCATCATACTGGATATCAATACATATTTCTCAGTATATCCAACAACTTCTCTTTTCTTCCAAAGATGAAACAGATTTTCTCTTTTAGTATCCAAAGATGGATGGTTTGCATTTATGAGCCATATTGTACAAAAATAATGCATTTTGAGCAGTAAAATCACACAGGAGGCAGCATGATGGTCGCTTCATGTAGGGTCTCTGGTAACTGAGCCATATTGAGTAATGGTAAAGTGAGATACAGCAACTCATTTCACCAGGGCTTATGCTTATTAAAGAGAAAGTCAGGCAGAACCAATGGCACTATTTAAATTATTTTCTTCCCTTTCTTCTATTTCTCCCAACTTTGTTTTCAATAACATTTGCTAGAATTATTCATTTTCGAGTTGAAATAAAACTTGAAACTATGCGAAGAAAATGGCCATCGTGCAAGAACAATCTCAGTTTCACCTCTTTCTTCCTTCATTTTCTCTTTCCTTCCTAT
Source organism: Nyctereutes procyonoides (assembly GCF_905146905.1). Lineage (NCBI taxonomy): Eukaryota > Metazoa > Chordata > Mammalia > Carnivora > Canidae > Nyctereutes > Nyctereutes procyonoides. The sequence continues at coordinate 75,232,497 of NW_026575052.1, read as the reverse complement.
GTTCCTTTCCGTCCATTCCTTCCTTTCCTTCCTTTCCTTTCTTCCACCCTTTCTCAATAGCAGAAAGCCCTCAAGGTCCATCCATGTTATGGCAAATGGCAGGATTCCCTTCTTTTTTATGATTGAATATATGTACCATATATATGTACCCCATTTTCTTTATCTATTCATCCACTGATGGACACTTGGGTTCTCTCCATTTCTTGACTATTGTAAATAATGCCACAATGAACATAGGGTTGTGGATGTCTTTCGAAGATAGTGTTTCATTTCTTTTAGGTAAATACCCAAAAGTAGAATTGCTAGATCACATGGTATTTCTCTTTTTAACTTTTTAAGGAGCCTCCATACTATATTCCATAGTGGTTGTACCAATTTATAGTTCCACCAACAGTGCACAAGGGTTCCCTTTTCTCAATTCCACCTCTTAGAGCAGATATGAATTTCAGTAATACTAAAGGTAATTGGAAAGACAGAAGTTAATTCCACAAACCGAAAAATTGGTACTGGAGAAAGGACAACAGTGATGATTGAGCATGCTAACCCCACCCTCCACCCCCATTTAAAATCTGTATGTTCCACTTAACTCCAAATGTTCTTGGAGGAAACCAGCTCAGGCTTAAGGCACACTGCAACCAGTGAGATAGAAAAGAAAATTTAAGAGTAGATGGTAAAACTAAGCTAGATGCAGAGTTTAGCCCAGGAGATACACAAAGTTTAAGCTTAGGCTTGTTCGGTAAGCACAATAATTAGGGAGAAGGGATGTGGAAAGAAAGAAGGTACAGATGAACCAGCACACATGTCAGAGAGAAGGTCTGGCTGACTGATAGAACACAGAGAGCAACAAAAGTGCATCTTGTTTCCTGGATATGTGTTCAAAATGACTATATTCAATTCCTTGGAATCTTAGACTAGGATGAGAGCTCTGTCAAAAGTTAGCTAGGCTAGGAAGACTTAGAGTCAGAATAACAGAAGGTTATGATCATTTGCTTAGAAATCAAGCAACTTTGTGTTGGAATTCTGGCTCTGTCACTCATTAGTAATTATAAATATTCATTAGATGGTAACAACAGATAAGCCAATGTTCCAACCCATACAGAGGGATTAGAAAATAAGTCAACCTCTGCTGCAGACTACAGCAGAGGGTTTAGTGCAAGAATGCAGGCCTGGAATTGGTGAACATGGGGAACTAGGTGAAGGGTGGGGAGTGGGAGTGGTAGACCCAGGGCTGGTTTCACGGGTGTGCCACTTTTGCTGCCATACGTAGGTTGTGTATTTTGTTTTCAAGCACAGGGTCCCATACTTGGTTTAATACTTTGCTGTCACAATCTCAAAATTCTGAATAATTTTTCACATTTTGCACCAGACCCTACAAATTATGTAGCTGGTCCTAGGTAGGCCATTATGGTCACCAAAGACATTTCAGACACTGAAGATATTGCAAGCAAACACAGATGTTGAGATAAGGTTTCACTGATTATGACTGGCTTAGATTTGTCTTGGTCTTGCATGGCAAGACACAGAATCCAACTCTGAGGAATGGAAAAAGGCAAAAACAGGACAAACTAGACAAGGGAACAGGGGATGCTATGAATACCTGAAGACAACAGGTGCAACCTGTAACTCTCCAGTCAAACAGAGAGAAATGGTCACTCTATAAATAAGCTATTCTAGCAAACCATTCTAAAGTTATTCCTACAGGGCAAAGGTGGCAAAAAATACAGAAGATAACGATCATGACCACAAAGTGTGTTCACAGAAAATTCAAATCTATTTTTGGAATCAAGGATAAAGGGTAGTTATTATCTTACCTTTGAAAGGATGATCAAAACAGAATAAAATTTTAGGTAGCCAAAATTTATGTTTGAAAAGCTGCCCATATGGTGATAATTGTTACACCTGGATAGATGAGTACATGAGGTTCATTACACTATTCTCTCTACTTTCATGCATATTTGGAAATTTCATAACAACCATTTTTAAAAGTAAAAAAAAACTAGGTGTTTTTATTGATATTACATTGAATAAATATTCCTTAAATCTTCTAATAAATTATTTTATTAACAATTTGCTATAAAAATACTTTGAAAAATAAATAGGAAAACAACTTGATTTAAGAATGATTTTAGTGTCAAGTGTTCTCAAATTACTCAAGTAAATAAACAGTGTTATTGCCAGAATTTCTATATTAAGGGATTTAGGGATATAAATCTAATTGGAGAAAAAAATCAGAAATTCTGTCTTAAAGCTCTGTTTACTTAGAAATCGCATTATTTTTATTTAGATTGCAAAGTTGATTTTGAATGACTTGGGATGGATGTGATGGAACTTATGGGAAATTAAAGCTCTTGTATTAGTCACAAGAGGTTAGACGGTTCTACAGATTCAAATTAACTCCAAATCTCAGTGGCTTAGGAACAACTAAGGCTCATTTCTGGCTCCAGCTACTGCCTGTCAAGGATTAACAAGGCACTCTGCTCCCCTCACTCACCCAAGGGATCTAGGCCAGTGGAGACTTTGCTACCCAGTAATTGTGCTATCTGGAACACATGGCTTCCTCTAACCCTGTGTCAGGCAATAGAGACTAGAGAATCACACATCGTCTCAAAACATGAGTGACACATCACTTCCATTACCATTTCATTAGCTGAAAATTGCGATATGGCAACCATGACAGTTTGCAAATGACAGCAGAGGGGATCAAATGGAATATAATCATTTATGACTAGGATATTCACCTAGTCATACTGTTTCTACTATATCCTAACCACTCCTTTAGACACTGCAAGGAAAGTACTGCTCAGGATTTCTGAGGTCTTCAATCCTAGAAACCTAGAATCTGAGCTACACACTAAATGAGAATTAAAGCGTCATTGATATGTCTGGAAATATTTGTTAAACAAATTAATAATGAAAAGAAGATTATAGGGTGAAATTTCTATCTCTTTTATTTTAATTTTTTATTTATTCATGATAGAGAGAGAGAGAGAGAGAGAGAGAGAGAGAGGCAGAGGGGGAGAAGCAGGCTCCATGCAGGGAGCCCGACGCGGGACTTGATCCCGGGACTCCAGGATCGCGTTGGGCCAAAGGCAGGCGCTAAACCTCTGAGCCACCCAGGGATCCCCTCTATCTCTTTTCAAATGCTAAACATTATTCATTTTCATAGAAGAGCCATGATTAATTCAAATGAGTATTAACAATCCATTCAAACCAAAATAGCTGACCTTTTAACTGCCAATATTTTCCTAGTCATTGGCTATGGATAATAGTAATACTTATTTTAAGATGAATGTTTGTTTTGGTCGTCTATTCCTGTATAACAAACTACTACCTAAGCGCAACTGGGTTGTTTCAGCTGGAGTCTTTTGTGCAATTACAGTCAAATGGTGGCTAGGGTTAGAATCACCTGAAGGCATTTTTTCTCAAAAATCTGATACTTCTGCTGAGATGGCTGAAACAGCTGGGAGCTGGCTGGGCATCTCTCTTTCCACACAGATTCTCCACAATTCTAGCTTGGGCTTCTATGTAACATGGCATTCTAAGGATAGTTGGGCTTCTACAAAGCAGTCAGCTTCTCCTACAAGTAAGAATTGCAAAAGCACAAAACAAAAGCTGCAAGGCTTCTTAGCACTTATACTTAGAAGTCCCATGGTGTCACTTCACTGCACTCCATTGAGTCATAGGGCCAGCTAAGCTCCAAAGAGAGGAAAGAACCCAAAGGTGGGAGTACTAAGAGGCATGGTTAACTGTGGCACCATCTTTGGAGACAAGCTATCATTAATCAGGTATTTCATTTAATCAGACCCTAATTTTCCACATTCTGAATAATCCATTTTCAAATGCAAGTCCAAATTTATGAGTTTATATCATGTTAAGTTCTCTTTTCCACAGTTTTTGCCTTATCCTTTTAAAAAAAGAAACCTGTAAATGGGACATGACAGTTTGCAAATGCATAAGAATTGGTATTGCAGATCTTCCCTGATCTCTGGATTTATAATGCTAGGATGCCAACTGGATGTCAACTCTAGTTAAGAATGTTGCCACGTTGCTATTCTGGACAAATTCTCAAATATATGAGTGCAAGTATCAGGAGGAATGCAACAATCGGGGAAAATAGTACAGGTCCTCCATTTTATATGTACAATCATATAAATTGTGTGTTTTTACATATACATATATATGTATATATGTGTGTATACATATCTGTGTGTCTGTATATATATATAATATAGCTGTCTAAAGTAGATACCCTGGCATTAGCATCTAGGCCAAGAATTTCTCTACTTAACAGAAATAATTTATAGAATATAAACATCAGATTAGACCATGTTACTTCACAACCCTAAACTTTACTGAATAAGACAAAAACAAGGCTGCTCCATAACTACATCCAAGCAGAGAGAAAAACAAGACCACTGTCCAAATCACAAAAGTGACCACACATCTCCCTCAGCCAGGTAACAAATGTGACTCCTGCCTCTTTATCACCTACATCTTTAGCCTTGCTCCATTGATCCCATCTTCTGGATAGAATTATTAAGATATCCAATTATATAATTACCCCTACCTCCTAACAGTAGTCGATCCCAAACAAATCCCACTTCCTTATCTCTCACCAAAATCATCTAACCCAAGCCTAAATTCCATAATAAATAAATATAAATTTATTAGGCCAGTTTAGCTGGCCCTATGACTCAGTGGAATGCAGTGAAGTGACACCATGGGACTTCTAAGTATAGGTGCTAAGAAGCCTTGAATAATAAATAATTCCATAAATTCAATAAGTCCCACCCAACAACACTCAATCTGAACAACACTCAGATTTTACCCTCATTCTGCATGTTATGCTGTCTGCTCTAGAGCAGCAAGCAACAACAAGCAACAATTCTAAATTTGTTTTAACACATGTGTGTTTCTTGTAGTCTCTGGTTGATGAGCATTATAATAATAATTTTATATAACATGCAATGTTTTCTATGTACTTAAATTGCAAAGTTGGATAAATGCACACACAGATAAAGGGGGTCAATTTTGTTCAGAATCCTGAACGAGAGTAAACTGGAAGTTTACATTTGCCTCCAAGGACCCCAGAGCACCAAGCAACCATACACATGTTCCCAACATGGGTGTTTCATCACTGAAATCTCAGGGCAACCACATTAGTCTCAAATGCGTAATATAGATTACATAAAGGCATAGGATCAGACTGACCAATGACTCAAAGTGTGGACTCTCCTGCCTTCTGGCAGCCTGTACTTCTCCTACCACAATGCTTGTCATCAGGACTAACAGCAGAGAAGAGGTGAAATGCATTTACCTCAGTCTACTCACAATTATCAGCTTTGATGTGACCCTCAGTTAAGGAGAAGGTAGAAACTAATGATTTCGAGAAAAGAGAAAAAATATATATATGGATTTGAAGTCCTCTCTTCCTCATTCTATCCCTACTGTTATGTCATATAATTCATTCCATTCATTCAACAAATACTTCATGGGCTCCTGCTACATGCTAAGTATAGAGATTTTCATATACAAGTATGAAAAATTATATAAGACATTCCGGGAAAGATACTCACTGTAGGCTTTTATAAGAGGATTGCACCCAGTTAATTTCTCTTTCCACATGAACACAGTGAAACAACCCATTGCTCTCTTCTTCCCTCATTTAACAGCAACCCTTCCAGATAACCAAAACTTCTGCTGTCAGCCTTGCTTTCTGCTAAGTCTATTTGCTGCTAGAAAATGACGCTGGGATACCTGGTTGAATTCTCTTGAGTAAATGGTCACTCCTTAACATACTGCATCTTTTCCTAAATTTCACAAGTTATCTTTTCAATGAGATGAATTTTAACATTCTCACCTGTGAAGGACAACTCTAAACACAAAGCTTACAAAGTTACAAAGTTTAAAGGGCTAAAAAGATGCCAATCGATTGACTATTATTGATCAAAACTTTATACTAAGCTTTTAAGACACAATGCTTGGATTGGTGACAATTATCCAAAGGAAAATCTTTCCATTTCTAACTCATATGAAGATACCAACTTCATATTTATAAGGAATGTGCTTTAGGAGATAGAAGATATTATGGGAAATAAAAAAGTTTTCTAAAGAGAAGTACATAATATTCATAAAAACATCCAATTTCAGTTTCAGATATGAAGATACCAGTCAACCAGTCACCATTCTTATTTCTGTACACTTATTCAAAATTCAATTCAAAATGACTTTTATTTCATAGATATTGGTAAGCATATAAAACTTTATGTGCATTCCTTACAAACTGAAAGCATTGGAAAATACTTTTTTTTTTTTTTTTACAAATAGGTTCTAAAATCAGTCCAAATAAAACACCAAATTAGTACATCTTAAGCAAACGGTGTGTGTGCATCTGGGCAGTGCAGTTGGTTAAGCAGCTCCCTCTTGGTTTTGACTCAGGTGGCGATCTCAGGGTCATGAGACTGAGTCCTGAGTCAGGCTCTGGGCTCAGTGTGAAGTCTACTTGAAACTCTCTCTTCTCTTCCTCTGTCCCTCTCCCCCTGCATGTGCAATCAATCAATCAATCAATCAATAAAAAAATAAATAAATAAATCTATCTATCTATCTATCATCTATCTGTGGGTTTTTTTTTAAAAAAAAACAACCTATTAATGAATACGTTAAGATCAATGTTTTGAAAATTGGCTATTTGCAAAAAGACCAACCTATACTTGAATGGATATAAGCACTTGTTTCAACAAAGTTAACTGTGCAAAAATAATTTCAGAGTACAAATAGTACCTAAAGGCCAAAAAGTTGTGTTCTGATCAGTACAAAACAGAAGTATTGGTGAAAATGGTTTTCAGTGGCCTTAGTCTAAAAACTTCAGGGAGATAGTATTGCCCACTATTGGACAAAAGTAAATTGACTAGGGTGCAGCCACTTTGGAGATGAGTATAGAGGTTCCTCAAAAAGTTAAAAATAGAACTATCCCAAAATCCACCAATTGTATTACCAGGTATTTTCCCAAAGGATATAAGAATATTAATTCAAAGGGATACATACACCCTAATATTTATAACAGCATTATCAAGAGCTAAATTATGGAAACAGCCCAAATCTCCATCGACTGATGAATGGATATGTGGTATATATACAATGGAATATTACTCAGCCATCAAAAAATAAAATCTTGCCGTTTGCAACAAAGTGAATGGAATTAGAGAGTATTATGCTACGTGAAATAACTCTGAGAAAGACAAATACCATATGATTTCACTCATATGTGGAATTTAAGAAAGAAAACAAGCAAGCACAGGGGAAAAAGGAAAAGGCAAACTAAGAAAGAGATTTTCGGCTATAGAGAACTGATGGTTACCAGACGGGAGGCAGGTGGAGGGACAGGGTTAAATGGGTGATGGGGATTATAGAGTGCACTTGCTGTGAGATCAAAGGATATCGTGCAGAAATGTTGAATCACTAAATTGTACACCTAAAATTAATATTACACTGTATATTAATTGGAATTTAAATTAGAAAATTTAAAAATAATAATTATAATTAAATTGACAGGAAAAAAAGCCTAGGGTGCTAGAATGTAACAGAATCAACCCTATGTCACTGGATATGTTAATTAAATGTTCAAGTTGTCAACTCTCTCACCTATAAAATATTGTCTCCTTATCACAGAGATATTGAGAGGGTTAAATGAGATGATGCACGACAAGAAATTAGCAGACACCACAGAGTAAGCATTCAGTAAATGTTAGATATGATGATAATAATGAAGAAGGAATGGTGATGATATTAATTCTCAAATGAGCGGATATCTACCTGTACCAATTCACTCATTACAATAGCTATATTTGTATCCATCTGACATCTATAAAAAGTGTTACAAAGACAAATAGAAAAAGGTCTACTTTTCTTAGTGAATATAAATCTATGATAATTTCTTTTCTAAACTGTTCTGCTGATGCCAAAAATCAGAAAAAGACATAAAGCTGGAATCCAGGATGGAGTTACCATGGTCCTTTCAACTTCAGGCTGAAAATCTGTGCAGGTATTTTCAAAGACTGAAGCCAATAAGCCTATTATATTGCAAACATGAAAGACAAAGGTTTTTGTAATAAACACAAATTTAGAAGGGAAGGATTAGCTCATGAGTGACAAAGAAGAGGAATAATTATTCTGTGTAGGATAGGGGTATAAAAGGATTATCATCCACTAGGCCAGCTCAATAGAATAAACCTCAGAGTTTTCAGCAGCTGCAAATCTGGTGATCCTGTAAATATTCACATAATATTTCTAAAGTTAAAACCCACTGTTACATGACAAAAGAATAAAGTGCATCATGTCTTGACTGGTATATCAATCAGAAAACAAAAAATTGTTGGAAAAAGAGAGCCCATACCAGGCAAAGAGAAGGAATTTAATACAGGGAACTAGTCATAGGGCTATTAGGAAAGCCAAAAAGACAGGGAAGAATGAGGAACACAGCCACTGCCCTTGAAGCTATGGGGGAACACAGACAGTGTACATAGTGGCCAGAATCCAGGGCTGCCTCATAGTAGCTGAATCCACACAGAGGCTCATCGGAACATGGAGATACACTGCCCAAAGCAAGCAACAGAGGGGAGAAACATCCCGTTTTTTTCCCTTTGTCTTTCCAACCTGTAAATGATGCCTCCAACTGGGAGAACCTATTTAGTAGTCAGTTAACAAGGGAGCCTGGGAAAGCAGATGGCAAGAGATGCCCATGGAGTAGATCTGAAAGCAAACCAACAAATGATCAGCACAATAGGTAAACACCAAGAAAATTTACTTAATATAAAAAATGTACTGCTCCTTTTAGTTACGGTTAAAGGGGATCCTCAATACAAAAGAGATATCACCAATATCAGTTTTATCAGGCTACCATTTGGAAACACCATCAAATTAAGCCTTCTAATCAAAATGGCACTGTTAAGATGGAAAGTCTGCCAATATAACCACATTTCTTTCAAAAGATGAGAAGACAAAAATGAAACCCATTTTTGGTAGCTCTTCTGCTCCTGTATTTCATAGACAGGTAAGAATTCAGAAAACACACTGGAAAATGTGGAAATCTCAAAATGGAAAATCTCAAAATGATTGTACTGGCTTACAAGACTGAGTAAGTTCTGTGGGGGAAAATCAGGGAATTGTAGACCAACTGAAATCACATAACCTTGGACAACATAATCTCTGTGTCTCATTTTCCTTGACTAGGAAGATTAGATTAGAACCACTCTCCATCTTTAGGGTGAGTGCAGAGATGTGACCTGTGACTTGCTCAACCCAGTCTTTGAGAGGTATGAGAATAGATATCAAAAACACTGATTAAAACCCAGTGTGCATTTTTAGGAAGTGGAAGAAGTAAAAGAAAACTGGCTATTCGAAACAATCTCCCTAAACCAGTACCACTGCCCACATTTCTGGGTCACCTTTTTTCTTAGCTCACACTCACAAAGCAGTATATCCTTTCAAAGTTAACAGAAACCACGGCATCCATGCAATGCTGATGCCAATGGAGGTAGAACCATCACCTCAACTTTTTCTCACCAACCAATCAATATAAAAAAAGGCACTGTGGGGCACCTGGGTGGCACAGTCAGTTAAGCAACCAACTCTTGGTTTTGGCTCAGGTCATAATCTCAGGGTTGTGAGATCAAGCTCCACACTGGCCTCCCTACTCAGCATGGAATCTCAAGTTCCTGTCTCTCTCTCTGCCTCTGCTCCTTCGCCCAATGTGTGCACATGTGCTCTCTCTCTCTCTCTCTCTCTTACACGTGATATCTCTTTCTCTTTCAAATAAATAAATAAATAAATAAATAAATAAATAAATAAATCTTTAAGAAAAAATAGACTGTGATAAAATATTGCATAATAGAACAATTTCTTTTTCTCTTATTAAATTAATATTTTTGTTGATAAGTATCAATTTCTTACAAATAAATTGTGAAGGATAGAAAGGGAGTATACAAAGACTGCCCACATTATGCTAATGTTGGAGTAAATTATCACCAATACTAAGTGTCTATTGACAGAAAGTCAATAATACACGGGAGAAAACGTGAATATAAACCATTGATAACGTGCATCTGCTAGTCACTGCAGCCTGCCCAAGTGACCTGAAATGTCTAAGAGACTTCTGACCAATAGAGCAAAAGACAACAAAATTTCTTGTTGGTCTCATAACTAGAAGAAGGCAGCTTGAATTCAAGTCCTACCCAGTTTTTAGAGTATAAAGTTAGTGTTCTCGCCACGTGCTGTTTCGAAAAGAACCCCATGAGTCACCTGTGAAAATGGCTCACCAACCAAAAAATACTGTTTTGTTTACACAGAGAGACAGAACAGTGCTATGCTGGCTTAACTTCCCCAAAAGAGGTTAAATTACATTCAGGATTGTTTGACCTGAATGGATATTTTAATCGCCCTGAGTAACAAAGCAAAAAAGTGATTCTTTGTAGTATTAGTACATTTTCAGATATATTAGTGTATGCACTCTTAGAGACACTGTATGTCATACACACACACATATATACATATGCACACACATGGGAACATATACAATTTCTTAGAATAGAAAGGACAGAAGGCTAATATTTGTTTGAAGAAAACAAGGCAAAATCTATTCTTCCTAATTGCCAGGTTGACTTTCATTAGTTAGGCACTGGGGAGGGCTTTGAAGGCAGGACTTCGGCATTTCCCTGCCTGTCACTGTCCCCCTCATGAGACCTGAGGTGGAGAGTAGTAATCAATGAGGAAGTCCACAGGCTTCTGCCAAAGGGCCACTTCAAGGTGAGAACCGGCAAGAGCCTGATACCCTCCACATTTGCCCAATGACAAAATAACTTTACGTTTAAGCACAATTCAAGGAGACCAAGCACATCAAGATTCTTAAAAAGAGCATGTTACCTGATGTGGCTGTGAACTGGACCATCGGCTATAGAAAGGAGCACCTGAAGACTTGCTGGCTGAGGTTCCCTGAAAGAGGGAAGGAAAAAAATATTTCATGTTGTCACACAAACTGAATTCACTTTCTGTTTCTCTAAATGAATTACTCAGTGTCTGCAGCTCCAAAAATTACCACAATCTTAGACTCTCTCTCAACTTACTCTGTTTCATTTCTTTTAAAATACATTCTCCTCAGCCAGTATAATAATATAAACACTAGAGCCAAGACATCTGGATTCAACTCTCAGTTTGTACTCATTGTTTGACCTGGTGCAAGTCACCTGAATTCTCTCTGTCTCAACTTTCTTTTCAATGAGACGAGAATAATAATTTTCATGTTATGGTATTCTTGTGAGGATCAAATATGGTAATAGGTGTGAAGCATTTTGTACAGTAAGGTGCTATCCACATATGGGCCTTAATTCAATAAGCAGAAAATAAGGCATGTTGTTCTAAGTTTCTATGTGAAACCAAACTGTTATAAAAATATCCACATTAATCAATGAGGTTATTTGAGTCAGTTATTACATAGAGACTGTTCATCTTGGGAAAGACCTGACCATATTATTGCTACCAGTTTCATGCTCAGTTTCATGAGCTTGTAAAATGCCACAAATTCACTGTAGATTAGCTCATCCACAGCCATTCTTAACACTATTTTTCTTGTCTGGTTCTACCACAGAGGCTGAAAAAAACCCATATAACCACTTTTTCGGTATTCCCTCCCTGTACTCCTGGCCAATGAAATAGAAATATAATTTTGGAGGGGCAGGAGGTGAAAGAGTTCTGGGAAACCCTCTGCTCTTCTGATAAAAAGGAAAAGATAAGGCTTGGGTCTTCACCACCACTATTCCTTCCCTCTGAATACAGATACACTCCATGGAGCTGGAGCACATTCTGTGACTGTGAGGAAAATAGGGCAAGAAAAGAGCAGAGGTGCTAACTCTAATTGGTCTTCGTACGCAGCTTAACCACAGCCACAGGATTTTTGCCTAAATCCTCCTTGTGTAACTGACTATAATCACATTTTCTATCACTTGCGGAAAGTTGTGGATGCTTAATGGCAGAGGCATGAAGAGTGAAATGACTGATATGTTTGGGGGATGATCAATACACCAATATAGTACTGCCAACTCCTATATTCCCTATCACTGCATTGCATCTGCCTTTCAGAACCCCTGTGTAATTTCTATGCTGTTCCTGACAGCTTTCCTGAATCTCTGCCACAGGGTGGTTGGCTTACTAGCTAAATGCAGTGGTCTGTCTGTTCAATTCAACTTCCCTCTGCCCATCAGAGGAGGCAGAGTCGGGATCAGCCCTCCTGCCCCACTGAGGCTGATGGGATTGGACTCTATAGCACAGTGTGAGAAGCATTCTGATTTCAACTTGGATAAAGGGAGCACTATCAAATAAGTAGCTGGAAATTAAACTAAAAGTTTAATCATATTCCCTCAATGAGAAGCAGTAGCAATGAATTTCAAACTTATCAGACTTTACCAGTGCACAACCATGTACCTTCTCTAATGCCATTTTCCTAATTGTGAAATAAGAATAATTTAGATAGTCCCCATGCTCCCTCCTTATCCAGCCCCAAATCTATTAAATTAAATTATTCTACACTTTCAGAGTACATAAATTACTAATGATAGTGGCAACACTGAATTTCCATGGAAAGATTTGATTGCTTTCAGTATTATGTATCTAAAATACCAAAGAAATATCTGAAACCTCTGTTAACTAGAAAATGCTAGTTAACAAATCCAGAAGAGCCCATTGCCTGAATATTATAGCAGCTCCCAGCTTCCCTGCATTTTTAGGAAGGGGCCATTGGCTGCTTTTCTAGCCCAACAATTTGGGCTTCAGCAGAATCTCTTCAAGTCTTCTTAAATCATAAGCTTTTGGAATTCACCCTCAGACTAATTTTTGAGACATCATATATTGAGAAGGTAACTTATCCTACTTATAAACCACAACACAGGTTCTAAAACTGTAACAATAATTGTTATACCTATTATCAGGAAAATAAAACTTTGTGTTTTTTAAATTGAGATATAATTGACATAAAACATTACATAAGTTTAAGGTATCAGAGTTGATACATCTAATATTGTAATATGGTTACCACTATACTGTATATATTTTATATAAAATATGTATGTTATATATAACAAATATATCTCTTCTTTATTCACTCATCTGTTGACAGATGCCTAAGTTAGTTCCATATCTTGGTTAGTGTGTATAATTCTGCAATAAACACCAACTATAAATATCTCTTCCATATCCTGTTTTCCTTTTTTTTTCTTCTTGGATGTATACCCAGAAGTGGAATTACTAAAGCATATGGAGTTTCTATTTTTCATTTTTTGAACAAAATTCATACTGTTTTCCATAGTGGCTGCACCATTCCCACCAGCAGTGCGCACAAGTGTGCCCTTTCTTCCACATCCTAACCAACAATTATTATCTCTTCTTGAAAGATTTGGTTTTCTAATCAAAATAAAATTATGGTAATCAAATTCAAGACACGAGCATAATATTCAAAAAATATTTTAAAGAAAAGTGAGATGTGTGACCTGCAGCATCTGAACCAAATTATTAAGGAACCTTGACATAGGAAGGAGGTTAAATGGGCATTTGTAGATTTGAAGGCAAAAAACAAAAAAAACAAAAAAACAATGTGAAGTGTACAACTCTTCCTTCTTGGTAAGTGTCACAATACTTCCATGCCCATGCTTAACTTTCTCCTAAAGGTCACACTGTTCTTCAGCACTGACACAAGTATAATTAACTGTGTAATGGTAATTGCAGTCCATTGTGATTCACACATTTCATGTCCTTTCTAGTGCTAAGGATAAATGTAAAAGGCCAGAGAAACAACAAAATAATGTTCATTATTAATCACAAATTTTAAAGACATGACCATGTCCCCAGAATGGTAGCATAGCTTCTGATGGATGTGACTATATTAAAAAATCCAGTTTCATAGCACAAAACACAAAATCTGGTTGGGTTTCCTTGTTACCTTTTTGATTGAACTAGCCATAATTCATGGTTTGTATTTCAGCCTGGATGAAAACAAACTCACTTGACAAACCAGATAAGTAATTTATCATATCCCTCCTTCTCCCCATCCTAGTGTCCTCAGCAACCAGTGGTTAATCAGAGAGCAGTATCCAGATCAGAATAAATGAGGCATGCTGCTTTAAAATGCAAATTCTTTGACCCCAGGAATTTACAAATCTCTGGAAGTGGGATCCAGCAATTTGCATTTTTAAGAGGCTCTTCAGTTGATTCATATTTAATCTTGGAAGCAAGGAACATCCCATAATACTTCCAGCACACACTTGTACTGCTATATGCATCCATTTGAAGAACAAGGATGATGATGAGTAGAGGTATGAAGATTCAAGGATATTATTGATAATAGTCTTCTCTAAACAGATAAAATGAACTCTCAAACTCCAGAGAAATATTTCTGGAAATTATGGGAAGATGCTTGAGAAAAAAAAAATCTGATTTTTAATCTACTGATATAGATTGAACCTTGAACCACCACAGCCCAATTAAATGACTGGCTAAGGGTTTCAGTTTAGATATCCAATTCTTGCCCTTAGAAAACCTTCCCTGAATACCAAGAATAGGCTACCATCTTGCTATGTTTCCAGCACATTTACACTTGCCTCTTAGCAAAAACTTCTATTATACTCTCTCATAGTTGCCTTCTAAATGCAGTATTCTCTTGTAGACTGTACATTCCACAAGCTTACAAGGGAGGATGAGAGCGAGTTGAGGCTGGGTTTCATTTATTCATATAACTAGGCATGCTCATGCTAGAAATATAGTAAGTGATCAGTAAACATCAAATTCATTAATAGGTTCAGTAAACTTAACCCTATTCAAGTTTGGAAAGTATGAATAGGAGACTATGACAATTGAACCAACAGTCTGAGGACAAAGGCAGTAAAAACTGATAGAATTCCAGAGCCCAATGGCTACTATAATGTCTTAGAAAGGGTAACACCATTGGCCCAGATGTCAAGATATTAAGATAGGGAGTTCCCTGATATGGTTTCATAGAAAATTCCAATTGTTAAAGTCAGGAGGGCAAGAAATAAGGAAAATGGCAGACACTGTACAGAAGTTGAGAGCTTTGGTTAATGGGTACATGTTATCCCACACAAAATGTCTCATGAAAGCTGTGAGGTAACTGCAAAAGAACTAGATGATCTACCAAAGCAAAGAGAAACTAGAATTCAAAGAAGTATTGAGACAAAAATACACACCCTACTTTGCATCTTCCCTCCCTTCCAACCCCAGGTTGTGAGGCTTGTGCAGAGCCAGTTTCCTTATATCAGAGAAGGGAACCCAGGAGGAGGAGGGTGTGAAACATTTTAGTGACAAAGCACACAGTGTTTTCTATTAAACAAAGGGGGGGGGGGGGAGTGCTACGCAGAAACCTGGAAGGCAGACCAAATTCAATGGCAACTCATAAGTGAGGAAGGCTGCCAGATGCTGCAGCAAGCCTGCCAGCCAGCCAGCCGCTGTACTTCATTCACAACTGTCCTTTGCTTGGCCAGCTTCCTTCAAGTCTAATTGCCTATCAGCATAAGACAAGGAACTTTGGAAACATGTACATTTTTCAGTAGCTGGAGTCTTTCCTGCATTAGGCCTTGAGATATTTGAAGAACGAGAAATGAAGAACCAATAAATAGTCCTGGAAGGTGCCAGTTAGACATCTGCATTTAACATCGTGGCACAAAAGGTCATTGACAAACACGATCCAAGAACCAACACAGGTCATTCAGACAGACTGGACTCTGGATGACAGACATGACTTTGGGGATTTTAATTTCAGATGGAAAACCATGTTTCCAACCCCAATGAGATGAATCATGCAAGAAACAAGACCAAACAGCAAAGGACCTAGACAGCAGTAACATTTTTATAAGTAAGGTTTGAAGGGCTGACTCAAAAACCTTACTTACCCGGCCAGAAACTTTGTAAAGAGTAAGTGGTAAAGGCTCTATCCACATGTACCTTGATAAGGAGCTATCAAATAAAAAAAAGCCAAACAAACAAACAAACAAAACCCCACAAATGTACCCACCAGGCAAGCTAAGAAAAGGAAACTGATAAAGAAAGAAGGGTATAGGCTGAAGTTCTGGAATCTCTTTCTCAATTCTGCTATTGAAAGCATGATTTCAGGGATGCCTGGCTGGCTCAGTTTTAGTGCCCAGGGTGTGATCCTGGAGTCCCAGGATTGAGTCCCCCATCAAGCTCCCTGCATGAAGTCTGCTTTTCCCTCTGCCTGTGTCTCTGCCCCACCCCCACCCCCGTCTCTCGTGAATAAATAAAATCTTAAAAAAAAAAAAAAAAGAAAGCATGATTTCCTTTTATTGTTCCCAGAATTCTGGAACATGTATTCCAGTGTGTGTTGCTACATGGATTCAGCATTTACCAAGGGCCTATACTGTTAGTGTCTATGAGACACACAAGAAACAGTCCTTCCCCTCCCCATCCTTTGTAAACAATCACAGACTAAATACTCCCACTTTAATAAGAAATTATTGAGCTCAGTTATGGGATCCCAGAACCCTGGACCAAACCATCATCACCAGTTATTCCTGTCACTTTCCCAATGCTACAGAGAATCCTCATAGTTGGGTAAAGAATGGTAGCTAAAAACCGACCTCAAATCTTTCCAGTTTCAATAAAAGCCCAGATCATGAAGGTATATGAGCAGCTCACATATTCTCTTTTTTTTCTCTCCTTTTTTTTAAACGTGAATTATTTTCCTGATTAAATTAACCAGTTATAGGGTCTCCTGGGTGGTTCAGTGGTTGAGCATCTGCCTTCTGCTCAGGTCGTGATCTCTGGGTCCTGGGATTGAGTCTCGCATCAGGTTCCCTGCAGGGAGGATGCTTCTCCCTCTGCCTATGTCTCTGCCTCTCTCTGTGTGTCTCTCATAAATAAATAAAGTTGTAATAAAAACAATAAAAAATAAATTAACCAGTTCTGCTTAATCTTTCTCTGTGTGCCCTAGTTTTGAGCCAGTCAGTCATTTCACAGCCCTTCTCTGGGCCACCTCCAAAATCTCCATGGTCTGCCTTCTCAAGTCGTGAAATCTGAAACCTGATGATTTACTCCTCATTGTGTCCTCATCCTATTATAGAAATGCAAAAGAAATCTAAGCTGGCCTCAACACAAAAAATAAAAAGAAGAAAATCTCAACACAATTCCAAGTAATAAAGATTGACTTAGTAATTATGGTCAATAGGCTTTGCCTCTTGGTCTTATTTCCAGTGATGAAGAAGTAAAAGAATCTTGTTTAAGGAGACCTGACCAAGGCTTTGTGTTGTGCTTACAAAAAGCAAATGTAGAATAATAGACTCCATCTGTCTCTACACATGAAAATACCACATATATTTACTGAAATCAAAATGGTGTTCCCAGGGTTCTTATTTGCTAGTTCTCTGGCCCCTCACTATACTTTAACTTTGTAAACATTTTGCTGCACATCTAGTACCTGCAAAGCACTCTGCTAGTAACAGGGGTTGCAGAGATGGATGAAATTCTCCTTAGAGAATTTCTTTTCTCCTTGCCCTCCCACCCTGCCCCAAAGAACCACATGTAAACCCATCCCCTGTCACTCTTTATTCATTACCCTATTGTAAGTTCTCTTTTTTGTTTTATTTATTCATGAGAGACACACAGAGAGAAGCAGAGACATAAGCAGAGGGAGAGGCAGGCTCCCTGCAGGGAGCCCGATGCAGAACTTGATCCCAGGACCCCCGGATCATGATTTGAGCCAAAGGCAGATGCTCAACCACTGAGCCAACCAGACATAACCCCTGTTGTAAGTTCTTCACAGCTCCTATCACTATCTGAAATTCTCTTGTTCATATACTTGTTTTGTTATACATTGTTCATGTCCCTCACTATAAGTACTAGGAAAACCGGCTTTGTTTTTTGTGTGTTTTTTAACCATCATTGTATTATGGACACAGCGATGTCTTAGTATATATGCATTGAATGATTAAACAAAGGAAGGAAGATACTCAGTTCTTACGCTCAAAGATTTTATAGTCCAGTGAGGGTGGTTAACACCTACACAACTCTACTGCAAGAAGTGCTGCTCCTTCAGCCACATATGTAGGCTGGGCAGGCATGTACTGCATGAGGGAGCCATTCACAACACACACACAAAAATCATAAGTTGGTATATTACAACCCCTTTCCAGCAGACATAGTAAAATGTCTTGCTGTAATGAAATTGGTATATTAGGATCATTTTTCAAAAAGTGGAAGTAAACTGGGACGCCTGGGTGGCTCAGCGGTTGGGCGTCTGCCTTCGGCTCAGGTCGTGATCCCGGGATCCAGGATCGAGTCCCACATCGGGCTCCCTAAGGGGAGCCTGCTTCTCCCTCTGCCTATGCCTCTGCCATTCTCTCTCTCTCAGTCTTTCATGAATAAATAAATAAATCTTTTTTAAAAAAGGTGGAAATAAACTATCTTACAGGGCATACCTTATTCTCATTTATAAAAGGCTGCTCTAGAAGCTAACAGTGGCCTTACATAGGTAGAGTTGATGTTAGGCCCAACCCTGGCCTTAGGCTCTGAGTATCCTACCTAGACCAGGGGCAAGGAGTCAGGGCACAACCAGTTTCTTCACCAACGGATGCTCTTTAAATAACCAGAATATGGTCTCCAGGCTTCAAGATGGCCTCCAAAGACCTTGCTTCATGATATTCATTCCATTATGTAGTTTCTTCCACAATGTACCAAGGTTGATACATTGGGCCAATAGAATATAGTCAAATTAAGGATATGCCACTTCGTAAGTTAAGTTATAATCTTGGGTATGGTTTATCATTTTTGGATCACCATAGATCCAAGCCATGTCACTACAGAAACCATGTTATGAGCCACTTTAGGAAGAGCCCCACGTGGTGAGAAATGGAAACCTCTTGTAAACGGCCACATGAGTGAGCTTCAAAGGTGATCCTTCAGCCCCAGTCAAGTCTTCAGAGACTACAACCCTGGATAATGGCCTGAGTACAACTTTAATAGAGACCCTGATCAAGAACCATCAGCCCATCTGTTAACTTATTCCTTACCCTCAGGAATTGTCCAAGATAGTTAAGGTTTGCTGTTAAGCTGCTAAACTTGGGGGGAATTTGTTACACAGCAATACATTAATTAATTCATATTATTAGCAGAAAACTATTCCACTCTTCTCATGACTCAAATGAAAGTCTGTAGAAAGCATTACAGTATTCTGTGAATCCTACTGAACAGAGGGGAAGACATTATTCTTTGATTTATTTAAAAAAAAGTTTCAGAATTTTTCTTCCTTCAGGTCTTTTTTTTTTTTTTTTGAAAAAAAATTAAGTTCCTGAATTTTCACATTGTTACTTAACATGGCTCATAGTCACTTTCTTCAAGGAGACAGAGAACTGTAAATCCCTGAAGACACAAGCTCAAGGTAACCTCCAGCTCCCTTCCTGTACAAGACTCAAAACAGTGAACAGGTTGCTCAGTAAATAAATGATAAGCTTCCTGTTATCAAGCAGCTCTCTCTGTAACTCAACTTGATCTTGCTGTATCTTACAACAAAGAACTGATTCACTTTAGCTACTGGGCTCAATCTGCCACTCCACATCTCAGAGAAACAGAAATCCTCCTCTGTAGCAGCTGCATAACAGGGCAATGTAGAGTATTCTGCTTTCAAGGTTCTAAGGGGAAGGGAGGGGAGGCTCCCACAGACCCACAAGAAAAGATTGAGCTGATTCAGTGTTCCCTCATCTGTGTTATATAGAAACTGGACCCACAGAATGACTTACTGAAAAACAGTTCTTAGATCAATTTTGGGAAATGCTACATTCCCCAAATGACTCAACCCAGGGGTCAGCAGATTTTTTCTGTAGTGGACCATAGAGTATAAATATTTTAAGCTTTGTGGGCCAAACTCCTTCACAACTACTCAACTTTGTCATGTGGCAAGAAAGCAGAAATAGAGAATACATCAATGAGTGAATGTGGCTGTATTCCAATAAAACTTTATTTGCAAAGATGGGCGTGGTTCATATTGGCCCACAGGCTAGAGTTTCTATAGTGTTCTTGTCCTTCACTGGAATGTTTAAGTACCAGGAAAACAGAAAGGTTAACACAGAGGACACTGTTCCAACCTCTCTCTTGGAGAATCACTGTACATTTTGGCACATAAAAGAAGAAATTCTAGAAAGACCCATCTGTGTATCAGTTTGTCCCAACATTACTTGTCCAAAGAATCTATTTAACTATTTCTTTCTTGCTACCCTCCCTTTTTCTCTTACTCACTTTATTTTCTCACCAAATATTTATTAATATCTCAGGGACCTAGTATTCCATAATACCTCCCTGGGAATTAATGAGTCACCTAAATTGCCATATATATCAATCCGGGTGAACAATTTGGTTCTAACTCTTTAGAAAACTAGCTCAAAACTTAGAGTGTCAATGAACATCTTAAGTAAAAATTTGACTTGCAAACATAGGATAGTCGCAAAGATAGAAAATTTAAAAAGTATCTGAGGTCGTGTGTGTGTGTGTGTGTGTGTGTGTGTGTTGTGAAAAACTGACTGGCTGACTACTTCCCACATTTTTCTGCATTCTCTACCTCCCCTCATCCCTATGCTAGCAGTGATTGTTACTTTTGGAGCATGTGGTATGAAAACCATCTATTAGGAAGTTATGGATGAGGTCATTACCTCCAGTAAATATCAAGTCACTAACATATCTGAAACTTAGAGCTCAAAGTTAATTTCATTGGCCACATTAGCAAATTAATGATTTTCTGCCAAAGTGTCTTAGAAAAACATGCATAGTGATATCAGAGATTGTCAGAGTTCTTTTACACAAAAGAAACCTTGAATTTCCCCATTAGTAGCCTATAATTATTGGTGATTATTGGCCAAATAGATCAATTCTGGAAAAATATAGGAGGGGACCACACCAGGATGTGAATAGCAGGACACAAGGATCATCAGAGAACATCTTAGAGGCTACATGCCACATAAAGTAGGTAGAAAGAAATTGGGCAAGTGGATTCTTCCCCTTCTGGATCTGATACTACTTATAAGGCATTAACCAAGTCATTTATGCTCATCTATAAATTGGGGAGGTTGTACTAAATTCTAACCTGCTGTAGAAATGTGAATCTATCAATATTCACACATTGCTTTAAATATTTTCAATACATATTCATATCAGTGATGCCACACAGTGGACAATGTTAAGTGCAAAGGACCTGCCTGGTCACAAGCTGGCTAGAATAAAGTTTCCCAGAGTGGGGCTACCCCTAACCTGGAACTCCAACCCAATCATTTTTTCCTGAAAGCCATGAGCATCCTCAGGACAGTCAGATTTTCCAGAGCTTAGATACTACCAATGTACTATAATCTACAAGGCTTTTCAAAGCGTGGACATTTCAAAGCCTGAGCAGGGGGTAGTGATGGATAAATTTTAAGAGTGGTTTGTTCAACTGTCCATCAGATTAAAGCTTGCTCTTCCTGTGTCTCAAACTTTCCTTCATCATGGGGAGACAAGTAACTCTCAGAAGTTTCTCCTTTAAAAACATATCTCAGGACACTATACAACCCTCCATTATTATCTTGGATTTCCTCCCACCTCTTCATCTTATCACAAAACAGTGGGAAGACTAAATTCTCCTCTGCACACATAGCACCAGATGCCACCTCAACTGCAATGATCCTCCAAACCATGGGCACTTGTGACAAGGCTCTGATCTAGCCATTTAGTTCTGGGTAGCAAGGTGAACATGGCCACAATGTTGTTATGAATCAAGTTTGTCCCCCATGCTAATTGCCAAGTACAAAACACTCCTGGCATGCACACTTTCCAGGATGAGTATGTTTACAAGTAGAAACTTCTGAAGTCTTTGGTCTGTAACTGGATGGAATAGTCAGAGAGAATGCTTTTATGACTCTTTCTGACAAGTCCTCATGTGGCTGATCCTTCTTGTGGGCATAAAAGACACAAAGAATCAGAAAAATGTACTTCGATTTTTCCTCTCTTTAGGAAACTGAAGATTTCATAATTCTTAAAATAAGAAACAACTGTAAAGTTTAAAACTTTATAAAGCAATAACCATATCCCATCAAAGTACTCATGAGTAAATTGGGAGTGAAGTTAATTCTTCCAAGTACAGCCCTCTATTTGGAAGAATTGTGTTGCCATCTACATTATTTGAAACCTTTTTAAAAACATATGAGGAGGGGGCTGAGGTGAAGAATTAAGCCTAATTTTAAGAGATGAGATTTAGGACCAACACATGTAAAAGCATTCACGAGCCTTAAATCACAAAAAAATTAACTGCCCAATGCAGTGTGTATTGAAGTGGAGTAAATTTCAAGAAATTATGGAAAGGCTGCCCTCTTCAGACACAAAATTTTTTCTTAAATTGCTATAGGTTTTTCTATAGAAGTTTCTCTATAGGGGAAAAGGGAGTATAGGGTAAAATATTTAAGTCTGAGCTTTATTCTCATAAATAAATGTCAAACAAGGACATGAAAAAACAGGCAAGGACTTGCCTGGAATATATATCTTAAAAGTATTCCACATGGCCCTTGAAGCATGTAAGCAAGTTTTAGAATCCTAAGCGGTAATTAATTAATGGAGCTGAGGCTGAAATATTTACCTCAGCTGTCACGTATCTAAGTGCATTCAGAATAACCACCTGAAGTCACAATAATTGGCTTTCATGTCATTAGAATTTTAATAACCGTGATGAACTCTACTCTTATTTCACAAAAAAAGACTCTTGTTTGGGGTTTTAGTCCTGTAATTCTGAATACCCTGAAATGACAAATTAAGAAGAATCCTGTCATAATGGAAGGTATTGTGCATAGTTGGGACCTTGAGAAGGCACTAACTCTATTGTCAGCAGTTTCCTTAGAATACACCACAGACAGGTACTAGCAAGAGGCAAGTGGTATATTTCGTTTTAAACACAACTTGTTTCTCTACATTTCCTTAAATGGGCTTTCCAACCCCCCCCCCAAATTTACTTTTTCAATGACCAAATACAAAGTATAAGTCTAATATAATGAGATGGCTTCCAAGAACCACATGCAAAAACAAATTTCAATTCTTTAGTCAGTCCAGAACAAATTAGAGCAAAAAAAATTCACCAGCAAATCATAAAATACTCCCATTGTATCATCTTCTGGGAGAAGGACAGGAAGAAATTTAGTTTGCAAGGTAGCCTCTTTTGTTTCATAACAATGAAAAGAGAGGGTGCATAATACACTCAATTAAACAGAGGTCATTGGAGAGAGAATTTCTAAACATTGTTTTTGAGAAACAGTTGCTTATGAAAGTCGAATTGGAGTCTGCAGGAAAATGGTGTGTGGGGCAATGATAACTACCAATGTACATAATATGTGACATATGCAATATACATGTACTTTTTTGCAGAGGGACGGAAATAACTCGTTCATAATTTGAGGTAGCCAGGCAGAAAGGAAGTGCATGCCAACAACAACAACAAAAAAAAAAAAAAAAAAAAAAAAAAGGAAGTGCATGCCAACATGCTTCTCCTCTGCTTTCTAATATTCAGTTTCATGTATAATTGATAGACTACCATTTTTATGATGGTTAAAAAAAGAGTAAATTTATTATGAGGATTTCAAATATCATCCATTTGCCAGGAAGACTTAGTTTTTCTTTAAATGGAAATTAAACAATCACCATTCCTGAAGGCATTTCTTACAGACCAGCAATGTGTTTGGCTTCTTACAATCCCAAATTACTCAGGTTCAAAACTAAGATTGGTAGACAACTAGACCTCAAATATGATCCATGCTTTATATTTATGCAGAGCTGGAATTCATAACATTTGGGCTGAAAAGCCAGAATAATAGCAAGTGCTAAACTCAGATTATTATACGTGTATGCAGGGGTAAAATGAGGAAATTCCAAACAGAACGAACAGATGACACTTTCTACCCTAGAGCAAGACATAGAGGTGAAAAGAAGTTAATCACATGCATCATAACTTTGAGATTTTCAAATATGTCTATTTGTTTACATAATTAAGAACATGTATCCAACTATAGATGCTATATATACACATATATAAGCTTATAAACTTGCACAATGCATATATAATATAAACATAGATAATATATATATTATAAATATGTGTTTACATGCATTACTTATATTTTTGTATTATTTTATTTGTTATAAATGTATGATATTTACTAGTATGTATAATACATAAATATATAACATATTACATTGTATAACACATATATATTACATGTTTAGAATAAATTATATATTAAATATTAAATATATCACACATTATATGCACATATGTAATCATATAAACATATTCACATTATATAATTGCTTTATAGTGATATTATATATACTATTATGTTGCTGCATAAATGTATATATACAAAACCATAGACATTGAACTTAATTTGAAATTTGAGAGATATTCAAGGGTACTCTTGACTGTATGCAATTTCTTTTTTTTTTAAGATTTTATTTATTTATTCATGATACACACAGAGAGAGAGAGAGATAGAGAGAGAGAGAAAGAGAGAGGCAGACGCAGACAGAGGGAGAAGCAGGCTCCATGCCAGGAGCCCCACGCCGGACTCGATCCCCGAACTCCAGGATCACACCCTAGGCCAAAGGCAGGCGCTAAACCACTGAGCCACCCAGGGATCCCCTGTATGCAATATATAACTTCCATAAGGGCTTTGGAATGAGAACCCTTCCATAAGAGGAGACACCACTGTGTCTATTCTCAACAGACCACTCCATAAGCCTTCCAGCTTCTGTAGATGTAAACACATCTTTAATACTGAGCTCAGGAGCTCCTCCCTACAACTTCAGATCAAAGCCAATTTGTTTTTTGAATTGGTTTTGGCTATGTTGGCCTTGGTCTACTACAATTTTAAATAGAACCTATGGGGGCAGCCCGGGTGGCTCAGCAGTTTAGCGCCGCCTTAGGCCTAAGGCGTGATCCTGGAGACCCGAGATGGAGTCCCACCTCAGGCTCCCTGCATGGAGCCTGCTTCTCCTGCTGCCTGTGTCTCTGTCTCTGTCTCTCTCTCTCTCTCTGTGTCTCTCATAAATAAATAAAATCTTTAAAATAAATAAATAAATAAACAAACAAACAAACAAACAAATAAATAAATAAGTAGAACCTATGGTATAATCACTGTTTATATCACTGATTATTAGACTTCTGTTGTAAGGTGCAGTGAAAGAAATACCAAATTACCTGGGAGATGTGAAAAGGAGAGCTAGTGGCCAGGGTTGGGACCAGAGTGTTTGATGGGCCAGCACTGTAACCACTGGACCTCCGCCACTCCAGGTCTCTGTGCTTTGGTTAGCAAATGTTCTGAGGCACTAGATTACCCTTAAGGCATCAGTACAATCATTGTAAAAGGCTCTTGAAACCCCTTCTTCCCTCACATGCACATTAAGTTCACGCCATTTTCCCCTCATAGACAAACTATTACCAGCCACTGTTACCATGGCACAGACACACCAGGGAAAATCCCCACACACAAAAGGGTCATTTTTGTGATTAACTGGTAGAATCAAAAGGAGAAAAAAAATAATAGAGCCCGAACTCAAGCCATGCATAGCCATTTGTCCCACCTGCACAAAATATTCATAAAAACAAACAGAGCATGGAGCCAATATGGCAAATTTCAGACATGATCATGTTTTTATAAATAATCACTCATAAACTTGTGGGAGAAAAGCACAAGATATCCAGTGTGTCCTTCTCCAGTGCTTTCCTGTATATTATGGCTTCATTAGTGACAGAGGCTGTACTTTTTTGGGGAAAACCTCAAAGCTTTGCCACAAGCAGGGAGGCATGTGAGCCACAGTTGTGCACAGGAAGGTACATTTTAGTTCTGGTGGCACACACAGCTCCTCTGATCACTGAGGCAAAACTACCCCAACCCAGATATAAAGAAAAAGACCTACAGCTGCGCTGTGCAAGGAAACAGCCAGGAGATTGTCTGAAAGACCAAGCACCTGTTTTTCAGCCTGCTGCTCCAGGATTTCTTACCACAGTGCTAAGTCCAAGGACCATGCAGGATGTTAGACTCAGAATACTGGAGCTCAAAATAGCTGCAGTGGGTGTCTTTGGCTTTGCTTGCCCAGTTCCCATACACCCTTTCTTTTGCAACAGAGTATTCCTTTGAGAAACTCCTCTACCCCCACTAAGCTCAGCAGTTCAGGTGCATTGTCCTCTGGGTGACCCAAGCCTGCCAGACAGTTTCTTCATCAAGAATTTGGATCTTGAGTGGAAGGGCCCAAGGGCAGTTGGAGGTGATTCATCTCAATGGAGGTGCCCTGAGGAGACCCACTTATTAAATTCTAGAACTGTCTTAGTTCCCTGAAGCTACCCTCATTGTTGCCTTTCCCATGCACTGAGGCTCTTTTTTTTTTTTTAATTTAATTCTATGTTCTATCTATATCCTTCCAATAAGTTCCACTTTGCTTAAGTTAGCCAGAGTTAGTTTCTGTTGGCTTGAAACCAAAGTACCATAACTGACACATTCTCTTACTAATTACCTTGTTTCCAATTTCTTTTCTACTCTTCACTGCACACTATTTACCAAGTTCTGCTCATCATTCTCTCTCTCTCTCTCTCTCTATATATATATATATACACATTATAACACATTATAATATGTGTTATTTTATATTCTATGATATTACACTCTGTTATACTACACCATATTTTTTCATCCTTAAAACACCCTCATGTTAGGGGCATCTGAGTGGCTCAGTGGTTGAGCATCCGCCTTTGATTCAGGTCATGATCCTGGGGTCCTGGGATTGAGTCCCTTATCAGGCTCCCCACAGGGAGCCTGCTTCTCCCTCTGCCTATATCTCTGCCTCTCTCCGTGTGTGTCTCTCATGAATAAATAAATAAATCTTTTTTAAAAACACCCTAATGATATACCTATATTATTGCAAAAGTACTGGAAATGAAGAGGTAATTTAAGTTCGAGCCTTTGGTAAACAATAGATTCCTGGTCTCCAGGCCCAGAGGACTGATTCAGTGGGTCTAACAGAGGGCCCTGAGAGATCACTTTTCTAACAATTTTCCAGATGAGGATGTTGCTTGTCCAGGACCACATTTTGAGTAGCACTATATTAAGTCCAAGCGCCTCAAACTCTTACATGCTTACAAATGCCCTGAGGAATAGTTTGTGCTTTACCAGGTCTGAGGTAGGGCCCCAAACTACATTTCTAACAATCTCCAGGAGATGAAAATGCCACTAGACCACACAAAGGATTACATGACTGACCCAGATCACACAAGAAATAACTGCTGAAGCCTCAACTTGGTCTCAGGTTTGCCTTCTCTTATTCACTCCATTGCCTCCCCTAAAAAATCCTGGTCTTTACAGATGGGAAACCCGCAACTCTGAAAGGTCATACAATTTGACCAGATCTCACAGCTGGTTAGTTGTATATTTAACAGGACACAGCCCCCATCTTTGGTCACCAGCCCAGGCTGCTTCTTTCTGTTGTGCTCAAGAGTTTACAAAGTATTGTAGCTTCACTTCCATCCTGCATTAAACCCTGACAAAGACACCAAGAAATGGGCAAGGCCAGCCCTCACTCACATTTCACTGATGGAGCACCCAAGTGGGGTGCAGACTGCAAAAACCATTTGTTGATGACCACAGTGCCAGAAGGTGCCAAAGCTTGACCTGACCTAAAGCCATTCTAATGCCAACTACATGCTCCCACCCCCTGTGAGAGCCCCCTCCTAGAGAAGGAAAGACACATCCTTATTGGGAAGATGGGAAGACCCCAGACACATAGCAAATTATGGGAATCCAAGACCCTGGAGACTGGGTGTCAAAAGTAGAGGTCAACTAGCCCCATCTGGCTGGCAGAAGCATTTTCTCTGGCCTACACAACGTCCATTTTTTTTTTTTTTTTTGTGGGTGGGTCAGCTGCCTATTTTTAAATACTGAGAAATTTTACATTATAATCCAGAAAGAAAACTATTACGATCTGGCAACACAGAGTCCAGATGCTCACACCTTACAAAAATCAGCTCTCAGTGGGAGGGAGGGGAGGAAGGTGGGGGCATGGTCATTACTGTGGCCACATTATCAGTGACATGGATTCACATGATAGAAGACAGACCACTGGCCTTCAGCTCCTTCAGCTCATTGCACTCCCCAGGCAGCCTATAGACAGGAATCCCCACCATTTGAATTCCAATGGCTGTAAACAAGAGATCCACAAGACTATGGTAGTATAATGTCAACATTTCCCCTGGTATACTGGATTGGAAGGTGCAGGCCTGAGCCATGTTGTTTGACAAGAAAGTATGTATCAAAGTACTGGAGAAGAAAAATCCAGATTATGCGCCCTTGCTTCTGTGGTTACATGAAGTTAGTAGCCTCTTGCTTCTGAATGAAAGCTGAGCTCAGAGATGCCCCCTTCTCTCTCATGAAGTATGAGTTCCTAATACTATTTGAATTACCATAGCTCCATACTCATCCTAAAGTTCTAGTACTTTGGTGATTGTTTGCTGGCTTCTAGTAATTCTGCCTCCCTTAAAAAAAAAAAAAAAGAATAAAAGAAAGAAATAAAAAAATTTTCATTTTCTCTACCCTCATGGGTTAGTGGTCCCTGTTGCACACAGCCAAGTAGGTTCCTGAACGAGGCCAAGGATCCAGCTGGCAAAATCCTGTTTTAGCATAATTTTAAATCGCCGAGTCAACACAATGCCACTCTTCTGTTTAAATTACTGAACAATTAGAACTATGTGGGGTGTAATTCCAGGCCGAGTCCAGCCCTGTATGCAGCTCTCTTTTGTTGTCATTGTTAAATGGCAATACTCAAGCATATCCAGGAGTGGACTGAGGGTAGAGTTTCAGGGCAACAAAATTTATGCAAAGAATTTAAACACTGACACCCTCTTTAAGATTTGCCCAGAATTCATCACATCATTAAAACCACAGTCATTCATAAATAAATAAATAAATACACACACATAAAAATGTGTGTATATATATATATACGTTGATATGTGTGTATGTGTATATATGTGTGTGTCACATATATACATATGTGGGAGGGGGGTTGAGAGCCTTAAGAGCAAACAGCCTTATCCCCTGGTGTTCTGCAGTCTCCTTACAGCCTGAAGGTAGAAATAATGAGCCTGCAGAAGGGAGTGACCGATTTTATCTCAGAGACACTGACCTGAATGACTCCATTAGCATTGTTCCAAATGAAAAGTCACCCTCTGGGGATTGGAGGGGCTGCCAGGGAACTAGGAGGCAGGGAGATGTTCAGATTCCATTTGGAACTAGATCCTTCCCCAGAAACAAGGACATGTTGTGCCCTCGCCCCCACATTCCACAGAAGCCAAGCCCTGTCTATTTCTGTGTTACCTGACTGCAACACAATGAAAGCTTCTCAAATCAAGGAGTACTACCTATGCCCTCTCTGCTCTAACTGGCATCCATCACCCCTTTCAGCCCACACCAAGGGGGTCCGAGCACCGTGACCTGATGGATGCCCTGCAGTCCAGCCTCGTGGTTCATCATTCACCTGTTCATCTTCCAGGATCCTGTTCTTATGGAAGACCAAAGCCACTTTCCCTCCCTAGGGTTCTGGCTTTTCAGAGAAAACCATCCTTTTCCAGTTTTGAGCCAGGAAGGGAGAAGGAAATGGAGCAGGGAGGGAAGGTCAGAGGGGGTTATATACACACAGAGGGTCACTGAAGACTCCAGGCAAAAGTATCTCACCCCACAAGGTAAAGGCCTTCCAACTCTGAGAGGAGTCCATTAGACTCTGACCTTTCGTGTGCCAGATATTTTTTTAAATCCAGAAACACTAGTCACAGACAAGTTTGGGGTCTAATGTGATTCCAAATTTTACCCCTTCCTTGCTGTGGGATCTTGTACAGGTTTAAGTAAATTTGTTTAAATGCCTCTGAGGGACTTAGTTTCTTCATCAGCAAAATAAAGACATAAGCTTCTATTTTGCAGAATCATCTTATAAAACTAAATACAAAGAAAGCAATTGTGCACCTAGATGAGTGCCCAGTGCACAGAAGAAATTCAATAAAGGTGGCTTAATTATAATAATAATATTTGAATAAACCCTATAAACACAAAGTCAAGAATTCCACATGCAGAGGTAGCCTTTATCATGTAAAGCTTGCAGATGAGGCTCCTCCCTGCCTTCTACCCATATCACCAACTGAAAGCTTTCTCAAGCTGTATTCCTCCCCAAAGGACTGCTTTTGGAAGCCCACATTGCTAGACAAGGCTTTGGTCATGACTTTAACAGGAGCTTAAGAATCCCGAGTGACAGCTCTGGCAGGCTTAGCCAGAAGGAACATTTCAGATAGCTCCCCAAGACAGCCCCTCACTCTGGGGAGTCTCAGTGTGTTAGAACACGCTGGAAACCACAGAGTAAATATAGTATTTTTTCCAGGAGCATCATTCTTACTGAATGGTAAGGCATTTAAAATGTCATTTTTAAAATTACAACAAATGAGGATATAAATAGAGTAAAAGTGGGGAACAAGATTTTTAACTTAAAATATAAAACTTCAAGAGAAATTCAGTCCCACAGGAACCTATTTCAGGTTCTTGGGGGCTAAGAGGTAGGCAGTTTCTCTCTGTTGCCTTTAGGGTTGCTGGGAAACATTCACCAGGTCCCCATTCACCCTCAAGACAACAGGTGAGGTGGGTGTTATTAGCCCTTTCATTGGCAAAAAATCAGGCACAATTCATCTGCAGAAAACAGATCAGTGGTTTCCCAAGGCCAGGATCAGAGGAACTGACCACAAAGGGACATGATTTGGAGAGTGACAAATATTCTACATCTTGCTAATAGTGGTGGTCACCTGGCTACACACATTCATAAAAGAAAACCTGAATTGTATACCTAAAATAGGTGTAGTTTATTATATATAAGTATAGCAAAATAAAATTGATTTTTTTAAAGGCTTCAGTTTTTAATTAAGAGTTGAAAGCGTCTGTTGACTGTGCATCCAATTATAGGGGGCTAAAATTCAACTCAATTAGAAAACGGACAAACATTGTGGGATGAGATGGATAGAGCTAAAAGTAGAGAGTGTGGGGAGGAGGGGGGACCAGGGCTGAGCCATTATTCACGATTTAGATACACAGAGAGAGTGCAAGGGACTTTCCTGTGAAGAGGAGAAAAAAGCAGAAAGAGGCAAGAAGAGGTTAAAGACGCAGATAGAGGGGTGGGGCCCTGGCCAGGTGCGCAGAATCTCCAGGGGAAGGGGGGGAGGGTGGCGGGGTAGATTGAGGTTCCATGCAAGGAACCTGACATGCTAAAGAACTTCAGGACAGGAGAGATGAGGTATCTGAATACAGAGACGCTTCCAGACATTGCCTCTGTTTTCCTGGACCAACCAGATGGGATCCTCTAAATTTCACCACCCTGCAGGCTGGCTTCTAGTTCCCACCCTCAATGCTTCAAAACTCTGGTAGGGAACTCTAAACTCTAAATATGCAAGTTGTCCCTCTTCCTTTGGCTCCATGGGCCATACTCCCTACTTCTGTCTACAGAGCTATTCTAGTGCCAAGTGCATCTTCGCCAGGAGGTTCCATACTTAAAAAGTCGGACTTATTTTTAGCTCCTGACAAATCCTCAAGGTTTTTCAATCCAAAACAGAAAGATGAGTGACTAGGCTTCTTTTTGGCTGGGAGTGTGGGGAGGGGGTGGGAAAGATAAAAGAGAACCAAACTGAAGTTTGTTGCAATGTCGCTTTTCATTTTTCAATGTTAATTTGGAAATTTGCTTCAACTTGCTGTGAACCTTTCCACAGAAATATACTGCACCGAATACTGAAGTGTTTTAAAAATACTGGCGCACTCTGGTAACCATCTGTCACTCTTTGCGGCACATAGCAATTTAAAATTATTGGAACTCTTAAATTAAGTGCTTGAATTTGAAGGTGATCACCACTTTGAGCATGTGGATTGCACAGCTATCTCACTATAACAGTGCTTCAATTTTCTTTAAGCAGGTCATTTTGGGGAGCGATAAGGGAGTCTGATTGCCCAGCATGCATTGATTTAAAACTACTGGAGTCATCAATTCATTTCTATAAGCACTTCTGTTTGGGTGCAATCTTGCTCTGACGGCTAAATTGGGCCAAATTGGTCTATACTGCACATGCCCAAAACACTAATGTATTTTGGTAACCTGCCTTTTTAAGGGCAAAATTAACAATCATTTCTGGCTAAGCCAGAAACAGCACACCAGCAAATACAGTTGCCTTTTGAAAATACAAGGTCATCTAGGTGGGATTTTTCTGTGTCTAATGTCAAAGAGATCTAAAGGGAATGTATGAATTGGTTTTTCAGAGACATTTGGCCCAACATACTGTATTCAATTTTCTCAAAAATAATATGAGTTTTATCAGAATGTAATGCCTGTCGGAGAATTCTGTGTCCTTCCTAGAAGCCACAAGTTAACATTTTATCGCCTCTGAAATACTGAGAGATCACCAGGTTTTGTAACCTGACTGTACACAGGAATAAAAAAAGCTTTTCTCAAATTAAATATACCCTTCTCAAGTTATAAGAAAAAAATTAAAGTGTTAAATGGGCAAATAGCATATGGACAGAAAGTCTCCTACAACAGATCTGAAGGTAACCCATTGTCAAGCATTCCAACAACAATAACAACAAAAAGTTTTCCTCTTAAAAATCTGTGAGGAAATGCTGACTCGGATACAACAAAAATAGCATTGACAGTTGACGTGTGTTGAATGTCAGGTAATCCTCACAGGAACCCCAGAAGGTAACTATTGCAGGCTCCCCACTTCTTTTCACTATCTTATGGAACTTGTCTTTTCATGTATAAGGAACATGATTCCCAGATCTCCAAATAATATTTTTAGGGGATGTTAGAGTAAGAAAGCACACATACATTTATATTCTCAAAGGGTTTCTATATGGTGGCTCTAATGAGGTATGGCATACATACCATAAAATTTGGTCACTGGGAGTAAACAATGCAAATGACACTTAGGAAAAGTATACAGTATACAACTACCTCCACAATCCCGTGTTAGAACATTTCCATCACCCCCAAAAGTTCCCTGGTGTCTACGGTCAATCCCCACTTACCCAACCCCCAGGCCAAGGCCCAAGCCACCCCTGATCTAGAGATTTCATATATGTAGGATCATACAGTATATAGCCTTCAGTATGCGCCTGCCTTCTTTCATGTAGCACAATGTTTGGGAGGTCTATTTTGTAGCATGTGTCAGTTCTTTGTTATTGCTGAGTGCTATTCCATCATATAGTTAAACCACAGGTGATGAACATTTGGGTTGTCTCCATTTGGGTGTGGTTATGAATGGCACTACAATGACAAGCTGTGCATGTGTCTTCGTGTTGACATAAATTATCAATTGTCTTCATGGGTAGAAACCTAGTAGAGGGACTCCTGGGTGACTCAGTGGTTGAATGTCTGCCTTTGGCTCAGGGCGTGACCTCGGAGTCCTGGGATCGAGTCCTGCATCAGGCTCCCTGCATGGAGCCTGCTTCTCCCTTTGCCTGTGTCTCTGCCTCTCTCTCTGTCCCTCATGAATAAATAAATAAAATCTTTAAAAAAAAAAAGAAACCTAGTAGAACTGGGGATAAGTTTATCTTTAACTCTATAAGAAACTACCAGGTTCTGTTCCCAAGGGGCTATGTCATTTTACATACCTGTCTTTCCACCAGCAGTGAACAGATTCCCATTTTCCTGAGAGGAGTGGGAGATAAAGCAGAATCGGGTACTTAGCCCAATGTTACACAACAAATAACAGCAAAGTAGGGGGTGTGAAACTAAGAGTCCCAACTCTGCGTCCAATCTTCTTAATTTCACAAAGTTGTGTAGGTTATTTGAGGTTAAACAAATTTCCCTGTTGTAGGACTTAAGAGGATTTAGTGCCCAAATATTTATAAGGAACTTCCAAGAGAAGTCAATAGCATCCAGTGCTTCCACCATATGTTTGGCCCATGGGACCCTTTCCTATCTTAGTCCATGTCTTCTGTTGAATTCTCAAAAAGCAGAGCCTGAGAAGGGACCTGGATGCATGCAGTTTATCGAAAAAACATAGCAGAATGAGGGCAGGATAGAAAAGAGCAAAGGGGCCATGTAAGGATGGAGTTTCAGAGAGAGTCCAGCTTTTGCCTGACTGGGGATGAAGAGAAGCTCTGAGACATAATTACAAAGCAATTACATTGCCAGCATTTTGCTGCCAAAGTCAACCAGTCATTGGCCATCAGCTATCCCTCCTTGGTGCAGAGGTAAGGGGGGCTATGACCTTCTTTCCTTGGTGACTCCAAATGGTGGAGGGCAATGTTCAAAGAAGGTGGCTGCTGGGAGCTGTCAGCAATCAACGCATGAGTACTGTCATGGAAATGGTCTGAGAGGGGCACCCATGGCATCTATTACAGTAAACTTCCTTCCCTCTCATACAAGCTAACACATCAAACTTTCCTCACCCCTGTGCCTTTGCACCTGCTGTTCTAGCCTGAAAATATTACCTCATCTCGACCATAAACATATTGGCTTCTTCTCACCTCTTAGGTCTTAGCTCAAATATCAATTTTAAAAAAAAAAAACAGAGAAAAAGATGGCAGTCCTAGTAACAGTCATCAAAAGTGGCCATCAATGTTCTACATGACTGAAGGGCTCTCTGAATTCACACACCCTGTTATCAAATGACTGGGCAGAAACAAAGCACACCAGATAAAGTCACTTCCTTCCACTTTGAGACACTTCTTTCAGTATCACAGGCCTGCTGGAAAAATGTATCATTCAGAACAGGATAGATTGTGCTGCAGTAACAATAAACCCCAAATCTCACTTTCCCAAAATCATTCCTTGCTTTTCCTACATAGCCATTGTGGATCACCAGAGGAGTGGGATAGAGGCACTTTTCTCTCAAAGTCACTCCCTCAGTGGCCCAGCTGAGTGTTCAGCTATTGATCTCAACGTTGCTCATCAGTAACTGCCAAATCAGAGTGAGAATGTTCCAGAGGCTCTAGCATCAGCAATCAAATGCTCCAGCCCACGTGCAGACGAATGAAACTAGATCATTCTCTTACATCATACACAAAGATAAACTCAAAATGGTTGAAAGATCTAAATGTGAGACAAGAATCCATCAAAATCCTAAAGAAACAGAGGCAACAACCTTTCTGAATTTGGCCACAGGAACTTCTTGCAAGATACATCTCTAAAGGCAAAGGAAACAAAAGAAAAAAATGAACTATTGGGACTTAATCAGGATAAAAAGCTTCTGCACAGCAAAAAAAAGTCAAGAAAACTAAAAGTCAACCTACAGAATGGAGAAGATATTTGCAAATGACATATAAGACAAAGGGCTAGTATCCAAGATCTATAAAGAATTTATCAAACTCAACACTCAAGAAACAAAAAATCCAATCACGAAATGGGCAGGAGACATGAACAGAAATTTCACGAAGAAGATATACACATGGCCAACAAGCACATGAGAAAATGCTCTACATCACTTGCCATCAGGGAAATTACAAATCAAAACCACAATGAGATACCACCTCACACCAGTGAAAATGGTGAAAGTTGACAAGACAGGAAACAACAAATGTTGGAGAGGATGTGGAGAAAGGGGAACCTTCTTGCACTGTTGGTGGGAATGTGAACTGGTGCAGCCACTCTGGAAAACTGTGTGGAGGTTCCTCAGAGTTAAAAATAGAGCTACCCCTATGACTCAGCTATTGCACTGCTGGGGATTTACCTCAAAGATACAGATGTAGTAAAACACTGGGACACCTACACCCCAAGGTTCATAGCAGCAATATCCACAATAGCCAAACTGTGGATGGAGCCACAATGTCCTTCGACACATGAATGCATAAAGATCATTTGCTTCAACATGGAGGGAACTGGAGGGTATTATGCTGAATGAAATAAGTCAATCAGAGAAGGACAATCATCGTATGGTTTCACTCATACATGGAATATAAAAAATAGTTAAAGGGATTATAGGGGAAAGGAGGGGAACTGAGTGGGAAAAAATTAGAGAGGAAGACAAACCATGAGAGACTCCTAACTCTAGGAAATGAACAAAGGGTTACAGAAGGGGAGGGGGGCAGAGGGTTGGGGTAACTGGGTGATGGGCACTGAGGAGGCCACTTGATGGGATGAGCACTGGATGTTATACTATATGTTGGCAAATCGAACTTCAATAAAAACAAATGAAAAAAAAAATAATGCTCCACCCCAGAAGTAGCACCTGTCACTTCCATTCACAGCTCGCTGATTAGAACTGCGCATAGGCCTGGACTTGCCAAGGGTCTAAGAAGTGCTGTCCCATGTGCTCAGCAGAGGAGAGACTTGGCTGTGGAAGAAC
This sequence comes from Nyctereutes procyonoides, assembly GCF_905146905.1. NCBI lineage: Eukaryota > Metazoa > Chordata > Mammalia > Carnivora > Canidae > Nyctereutes > Nyctereutes procyonoides. The sequence goes on along the minus strand of NW_026575052.1, from coordinate 75,196,076 downwards.
TCCTGTCCTTCCTTTCAGGCCTGACTTCATCTAATCCACAGATAGTGTGTGGCTCTGGTGACTGTTCTCAGTCAATGAAATCACTCTCTTTCTGGTGGCCTCTTGTGTTAAACTGGTTTTGGAAAGGGCGGAATTTCTAATGGCATAAAGATAGCAATTAAAGAGGGTATAGCAGTGGTTAATGAGCTAGCAAGCTTTTCCAAGAGAACTCTGAAGAACTGTTAAATCCCAAGTCATCAGCCATGTAAGCCTGCAGTATTTTCAAATGTATGGACCTTTTCTACTTTCACTTTGAGGAAGAGAAAGTTGGCTTGTGTCTACTTCTAAGGTAAATGAAGGTCAGGAAGGCCATAAAACTTATTTTAAGACTGAGCCAGGACAGTGATCTGACAAGGTTATGGAATACAAAACCTTAATTAAAGTTCCCAAGTAAAGAGAAAGAATCTACTATTTGCTTATATTATTCTATGAAGAAAGTCTTTCGAAATTCTGTATCACAAAAATTCTTTGCAATTAACTTAAAATAAGTCATCTTTTTCAAGGTACTTAGATTTATGATGCAAAGGTAGCTTTTAACTTAATTGTTATTTCTTTCCCCAGGACCTTCCACACACACAACAGCCAATTAGGAGAGCCTTCTTTTGCTATTCAGCATGTTTGTAGCTGCTGAAGTGTACACTTCACTGCTGAAGCAAGTGATCCTTGCTTATGAGATTAGCTAAATTTAGGATCCTTCTCCACTTGCCTGTGAGTTGCCTAGAATGACAAGAAGTCGGAAGGGGAGAGGGATGTAAGAGATCACAATCTATGTCTATTGACATAGTATTGAAGTAATGCAAGCATAAGCCATCCACATGAGCCATGCAAAATTGTCCTCCAGGTTTAAATTAAGAGGGATCACAGAAATTGACAATTTGTTTCCATGGATATAGAAGGAATTTAAGAACCATGATGAAAAAAAAAAAAGAAAGAGAGAACCGTGATGATCCACTCAAAAGTCAAACCTCAGAGTATCTAGTTTTGCTTATATTTTGCACTTGTACTTGCTCTGCAGTGAGAGTAGCCAAGTATTTAAAGTAGCAACACTGCCCTCAGTTACTTGGTAGCCTCTGATCACTTCTGGTCAGTTCTTCAGCTATGCACACCTAACCTGATGGTAATACAGAAGAAATGTTACATACTTAGGCTGAAGAGAATACCATGATCTCTTCTCTTTTTCCTATTCTGTGTAGTGCCATTTGTTCAACTCATTTACAGCAATGGACAGAGAAGTAGGAATGCCTTTAATGGTATGCTGTTTGACTACTGTGCCTTACCCTCAGTCCCTCTACTGTGGGCTCCTAGCTTTTCCTCAAATATGCCACACTCATCTAGGCCTGCATCACATCATGAAGGTGTTTGGCTCCTGAGAAATTAGAACATCTGGGAACAATAAGCCCACCAAGCCACTGAGGCGGGTGAGGCTGAAGTAGAGTAGCAGATACTGGGTCATGTATGCTCTAGTTTGTCACAGTGCCAACGGTGGGCTGCTGGAAATCTTTAACAACCAGCTCTTGGGAGGGAGGGAGCCCTAACTGGTAGTGTTTGCCAGTTTTGATGGTATAAATACTCCTGCCATAGTTGATTGCAAGCTTCCACTGGAGCATCATCCATCTTACACATTTCCTGAAAAGTTAACAATTGGCTCTCATGAGCTGGTACAAGCTGGTTCCAGCATACCACCACACAATGGTCAACGCTCTACAGCCACACAATGTAAGTACATGAATCAAACCATATACCTATTTCACATGCTACTTTCCCCTCTCTGGGCTTTTTAGGCATCCAAATTAGCCACTACTGGAGTAGATGACCCTAGATCTTTCCAACTACAACAGGAAATGATTCCATGGCTTACAGGGAGACTTCTCTGAGAACATTTTCTACATTAACAACAGGACAGTCTGATATAGCCTCACTATTTTTAGATCTAGAAAGGGCTGCCAGAAGATTGAAAATCTTATCTAGATTCAGATTTGACTCTACGATCTTCACCATCTCATCCCTGTATTATTGTAACAGCTTCTTGGATGGTCTCTCCCACTCCAGCCCTTTCTGTAGCTAGGCAGCTATGGGAATAATTGTCCTCCATCAGCTGTGAGAATGAAGCCCTCCAACACCATTTTCATCATGTCATTTCCTTACCAGGCAAGCCTCGGAAGCTTCCTGTGGCTTGTCAATCTAATCCAAACCCTTCTGTTTGGCATTCAAACCTGTCTGCCCATAAGCAAGAGTAATAATCCTAGGCATTGTGGCCTTTCACAACACCAGAGGTCTTTGAAATCCCTCTGGACCCTCCACGTTGCGTCTCAATTCCCTCATTCACAGAAGACAGCAATAACTCTAATTCCCATCTTTCATCAGACTTGCTAGAATACAGAGTATCTAGTAAGCATGCTGTCTGCATACTAAGTCTCAGGGACTTCCAACTTTAACATATGCATGTCCTCGATGATCACAAACCCCTTTAAGGACAGATAACATAGAAAAAAATAAACATTTCATTTTAACACTTTGTAGGCCACCAGCAAAACAATTTTCAAACACCCTGACATTTTCAGAAAGCACTGAGTTTCTCTCTTCCCTGCTTCCACTTGTAATTCTTGGTATCTTTAATCAGGGTCGATTCTGAAAACCATCTCCCTAGCAAACAGAATGACAGCCAGAGAATGTCTTGCAAGTGGGGTCCTTTTATGTGTCCTACTTCTCTTGTATCAGGAACTGGAACAAATTCCTTCCATATCATATGCCATGGGTTGAGAAACAGATTCTATTGAGGAAAGAGACACAAAGACAGGATATAGAAGATGGTGCTGAGGTCCCAACCTATTGATCCTCTTAGCACACCTGACTTTGCCTACAGCTGTGCTAGACAGTTTCCAGCACATTGAGACCTTCTCACCTCAAGCCCCTACCATCTCTCTTCAACTCTGCCTACGGGGTTTCTCCAGCACCACCTGAGCTTGCAACTGAGAAATGCAGGGGAATTAACATCCTCTGGGACAGTCCCTACCAGTTGTGGGATGGGAGTGAATGGATAAAATCCCAATTCTCCATTCTTCAGAGGGACACTGATGGGCATTCTATATTGTTCTTCAGAAGGTCCCAGAGTCATTGAATCTCATTTTTCCACAGCAGTAACCTATTATTTAACCTATGTTTTATTAGCTTTCCTCTCTTTTCACCTGTTTCTTTGTTCTCCCCAATAAAATACCTTAACCCATATCTTGGGCTCTGCTTTTGGACAAAATAGAACAAAGGCATTGGGTCAGTGAGGGAAGAGAAGGCAGAAGTCCCTACCCTCCCACTCTCACTATGGATCCTGAACCATCACATGGTCATGCAGCAATTGTTATTTGTTCCACTGGGGAATTCCCACCCATGTTCCTTATAGATCCTTATTGATCAGTAGTTCTTAACTAGAGGCAATTTTGAGCCCTTAGAGACATTTGGTTCTATCTGGAAACATTTTCAAATGTCCCAACTAGGGATGAGAGTTGCTACTAGCATCCAACACATTAAGGTCAGAGTACAGCTAAACATCATACAATGCATGGGACAGCCCTCTTCAACAAAGAATTACCTGGGCCCAAACATCAGTAATGTCAAGGCTGAGAAATGTCATAGAGCAAGCACGAGAACAATTCTGTGGAGGATGATCAGACCACTCTGGTACTAGTTAGTCTCAAATTGGATGTCAGCTATTTACAAGAGTTATCTCAGCACCATCTGCCCAGCACCTGGAGGCTCTGGGCCCATTGAACATGCAGCTTCCCTGGGAGGAGAAGCCACAGTCCTGTGAGAAGCTGAGGTTGGGGTGAGCCCCTCTTGCTAGGACCAGATAGACCGTAGTTCCAGCTGTTAGTCCAGGTAACTCATAGTAAGTCTCTCAAGTCACTCTTCAATCTTGCACACAGAAAAGATATATACCCTGGCACTCTTATTCTTCTCCCTAAGGAGAATATTCTTAAGACCATTCACGGCCTATAAACAATTGTAATAATGTAAAAGAAAGACATATGAAAATGAAAGAAAAAAGAAAAAAATCCTCCCTTTACAAACTGTCTAATGTGTGAATCAATCATAACCAGAGAGGAAGTCACCCTCCCCTGCCACTGCTCTGCTCTGTATCCTCACACACCCAACAAACTACAGGGTGAGAAATAAAACCAGATGCTGAGGTTAGCCTATTGCCACCTGGGCTGATTCAAAATGAGTAGAGAGAATCCTCTAACACAAAGAACATTTTCCTTAAAGACTCTAACTCTCAAAGATGCCACTGTGAGTTCCACTAGAAATAAAGAGTAACAACCATGATGGGTAAAAAAAAAAAAAAAAAAAATCACTGGGGTCCCAAGTGGGGGGGGGGGAGCGCATCTGACAGGACAACCATCCCAAGTGAGTCACGTGCCCTGAGGGATTGAACATATAACTGCTGCTCGGCTCCTTCTTGGGGACACTTTCAGCCCCCACTGCACGTGGAAGGGCACTGCTCAGGAATTCTACGAAAAGATTCCAGGCAAACTGTCACTGCCAAGTAGGCATCTGCCTACCTGCCCGGCTCCCTTGGCTGCCTGAGTTCATAAGCTCCACTCCCAAAGGTGGCTTCCCGCCAAAGCCAGGAGCTGGCTACACAATCCTAACTCGATCTCAGGCTCCCATTAGAGCCCCATGTGCTCGGGAGCAGCTTTGCAGATCGCTAATGGTTTCTTTTTTTGGGAAAAGAGAGAGGCAGGCAAGGGTAGCAGCCAGCTGACTGACAGAAATCCACGAAGCTGGCAGCCGGCCCGGCCCAGAAGACAAAAGCATCTTTGGTTCACCTGTCAAGACTGTGCTCCTTCCTCAGGTCTCTTCCCGTGGAGCTTATCTGATTCCTTCAGCCAGGTGTGATGGAGCAGAGAGTGCTGACATCATCACCGGGGTGAGGGCCTGAGCGGCGGGCTGGCCTGAGCGGCCGCCGGGGAAAGCTGGCATAAGACGCTGCTCTCAGGGATCCCTGGGTGGCGCAGTGGTTTGGCGCCTGCCTTTGGCCCAGGGTGCGATCCTGGAGACCCGGGATCGAGTCCCGCGTCGGGCTCCCGGTGCATGGAGCCTGCTTCTCCCTCTGCCTGTGTCTCTGCCTCTCTCTCTCTCTGTATGACTATCGTAAATAAATAAAAAAAAAATTAAAAAAAAAAAAAAAAAAAAAAAAAAAAAGACGCTGCTCTCAGCACAGGCCGCAGCAGCCTGCGAGACTTGGACCTCTCTCCTCCCAACTGGTAGCTCTGAGGGAGAGGGAGGAGCTGGGCCCAGGGCCGGTCCCCAGGAGGGTGAGGGAGGGAGTTCTCCCTACTTGCCTCTTGCCCTGGCTTCTTCCTTCTGTCAGGCCCTTCCCAGAAGTAAAGGACCTTCCAAAGCTATGGAGAAACATTTAGCCGGACTTAAGTGAATTGGGCAGAGCCTTTCGTTATTACTATTATTTGGTGATTCTCTTTGCTGTTTTGATCAGCAAATATGCTATTCAGATTTTCTTAGAGCAATGGTGCTCTCAACGTGTAGCCCCCTGGGCAGGCATCACCAGGGAATGAATTTCCAGATGTGAATTCCTCCCCACTGACTCCCAACCCTCTTAAGTCAAAAACCCAGGGGGGGGGGGGGGGCACCTAGCAATTGGGTTTTACAAGCTCTCCAGGTGATTCTGATGCACTCTAAGGTATGCAATCCACTGTTGAGAGGAGCGGAGTTCACTAGGGCCAGGCTTCCCAGGCAATTGCAGCTCCCAGAGAGTTCACACCCAGCAAGTGCACACCTTCTATTGAGCCTTGCTCCCTGACTTCGCCTTGGCATTACCACCCCTCTCCCCAAAATATTATTTACTGACTTCAAGCTTTTCAAAATTTGCAATTTAAAGTTCTCCTCTGAGTGTGAATGTTATATTAGCATAGATTTCTCATAGAATGCAAATGTCGCTAGTCAAATACATTTCAAAGCCGAAAACCCCTTGTTCCTGTCATCCTGTTAGTGAATTTATTTTACCCTACTACAAGCAATCCTATATGAACCTCACCAGCATTTTTTAAACAAAATGGTTACTTGTTTGAAAATGATTGTATGGAGGGGAGGGAAGGTGGAAGAGGAAAGAGTATATATATATATATATATATATACCCTCATGGACCTCCCCTGTATCTAGCTCCTACTGCATGGGCGAAGATGAAATAAAATGTTATTACTCAATGTTGGCAATAATATGATGCGAGAAACACTTCTGTACACTTCTCAGGGACGTAAATTGGAGTAAGTTTTCAGGAAAGCCACTGGGCAATAGAACCCATGACCCAGTAAGTCTTCTTGTTAGTATCTAACCTGAGGAAAATTTTAGGAAAATAATGGTCAATTTTTTAGGGGATCTGTCTAACCCACTGACTGACTATCCTTTTGATAACTGGCTCCCAGGTGTACTGGTAATACAGCACAAAGGTTGAGGGCATATTTTGGAGCTCACAACCTAGGTTTGAAACCTGACTCTGAGACAAGACACCTGTGTGACATGGGATAAGCAACTTAAATTTTCTGAGCTACAACAGTAGCATCCAATTAAAAAACGATATAAGTACTATCTCTCCCACGTGTCGGTAGTATGAGATGCCCCATCGTAAGCACTTGGCAGTGGCTGACACCCAATTCACACTCAGGAATTGTAAACTAGTATTGTTTTATGATTTTATATCTCTCTTCTATAGCTGACTGGCCGTAACATAAGCTGGATCTATCAGATTTTTCTCCTGGGAATTTGGCATTGTGACTCAGAGCCAGCTAGTCAGTCTATTTGTTGCTGGGAGCAGAGCATAAACCATATTCTTCCATGTGGACGAAGAAGCTGTGAAGCCTCTTCAAAGAAGTTTTACAACACAGCAGCAAAAGCAAGAAATAGTGTGAGTCCTGGGGGCTTCCCAAGCTTCAGTTCTGCTCTATCCTGGCAGCCTGGCTTTATTCTTGTCCTTGATTTCAGGAAACATTTAGTTCTTTCTAATACCTAGAAGAGCATGATGATTATCGCCTCTCTGTCCCTCAGGTCGAGTCTTTGCCGTCTTCTGTCCTGCTCTGTGCCTTGGGGACTGAGAATGGGATTATCACCACCCACCGCCCCTTCCCCTTTTAACCACACCCATGACTTTGTGATTTCATTTTTGAGTTCTTTTTTAATTGCTTCAATCCTATTATGTTTTTCTATAACACAAAGCATATGCATGGGATTTGCTTTTATTCCCTGAGTTATAGTTTTCTTTTAGACTAGGTTCTTTGTCTTTTCCTGTTATGCTTTTTCCCCCTCTGCAGAGCGTTTTACAGCTTCCATGTGGTTTTCTTTTTCATCTCATGGTTATCATGAGACACTTGTCCAGAATTTCTATTTGATCCACTATAGTGTGTGAGTGAGTTCCCTTTAAATTCTTTTCCACTGAGACCTATTTATATATCTCTAAACTACAAATAAAGCCTGGGCATCCCAGGTCCTAGCCAGTTGTTTTTGTTTTCCTTTTGGTGGGTCTAGCAAGCTTGAGTGGAAGAGCTAAAAGAGAATGAAAGAGAGCTCAGCGGAGGATGTAAGCAGCTGTTATTAGAATAGAAGACTTGGATTCTCTAATTAGAGTTTCCTGATTTTGACAGATGCCCGTTCTAAACCGGGGCCCATGACACCGACATAACAGTGTATCCCAAGGCCCTGGGAGCTGTGCTGGCTATTCAGACTGGGCTCTGATGGAGGGTCATCATCAGTCGCTCACTTCTCATTTAGCTTTTATACTACCCTCAACCCAGTCAAAAGAGGGAAAAATAGGGGCAGGGAGTTCTTTGTTTCATTTCTTTCCAGTTTGAGAATGGTTAATGGAAATAACAGAGATTGTTTGGACTCTGTGGCAGGGACTGTTATGGTCACCAAAACCTTTCTGTCTCCTGGTGGGCACACAGAAAGACTGTCTTTCCCAACCTCCCTGGGGGTTAAGGACATCTGGCCAGGTGAAGTTAGCTACTTCTAAGCTTATTCCATAAAAACTTGTCATTTCTGATTCTCTACCCTACTTTCTCTTAGTGAGAGGACTTTGAGGATCTATAAGAGGGAAAATCCATAGATGGAAAGAACCTTGTAGCTACCTCACAAGAATAACCATTTGGGTACATGATGAGTGAAAAAGGAAGTTGCACATAGCATGTAAAACACTGAGCTTTTAGCATTGCATGTTTCAACTATTAGCTTACCCTGAAGAATACATTCACCAGTATTGTTTCCTGAATTTCGTAGCTGTGGTTCAGTGACCTGCCATGTCACATTACAATATTTTAATTCTTTTCTTAGCTGCCACTTGAGAAATGTAGGGCATTCAATTATTCCCTTTTCCTTATTTTGTTCTACTAGTGATCTGCTTTTTGTTTACTTTCTAGTTTTTACTAGTTTTCATTCATTTCATTAGGGATATTCTGTAAAGCCATGCCATGCAGTCATTGTTATCCAGAAGTGACACAGCATATATTTTTTCAATCTGTTATAACCATTTTTTCCATTCTATCTTGCAATGTATGTAGGTAATTACAAACCTGTTTCTTTTCCAGACTGTAAGTTTCTTGGACTCAAGAATGATGACCTAGTTTTCTGGTAACTCTCATGGGTACCACAGCAGCTGGTTCATAGTAGGCACCCAATATTTTCTGCCTAATAGATATACTTGTCCTTAGTAACCACTAGACAACCAGAATTTTGTCTGCAAGCAGCTGAAGGTAAATATAAGTGGAGTAAACACTGATAATAAACATAAAACATAAGCTGCAAATCTTTCTATCTATGGCCATATAGAACATTCTGCCAGAGAACCTCAATTAATCAACATTCTACCTGCAACAAGAAAAAGTAAGCATAATCTACTGAAGTGCTAAATTCCTTGTCAACTACACAGAAATAATTGACAAATCTACTTCAGCAATAGTAATAGAACCCCAAGTTAAAGTTTTGGAACTGTTAATGTTGTGGAGAACAGGCATGCCAGTTTTGCTACCTATTAACAGAGATCTACTATGATACAAAACTCTCAAACTTCCAATAATATAATTCAATTTTTCCTTTAACGTGTGCAATCAGAGGCACCTGGGTGGCTGTGTTAAGCAGCTTGATTTCAGCTCAGGCTGTGATCTCAGGGTCCTGGGATCAAGCCTACATCTCTCTCCCTCTCAAATAAAAATAAAATCTTTTTTAAAAAATAAAAAATTAAAAAATAATAAAGTGTGCAATCAATCTCATTACTTTTGTAGTACACTGGTGCAGTACTTCCTAGCACTTAATTCTGAGAATTCTAAAAACCAAAAAACTAAAGAAGCAATGAGATTTGTAAATGGGACCAAGTGGACAATTGCCCACTTCCGACTTTCCCTGGGCTTTCTGAAAAACAGTCTAAGATCCCTATCCATGCACAGAAACTCAAGGCTAAGGCTGATAGTCATGGGAATATAAAGTTTAGGTTGAAACTAAAGTTTAGGTTGAAACTAAAGAAAGATCTCGCTTCATTCCTTTTTCATATCATATAAAAGTCTTTTTCTACTAGCTGATGCTCCCAAATGTACCTCTTCTCTGAGCTCCAATCCAACTAAATACTCAAAGTCTCCACATGGATGGTTTCACAGGCATCTGAAAGTGATGTGCAAAAGACAAACTCTTACCTGCTCCATCCCTCTCCTGCCCTAAACCTACATGGGTAGTTGTCACTATCTCAGTGTTTGTCCCCCATCCTGAAACATGCCATATCACCAGGAGCCATCTTTGATTACATTTTCTTCCGTACTCTATGTATCTCTTCAGAAAGCTCTGTTATCTCTCCCTCTAAGTGTATCTCTCTATCTTTCCTTTACAAAACTAATCTTGGTCTTCATTGCCTTTGACTTGAACCCCAGCCACAGCTTCCTACATGGTTTCCTTCCTCTGTTTTTGGGTACAGTCTATGTACTAAATACAGCCAATGCTATATTTTAAAATCCAGAACCAAATAATTAGCCTCTGTTTATGAAAGCTTAAAATTTCACCCTATGCTCTCTATCCTAAACCCTAATTTCACTCTTATGCTCTCTATCCACATTCCATATCCCTTTCTTCCTTCAAAATTTCCTTTTAGCTATAATCGCCACTCTTTCTTTCAGGTTCCCCTGACATGCCAAGCTCTTTTCATTGCATTTGGCTTTTGCATTTGTCATGTAACCTCCTGTTAAATATTTTCCTCCACCTTAGAATAGCTAGTTCCTTACTCTTCCTACCTCACTTTAAATATCCCTTGCTCAGAGAAGGCTTCGAAAATCTCCCTCCACCATCTTTTCCATCTAGGACATTGTTCACTCAGTATCTTGCATAATACTTGACACTTAATTAATGCTTACTAAATATGACTAAATAAATGATTGTGATAACTTCTTAGAGTGAGAGACCCACTGTGATTGAGATGACACTTTTTATATTCTTGCTGCTTGTTAATTTATAAGTCAACTGTTACCCATATTTTATTGCAAAACAGGTGGAGTTTTTCATGAAACAAAGTGAAGAGTTATTTTTTGCTCCCCACACGGAGAAAAAAGCGAGACTAATTCTGGTAGAGAAAGTACTGGTAAGGTCAAGATTTAACAAAGAGAGAAAACAGAAAAGTTAACAGGAGGTGTTGCTTTCTCCATTGTGGAGTAGATGTGAACTCCTTTGTCAATACTATAAAAACCACTTTGCTCACTAAGGAATTTGAGAATATCAAGGGGGTAACTTTTACACCTAGATAAGCATGGTTTAAACCAGTACTCATATAACATAGGGTAATCCATGAAGTGTGCTCACATAAACTAAGAAACCAGAGGATGAGTTTCCTTCACGACCATGTAAAATGAAAGATCTTTAGAATGAGATACAATGTGCACAAAACATTAAAAAAAAAACCTCCATACCTTTGAATACATCAAAATTAAAATTACTTTTAAAACTCACTCTGAAGAAAAGGAAAAGGCAAGCCACAGACAGGAAAATATATTTGCTGTGCATATAACCAACAATACTTTTGTACCCTGAATATATAAAGAACTCTAATATATCTCTTTGGAGAGCAATTCAGCAATATTTGATAAAGCTGAAGATATTCATATCCAAAAACTTAGCAATTCCATTGTAGTCTGTTCCTCTAGAGAACCCTTACACATGGAAACATGGTTAAGAATGTTCTTTGCAGCATTGCTTGTAATGGTGAAAAACTGGAGACACCCTAAGAAAATGGATAAATAAATTATGGCAAATCATACAAAAGAAAATGACACAATAGTTATAAAAATTTAAAACCTGCATAGCAAAACTATTTCTCATTTGTGGATATAAAAGTATGTATTTAAAAATATGGAAACCTGCATGAGAATGAAAAAATATCACATTCATGCTAATAGTTCTTTCTAGAGAGGAAGGCAAAGGAAAGGAATTAGTATGCTTTGGGAAAATACCATGATCTGATAAGGGTAGAAGGGGGCATCCATCAGGGTTCATTATGTTTGCATTAAATTCATCCGTATGTGTAAAATCTTTAAAAAATAAGTTAATTTTTTTAAAGATTTAGAAAATAGGAAAAATGTGGAATAAAGTAAGGTAAGACCCAGGCTAGGGTTAGTACACAAAAACCAGACACTGTATACCACCATTCACATGGCAAAAAATGATTCTAACATTAGAACACTTATTTAAATAATCACTTAAATTGTGTTTCCAAATGTAGGCAGTATAAATCCTTGCATGCCGATCATGGTATAGCGTGGACTCAGAAATTTCATAACCACAAATTTGGCAAGTTTCAGCAACTGTTGCAACCCCTTCACTTCTACAAAGAAGAATCAAAATCAACTGCCAATGCTACTCCTGCCATTAGGCTCTATGCAGTGTAGATCACTGGAAGAGGTTAAGCATCTTGCCTGGTGGACATATTTCTGGGTTAGTCTGACAGACAGGGAATAAAGTGCATCTCCAAAAGCAAATGAAATTATATTGTCATAAATAGGTAACAGCTCTGGCCAGGGCACAACATGCACATTGCCCAGTGAGTCACTCTGGGCTGCTCTTTTTGCCTAAAATAATACAGGGTCTTATGTGTTAGAGGAAGCCATGAATCTTTCTGCTCTGCAAGCAGCAAGGGCATGCCTCCGCACTGCTGGCTGTGAGAAACCTTCCTGAGATAGAGGGGAGAAGAAAAAAACAGAGCAAAAATTTGGACTCTGAGGAGAAAAAAAATGGGTCATGTTTTTGTCTCATCCTGCTCATCTTTGGAGAAACTAAATTCACTTTGAATCAACTAGGGATTTAACCTCCTTCTCCTTGTAAGGAGGCTAATATTTTATCATAATATAAAACGTGACACAATTACAACAGAATTTAAACCAGAGTTGATTTTGGTCTTTGTTTTTCCAGTTAGCTCTAACAGACACTGGCGCCCAAAAGAAATGAGCAATGTAAAAAGATACTCTTTCTTTTTACTAAGTCAGAATGCTGCATTTCCTCATATTTTCCCAGTAGCCAATAGCCATGATGACCATTGTGGGGTGATGAGGTCTCCTCCTGGGGGAATAGCCCAATCCTCCAGGGGAAAGTTCAGATTTCAGTGCTTTCCTATTCAACTTCCTGTGGCCAGTTTAGTCAATGGAACCTATATTTCCAAAAAAGTGTTACCAGTGTCCCAGCTTCTGGAGCTTAGAGACAGAAAACTTGCAAGGTAGCAAGTACCATGTCATCCCTGCCTTCCACAAAGTCTGCTAGATTGTGTTAACTCCATTTAGAAACAGGCCAAGTACCGGTTGTGACGTAGACTACATTTTATTTTAAACTACCTGCAACCTAGATTATGTAATGTAAATGAATGTGATGCTCTAGGCCCCCAGAGCATAATTTCCCTATTTGAGGATATTCTAGGGGTGATTGGTGGACACTTATTCAGAAGACAATGCACCAGAGATGGTATCTATAAGGCTTCAGCTAGGTCTATGTCTGATCAACACAGAAGTTTGTTAATTAGCATAATGAATATTATACATAGATTTTCATTGGTGAAATCAATGGCTTGTTAATAAGCATAATGGACATTAGATATGGGCTTTCATTAGTGAAAATGATGGTGTTCAAGATACAAGGGCAGGCTCAAATACAGCTGATATATTCCTACTCTTAAATGAACAGAAAGTTTTAAAAATTTTAGCTTTCTTTCCACCCTTGTTTTCCTTATACCATATTAAGATACCAAGAGTGGAATCACAAATATTACCTATCTCTAATACTAAAAGGAAGCGAATGGTTGTGCATCACCAATTAGGTTTAAGTCAGGTTTTAATGTAAGAACTAAAGCAGACTCAAATAATGGCTTAATTAGGGAGCAAAATCAGAAAAGATCTGAGGATATAATTTGGCAATAAATGGCTGATGGGAAAAAGAGAATTAGAGACATGCAGAATTACAGCATCAGATAGAAGAAAATAAAGTATAAAACAGAAGAAGTGAATCTACCAATCAGGAATGAGATGAAAAGAAAAACTGAAAATAAATAGGTAATATTAAAATATATTTTCAAAACATGGTAACAAGATAGAAAAAAATGACTGCATTTCCTTTGGATGTCATAGGAATATTGTCTAGCAGGTTTTCCCCAGGATTACTTAATTTTCTAGGAGAAGGTGTCTTTGGCTATTTACCATTGATTAGAACTCATAATCTTAGATGTTAAATGTTAACTCTAATCTTTGATAAAAATACAAATGATATCTGAATGGTAGAAACAGTTATGCCAAAAGTTATCATTTTTAATATTTATATTCTTACCATTTTGCCAGTTTTATTGCCCTGTAGGAAGTGAACAATTTTATATTTAAATTTAGCAATCTTATTTCAGCAGTAATTCTTTCAGAGCCTGTGTATACTTAGCTTTTCAAATTCTCTTTGAATCAGCTTTAATATCCTGCTGCTTCCTTCGTTAATGAGTTAAATAAGTCTTTGACATGATAGTCATGTTTTAAATTTTTTTTAATTATACTTTGGGAGAAAACTGGAAGAGTTGCCAAAACATTTGAGTAGCTTACAGTGCTCAAATACCTCAGAGACAGATTGTTGTCTTATTATTATTACTCTCCAAATACCTACGTAGAAAGATATTAAATGTTCTTTTTTTTTTGGAAGAAAATATTTTCATTCCCATTTCACAGAGAAGAGAACTGAGCTTGAAGAGGATAAGAAATTTGCTCTTATTAAATATACCAGAGCCTGAACTCAAAAGGTTGCCTGAGTATTTTCCTGAAGTTATACAACCTTTAGATTCCATGAATAGAATTACAAAATGAAATTAAAGAGTTGTCACATAAATCCACTTCCATCTCAAGCAACCTCTCAGTGCCACCATTCTGTTGCTCCAGGCATTTTGCTGATGCCATTCGGTGCAGTCTGGCCAACACTTCCACTGCCTGAGGCTGATTTTCTTCCAGCAGTGAAGTGATCTGCATTCTCATCAAGAAAACAAGGATGTTTTATGGGCTCCTTCCTACAGCTCTTTCCTAATAGTAGGATGAAATAATCTTGGCTCTGGTTCTAACTAGGGCATTTAGAGAACAATTCAATTATCATTGCAATTTTTGAATTGTCAGAGAATGAAAATAAAAATAAATCCAAAAAAAAAAAAAAAAAGAGGGATCCCTGGGTGGCGCAGCGGTTTAGCGCCTGCCTTTGGCCCAGGGCGCGATCCTGGAGACCCGGGATCGAATCCCATGTCGGGCTCCCAGTGCATGGAGCCTGCTTCTCCCTCTGCCTGTCTCTCTCTCTCTCTCTCTCTCTCTCTCTCTGTGTGACTATCATAAATAAATAAAATAAATAAATAAATAAATCCAAGGAGATCAAAATGTTCTAAAACCAACATTCTCCCCCATTTTGAGATCAAAGTTTTAAAAAATGGTATCTCCCACCTCATTTTTTCACTTTCTCTCTTCATTTAAAGTATGGTTGACTTAAATACACAGAGAGAGGGCTGGACAGTAAAAATTCAAGAAGACCCCCATAGAAGAGACTGATAGGTGAAGATCAGAAATATGTGTTGATTCTCAAACTTCCAATTTGCTGTATCTTGTGGGTGCCCTGCACTGTGCTAAATACATCCACCTGAAGAATTCTGGGTCTACTTTAAAAAGAAAAAGTGAAGTAATAGCCATGTAACAGGACAGATGGTAGCTACACTCCTGGTGAACATGCATACTGCTTAAACTTGTTAAATCACTAAGTTGTATAATGGGAACTAATATAACATTATGTGTCATCTACACTTAAATAAAAAAATAAAACAAAAGTGAACACAGAGCAGACATGCAATGATTTAGTATTGAATGTTATGAAACAGACCCTCACTATTAGGGAATTCAGAAAGACGAGGTGGAGGGTGGAGGTTAGAGTAGAGTAGGGGAAACAAGTGATCCATGAGGCAGGTTAGTTCAAATGCAGAGATCAAAGCCCATCAGGGTTTCCAGTAATTTATAAAGTTGCAGAGCAGGAAGGATTTCCAAGGGTAAGGTAGATCTGTCTGCAAAGTTTGTTGAGTGCTTTGCCCTGTTGTATATATTTAATTTCACCTGGTCATCAGTCATGTGAAACAGATAAAAATTACACCCATTTTGTAGATGAGAACACTGATACGGTGCCCAAGATTTTTACGTGGGGATTACTGAGTTCAATCCCTGTGTGTGTGTGTGTGTGTGCGCGCCCGTGCACATAGAGGGCAGCGGGGCCATGCCGATGCCAGGGTGGAGTTGGGATGGTCACTTGGCGACATCACAAGGTACCAAGAAACCTTGAGTGGGAAGCTGCAGAGTCTTTGTTTGAGGAAAACAGGCATTAGAGTATGGTTGTGGATTTTTTTTTCTTCACTCTGTGGCATGATGAGATCACAGTGTAGGATAGAAAAACAAAGAGAGGGAAAGGAGAGTCTGGACTGTAGATACATATTTCTTGTCATCTCCAAAAAATAAGTTCTGTCTATTTAAAAATATACTTTTGCCCTTATATAGCTATATATACTCCTTTACAATTTTTTTAATTATACATTTTGGTTAAATGTAAATCAATTTTTTAAAAAAAGATTTATTTATTTATTTATTCAGAGAGAGCGAAAGAGAGGCAGAGAGAGAAGCAGGCTCCATGCAGGGAGCCCAACGTGGGACTCGATCGCGGGTCTCTGGGATCACACCCCGGGCTGCAGGCGGTGCTAAACCGCTGCGCCACGGGGGCTGCCCTGTAAATCAATCTTAAAGAATAATTTGTGAGCTTGCTTTATAACTTTAAAGATATGTAGGGACACCTGGGTGGCTCAGCCAGTGGTTGAGTGTTTGCCCTCAGCTCAGGGCATGATCCCAGGACCCTGGGATCAAGTCCCACATCCAGCTCTCTGCAGGAAGCCTGCTTCTCCCTCTGCCTCTGTCTCTGCCTCTCTCTTTGTGTCCCTCATGAATAAATAAATATAATCTTAAAAAAAATAAAAACTTTAAAGATATCTAAAAAGTTATACGTTATTTGTTGCTAATAATGTTACAAGAGAGGGAGGGTAGGGTTTACTTAGTCATTGTACAGATGAGGGAAATGAGGCACAGAAAGTTTCAGTGCTCCCCCTTCTCTGTCTTCAGTTGCCATGAATGATACCATTACTTGTCTATTAGAGTCAAACAAACCAGACATTTGAAAATCATCCTTGACCTCTCTCTTTTCCATATGGCCTAAGTCCAATCAGCCACCATGCCTGCATCATTTTCATAATGCTCAGATGACATACCCTACCCTCTGCGTAGACTGTCATGACTGAGGCAACCATCACTCCATCATTTATATCCAGATTATTCCAGCAATGTAAAATGGACCAACCTGCCTCTGGTCTCACTAATGCCCAATCTCTTTCCCAACTACCACCATTTTGTGAAAAGTTAATCTGAAATGTCTAAGCCGGAGGAGGGGCAAGATGGCGGAAGAGTCGGGTCTCCAAATCACCTGTCTCCACCAAATTACCTAGATAACCTTCAAATCATCCTGAAAATCTACGAATTCGGCCTGAGATTTAAAGAGAGACCAGCTGGAATGCTACAGTGAGAAGAGTTCGTGCTTCTATCAAGGTAGGAAGACGGGGGGGAGAGGGTAGAAATAAAGAACAAAAGGCCTCCGAGGGGTAGGGGCCCCGTGAGGAGCCGGGCTAAGGCCGGGGCGAGTGTCCCCAGGACAGGAGAGCCCCGTCCGGGAGAAGCAGGAGCTGCACCAACCTTCCCTGCGGAAAGGCGCTCGCAGGTAGTTAGAGCAGGACCCAGGAGGGCAGGGATACCCTCTGGCTCCCTGGGACACTAACAGACACCTGCGCCCCGGGAGAGTGCGCCGAGCTCCCTAAGGGCTGCAGCGCGCACGGCGGGACCCGGAGCAGCTCGGAGGGGCTCGGGCGGCGGCTCCGGGAGGGGGCTGCGGGGCGGGAGCGCGAATCCAACAGCGCAGGCCCCGGAGCACAAGGCGCCGGGACACAGCCCAGGATCCGGCCTCCCCCCGGGACAGGCAGAGGCCGGGAGGGCCCAGGACAGCAAGGACGCTCCTGCCCAGAGCTGAGCAGATCAGCGGCCCCGCACCGGAGCCTCCAGGCCCTGCAGACAGAGAGCTCTGTATTACTGCGGGAGCTGACTCCAGGGCTCCAGAGCTGCCGCTGCTACTGTGGCTGTTCCTCCTGGGGCCTCACGGGGTAAACAACCCCCACAGAGCCCTGCACCAGGCAAGGGGCAGAGCAGCTCCCCCAAGAGCTAACACCTGAAAATCAGCACAACAGGCCCCTCCCCCAGAAGACCAGCTGGACAGACCAGTTCCAGGGGAAGTCAAGGGACTTAAAGCATACAGAATCAGAAGATACTCGCCTGTGTTTTTTTGTTTGTTTATTTGTTGTTTGTTTTTGGCTTTTTGATTTCTGTTTGCTTCCCCCACCCCTTTTTTTCCTTATTTTCTTTTTCTTTCTCATTTTCTTCTCTTTTCTTTTTTTCGTCCTTTTTTCTTTTTTCTTTTTCTTTTTTCTTTCCTTCTTTCTCTCCTCTCTTTTTCTCCTTTTCCCAGTACAACTTGTTTTTGGCCACTCTGCACTGAGCAAAGTGACTAGAAGGAAAACCTCACCTCAAAAGAAAGAATCAGAAACAGTCCTCTCTCCCACAGAGTTACAAAATCTGGATTACAATTCAATGTCAGAAAGCCAATTCAGGGGGGATCCCTGGGTGGCTCAGCCATTTAGCACCTGCCTTTGGCACAAGGTGTGATCCTGGAGTCCCGGGATCGAGTCCCACGTCGGGCTCCCGGCATGGAGCCTGCTTCTCCCTCCTCTTGTGTCTCTGCCTCTCTCTCTCTATGTCTATCATTCATAAATAAAATAAATAAATAAATATTAAAAAAAAAGAAAGCCAATTCAGAAGCACTATTATACAGCTACTGGTGGCTCTAGAAAAAAGCATTAAGGACTCAAGAGACTTCATGACTGCAGAATTTAGATCCAATCAGGCAGAAATTAAAAATCAATTGAATGAGATGCAATCCAAACTAGAAGTCCTAACGACGAGGGTTAACGAGGTGGAAGAACGAGTGAGTGACATAGAAGACAAGTTGAATGGCAAAGAGGGAAACTGAGGAAAAAAGAGACAAACAATTAAAAGACCATGAAGACAGATTAAGGGAAATAAATGACAGCCTGAGGAAGAAAAACCTACGTTTAATTGGGGTTCCCGAGGGCGCCAAAAGGGACAGAGGGCCAGAATATGTATTTGAACAAATCCTAGCTGAAAACTTTCCCAATCTGGGAAGGGAAACAGGCATTCAGATCCAGGAAATAGAGAGATCCCCCCCTAAAATCAATAAAAACCGTTCAACACCTCGACATTTAATAGTGAAGCTTGCAAATTCCAAAGATAAAGAGAAGATCCTTAAAGCAGCAAGAGACAAGAAGTCCCTGACTTTCATGGGGAGGAATATTAGGGTAACAGCAGACCTCTCCACAGAGACCTGGCAGGCCAGAAAGGGCTGGCAGGATATATTCAGGGTCCTAAATGAGAAGAACATGCAACCAAGAATACTTTATCCAGCAAGGCTCTCATTCAAAATGGAAGGAGAGATAAAGAGCTTCCAAGACAGGCAGGAACTGAAAGAATATGTGACCTCCAAACCAGCTCTGCAAGAAATTTTAAGGGGACTCTTAAAACTCCCCTTTAAGAAGAAGTTCAGTGGAACAATCCACAAAAACAAGGACTGAATAGATATCATGATGACACTAAACTCATATCTGTCAATAGTAACTCTGAACGTGAACGGGCTTAATGACCCCATCAAAAGGCGCAGGGTTTCAGACTGGATAAAAAAGCAGGACCCATCTATTTGCTGTCTACAAGAGACTCATTTTAGACAGAAGGACACCTACAGCCTGAAAATAAAAGGTTGGAGAACCATTTACCATTCAAATGGTCCTCAAAAGAAAGCAGGGGTAGCCATCCTTATATCAGATAAACTAAAATTTACCTCAATGACTGTAGTAAGAGGTGTAGAGGGACACTATCTCATACTTAAAGGATCTATCCAACAAGAGAATTAACAATCCTCAATATATATGCCCCGAATGTGGGAACTGCCAAATATATACATCAATTAAAAACCAAAGTGAAGAAATACTTAGATAATAATACACTTATACTTGGTGACTTCAATCTAGCTCTTTCTATACTCGATAGGTCTTCTAAGCACACATCTCCAAAGTAACGAGAGCTTTAAATGATACACTGGACCAGATGGATTTCACAGATATCTACAGAACTTTACAACCAAACTCAACTTAATACACATTCTTCTCAAGTGCACATGGAACTTTCTCCAGAATAGACCACATACTGGGTCACAAATCGGGTGTGAACTGGTACCAAAAGATTGGGATCGTCCCCTGCATATTCTCAGACCATAATGCCTTGAAATTAGAACTAAATCACAACAAGAAGTTTGGAAGGACCTCAAACACGTGGAGGTTAAGGACCATCCTGCTAAAAGATAAAAGGGTCAACCAGGAAATTAAGGAAGAATTAAAAAGATTCATGGAAACTAATGAAAATGAAGATACAACCGTTCAAAATCATTGGGATGCAACAAAAGCAGTCCTGAGGGGGAAATACATCGCAATACAAGCATCCATTCAAAAACTGGAAAGAACTCAAATACAAAAGCTAACCTTACACATAAAAAAACTAGAGAAAAAACAGCAAATAGATCCTACACCCAACAGAAGAAGAGAGTTAATAAAGATTCGAGCAGAACTCAACGAAATCGAGACCAGAAGAACTGTGGAACAGATCAACAGAACCAGGAGTTGGTTCTTTGAAAGAATTAATAAGATAGATAAACCATTAGCCAACCTTATTAAAAAGAAGAGAGAGAAGACTCAAATAAAAATCATGAATGAGAAAGGAGAGATCACTACAACACCAAGGAAATACAAACGATGTTAAACACATATTATGAACAGCTCTATGCCAATAAATTAGGCAATCTAGAAGAAATGGATGCATTTCTGGAAAACCACAAACTACCACAATTGGAACAGGAAGAAATAGAAAACCTGAACAGGCCAATAACCAGGGAGGAAATTGAAGCAGTCATCAAAAACCTCCCAGGACACAAAAGTCCAGGGTCAGATGGCTTCCCTGGGGAATTCTATCAAACGTTTAAAGAAGAAACCATACCTATTCTACTAAAGCTGTTTGGAAAGATAGAAAGAGATGGAGTACTTCCAAATTCGTTCTATGAGGCCAGCATCACCTTGGGATCCCTGGGGCGGCGCAGCGGTTTGGCGCCTGCCTTTGGCCCAGGGCGCGATCCTGGAGACCCGGGATCGAATCCCACGTCGGGCTCCCAGTGCATGGAGCCTGCTTCTCCCTCTGCCTGTGTCTCTGCCTCTCTCTCTCTCTCTCTCTCTCTGTGTGACTCTCGTAAATAAATAAAAATTAAAAAAAAGTACATGGTATTGAGTACAGATATTATGAAACAAGTCATAGTACAAGATGGTTTGTGACAGTATAAATGCATACATTTTACACCATGTTAGCAAGTAGGTATCTATTACCTCATCCAAATTACATGTGCTCCTCTCAACTCTTTAATCATGATTTGCAGTAATCTCTAATTCAAGAGAGATAAGTTTATAACTGATATATTCAGAGCTATTTAGGACTTTAACATTGGGGAAAATAGGTTCTTTGCCAAAAAAGGGGAGGAGGCAAATAAAAGAGGGAAAAAATATATGATAGACACTATTACCTGGAAATGACAAAGCTAGATGAAAAAAGGCAGCCAAACCTTTCTCCTTTTATGATTTGAAATTCAATAACCTGCATCTTTCATTGGTGCCAAATGTTGTACTTCCTACTGAGGAAAAAAGTCCCTGAACTCACAGGACTTGTATTCTAGGACAGCTCTTATAAAGCTACAATGCATTATATGAATAGGTAATAAAAATAGCAATGAAATCATCTGCTTCCACATAATGTTAATAGTTAATAATTATTGAGTGTTTATTATATAATAGGCACTTCCTGGGCTCTTTTCAAATTAATTTATTCAATGCAACAATCTATTATTATCTCTATTTGTACAGAACAGGAAACCGAGGCAAGGGAAATGAAGTAAATTGTCTGCTGGTTGAACCAATCAGGAAGTGGTAGAGACAGGACTAAAACCAGCAGCCTAGTTCCAGAGCTCTTGGTTTCAATTACTGTATTATCTTGCATCTAGATGTAATAAGAGTGACTTGCAACAATAAAAAAGAAAAATTATCTTATGGAATGAATTAATCAGTCCTTACTCCACATCACAAAGCACAAATTAACCACTTCAGTCTCACACATACCATATACAAATGTGGAAAATAGCAACATGTACTTTGCAGGATCCAAATGAGGATTCAAGAATAGGACAGATGTGAATGTGCCTAGCATAGTGCTCGAAACAAAAAATAAATTTAATGAGTACTGAATTTTTAAATATATATATATACACAGATTATTCTATGGCCCCTTTCCCTATCTTTAAGCATTTGTTTAAAATTGGGCTGAAAATGCATAAAGATCACACTGAAATCTCCAAATAGATAATAAATCCCCAAGTTATTGCCTACAACAGAAAAACATGTTATATTTTCACTAAATTACTTAATTTTCTTCCTGGGCACATAGGAAGACTACATTTTGTAGCCCACCTTGTATCTAGGAGGAGCCATGAGATCTCTTTTGGCCAATAGAATCTGAAAGAATATGATGTATACTACATCTAAAACACTTCCGGATCTAATGTATTAGTTCTGGCAGACCAATTCTTCAAATGAGAACAACTAGAAAAATTAGATGGAATGGAAAAACAAAGCAAAACAAAACAAAACAACAACTAAAAACAATCTCTTTGAAGCCATCAAAGATGTTAGAAGGCATGGCACTTATTTGGGGAGATGGGACTTAAAGAAACCATGATGCTACCAAGCAGAAACAAATCACCGAAGTGAGCATGACTTTCTATACTACTCACATCAATCTAATCATTTACCAATGTGTATGACAAAGTGGCCAAATTTGGAGAGACAAGAGCAGAAAGCAGCTCCTGGGAAACAGAAAAGCTAAGCATATCTTATGGCACTACATCACACTGGGGAATAAAATCAGAAGTTTAATGTCCACTTCAGTGCAGAATCTTTGCAGGATCACACTCTAGAGTTAGAACAAAGCAAAAATGGACCAGATCTTACAAGGACTAGAAACTCAGCCTTAAATCAGCTAATTATTTGGTCAGAAAAACAAAATCTTTTATGGAAAAATATAATAGCATCCATAGACTCTAATATTTGTTAACAGAATGTGTGGCATTCAGTTCAGGGTTACTAAGTGTATAAAGAGACACAAAAGAAAAAGAATTAACAGAAACAGACCTATGGGTGATCCAGATATTTGAGCTACCAGACGCGGACTTTAAAATAACTGTGATTGGGCAGCCCCGGTGGTGCAGCGGTTTGGCGCTGCCTGCAGCCTGGGGTGTGATCCTGGAGACCCGGGATCGAGTCCCACATCCGGCTCCCTGCATGGAGCCTGCTTCTCCCTCTGCCTGTGTCTCTGCCTCTCTCTCTGTGTCTATGAGTAAATAAATAAAATCTTTTAAAAAATAAAATAACTGTGATTAGTATGTTCAGGAAAACTGAATCAAGGGATCCTTGGGTGGCACAGCGGTTTGGCGCCTGCCTTTGGCCCAGGGCGCGATCCTGGAGACCGGGGATCGAATCCCACGTCGGGCTCCCGGTGCATGGAGCCTGCTTCTCCCTCTGCCTGTGTCTCTGCCTCTCTCTCTCTCTCTCTGTGACTATCATAAATAAATAAAAATTAAAAAAAAAAACTGAATCAAGATGATGATTTCACCAGAGAAACAGAATCTGTGAAAAATTAAGTGGAAAGTCTAGAATTTAAAAAAATATATATAATTACTGAAATTAATACAACTTAGAATTCTATACCAAGTGAACATCAATAATGATGGTGAAAGTTTAAGGAGCTTGGAAGTCACCAGTGTGTTCCAACAAGTACAAACTAAACAGACTAAAAAATCAACAACTCTCCTTGGGGGAGAGGGGAAGACAAAAGACACACTGCTGCCTCGACTGGAGAGATGGTGAACACAGATCACCAGAGCTTCCCAGAGCAGAGACTCATAAAGAAATTGCCACAAGAACCAGTGCTGGGGTAAGAAATTTTGAACTGTAATTGAAAGAATTGCTGGAGGCTCAGTGTAGACAACTCTCAGAGTTAAAAACTCCAAGGGGACGAAGGCAGAGGGAAGATCCACAACATTGTGAGATTCACCTCTAGGAGCTCAACCAGATTCCCATAGTAAATACTGGGAAAAAAATCAATCCCCTCAGGCTTCCTGCAAGGAAAGAGAATAAGGAACCATTTTGAAATAAACCAGAGTACTCTGTTCTTCTTCACAGGCCTGTTCTTAGGGAAATCTAGTTAACCAGAACCTAAGCTGCTGGGGTATTATCAAAGGCTAAATTGCCTGGGAAAAATACCCAACTCTAGTTCATTGGTGTCATCCTGTCTTACTTAAATGGAAAGAAGAAACAGAAAAGCCCTTGCAAAGTTCACTGCCGAGAAACACAGGATCACTGAGAGATAGACCTAATCACCGACCTTAAAATGCTTCCCCTTTCCCAAACCTCTCCACCAGTAGAGGCCTATTCACTGGAGTTGCTTTTACCCAGTACCCATGTGTGATTATCAAGAAAAAATTAAAAGATATACCAAAAGGCAAAAATACAGTTTGAAAGGGCAGAACAAGCACCAGGATGCTTGGTACACCAGAAATGCACCAGATATGCCAGGGATATTGGAATCATCAGACTGAGCATTTGAAATTACTATGATTAATATGCTAAGAACTTTAATGGATAAAGTAGAAAGCATATAAGAACAGAGGAGCAATTTAAGCTAAGAGATAAAAATTCTAATAAAGAACCTCCCAAAATGCTAGAGATAAAAAAAACACTGTAAGAGAAATGAAGAATGACTTTCATAAGTTTATACAGACTGTACATAACTGAGGAAAGAATCGGTGAGCTAGAGGATATAGTAATAGAAACATCAAAAACTAAAAAGCAAAGAGAACAAAGATGAAAAATGGAGAACAGAATTCTAGGGACTGTTGGCAACTACAAAAGGTGTAACGTACACATAATGAGAATACCAGAAGGAGAAGAAAGGGACAGAAGAAAATATGAAACAATAATGACTGAGAATTTACCCAAATTAATGTCAGACACCTATCCACAGCTCCAGGAAGTTCAGAGAACACCAAAGAGAATAAATGTCAAAATATCTACACCTAGGAATATCATCTTCAAACCAAAGAAAATCAAAGACCAAAAAAAAAAAAAAAATCTTGAAAGAAGCAGAAGAGCAAAATAACACATTACCTATAGAGGAACAAAGATAAGAATCACATCCTACTCAGAAACCATGCAAACAGGAAAAGGAGTGGAGGGAAGTATTTCAAGTATTGAGGGAAAAGAGAAAGAAAAAAATAAGATATTTCATAATGGGCAACACCCAAAGAATCTGCATTACATGACTTTTTTACATTGTTTTACTTTGTGAAAATTCATCAAGCTATATAATGAACATAATAACAGGGTTTTTTCCCCCTAAAATGTCTACAGAATAGTGAGAAGGAGGGGAGATGAAAAATAGCGAAGCTTTAATGACTATATTCCCTCTCCCACTGCAAACCATCTGCCACAGGCTCAAGTTCTAGATAGGAAAACTAACTAACCTCACGTCATGTTCACAACTTTGCTAATTACAAAGGACTGGACATTTTGACTACTGGATTTTCTTTCTTTCTTTCTTTTTTTTTAAAGATTTATTTGTTTATTCATGATAGATGTAGAGAAAGAAAGAGAGGCACAGGCACAGGAGGGGAGAGAAGCAGGCTCCATACCAGGAGCCTGACGTGGGACTCGATCCCGGGACTCCAGGATCATGCCCTGGGCCAAAGGCAGGCGCCAAACCGCTGAGCCACCCAGGGATCCCCCGACTACTGGATTTTCAATTACCTAAATGTAACCAGAAAGTGCGTGGGGTTCCTGAGCCTTCATTCAGGGTCAGTGCTTTAAGAACTCGGCAATACGGCACCCCGTGACCTTTCCGAGTCCTTGGCCGGGCAGATCCCTGAGGCATGCACCAGGGGTCCTATACCAAATGTTTCAAAGTCTTTTTAAAAATATTTGGGTCCCCATGAAGCCCTATTCTACCCAAGTTTATCAGAAGATTTGAGTAGGAATGGGTCTGATGGGCTTCATCATTTATAAAATTAGGAGTGCTGATGAAGGAAGTAAAGCTCTGAAAGCTTCGAGTCCTGCACCTGCTGCTCATGGTCATCACTAAGCTGCTCTACTTAGAACACACGCCAGCTGGAAGGAACATCAGCCTGGCTGTAGAGCTCAGTAAGCTCTGTTAGACGGGAACATGGAGCATTGCTGTAAACTTGTAAACTTGTCATTTCCTTTGTGACATGAATAAAGGTACCTGTGAGGTACACCAAACAAACAAAAAAAAAAATTGGGCAACAAAAGTGTTGTGCTTATAATTATTTTTAAACCCTCCTGGGATGATGTGTGCTTGCTCTTTTCTTGTCTTTGCACTCAAGGCAGAAGAAGCAGTGAAGGACCTAAGTCACAGCCTGGAACATAGGTGCGGGGACTCTGCGGCTGCCGGCGAGGGCACCCGCCACAGGTGGCATCCGGGGCGGGGCCCGCGCGCCGTCGGGCGGCGGGGGCGCGGCGCGCGGCCTGGGCTCCGCCGCGGGGGCCTGGCCCCTCCCCAGATGCCTCCGCGCGCCCGCCGCCCCCCAGCGCGCCAGGCCTCCCGGGCGCCCAGTGCGCAGGCGCCGGCGGGGGGCTCCGAGCGTGCGCCGGGCTGGAGCGCGGTGGGAGCGCGGTGGGAGCGCGGGGGCGGCCCCGCGGACTAACGGGCGGTCGGGCCGCCCGCCCTGTCGCCCTGCGCCTGCTGAACTCCGAGCGCCCGAGGATGTCTGCGCTGAGGAAGGTGCGAGCCGCGGGCAGGGACCCCGAGCAGCCGGGGCGCACGGTCGGCCTCTTCCCTCGCCGGGGCTGGGCGCCTCGCCGGCGGGGGTTCCCCGACCCTGCGCTCCCCGGGCGGGGCGTGGGTGCGGCGCGGGCTGTGCGGGGCGGACGGGCGGGCTGGGGGAGCTGCGGGGACTGAGGAGGGGGCGGCGTCCGGCTCGCGCGGGGCAGCCGCGAGGGAACACGGGCGCAGGCGGAAGCGGCTCGGGTTTGGGGCAGCGCCAGCGGCAGGACGGCCGGTCCCTGGACGGCTCGGGAGCCTCCGGCCACGCCGCCCGCCGCACCTGCTGCCGGTCCGTCCTCCGGATGCGGGGCGCCGCCCCCGGGCGCTGAGGCACGTGGGGGGCCGCGCGCTAACTTCGCGGCGCCCTGGCACCGGCCGCGCGGGCGGCGCTGGGACCGCGGGGCTGCCGGCGAGCGGCACGCGCCCTGGGCTACCCGCCGCCTCAGGCTCCCGGCGGGCCCGCGCCACAGGTGGCATCAGGGGCGGGGCCCACGCGCCGTCGGGCGGCGGGGGCGCGGCGCGCGGCCTGGGCTCCGCGGCGGGGGCTGGCCCCTCCCCAGATGCCTCCGCGCGCCCGCCGCCCCCCAGCGCGCCAGGCCTCCCGGGCGCCCAGTGCGCAGGCGCCGGCGGGGGGCTCCGAGCTTGCGCCGGGCTGGAGCGCGGGGGCGGCCCCGCGGACTAACGGGCGGTCGGGCCGCCCGCCCTGTCGCCCAGCGCCTGCTGAACTCCGAGCGCCGGAGGATGTCTGCGCTGAGGAAGGTGCGAGGCGCGGGGCCGCGGGCGGGGCGCGGGCAGGGACCCCGAGCAGCCGGGGCGCACGGTCGCGGGCTGCGCGGCGGCCTCTTCCCTCGCCGGGGCTGGGCGCCTCGCCGGCGGGGGTTCCCCGACCCTGCGCTCCCCCGGGCGGGGCGTGGGTGCGGCGCGGGCTGCGCTGGTTTTCATGATCTCCTAGGGCTTATCTGTTGCTTTAAAAATTTTTTTCCTTGTTTATGATTTTAAAAAGCCATAGTTTAAATATCGGGGCCGTATAATTAAAAAAAATGGGTCATCTTCAGAAGTTGATTTTCTTACATGTGTTTTCTATTTTATTTGTAAAAGATTTTACTTATTGATTTTTCTTTTTTTTTATAAATTAATTTTTATTGGTGTTCAATTTACCAACATACAGAATAACACCCAGTGCTCATCCCGTCAAGTGTCCCCCTCCGTGCCCGTCACCCATTCACCCCCACCCCCCGCCCTCCTCCCCTTCCACCACCCCTAGTTCATTTCCCAGAGTTAGAAGTCTTTATGTTCTGTCTCCCTTTCTGATATTTCCCACACATTTCTTCTCCCTTCCCTTATATTCCCTTTCGCTATTATTCATATTCCCCAAATGAATGAGAACATACACTGTTTGTCCTTCTCCGGTTACTGTGGCCAAGTTCAAAAAGGGTGTTGCCTGAGTTCTCCTCTGGGATTTTGATGGAATCTTGTCTCACATTTAGATCTTTCATCCATTTTGAGTTTATCTTTGTGTATGGTGCAAGAGAGTGGTCCAGTTTCATTCTTCTGCATGTGGATGTCCAATTTTCCCAGCACCATTTATTGAAGAGACTGTCTTTCTTCTAGTGGATCGTCTTTCCTCCTTTATCGTATATTAGTTGACCATAAAGTTCAGGGTCCACTTCTGGGTTCTCTGTTCTGTTCCATTGATCTATATGTCTGTTTTTGTGCCAGTACCACACTGTCTTGATGAACACAGCTTTGTAGTACAACCTGAAATCTGGCATTGTGATGCCCCCAGATATGGTTTTCTTTTTTTAAAATTCCCCTGGCTGTTTGGGGTCTTTTCTGATTCCACACAAATCTTAAAATAATTTGTTCTAAGTCTCTGAAGAAAGTCCATGGTATTTTGATAGGGATTGCATTATACGTGTAAATTGCCCTGGGTAACATTGACATTTTCACAATATTAATTCTGCCAATCCATGAGCATGGAATATTTTTCCATCTCTTTGTGTCTTCCTCAATTTCTTTCAGAAGTGTTCTGTAGTTTTTAGGGTATATTTTGAGAACCATTTGAATGGTAAATGGTTCTCCAACCTTTTATTTTCAGGTTGTAGGTGTCCTTCTGTCTAAAATGAGTCTCTTGTAGACAGCAAATAGATGGGTCCTGTTTTTTTATCCAGTCTGAAACTCTGCGCCTTTTGATGGGGTCATTAAGCCCATTCACGTTCAGAGTTACTTGAACTTCTTCTTAAAGGGGAGTTTTAAGAGTCCCCCTTAAAATTTCTTGCAGAGCTGGTTTGGAGGTCACATATTCTTTCAGTTCCTGCCTGTCTTGGAAGCTCTTTATCTCTCCTTCCATTCTGAATGAGAGCCTTGCTGGATAAAGTATTCTTGGTTGCATGTTCTTCTCATTTAGGACCCTGAATATATCCTGCCAGCCCTTTCTGGCCTGCCAGGTCTCTGTGGAGAGGTCTGCTGTTACCCTAATATTCCTCCCCATGAAAGTCAGGGACTTCTTGTCTCTTGCTGCTTTAAGGATCTTCTCTTTATCTTTGGAATTTGCAAGCTTCACTATTAGATGTCGAGGTGTTGAACGGTTTTTATTGATTTTAGGGGGGGATCTCTCTATTTCCTGGATCTGAATGCCTGTTTCCCTTCCCAGATTGGGAAAGTTTTCAGCTAGGATTTGTTCAAATACATATTCTGGCCCTCTGTCCCTTTCGGCGCCCTCGGGAACCCCAATTAAACGTAGGTTTTTCTTCCTTAGACTGTCACTTATTTCCCTTAATCTGTCTTCATGGTTCTTTAATTGTTTATCTCTTTTTTCCTCAGTTTCCCTCTTTGCCATTAACTTGTCTTCTATGTCACTCACTCGTTCTTCCACCTCGTTAACCCTCGTCCTTAGGACTTCTAGTTTGGATTGCATCTCATTCAATTGATTTTTAATTTCTGCCTGATTGGATCTAAATTCTGCAGTCATGAAGTCTCGTGAGGCCTTAATGCTTTTTTCTAGAGCCACCAGTAGCTGTAGAATAGTGCTTCTGAATTGGCTTTCTGACATTGAATTGTAATCCAGATTTTGTAACTCTGTGGGAGAGAGGGCTGTTTCTGATTCTTTCTTTTGAAGTGAGGTTTTCCTTCTAGTCATTTTGCTCAGTGCAGAGTGGCCAAAAACAAGTTGTATTGGAACACAGGGGAGTATCACTGGTCCCTCTAGCTGGTCTTCTGGGGGAGGGGCCTGTTGCGCTGATTTTCAGGTGTTAGCACTTGGGGGAGCTGCTCTGCCCCTGCCTGCTGCAGGGCTCAGCGGGGGTTGTTTACCCCGTGGGGCCTCAGGAGGAACAGTCGCAGTTGCTATGGCAACTCTGGAAGCCTGGATTCAGCCTCCGCAGGAACTACGGGGCTCAGGGCTCTCGGCTCTCCGTCCGCAGGGCCTGGAGGCTCCGGGGCGGGGCCACTGATCTGCTCAGCTCGGGGCAGGAGCGTCCTTGCTGTCCTGGGCCCTCCCGGCCTCTGCCTGTCCCGGGGGAGGCCGGATCCTGGGCTGTGTCCCGGCGCCCTGTGCTCCGGGGCCTGCGCTGTGGGATTCGCGCTCCCGCCCCGCAGCTCCCTCCCTGGAGCCGCTCCCGAGCCCCTCCGAGCTGCTCCGGACCGTGCGCGCTGCAGCCCTTAGGGAGCTCGGAGCACTCTCCTGCGCTCGCAGGTGTCTGTTAGTGTCCCAGGGAGCCTGAGGGCATCCCCGCTCTCCTGGGTCCTGCTCCAACTCCCTGCGAGCCCCTTTCCGCCCGCCCGGGAAGGTTGGTGCAGCTCCTGCTCCTCCGGGACGGGGCTCTCCTGTCCTGGGGACACTCGCCCCGGCCTCAGCCCGGCTCCTCGCAGGGCCCCTCCCCCTTGGAGGCCTTTTGTTTCTTTATTTCTTTTTCCCCGTCTTCCTACCTTGATAGAAGCGCGGAAGCGCGAACTTTTCTCACTGTAGCATTCCAGCTGGTCTCTCTTTACATCTCAGGCCGAATTCGTAAATTTTCAGGATGGTTTGAAGGTTATCTAGGTAATTTGGTGGGGACAGGTGATTTGGGGACCCTGCTCTTCCGCCATCTTGCCCCTCCCTTCTACTTATTGATTTGTGAGAGACACAGAGAGAGGCAGAGACACAGGCAGAGGGAGAAGCAGGCTCCATGCAGGGAGCCCGCAGTGGGACTTGATCCTGGGTCTCCAGGATCAAGCCCTGGCCCAAAGGCAGTGCTAAACTGCTGAGCCACCCGGGCTGCCCAATTTTTAAAAACTTTTTATCGGGGACACCTAGGTGGCTCAGTGCTTAAGCGTCTGCCTTCAGCCCAGGGTGGATTCTGGAGTCCTGGGATGGAGTCCCACTTTGGGCTGCCTGCATGGAGCCTGCTTCTCTTTGTGCTACGTCTCTGCCTCTCTCTCTCTCTCTCTCTCTCTCTCTCTCTCTCTGATGAATAAATAAAATCTTTAAAAAATTCATCAAATGCCTCTTTTGTGCCAACCACAGGACTACGTGCCTTGTTCCCTTGCATTCTTATAACAATCATATTAACCACCACTTCTCCTCTTGCTTTAACTGTACTTTGAGATAACTGTGGATTCATGTGTTGAAAGACGTAATACAGATCCTGTGTACCCTTGACCCTGCTTCCTCCAGTGGTGACATCTCGCATAGTTATGGTAACCACGTGGGTACATCGTCACTGATGCAGTCCCTTAGGCTTTTTCAGATTCTACCTGTATTATATGCAAACACTTGTGTATGTGCATACGTTTGTGTATTTTTTCCTGTCCAGTTTACTACATGTGTAGATTACCGTTTCTTTTGAACATATGATGGAAAGAAGGCTGAGGTAAGTTATGGGAGGTAAATGAAGTATAGACCTGGTTTGAATCTAGGTCTATCTGACTCAGAGTTTTGATTTTTCAATAGCAGTAGTGATGGGCACTCCTGGGTGGTGCAGTGGGTTGAGTGTCTGACTCTTGGTCTCAGCTCCAGCCATGATCAGGGTCATGATTTGGAGCTTCGTGTCAAGCTCCATGCTGAGCATAGAGTCTGCTTAAGATTCTGTCTCCCTCCCGGGATCGAATCCCACGTCGGGCTCCCGGTGCACGGAGCCTGCTTCTCCCTCTGCCTATGTCTCTGCCTCTCTCTCTCTCTCTCTGTGTGTGACTATCATAAAAAAAAAAAAAAAAGAAGATTCTGTCTCCCTCTGCCCCTGTCCCCTGCCTCTCTGTAAAATAAATTAATCTTAAAAAAAATAACAGTCTTGATGAATAACAGTAATAATAACATCAATAGCTGAAGCTCACCGAGTTACATATGAAATAGACTATTTACCATGTGCGGGGGCTGTTCTAATATATTACCTCAGTTAACGCCCTCCCTCCCCAAGAACTATACCTCATAAATTATGTTATAGTTGAACTAGTATTATTAATTAAACTAACCATATTTCCAAGGAACAAGGAATTCCCTTTACTGCTCCTGAAATCAGTAATAAAATAGTGAAATTCTACCTCCTTTTTACATAATGTTCAATTTGAACCTCTGACCTTAACCACTGATCTTGGCAATTGCCATGTTTTTGAAGGTGTGTGTATCTGTGTGTGTGTAAAGTGAGACCTGTATTATTATACATCGAATTGTGTTGGGACACCTTACAAATACTTTTATGAAATCATAAATAAGAGCTAGCTTAGGCACGATGCCAGGTTTTTAAGGGAATAAGTGTGAATCATCAAGAATACTTAAGAATGTAATAGGGAGACATTTTTTCTCCCTAAAAGTAGAATAGATCTTTTTGGCCACATGCAGTCCCAGGAATGTTTGAGTTTAACGTCTCAAGTTACAGATCCAGCTTTCCAAGGGAAAGCGAATACATTTGGTGAATGATCACTGATTATCAGAATATGATAATACTTTAGGAAGATAATAGATAGACTAATCAGCAGGCCATAATTTACTATTCTTTGCTAGTAACATATCTTGTAAAGCTGTCCCTGTGATGAACAGCAGCACTTCAGAGCAGGAATAACAACACGCTCCTGTGTTGTAGATCCCAGGAGGTTTCGGTGCTCTTGTAGACAGCAGACAGAAATAAAAGGAAGTTTCTCCTTTTTACCTCGTATAATCCCACTGGAAAGTGAAATGTGTGCTGAGAGTTGATACTGACTTCTTCTAGGTCACCTCCCTGAAGAGGCCCCGGGCAGGCACTGTCGTAACAGTTCTTGGGACAGGAGTCTGATGGCCCCCAAAGGAGGTGGAGGGTTTCTGCAACAGGCTACTGGTGGAACAGGGCGCTACTGTCTAGCCCCAGGAAGCTTCTAGTGAGGAGAGCCCCTGGGAACCTGCATCCTTTTCCTTAACTCTTTCAGAGGGTGCAGCATACGCCCAGATTGGAGTTAAAGGTAAACTCAGTTCTGTGTAGCTTGTGGTTGTTGCTTTTGAAAAATGAGCAGCTACAAGGAAGCAACACCATGTATGGTTTAATAGGCCTTAGCTTTTTGGAACTTGAATTTGGATGTAGATAACGCAAATGGTTTTGAAGCTATATATCATTAGGGACTCTTTGGAAACCACAAAACCTTTTTAATGGGCCACTCTATCAATTTTCTGCTCTTCTAAGGAAGTTTTTCCTATTCATGACTCATTTTGCTCTTTGGCTAACACTGAGGCAAATGTAGTGACAATTTAGTTTTCTTCTTCCTCTGAAAGCTTGTACACGTTTTCTGCCTCGGGTTGTGTCCACTTGGATGCCTGGAGAATGTTGACAAAGGAAAGGTTAGGCTAGCCTGTTGATGCTGCATATTTACTTGGACTTTAAAAATCAAAAAGCTTCCTTGGCTTCCTCAGAGAAGCATTCTGCTTGATGGCCCAGAATACTGATCCAGGAAAAACGACATGTTCCAGCCATCCTTCACACACACCTTAAGTGAAATTAATGAGATCACTCTACGATTATGCTTTGTGTTTTATTTTTACTTTCTAGGTCTGTATGAGCTGTTGACTCTTGTGCCAGGCCAGCTAGGGCCACGTGTGGACAGCCAGGAAGACCTGACCTTCCTCTGGGATATATTCGGTGAGAAAAGCCTGCATTCACTGGTGAAGGTAAAACCATGCTGATGTCAGATTCTCTTGGTGGGAAAACATATGGAAAAATATTTTGAGCACCGTCTCATAAACCAGAGATCAAATTGTTGCCTTCTGCAAGGCAGAACAAAACAGCCTTGTTCCACTTCCCTGACGGGCATGGAGTTGTTAAAGATTCTACCAAAAATACCTAGATGATTTCCCTTAATGGTGGTGATCTGGCTGTGTGCACTAATGAGGCCAACGTGTGCCTGCCCTTGTTTAGAGGAAGAATATGAAATAATAGCAGGAAGGTTTAGGCTCCTAATGGACAATATTCATGAGCTGGAATTTAACTTGAGTACATGAATGGTCACAGCAAAAATTAGAAGGAATATATTTTCTGACATTAAGGATGGCAGCAGTTTGTAGCCACATTAATTTAAAAAAATTACCTTTCCACATAAAGCTTAAGATAATTTGTTCCAGCTCTCTGAAGAAAGTCCATGGTATTTTGATAGGGATTGCGTTAAATGTGTAAATTGCCCTGGGTAACATTGACAATTTCACAGTATTAATTCTTCCAATCCATGACCATGGAATATTTTTCCATCTCTTTGTGTCTTCCTCAATTTCTTTCAGAAGTGTTCTATTGTTTCTAGGGTATAGATCCTTTACCTCTTTGGTTAGGTTTATTCCTAGGTATCTTAGGCTTTTGGGTGCAATTGTAAATGGGATTGACTCCTTAATTTCTCTTTCTTCAGTCTCATTGGTAGTATATAGAAATGCCACTGACTTCTGGGCATTGATTTTGTATCCTGCCACACTGCCGAATTGCTGTATGAGTTCTAGCAATCTTGGGGTGTAGGCTTTTGGGTTTTCTATGTAGAGTATCATGTCATTGGCGAAGAGGGAGAGTTTGACTTCTTTGCCAATGTGAATACCTTTTATGTCTTTTGTTATCTGATTGCTGAGGCTAGAACTCCTAGTACTATGTTGAATAGCAGTGGTGAGGGTGGACATCCCTGTCTTGTTCTTGATCTTAGGGGAAAGGCTCCTAGTGCTTTCCCATTGAGAATGATATTTGCTGTGGGCTTTTCGTAGGTGGCTTTTAAAAAATGCTGAGGCATGTTCCCTCTATCGCTACGCTCTGAAGAGTTTTGATCAGGAATGGATGCTGTATTTTGTCTAATGGTTTCTCTGCATCTATTGAGGATCATATGGTTCTTGGTTTTTCTCTTGCTGATATGATCAATCATATTGATTGCTTTACCAGTGTTGAACCAGCCTTGCATCCTGGGGATAAATACTACTTGGTCATGGTGAATCATCTTAATATATTGTTGGATCCTAGGGGCTAATATCTTGTTGAGAATTTTTGCATCTGTGTTCATCAGGGATATTGGTCTATAATTCTCCTTTTTGGTGGGGTCTTTGTCTGGTTTTGGAATTAGGATGATGCAGGCCTCATTGAACGAGTTTGGAAGTACGCCATCTCTTTGTATTTTCTGAACAGCTTTAGTAGAATAGGTATGGTTTCTTCTTTAAACGTTTGATAGAATTCCCCAGGGAAGCCATCTGGCCCTGGACTTTTGTGTCGGGAGGTTTTTGATGACTGCTTTAATTTACTCCCTGGCTATTGGCCTGTTCAGGAAACAACAAATGCTGGAGAGGATGTGGAGAAAGGGGAACCCTATTGCACTGTTGGTGGGAATGTCAATTGGTGCAGCCAATCTGGAAAACTGTGTGGAGGTTCCTCAAAGAGTTGAAAATAGATCTGCCCTACATACGACCCAGCAATTGCACTGCTGGGGATTTACCCCAAAGAGAGATGCAGTGAAATGCCAGGACACCTGCACCCCGATGTTTCTAGCAGCAATGTCCACAATAGCCAACTGTGGAAGGAGCCTCAGTGTCCATCGAAAGATGAATGGATAAAGAAGATGTGGTTTATGTATACAATGGAATATTACTCAGCCATTAGAAATGACAAAAAATTGTGGTATGTTTCCTTTAAATTCCCAGAATTTACATTCTGTTTCTTGGTGTAGTGATGACAGGCTGTACAATGCAGAGAACAGGCATGTGCGACTATTCTGCCCTGACACGGTGCTGATCCAAATCGTATGGACAACAAGGGCAACAATGCTCTCCATTATGTGGCCTTTGAGGGTAATGTCTCAATAGGGAAGCTGTTTTTTACACAAAGGCGATGCAGAGGCAAAATGTAAGGTACAGATCAACTTTTTTTTACAGTGTAGTTGACATTATAAATATATATATATTATATATATATAGTTGCAAAAGGTTTATTCTGTATATATATATGTACCTATATATGAACACATCGACACAAAATTTTATAAATTAGGTTCTGTCATCATGGAAACAACTCCAAAACCAAGGCAGGGGGAGGGAAAGAGAAAAGTAATGCATGTAGAAAGGCTACATTCTGTCTGCCAGATGCCCTTCCACACCAGAAAGAAAATCTTCCCTTTCGTGCCTGGGAGTAGATGGTGTGCTTAGGGCCCACAAAGGATTGAAGGCCTAGAGGGGACTGTGGATGATGATGGCCGAATGCTGTGCAGGGGCTTAGGAAATGGATGCTTCTGGGGATGAGTAGGAGACCGTGACCCAGAGGAGTTAGAGTAGCTTGGGTGAGTGTAAATGGGAGGAGATAGGATCAGGTTGTAATAGGCTGTGGGAGCTCTAGGCCCTAAGGTTCAGAAGATGAGAACAAGGGGATCAGGTCATGACATCCTACAGGGGGTATGTACTTCTACTGATAGCCACTCTGCCAGCCACGTACCAAGGTGAGGTCTCCCATTCCGCAGAGTAGCTCCTACTCAGACTGTGTAGTTCCTATTATTACTATTGTTTTGTAACCTTTATAAACAACAGGGGTCTTGGACCCCTGGCCCTTCTTATCTTTTTTTTTTTTATTTTAATTTTTATTTATGATAGTCACACAGGGGGAGAGAGAGAGAGAGGCAGAGACATAGGCAGAGGGAGAAGCAGGCTCCATGCACCGGGAGCCCGACGTGGGATTCGATCCCGGGTCTCCAGGATCGCGCCCTGGGCCAAAGGCAGGCGCCAAACCGCTGCGCCACCCAGGGATCCCTGGCCCTTCTTATCTTGATGAAGTCCCAATAGTTCATTTTTGCTTTTGTTTCTTTTGCCTTCCTGGATGTATCTTGCAAGAAGTTACTGTGGCCAAGTTCACAAAGGGTGTTGCCTGTGTTCTCCTCTAGGATTTTGATGGAATCTTGTCTCACATTTAGATCTTCCATCCATTTTGAGTTTATCTTTGTGTATGGTGCAAGAGAGTGGTCTAGTTTCATTCTTCTGCATGTGGATGTCCAATTTTCCCAGCACCATTTATTGAAGAGACTTTCTTCCAGTGGATAGTCTTTCCTCCTTTATCGAATATTAGTTGACCATAAAGTTGAGGGTCCACTTCTGGGTTCTCTATTCTGTTCCATTGATCTATGTGTCTGTTTTTGTGCCAGTACCATACTGTCTTGATGACCACAGCTTTGTAGTACAACCTGAAATCTGGCATTGTGATGGCCCCAGCTGTGGTTTTCTTTTTTAAAATTCCCCTGGCTATTCGGGGTCGTTTTGGATTCCACACAAATCTTAAAATAATTTGTTTAACTCTCTGAAGAAAGTCCATGGTATTTTGATAGGGATTGCATTAAATGTGTAAATTGCCCTGGGTAACATTGACAATTTCACAATATTAATTCTTCCAATCCATGAGCATGGAATATTTTTCCATCTCTTTGTGTCTTCCTCAATTTCTTTCAGAAGTGTTCTATCGTTTTTAGGGTATAGATCCTTTACCTCTTTGGTTAGGTTTATTCCTAGGTATCTTAGGCTTTTGGGTGCAATTGTAAATGGGATTGACTCCTTAATTTCTCTTTCTTCAGTCTCATTGTTAGTTAGAGAAATGCCACTGATTTCTGGGCATTGATTTTGTATCCTGCCACGCTACCAAATTGCTGTATGAATTCTATCAATCTTGGGGTGGAGGCTTTTGGGTTTTCTATGTAGAGTATCATGTCATTGGCGAAGAGGGAGAGTTTGACTTCTTTTTTGCCAAATTGAATGCCTTTAATGTCTTTTTGTTGTCTGATTGCTGAGGCTAGGACTTCCAGTACTATGTTGAATAGCAGTGGTGAGAGTGGACATTCATGTCTTGCTCCTGATCTTAGGGGAAAGGCTCCCAGTGCTTCCCCATTGAGAATGATATTTGCTGTGGGCTTTTCGTAGTTGGCTTTTAAGATGTTGAGGAATGTTCCCTCTATCCCTACACTCTTAAGAGTTTTTTTTTTTTTAGAACACTGAAGAGTTTTGATCAGGAATGGATGCTGTATTTTGTCAAATGCTCTCTGCATCTAATGAGAGGATCATATGGTTCTTGGTTTTTCTCTTGCTGATATGATGAATCACATCGATTGTTTTACGCGTGTTGAACCATCCTTGTGTCCCAGGGATAAATCCTATTTGGTCATGGTGAATAATTTTCTTAATGTATTGTTGGATCCTATTGGCTAGTATCTTGTTGAGAGTTTCTGCATCCATGTTCATCAGGGATATTGGTCTGTAATTCTCCTTTTTGGTGGGTTCTTTGTCTGGTTTTGGAATTAAGATGATGCTGGCCTCATAGAACGAGTTTGGAAGTACTCCATCTCTTTCTGTCTTTCCAAACAGCTTTAGTAGAATAGTTATGGTTTCTTTTGTGTCTTGGGAGGTTTGTGATGACTGCTTCAATTTCCTCCCTGGCTATTGGCCTGTTCAGGTTTTCTATTTCTTCCTGTTCCAGTTTTGGTAGTTTGTGACTTTCCAGGAATGCATCCATTTCTTCTAGATTGTCTAATTTATTGGTGTATAGCTGTTCATAATATGTTTTATTTTTTTTTAAGGATTTATTTATTTATTTATGACAGACATAGAGAGAGGCATAGACACAGGAGGAGGGAGAAGCAGGCTCCATGCCGGAAGCCCGACATGGGACTCGATCCCGGGACTCCAGGATCGTGCCCTGGGCCAAAGGCAGGCGCCAAACCGCTGAGCCACCCAGGGATCCCCCATAAATGTTTTTAAAATCGTTTGTATTTCCTTGGTGTTGGTAGTGATCTCTCCTTTCTCATTCATGATTTTATTAATTTCAGTCTTCTCTCTCTTCTTTTTAATAAGGCTGGCTAATGGTTGATCTATCTTAATAATTCAAAGAACCAACTCCTGGTTCTGTTGATCTGTTCCACAGTTCTTCTGGTCTTGATTTCGTTGAGTTCTCGAATTTTAATTAACTCTCTTCTTCTGCTGGGTGTAGGGCCTATTTGCTGTTTTTTTCTCTAGCTCCTTTAGGTGTAAGGTTAGCTTTTGTATTTGGTTCTTTCCAGTTTTTGAATAGATGTTTGTATTGCGATGTATTTCCCCCTTAGGACTGCTTTTGCTGCATCCCAAAGATTTTGAACGGTTGTATCTTCATTCTCATTAGTTTCCATGAATCTTTTTAATTCTTCCTTAATTTCCTGGTTGACCCTTCCATCTTTTAGCAGGATGGTCCTTAACCTGCACGTGTTTGAGGTCCTTCCAAACTTCTTGTTGTGATTTAGTTCTAATTTCAAGGCATTATGGTCTGAGAATATGCAGGGGACGATCCCAATCTTTTGGTATCGGTTCAGACCCGATTTGTGACCCAGTATGTGGTCTATTCTGGAGAAAGTTCCATGTGCACTTGAGAAGAATATGGATTCAGTTGAGTTTGGATGTAAAGTTCTGTAGATATCTGTGAAACCCATCTGGTCCCGTGTATCATTTAAAGCTCTCATTTCTTTGGAGATGTTGTGCTTAGAAGACCTATCTAGTATAGAAAGAGCTAGATTGAAGTCACCAAGTATAAGTGTATTATTATCTAAGTATTTCTTCACTTTGGTTACTAATTGATTGATATAATTGGCAGCTCCCACATTCGGGGCATATATATTGAGGATTGTTAAGTCCTCTTTTTGAATAGATCCTTTAAGTATGATATAGTATCCCTCTTCATCTCTCACTACAGTCTTCGGGGTAAATTTTAGTTTATCTGATACAAGGATGGATACCCCTGATTTCTTTTGAGGACCATTTGAATGGTAAATGGTTCTCCAACCTTTTATTTTCAGGCTGTAGGTGTCTTTCTGTCTAAAATGAGTCTCTTGTAGACAGAAAATAGATGGGTCCTGCTTTTTTATCCAGTCTGACACCCTGCGCCTTTTGATGGGGTCATTAAGCCCGTTCACATTCAGAGTTACTATTGAAAGGTATGAGTTTAGTGTCATCATGATATCTATTCAGTCCTTGTTGTTGTGGATTGTTCCATTGGACTTCTTCTTAAAGGGGATTTTTAAGAGTCCCCCTTAAAATTTCTTGCAGAGCTGGTTTGGAGGTCACATATTCTTTCAGTTCCTGCCTGTCTTGGAAGCTCTTTATCTCTCCTTCCATTGTGAATGAGAGCCTTGCTGGATAAAGTATTCTTGGTGCATGTTCTTCTCATTTAGGATGCTGAATATATCCTGCCAGCCCTTTCTGGCCTTCCAGGTCTCTGTGGAGAGGTCTGCTGTTGCCCTAATACTCCTCCCCATAAAAGTCAGGGATTTCTTGTCTCTTGCTGCTTTAAGGATCTTCTCTTTATCTTTGGAATTTGCAAGCTTCACTATTAAATGTCGAGGTGTTGAACGGTTTTTATTGATTTTAGGGGGGGATCTCTCTATTTCCTGCATCTGAATGCCTTTTTCCCTTCCCAGATTAGGAAAGTTTTCAGCTATGATTTATTCAAATACATATTCTGGCCCTCTGGTCCTTTCGGCACCCTTGGGGACCCCAATTAA
Source organism: Nyctereutes procyonoides (assembly GCF_905146905.1). Taxonomy (NCBI): domain Eukaryota; kingdom Metazoa; phylum Chordata; class Mammalia; order Carnivora; family Canidae; genus Nyctereutes; species Nyctereutes procyonoides. The sequence goes on along the minus strand of NW_026575052.1, from coordinate 75,155,387 downwards.
ACGTAGGTTTTTCTCCCTAGGCTGTCACTTATTTCCCTAAATCTATCTTCATGGTCTTTTAATTGTTTGTCTCTTATTTCCTCAGTTTCCCTCTTTGCCATCCACTTGTCCTCTATTCAGTCCCTCGTTCTTCCACCTCGTTAACCCTCGTATTAGTACTTCTAGGTTGGATTGCATCTCATTCAATTGATTTTTAATTTCTGCCTGATTGGATCTACATTCTGCAGTCATGAAGTCTCTTGAGTCCTTTATGCTTTTTTCTAGAGCCACCAGTAGCTGTATAATAGTGCTTCTGAATTGGCTTTCTGACATTGAATTGTAATCCAGATTTTCTAACTCTGTGGGAGAGAGAGGACTGTTTCTGATTCTTACTTTTGAGGTGAGGTTTTCCTTCTAGTCATTTTGCTCAGTGCAGAGTGGCCAAAAACAAGTTGTATTGGGAAAAGGAGAAAAAGAGAGGAGGGAAAGAAGGAAAGAAAAGAGAAAAAGAAAAAGGAAAAAAAGGGTGGGGGTAGCAAACAAATCAAAAAAACAAAAAAAGAAAAAAAAAACATGGGAGAGTATCTTCTGATTCTGTATACTTAAGTCCCTTGACTTCCCCTGGAACTTGTCTGTCTTGTTGGTCTTCTGGGGGAGTGGCCTGCTGTGCTGATTTTCAGGTGTTAGCACTTGGGGGAGCTGCTCTGCCCCCTGCCTGGTGCAGGGCTCAGTGGGGGTTGTTTACCCCCTGAGGTCCCAGGAGGAACATCCCCAGTGGCGCTGGCCAGCTCTGGAGCCCTGGATTCAGGTCCTGCAGTAACTATCGAGCTCTTAGTCTGTAGGGCCTGGAGGCTCTGGGGGCGGGGCCGCTGATCTGCTCAGCTCAGGCAGGAGCTTCCTGGGCCCTCCCGGCCTCTGCCTGTCCTGGGGGGAGGCCGGAACCTGGGCTTTCTCGGCGCCCAGTGCTCTGGGGCCTGTGCTGTTGGATTCACGCTCTAGGTGGCACAGCCCCCTCCACGGGGCCGCCGCCGGAGGGCCTCTGAGCTGCTCCCGGAGTGGCGCAGCCCCCTCTGCACGGAGCCTCTTCCTCTGCCAGAGCCGCCAGTGAACTGCTCCCGGGCCACGAAGCCCCCTCTCCGCAGAGCTGCTGCCCGATCCCTCCGAGCTGCTCCTGGGTCCAGCCATGCCCGCGCTGTAGCCCTTTAGGGAGCTCCGTGCACTCTCCCCAGGGCGCAGTTGTTCTGTTACTGTCCTAGGGAGCCTGATGGCATCCCCGCCCTCCTCGGGTCCTGCTCCAAATCCCTGCAAGGCCTTTCGGCCCGGGAAGATTGGTGAAGCTCCTGCTCCTCCGGGACAGCTCTCCTGTCCTGGGGACACTCGCCCCAGACTTAGCCCGGCTCCTTGCGGGGCCCCATCCCCTTTGGATGCCTTTTGTTTATTTCTTTTTTCCCCATCTTCCTACCTTGATAGAAGTGGACTGTAGCATTCCAGCTGTTCTCTCTTTAAATCTCAGGCCGAATTCATAGATTTTCAGGATAATTTGAAGGTTATCTAGGTAATTTGGTGAGGACCGGTGATTTGGAGTCCCTACTCTTCCACCTTCTTGCGCCTCCTCCAGAAGCTGTTTTTATACAAAGGAGATACAGAGGCAAAAAAGGTACATATCAACTTTTTTTCTACAACATAGTTGAAATTTTAGGTATATATATATATATATACATATATATGTATGTATATATATATAGCTTCAAAAGGTTTTATTCTATATATATGTATGTATATATGAATAGATGGACACTGACTTTTATACATCAGGTCCTGTCATCATGGAAACAACTCCAAAACCAAGGAAAGAGAAAAGTAATGCATATAGAAAGGCTACATTCTGTCTGCTAGATGCCCTTCCACACCAGAAAGAAAATCTTCCATTTCCTGCCTGGGAGTAGATGGTGCGCTCAGGGCCCACAAAGGATTGAGGCCTAGAGGGGAGTGTGGATGAGGATGGCCAAATGCTGTGCAGGCAGGGGCTTAGGAAGTGGATGCTTCCGGGGATGAGTAGGAGACCGTGACCAGAGGAGTGTAGTAGCTTGGGTGAGTGTAAAAGGGAGGTGAAACTTGTGTCATGTTTCCTTTGAATTCCCAGAATTTACACTCTGCTTTTTGGTGTAGTCCTGACAGGGTGTACAATGGAAAGAACAGGCATGTATGACGATTCTGCCCTGACACGGTGCTGATCCAAATGTTATGGGCAACAAGGGCCACACCTCTCTACATTATGCGTCCTTTGAGGGGAATGTCTCAATAGAGAAGTGTTTTTTACACAAAGGAAATACAGATGCAAAAAAACAAGGTACATATCTACTTTTGTTTACGAAGGAGTTGACATTATAAATATATATATAGCGGCAAAAGGTTTTATTCTACACACACACACACACATATATGAAAATATCAACACTGAGTTTTATACATCAGGAATTGTCATCATGGAAACAACTTCAAAACCAAGGCAGGGGGAGGGAAAGAGAAAAGTAATGCATATAGAAGGGCAACATTCTGTCCGCTGGCCACCCTTCCACCCCAGAGACAAAATCTTCCCATTCATGCCTGGCAGTACACGGTTTGTTCAGGGCCCCCAAAGGATTGAAGGCCTAGCAGGAAGTGTGGATGATGATGGCCGAATGCTGTGTAGGGGTTTAGGAAATGGATGCTTCTGGGGATGAGTAGGAGACCGTGACCCAGAGGAGTTAGAGTAGCTTGGGTGAGTGTAAATGGGAGGAGATAGCATCAGGTTGTAATAGGCCGTGGGCGCTCTAGGCCCTAAGGTTCAGAAGATGAGAGCAAGGGGATCAGGTCATGACATCCTACAGGGGGTATGTACTTCTGCTGGTAGCCACTCTGCCAGCCACGTACCAAGGTGAGGTCTCCCATTCTGCAGAGTAGCTCCTGCTCAGCCTGTGTAGTTCCTATTATTACTATTGTTTCGTAACCTCTATAAACAACAGGGGCTTGGACCCCTGGCCCTCGAGATCGAGTCACATGCTCTTCAGAGTGAGCCAGACAGGCAACCCGAGAATAACTATTTTTATGCCCATTTCTATGGATGAGGAAATTGCGATAAGGCTAAGTGGTCACTGTGAAGTGACAGAGTTCAACCCAGGTAGAGTTGCCTCCTGAGGTCCTGCTCTTCCTAAACACACAGGCTTCTCTTTTAATAGAGTGGTGAATAATCACTCATAAATATTGTACTTCCAGGGCTTAGGAAATGGATGCTTCTGGGGATGAGTAGGAGACTGTGACCCAAAGGAGTAGAGTAGCTTGTCTGAGTGTAAAAGGGAGGTGAAACTTGTGGCACGTTTCCTTTAAATTCCCAAATTTATATTGTGCTTCTTGGTGTAGTGCTGACAGGCTGCACAATGCTGCACTGACACGGTGCTGAGATGAGTCTTCAGGACGTAAAGGGCAACACCGCTCACCGTTATGCAGCCTTTGAGGAGAATGTGTCACTGGAGAATCTGTTTTTATTATACAAAGGACATACAGAGGCCAAAAACAAGGTACATATCAACTTTTTTTTTTCCAAGTAGTTGTCAGGTCCTGTCATCATGGAAACAACTCCAAAACCAAGGCAGGGGTAGGGAAAGAGAATAGTATTGCATATAGAAAGGCAACATTCTGTCCGCTAGCCGCCCTTCCACCCCAGAAAGAAAATCTTCCCATTCGTGCCCGGCACTACACGGTGCGTTCAGGGCCCACAAAGGATTAAAGGCCTGTGGGGGAGTGTGGTGATGATGATGGCCGAATGCTGTGCAGGCAGGGGCTTAGGAAGTGGATGCTTCCGGGGATGAGTAGGAGACCGTGACCCAGAGCAGTAGAGTAGCTTGGGTGAGTGTAAAAGGAGGTGAAACTTGTGTCATGTTTCCTTTAAATACCCAGAATGCACTTGTGCTTCTTGGTATAGTCCTGACAGGGTGTACAATGGAAAGAACAGGCATGTGCGACGATTCTGCCCTGACATGGTGCTGATCCAAATGTTATGGACAACAAGGGCCATACCGCTCTACATTATGCGTACTTTGAGGAGAATGTCTCAATAGAGAAGCTGTTTTTTACACAAAGCAAATACAGATGCAAAAAACGAGGTACGTATCAACTTTTTCTTTATAAAGGAGTTGACATTATAAATATATATATAGCGGCAAAAAGGTTTTATTCTATATATATATATATATATATATACACATATATTTGAAAATATCGACACCGAGTTTTATACATCCGGTATTGTCATCATGGAACAACTCCACAACCAAGGCAGGGGGAGGGAAAGAGAAAAGTAATGCATATAGAAAGGCAACATTCTGTCCGCTAGCCGCCCTTCCACCAGGAAGGAAAATCTTCCCATTCATGCCTGGCAGTACAGGGTGCATTCAGGGCCCACGAAGGATTGAAGGCCTAGAGGGGAGTGTGGTGATGCTGATGGCCGATTGCTGTGCAGGCAGGGGCTTAGGAAGTGGATGCTTCCGGGGATGAGTAGGAGACCGTTACCCAGAGGAGTAGAGTAGCTTGGGTGATTGTAAATGGAGGTGAAACTTGTGTCATGTTTCCTTTGAATTCCCAGAATTTACACTCTGCTTCTTGGTGTAGTCCTGACGGTGTACAATGGAAAGAACAGGCATGTGTGACGATTCTGCCCTGACACGGTGCTGATCCAAATGTTATGTACAAGAAGGGCCACACCGCTCTACATTATGCGTCCTTTGGGGAGAGTGTCTCAATAGAGAAGCTGTTTTTTACACAAAGCAAATACAGACGCAAAGAACATGGTACGTATCAACTTTTTGTTTAAAAAGGAGTTGACATTATAAATATATATATGTAGCGTCAAAGGGTTTATTCTATATATACGTGTGTGTGTGTATATATATACATATATATATACACACACACACACGTATATATGAAAATATCGACACTGAGTTTTATACATCAGGTATTGTCATCCTGGAACAACTCCAAAATCAAGGCAGGGGGAGGGAAAGAAAAATGTAATGCATATAGACAGGCAACATTCTGTGTGCTAGCCACCCTACCACCCCAGAAAGAAAATCTTCCCATTCATGCTTGGAAGTAGATGGTGCGCTTAGGTCCCAAAAAGGGCTTAGGGAGTGGATGCTTCCGGGGATGAGTAGGAGACCGTGACCCACAGGAGTAGAGTAGCTTGGGTGAGTGTAAAAGGGAGGAGAAACTTGTGGCATGTTTCGTTTCAATTCCCAGAATTTGCATTCTGTTTGTTGGTGTAGTGCAGATTGGCTGTACAATGGAAAGAACAGACCTGTGCGACTCTTCTGCCCCAACACGGTGCTGAGAAATGTCTTAAGGACCTCAAGGGCAACACCTCTCACCATTATGCGACCTTTGAGGACAATGTGTCAATAGAGAAGCTGTTTTTATACAACGGAAATACAGAGCCCAAAAACAAGGTACATATCACCTTTTTTTTTTTTTTTGCAAGTAGTTGAGATTATAAATTATATATATTTATATATATATTTATATATATTCAAAAGGTTTTATTATATATATATTTATGAACACATCGACACCGAATTTTATACATCAGGTCCTGGTCATCATGGAACAACTCCAAAACCAAGGCAGGGGTAGGGAAAGAGAAAAGTAATGCATATAGAAAGGCAACATTCTGTCCACTAGCCGCCCTTCCAACCCCAGAAAGAATATCTTTCCATTCGTGCCTGGCAGTACAGGGTGCATTCAGGGCCCACAAAGGATTGAAGGCCTAGAGGGGAGTGTGGTGATGATGATGGCCGAATGCTGTGCAGGGGCTTAGGAAATGGATGCTTCCGGGGATGAGTAGGAGACCGTGACCCAGTGGAGTAAAGTAGCTTGGGTGAGTGTAAAAGGGAGGAGAAACTTGTGGCATGTTTCGTTTAAATTCCCAGAATTTGCATTCTGTTTCTTGGTGTAGTGCTGACAGGCTATACAACGGACAGAACAGACCTGTGCAACATCTCTGCCCCGACACAGTGCTGAGAAAAGTCTTAAGGACCTCAAGGGCAACACCTCTCACCATTATGTGGCCTTTGAGGAGAATGTGTCAATAGAGAAGCTGTTTTTATACAAAGGAGATACAGAGCCCAAAAACAAGGTACATATCAACTTTTTTTTTTTTTGCAAGTAGTTGAGATTATAAATTATATATATATATATAGATAGATACAGAAGGTTTTATTCTATATATGTATATATGTGTATTTATGAACACATTGACACCGAATTTTATATATTAGGTCCTGTCATCATGGAAACAACTCCAAAACCAAGGCAGGGGGAGGGAAAGAGAAAAGTAATGCATATAGAAGGGCAACATTCTGTCCGCTAGCCACCCTTCCACCCGAGACAAAATCTTCCCATTCATGCCTGGCAGTACACGGTTTGTTCAGGGCCCCCAAAGGATTGAAGGCCTAGCGGGAAGTGTGGATGATGATGGCCGAATGCTGTGCAGGGGTTTAGGAAATGGATGCTTCTGGGGATGAGTAGGAGACCGTGACCCAGAGGAGTTAGAGTAGCTTGGGTGAGTGTAAATGGGAGGAGATAGCATCAGGTTGTAATAGGCCGTGGGCGCTCTAGGCCCTAAGGTTCAGAAGATGAGAGCAAGGGGATCAGGTCATGACATCCTACAGGGGGTATGTACTTCTGCTGGTAGCCACTCTGCCAGCCACGTACCAAGGTGAGGTCTCCCATTCTGCAGAGTAGCTCCTGCTCAGCCTGTGTAGTTCCTATTATTACTATTGTTTCGTAACCTCTATAAACAACAGGGGCTTGGACCCCTGGCCCTCGAGATCGAGTCACATGCTCTTCAGAGTGAGCCAGACAGGCGACCCGAGAATAACTATTTTTATGCCCATATTTGTGGATGAAAAACAGAATAATACTATCCGAGAAAGAAAAACAACATCAACTCTGGTTGATAGAAGCTGTTTTCCATGAGGTGTAGATTAACGATTCTGATATCGCTTCACGTGTACGCTGGAATTGAATGAGTAAATGGATGGTGACAGCCAGGCTTCTTACTGTTGGGACTGGGAACTGACAAGCAAGGGAAGGAGGCTTAAACGATCCATTTGTTAATGACTTAAGAGTCAGTGACATCAGTAAGAATTCATTTTTAGCTCACTATAGTTACAGCTGATTGCACAAAAAGTGTTGACAATGTGTATTATCTACATGGGTTAGTGTATATATATATATATGTATTTCTTTGTCAGATGAGAGGACATACAATAAACAACACTCTGGTAGCAATGTACAGACCATCACCCAGATCCTGGGATCGAATCTCACTGCCCAGTAAAAAGCATGAGGGCGGGCAGCCCAGGTGGCTCAGCGGTTTAGCGCTGCCTTTAGTCCAGGGCATGATCCTGGGGACCTGGGATTGAGTCCCACGTCGGGCTCCCTGCATGGAGCCTGCTTCTCCCTCTCCCTGTGTCTTTGCCTCTCTGTGTGTCTCTCATGGATAAATAAATAAAATCTTAAAAGAAGCAAACAAACAAATAAAGGAATGAGGGCTCCCTGGAGAAACGGTTGATTCCCAGGAATGGAGCAGTGTAAAATGAGCCTGGGGCACCTGGCAGTACCAAAGTAAGAAACTGTTAAAATGAAACGAGCAAGCCCACATAGATGGGACCCAACTGAAATAGCTCCTGACAGCCAAAACTGGAACAATGTGAACAACAAAATTAATTTAGTACTGGAGTAGAGTGCCAAATACCAATAAATGTTCACCAGTCCATGCTGATATGAAGAAATGACTGAATAAAATAGGAAAAAGAAAATATTCCAAATTTATTACAGAGGTACTTTAACTTCTAAAGGAGGACGAGCCTAACACACTACTCTAGTGTGGGCTGCACATGGAGACCTCCTTCCAAACAATACAGTATGCAAAGAAGGGAAAAGAGAACAACTATACAGTGGAGAAACCTGACAGAGACTATTTCACCATGGGGACTAATAACAGTCACAAATCAAGTTGATAGTATGTACCCTTGATATGATAAAAATGGTACTTTAGGTAGACAAATGCCAATAGAGGGGAATTCTACAACACACCTGACTAGTATGACTAAAAACGGTCAAGGTCACCAAAGACAAAGTCTGAGAAACCTTCACAGCTGAGAGGAGCCTAATGAGACAATGACAACTAAATGTAAGAGGAGATCCTGGAGTAAAAAAAAAAAAAAAGAAAGAAAGAAAAGATATTAGATTAGCGGAAAACTAAGAAAATCTGAATGAAGTATAGATTATAGTTAATAACAGTGTATCAATCAATATCAATTCACTAACTGAAATGAATGTACCAATCTAAGGGAAGATGTTAGTGATCAGGGAAACAAGGTATAAGGCATACTGGAACTCTGTATTATCTTCATAATCTTTCCATAGATCTGAAATTGCTCCAAAAAATAAGGTCCATTAAAATTATTATTTTTTAAAAAGCCAAGAAAGAAAACCCAAAACATATGTAATACTGGTGTACAAGAAAGAGGATATTACAAATTTATGTCTAAAGGATAAACTACTGGGTAGTTGTAGACTATCCTACTGAGTCTACTACTCAGTAGATTGAGTAGTCTATCCTTTAGTGATCTGGGGACTACTGGCTGTTCACATGGGAAATAAAATTGAATTACAGTTTCACTCCACATATAAATGACAGTTGGACTAAAATTCAAGTATGTGAAAACAGTTTACACTATCAGAAGAAAATCTTAGGGAATAGCTTCATGATCTTGCAGTAGGTAGGAAAGCATAAGAAAAAAAGCATTAACCCTACAGAAAACATTGATTTGTCCACATAAAAGTTACCAACTTCAATAAAAGAAATACCATTTAAGAAAAAAAAGAGGACAAATGGGTGGCCAGAAAAAAATGGTGTTTCAATCTAAAATGCCCCATCATATACAAAACACAAAGAAATTGTGTAAAAAAACATAAGAAAATGCTAATCAATAGAAAAATGGGAAAGGAGATGAATTGAAAAATCATGGAACAAATGGCCATCAAACAAGTGGAAATAGGCTCAATAGGGGTAGTAATGCACATTTAACACTTAAGACGCCATGTTTTACCCCTCAGATAAAAATTATAAAGGCTTATAATACCGAAGCTCAGAAGAATTACAAGAGAAAGATCTTTAGTGCACTGTCTATGGTCATCAAGTGCTTTAAACCCTCTGGAGGACAATTTGATAACATCCATATAATATTTACATCTTTTCTTCCAAAATATTACAAAAAGGGCAAAGCTGAGGCTTTCATCAACAGAATTATGATACTATAGTTCATTGAGCTGTGAAATGATGGAAGAGTATGCCTTAGTTTAGAAGAATGACATAGAGATACAGATCTATGTATAGAAAGGTTATCTAGACACACACACCCCATGGAAATACAGCTCTGACACATTACTTGGTTTAGAAAGAAAGTTATAGAACAATCCACAGAGTAGGACAGAATATGATTAAAAAGGAACAAAAAGACATAGATTTCTGTATGTCCATCCCTATATATTTATTTATATCCATCTAGAAGTGCTCGATGCATTAAACAATATGTTTATGCACATCCCTATATAAGTGTTTAATGCACAGAACATTCTTGAAGGATACTTGTCAAACGGTGAAAGAAATGAGATTGGGGGCAAGGGCAAAACGGGTAAAGAATTCTTTTCCTTTTTTATCTATGCATCTTTGACAATGTATTACTTGTGTAATTAAACTTTTTTTTTTTTCTCCTTAGTGAAATAAGTAGAAAGGGGAAGAGGGAGAAATGGTATGTTTCACCTGGAAAGTATTTGAAAGCATTTTTGCTCCTGAGCACTATGTGTGTTGGAGTGGCCGCTCTCCTGCTGCATGAGGAGCATGCTCTCTCGCTCTGTACTCCGGAGACGACAGTGCCAAGCAACACTACCTGGGGTAGGAGAATGACCCCTGACCCGTAAACTGCAGCTTGTCTGCAAGGAGCTACAGGGAACCATAAGCATCTCGTGTGCACCATGCTTTTGGAGCTTCCCTGAATGTAGTGACTCTTGGAACAGGACTCAACCCTGGTTGGGACACACAGGTCAAAAATATCACCAAGCCAGGTGTGAGTCACACAGGCACTTTAGATTTGCACCAAGTGAGCCAGCTATGTGTGGAAAGTCCTTTTCAAATCTGAGTAGCCTCAACTGTTTCCATGATGACCCTTCCACTGCCCCAGAAACTAGAAGTACTCCATTCTAATCATTCCTCGAGATAGATGTAGGCAACAATATTTTGCACTCCATTAAACTGGGGCAAATAGCATAAAACTTACTCATTATACAACTGTAGTAAGTTTATGGCTCAAATAAATTTTATCCATAATTTCCCAAACCACTATAGAAAGTTGAATCATTTATTTTATATACTAGAACACAATGTGGGACTATATAAAACCTAAAACGAAGAAAATATTTTTTTTTTTTTCTGAAGGACTGGCTTCCATGGTAATGTCTTGAGGAAAAAAATAAGATTTCTATGTATTTGAAAATCAAAATCACTTCTTACAGAAAACTAATCCTCAGTGGAAACAATGGAAAAAAATCATAATTGATGGATAAAGATGAGACAAAACCTGCCAAAGATAAGTTATAGATATGCTTGAAAGAGCAAAGAATGAGATTTCCAAATTTGTCATTCAGCTTTGTTAAAATCATGGTGCTAGTCCCTGCCCACACCGAAGACTGCTATCTCAGCTGCTTACAGATGGCACTGGGGAAGCCAGATTCAGGACAGTCAATGCAACACACTGAATGTTATTTTTAGTCACACACTAAGCTACTTCTTTTGAGGGGCCTTAAAAATACAAGGCATAGCTCCTCAAGCCCGCTCACATTCTGTATTAAAAGTTTCTCAAAGGGTCCATGAATTTACATTTTTAAAAAGTACTGGTTCTCAGGCCTGTAAGTACAGAAAGCAAACTGATGGTTGCCAGAAGGGAGGTGGGTGGGGGGCATGGGCAGAATGGGTGAAGGGGCATGGGAGACACAGGCTCCTAGTTATGTGATGAATAATTCACGGGAGTCAAAGGCACAGCCTGAGGAATCTAGGCAATGAGGGCACCTGGGTGGCTCAGCAGTTGAGCATCTGCCTTCAGTGCAGGTCACGATCCTGGGGTCCTGGCATCAAGCCCTGCATCTGTTGTGCCCAAGATTGCGAATCTGAGAAACCACCAAGGAGCCGACACCGATGCAAACACACGAGGGTTTATTTACAAGCTCAAGCTTGGGTCCAAGTGTACCCGACACAGCAGAGCAGGGACTTGGACCCCGAGACTAAGAGGCGTAGCAGCATTATAGGGGCCAGTGGCCAATGGGATACACAGAAAGTTGCAGTCATGTCGGTCCACATGCAGGTGGCCAATTGAATTACACCTTACCCTATAGTATCCATTTGAGCTTGCCTATTACTTTGGTCAGAATTGGCGCCCAGAATTGCACAAAGCAGTGTTACATTGTTATGAGCCTATTTCCGATTAGGGTGTGCCCAGCGGCTTGACTAGGGTGGGGCGGTGCCTTAAGCAATAAGTAGGTCATGTGGGGGTGATACAGGAGGTGGCAGGTGTAGCACAAAATGGAGTTAGTCCTGCTCTGCTTGTCCAGGGGTAGGGGATTTTTGTTAACTTTCCTGGGTCCCACAATTTCTTCCTTGCAGTATAAGACTTTGTTTTTCACTTTCAGCTTGAAGATTTCTTGCAATAACCTGAACCTGGTCTTGGAGATCAATTCTAGTCTTTCTTTACACTGCACTCTGCTGTAGGCATCATCTAGTTGCTCTCAGAGCCACATATTTTCACTTCGTAGTTGAGATAATCTCTCTTCTATGGATTTCTGCTTTCCAATGTATTTATTCACTTGTTCATTTTGATATTTCTGTTCAATTTCCTTTTTCTGGCACTGTGTTTGTTTTAGGTTTCTTTGTACATGTTCTAAAGCCCAAGTATTCTCTGAGAGCATCTCTTGTATACTGGAGCTCAATTTCCAGGGTATTGAATTTACTTTCAGCTTCAGAAAGTTGCTGAGAAAGCACCTCATTGTTATCTTTTAGGTTAGAACATCAAAGTTCATTTTGTCCTGTAAATGACACCACTCATCTTCTGCTCTCTGGAAAGCAAGTGCTAAGGTTTCTTTCTCATGCCTGACTTTGATCATGATCCTGTCTAGCAATAGCCAGTCTAGCTTGGTATGATTGAAGTTTTGATTCCAGTCTTCCTCTGTTTAGCTTTTCATCCTGCAGTTTAGAGTTCAGTATGGTATTCTCAGTTGTCACAACATTCAGCTGCCCAGTAGATTGGAATAGTGTATTTGTTAATGTTACCTTATTCAGTTTTATGGCGTTTTGAAGACTCCTTTTCTTTTTCAATTTCAGTGTCTTCACAATATTTCTTTTCCTTTTCCTGCTTCTGATTCCTTATTGTGTCTATTTCCAGTCTTAGCATGGCAATTTCATCTTGCAACATGTGGTTTTTATGTAGCAGACCTTTTTCTTTTTCATGAGTAGGAGAAACCTAAGTAAAACAAGAGTCTTTTAGCTGGACCTCAATAAAATGACATTATCATGATTTTCTCTGAAATTAAAGAATAACCTATGTTTATACAAGGAATAGGTTGTAGTTAAGTGGAAAAACATAAAGGTGGATCCAAGCCTCAAACTTTTATACAAGCATAAATTCCCCAAATTTCAAAAATTTAATTGAAGACAATGAATTCACGAAAGAAAAATCATGACAAAATCCTAAGAATCTCAGAATTGGAAAGGTCCTTCTCTGATTTACAACAAACCCAGAAGGCCTGAAATAAAAGACTAATACATCTTACTACACTAAAATTGAGTTTACAGTCTGATATCTAACATAGTCCACAGGAAAATCCTTAGCTCTGCATATATTTGGACAGATTCAATTTCCTAACCTTACTTTTTTCCTGAGAATATTCCATAATATTCTACTTTTCTAACATTTCTATAGTCAGTTATAATAATTCTATCTACTGATAACTAATCTAGACATGGTACTACAAACACTTCTGTACATATTGATCTCTTTTAGTTACCAGCATTCCAGAAAGGAGAGGTTAAAAATACTAAGTGATCTGCAGGACATTCCCCAGGTCTTTGGTACTCCACTACTACTGTCCTGGCATCTAACTCCAGCTACTTCTCTAGTGTGAGTCATAAATACAAAAGAAGCCTTATATTTCAGGAGTGGCTGGGTAGCTCAGTCAGTTAAGCCTCTGCCTTCGGCTGGGGTCATGGTCTCTGAGTCCTGAGATCAAGTCACATGTCAGGCTCCCTGCTCCACAGAAAGCCTGCTTCTCCCTCTCCCTCTGCGTCCGTTCCCCCTGCTTGTGCTCTCCCTGTCAAATGAATCCATAAAATTTCTTACAAAGAAAAACAAAAAGCAGCAGCAGCCTTACATTTCAAAATACCAATGCTAACTCAGGTAAAATTTAGGTAGCTCCTAGAAAAATCATGAGATTATCTGTGGCTGCAACAAATTTTATTTCCTCTTCAGATGTTTAAAATGGCAATAAATGTAAAATAGGGGAAAATACACTGAGCTATTTTATTAAGAACAAAAGACATCAATAAATTATCAGTTAAGTATATATTACAGCATATGATTGTTTCAAAAGCTCCTTGTAATGAAATTGGATACTACTTGGAGCAAATTGTTACTCTTCTCAAAAGTAGGAGAGGAACTTCTGAAGTAAGGTCTCTGAACGGGCTACACTTTTCCTCCCTTTTATCAGTGGAAGTGTGAAACTAACCTCTCTATTAATATAGAGGTGGTCAAGTAATTGCCAAAAACTAAAACATATGTTGTTAGTAGCACGAGTTTTGAGCTTATGGAAAGCTCATAAATTCTATACTACTTTCCAAAATAATAAAAACTTCTCCTTCAGATAAGGACATTATGAATGTCACTATTTGACCCTTGCAGATAAATGCACTTAAATTAACTAATGGGCCAAAAATGCCACTCCCCCCTACATATATAAGAATATATAAGAATATATAAGAATATATATATATATACACATATATATATATATATATATATTCTTTTAAAATCCTCTGTACTTTCCATGATGTACAGTGTTGGTTTTTAAAATATATATACATACATGAAGAAAATGATAATTCCAAAAATGTAATATACATACATACAAATTTATACACACATGTAATTCAAAATAACTAAGGAAAATACCTCAGAATTCATTTTAGTAGGAGACATTTCTATCTCCTTCCATTTGCAAAGTTGATTGTTCAGAATTCCATCTTGTAATATTCTGGCATTTGGTTCTTGAGAAAGTCGCCTCTGAACTTCATTTCGCTCTTCTATAACCTAGAGACAATTTTTCATTAGGATTTTGGATCATATCATTAAAAAAGGTCAGAAGCCTTAAGAGAAGTTAAAAAACTTCAAAAGTACTTTTTTTTTAAATAAGGATTTTCATTCATCCTGCATGAATAACTCAAATTTTCATTTAAATGACAGCTAAATTTGTCGTAGAGTAAAAATACAAGTAGACAGTATTGAGAAAAAAAATTTCTTTATAAAACTTTTAACCTGTTTCATCATCATCTCAAGGCAATCTAGCCTCTATTTTAACATTAAAAAATCCCAAACTGTGGCACCTGGGGGCTCAGTGGGTTAAGCATCCAACTCTTTTTTTGGCTCAGGTCATGATCTCATGATCTCAGGGTTGTGAGATTCAGCCCCAAGTGAGGCTCTGTGCTCAGACCAGAGTCTGCTGGAGATTCCTTTCCCTCCCTCTCACTCTACTCCTTTACCCTGCCCATGCTCTAAAAATATATATAAATTCTTAAAAAAACAAAAAGAAAACCAATATTCACATTTATCTCAATTTTCCTTCTATCCCTTCGTTCAGAAAATATACATAGAACATATATGAGAAGCCAAGAATTCCAAAAAGGTAGTAACTGTAGCTACAAATATCATAGTTCCTCGGATATTCCTATTAGGATAAAATTAAACGTTTAATCTATTTTAAATCTAATGGATTAAACCAAAGGGACATTATAAATAACATGGAAATACACAATTTTTGTCCAAAATTTACCTGCTTCAAATAAGCTTTTACACTCTTCAACTCCAGGTCTAGTGTTCTAAGATTAAGTTCAAGTTGTTTCAACTTCTTTACTATATTACTCTACTTCTTAATTGCTCTCTAACCTTTTCATATATAACATATCAGCACTTTTTCTTTTTTCTTGTTCTTGTTATAAGGTCAATCTGCAAATGCATGTGTTCATTTTAAAATTTATTTTATTAGCAATAAAAAGCTTATTTTATAATCTGGTTCCACATGTGTTATTTCATTATCCAAATGAAATTTTTCTATTGTCATTTTTTTTCCTTTCTAGGGCTTCAGTTAATTTCTCACTTCAGTCTCTCCCAAATATAGTTGAAAAGAGGCAATGAGAAAGCATTATGTCACTTAGTAAGGTTTAGTCAGTAATAACTCTGGTAGATGATGGAAGGAAAGGAATTCTGAAATTATTCGGGGAAGTTAGAGTTGAAAATTACCATTTTCCCACATAGTCGTAAGTATTCTTCAATTAGGACAGATCACTGAGTTACTAATTAAAAAGTTGCTATTTATCAAGTTTATAAATTCACTAGAAAGATTTTTACTTGACAAAATGTCACAGGTACCTCTAAAAATGATCTGCAGTGTAAGACGGCATCAGCAGATGTCGTTTACACAACATACACCTGCAGATGACTGTGATCCAGCACTAGACTAGGGAGTCTAATATCTATTGCCCCATACTTTTTATGTTTCTTCTTCAATATTCTCAACCTTGCTGATTATTATACATTTTATGTCATTTGAGAACTTCTCTTAGAACACAGGATCCATATTAAGTAAAGAATAAAAAGTAGTATGTGCTTTCAGCATAGATTTTTGAATTAATTTTCTTTAAATAGAGAAATGTTAGAAAAACTTAACCATTAATCATTTTCCTTTTTAATCCCTGCATATGCTAAGAATAAACCGAAGTTTAAAAAAGTTTTCTGTCTAGAGAAAAATCGACCATTTTACACACTGTTCGTGGGCATGTAAATTAATATAAACTTTCCTGAGAACATTTAAAAATATGGATCAGAGACTTCGCTAAAAATTTTTACACTTTTACCCAACAATACTATTTTAAAGAATTTATTCCAGGTAACCAAAAATGTAGAAACAATAAAAGGCACTCCTTATAGCATTAATTAAAATACAGAAAAATGGAAAAGGAGGAGGGGCAAGATGGTGTAAGAGTAGGATCTCCAAATCACCTATCCCTACCACAATACCTAGATAGCTTTCAAATTATCCTGAAAATCTACGAATTCGACCTGAGATTTAAAGAGAGAACATCTGGAATGCTAGAGTGAGAAGAGTTCGGCTTCTATCAAGGTAGGAAGATGGGAAAAAAGAAAAGGCCTCCAAGGGGGAGGGGCCCCGCGAGGAGCCGGGCTGAGGCTGGGGCGAGTGTCCCCAGGGCAGGAGAGCCCCGTCCCGAGAAGTAGGAGCTGCACCAACCTTCCCGGGCGGAAAGGGGCTCGCAGGGAGTTAGAGCAGGACCCCAGGAGGGCGGGGATGCCCTCGGGCTCCCTGGGACACTAACGGACACCTGCGCCCCCGGGGAGAGGGCGCCGAACTCCCCTGGACCGGGGAGCCGCTCGGAGGGGCTCGGGCAGAGGAAGAGGCTCTGTGCAGAGGGGGCTGCGCGGCTCAGGGAGCAGAGGGGCTCGGGCGGCGGCTCCGCGGAGGCGGCTGGGCCACCGGGAGCCCGAATCCAACAGCGCAAGCCCTGGAGCATAGGGCGCCAGGGATACAGCCCAGGATCCGGCCTCGACCCGGGACAGGCAGAGGCAGGGAGGGCCCAGGACAGCGAGGACGCTCCTGCCCCGAGCTGAGCTTATCAGCGGCCCCGCCCCCAGAGCCTCCAGGCCCTGGGAACGGAGAGCTCCGGAGTTACTGCGGGAGCTGACTCCTGGGCTCCAGAGCTGGCCGCCGCCACTGCGGTTGTTACTCCTGGGGCCTCACGGGGTAAACAACCCCCACTGAGCCCTGCACCAGGCAGGGGGCAGAGCAGCTCCCCCAAGTGCTAACACCTGAAAGTCAGCACAGCAGGCCACTCCCCCAGAAGACCAGCTAGACGGACCAATTCCAGGGGAAGTCAAGGGACTTAAGTATACAGAATAGGAAGATACTCCCCCGTGTTTTTTTTTTTTCTTTTTGATTTGTTTGCTTCCCCTGCCGCTGTTTTTCCTTTCTTTCTTTTTCTCTTTTTTTTCTTTTTTCTTTTTCTCTTTTCTTTCCTTCTTTCTCTCCTCTCTTTTTCTCCTTTTCCCAATACAACTTGATTTTGGCCACTCTGCACTGAGCAAAATGACTAGAAGGAAAACCTCATCTCAAAAGAAAGAATCAGAAACAGTCCTCTCTCCCACAGAGTTATAAAATCTGGATTACAATTCAATGTCAGAAAGCCAATTCAGAAGCACTATTATACAGCTACTGGTGGCTCTAGAAAAAAGCATAAAGGACTCAAGAGACTTCATGACTGCAGAATTTAGATCCAATCAGGCAGAAATTAAAAATCAATTGAATGAGATGCAATCCAAACTAGAAGTACTAACGATGAGGGTTAACGAGGTGGAAGAACGAGGGACTGAATAGAGGACAAGTGGATGGCAAAGAGGGAAACAGGAAAAACAGACAAAAGACAATGAAGATAGATTAAGGAAAATAAACGACAGCCTGAGGAAGAAAAACCTACGTTTAATTGGGGTTCCCAAGGGCGCTGAAAGGGACAGAGGGCCAGAATATGTATTTGAACAAATCCTAGCTGAAAACTTTCCTAATCTGGGAAGGGAAACAGGCATTCAGATGCAGGAAATAGACCCCCTCCCCTAAAATCAATAAAAACCGTTCAACACCTCGACATTTAATAGTGAAGCTTGCAAATTCCAAAGATAAAGAGAAGATCCTTAAAGCAGCAAGAGACAAGAAATCCCTGGCTTTTATGGGGAGGAGTATTAGGGCAACAGCAGACCTCTCCACAGAGACCTGGCAGGCCAGAAAGGGCTGGCAGGATATATTCAGCGTCCTAAATGAGAAGAACATGCAACCAAGAATACTTTATCCAGCAAGGCTCTCATTCAGAATGGAAGGAGAGATAAAGAGCTTCCAAGACAGGCAGGAACTGAAAGAATATGTGACCTCCAAACCAGCTCTGCAAGAAATTTTAAGGGGGACTCTTAAAATTCCTCTTTAAGAAGAAGTCCAATGGAACAATCCACAAATATAAGGACTGAATAGATATGATGACACTAAACTCATACCTTTCAGTAGTAACACTGAACGTGAATGGGCTTAATGACCCCATCAAAAGGCGCAGGGTGTCAGACTGGATAAAAGAGCAGGACCCATCTATTTGCTATCTACAAGAGACTCATTTTAGACAGAAGGATACCTACAGCCTGAAAATAAAAGGTTGGAGAACCATTTACCATTCAAACGGTCCTCAAAAGAAATCAGGGGTATCCATCCTTATATCAGATAAACTAAAATTTACCCCGAAGACTGTAGTGAGAGATGAAGAGGGACACTATATCATACTTAAAGGATCTATCCAACAAGAGGACTTAACAATCCTCAATATATATGCCCCGAATGTGGGAGCTGCCAATTATATCAATCAATTAGTAACCAAAGTGAAGAAATACTTAGATAATAATGCACTTATACTTGGTGACTTCAATCTAGCTCTTTCTACCCTCGATAGGTCTTCTAAGCACATCATCTCCAAAGAAATGAGAGCTTTAAATGATACACGGGACCAGATGGGTTTCACAGATATCTACAGAACTTTACATCCAAACTCAACTGAATCCATATTCTTCTCAAGTGCACATGGAACTTTCTCCAGAATAGACCACATACTGGGTCACAAATCGGGTCTGAACCGATACCAAAAGATTGGGATCGTCCCCTGCATATTCTCAGACCATAATGCCTTGAAATTAGAACTAAATCACAACAAGAAGTTTGGAAGGACCTCAAACACGTGCAGGTTAAGGACCATCCTGCTAAAAGATGGAAGGGTCAACCAGGAAATTAAGGAAGAATTAAAAAGATTCATGGAAACTAATGAGAATGAAGATACAGCCATTCAAAATCTTTGGGATGCAGCAAAAGCAGTCCTAAGGGGGAAATACATCGCAATACAAACATCTATTCAAAAACTGGAAAAAACCAAATACAAAAGCTAACCTTACACCTAAAGGAGCTAGAGAAAAAACAGCAAATAGGCCCTACACCCAGCAGAAGAAGAGAGTTAATTAAAATTCGAGAACTCAACGAAATCAAGACCAGAAGAACTGTGGAACAGATCAACAGAACCAGGAGTTGGTTCTTTGAATTATTAAGATAGATCAACCATTAGCCAGCCTTATTAAAAAGAAGAGAGAGAAGACTGAAATTAATAAAATCATGAATGAGAAAGGAGAGATCACTACCAACACCAAGGAAATACAAACGATTTTAAAAACATTTATGGGGGATCCCTGGGTGGCTCAGCGGTTTGGCGCCTGCCTTTGGCCCAGGGCACGATCCTGGAGTCCCGGGATCGAGTCCCATGTCGGGCTTCCGGCATGGAGCCTGCTTCTCCCTCCTCCTGTGTCTATGCCTCTCTCTATGTCTGTCATAAATAAATAAATAAATCCTTAAAAAAAAATAAAACATATTATGAACAGCTATACGCCAATAAATTAGACAATCTAGAAGAAATGGATGCATTCCTGGAAAGTCACAAACTACCAAAACTGGAACAGGAAGAAATAGAAAACCTGAACAGGCCAATAGCCAGGGAGGAAATTGAAGCAGTCATCACAAACCTCCCAAGACACAAAGGTCCAGGGCCAGATGGCTTTCCAGGGGAATTCTATCAAATGTTTAAAGAAGAAACCATACCTATTCTACTAAAGCTGTTTGGAAAGATAGAAAGAGATGGAGTACTTCCAAATTCGTTCTATGAGGCCAGCATCACCTTAATTCCAAAACCAGACAAAAACCCCGCCAAAAAGGAGAATTACAGACCAATATCCCTGATGAACATGGATGCAAAAATTCTCAACAAGATACTAGCCAATAGGATCCAACAACACATTAAGAAAATTATTCACCATGACCAAGTAGGATTTATCCCTGGGACACAAGGCTGGTTCAACACTCGTAAAATAATCAATTTGATTCATTATATCAGCAAGAGAACAGCCAAGAACCATATGATCCTCTCATTAGATGCAGAGAAAGCATTTGACAAAATACAGCATCCATTCCTGATCAAAACTCTTTTGAGTGTAGGGATAGAGGGAACTTTCCTCGACATCTTCAAAGCCATCTACGAAAAGCCCACAGCAAATATCATTATCAATGGGGAAGCACTGGGAGCCTTTCCCCTAAGATCAGGAACAAGACAGCGATGTCCACTCTCACCACTGCTAATCAAAATAGTACTGGAAGTCCTAGCCTCAGCAATCAGACAACAGAAAGACATTAAAGGCATTCACATTGGCAAAGAAGTCAAACTCTCCCTCTTTGCCGATGACATGATACTCTACATAGAAAACCCAAAGCCTCCACCCCAAGATTGCTAGAACTCATACAGAAATTTGGTAGCGTGGCAGGATACAAAATCAATGCCCAGAAGTCAGTGGCATTTCTATATACTACCAATGAGACTGAAGAAAGAGAAATTAAGGAGTCAATCCCATTTACAATTACACCCAAAAGCCTAAGATACCTAGGAATAAACCTAACCAAAGAGGTAAAGGATCTATACCCTCTAAACGATAGAACACTTCTGAAAGAAATTGAGGAAGACACAAAGAGATGGAAAAATATTCCATGCTCATGGATTGGAAGAATTAATATTGTGAAATTGTCAATGTTACCCAGGGCAATTTACACATTTAATGCAATCCCTATCAAAATACCATGGACTTTCTTCAGAGAGTTAAACAAATTATTTTAAGATTTGTGTGGAATCCAAAACGACCCCGAATAGCCAGGGGAATTTTAAAAAAGAAAACCACAGCTGGGGCCATCACAATGCCAGATTTCAGGTTGTACTACAAAGCTGTGGTCATCAAGACAGTATGGTACTGGCACAAAAACAGACACATAGATCAATGGAACAGAATAGAGAACCCAGAAGTGGACCCTCAACTTTATGGTCAACTAATATTCGATAAAGGAGGAAAGACTATCCACTGGAAGAAAGTCTCTTCAATAAATGGTGCTGGGAAAATTGGACATCCACATGCAGAAGAATGAAACTAGACCACTCTCTTGCACCATACACAAAGATAAACTCAAAATGGATGGAAGATCTAAATGTGAGACAAGATTCCATCAAAATCCTAGAGGAGAACACAGGCAACACCCTTTGTGAACTTGGCCACAGTAACTTCTTGCAAGATACATCCAGGAAGGCAAAAGAAACAAAAGCAAAAATGAACTATTGGGACTTCATCAAGATAAGAAGCTTTTGCATAGCAAAGGATACAGTCAACAAAACTAAAACACAACCTACAGAATGGGAGAAGATATTTGCAAATGACGTATCAGATAAAGGGCTAGTTTCCAAGATCTATAAAGAACTTATTAAACTCAACACCAAAGAAACAAACAAGCCAATCATGAAATGGGCAAAAGACATGAAGAGAAGTCTCACAGAGGAAGACATAGACATGGCCAATACGCACATGAGAAAATGCTCTGCATCACTTGCCATCGGGGAAATACAAATCAAAACCACAATGAGATACCACCTCACACCAGTGAGAACGGGGAAAATTAACAAGGCAGGAAACCACAAATGTTGGAGAGGATGTGGAGAAAAGGGAACCCTCTTACACTGTGGGTGGGAATGTGAACTGGTGCAGCCACTCTGGAAAACTGTGTGGAGGTTCCTCAAAGAGTTAAAAATAGACCTGCCCTATGGACCCAGCAATTGCACTGCTGGGGATTTACCCCAAAGATGCAGATGCAATGAAACACCGCGACACCTGCACCCTGATGTTTCTAGCAGCCATGTCCACAATAGCCAAACTGGAAGGAGCCTCGGTGTCCATCATCGAAAGATGGATGGATAAAGAAGATGTGGTTTATGTATCCAATGGAATATTCCTCAGCCATTAGAAACGACAAATACCCACGATTTGCTTCAATTTGGATGGAACTGGAGTGTATTATGCTGAGTGAAGTAAGTCCCATCAGAGAAGGACATTCATTTGGGGAATATAAATAATAGTGAAAGGGAATATAAGGGAAGGGAGAAGAAATGTGTAGGAAATATCAGAAAGGGAGACAGAACATAAAGACTCCTAACTCTGGGAAACGAACTAGGAGTGGTGGAGTGGGAGGAGGGCGGGAGGTGCGGGTGGGTGGGTGGCGGGCACTGGTGGGGGCACTTGACGGGATGAGCACTGGGGGTTATTCTGCATGTTGGAAATTGAACACCAATAAAAATAAATTTATTAAAAAATGGAAAACAACCAAAATTCAAATTGTTAAATAATATAGAGGTTTCTATATGATGGACTTCTATGTGGTCATTAAAATTATGATTTGGAATATACATTGAATTATTAGAAGTATTCACTGTTAGGAACTTGCTGTATTATTTCAAGGAATCTCATACTTCACATTTCCAAAGAAGGATTCCTCCCTAGAAAATCCCAGAAGGCAAATTAGCAATTACAAAACTTCTCCTCCACATCTGTGGTATAAATGTAAATATTTCAAGCGGTTCCTGGCTGGCTCAGTTGGTAGCATGTGACTCTTGATCACAGCTGTGAGTTCAAGCCCCACGCTGAGTGTGGAGTCTATTAAAAAAAAAAAAAGTAAATAGTTGAGATATTTCCTCAAAACCAAGATGTCATATCTCAAACTGCAGAGTCTCATTCCCATTACATTTTTTGATGCTCTTGTGATTTCTTTTGTTTCTGATAACTTCTTTTGTTATCCATTGACCGTATATCCCATTTAAAAAAATTTTCTTGTAAGTTGTTCACATTTTCTTCAAGTTCTTTTAATGTTTCATATGAAAGGATTGTATCCCGGATTTTCAATAAGCTATTAGAATCTATATCAGAGGAAAAACAAAAACATAAATAAAATATATGTGGCATCAGGGTGGCTTAGTTGGTTGTTTAAGCATCCAACTCTTGGTTTTGGCTCAGGTCATGATCTCACGGTTGTCAGGACTGAACCTATCATTGGGCTCCCCACTCAGCACAGAGTCCGCTTAAAAGATTCTTTACCCCCTCTCTCCCTCCCCGTCTCCTCCCCCCATCTCCTGCTCATGCTCTCACAAATTCGTTCTTTAAAACGAATTTTATATTTAAAATTTTATATTTAAAAAATAAAACAAAATGAGTACTTTTTGCATATATAGGTCCATGCATTTTCACGTTCACTCATTCATACATTAAATATATATTGAGTCACTTCAACATAAAGATATTATATGGGGCACCTGCACTTTCCATTGCATTGCCTCTGCTGGCAGCTTTGTGGTTCTGAGATCTCTGTCTGAGATGTGGTACCCGGGGCCCTGGGTTGGCGAGTTTGGTACCATTCAGGCGCCGCCAGCCGGCCCTCTGCCGGCTGATGTTGAAGCCCAAGGGCAGCTCGCCCCTCTTACCCCCAAAGCTAAACATTTTCGTCATCGCAAAGATTTCAGGCTTCACAGACACAGGTTTTCGCCACCTCTAGAGCTCAACACTTAGTGCTGCAGATAAGCCAAGCCAGCCTCGTGGCGACGTCCCAGCGACCGAGCGCCGGGGTTCAAAATCGCTCTGCAGAACAAATGTAACCCAGCAATGCAGCTAAACACAAATGCGTCTGCGCACCTCAGAAACTGGCGTCACTCGCCTGCTCACAAAGAGCCCATGGCCAAGGGTGCCCAAAGCGCATGTGCCAGGAGGCCCAAGCCTCTCAAACCTCAGCAATCCCCTTGAGCTGGGCTGGCTTCCCCTCAAACATTGCTGGATGGCTGAGCGTTGTGGGACATTTGACATTTGCAAAAGACACCAAGCCCTGTGCATCAGGCTACCTGGCTCAGTGGGAAGGCCTCTTCTTCCCCTACCCCTCTGCCTTCCTGCCCGTACTCATGTTTGCTCTCTCTCATGCTATCTTTCTCTCAAATAAAATCTTCAAAAATATAAAGTTATTTAAAGCAAAAGCTTAGACAATTATTTTAAAACATTTTCATTTAGAAAATGCTTGACCTTCAGAATAAGAAAAATCAACCCTATCTATGGCACACAACAGTGTTTCTGCAAGGGCAGTGACTAAAGGTAATGAATGTCAAACAAAGCACGGGACACTGACAAGTGTGGTCATCACCAACTCACCACAAACACCTACCACCGCACTGAGGAACTACATAGGCTGAGCAGGAGCTACTCTCTGGAATGAAAGACCTCACCTTGGTACGTGGCTGACAGAGTGGCTACCAGTACAAGTAGATACCCCCTGTAGGATGTCATGACCTGATTCCCTTGCTCTCATCTTCTAAACCTTAGGGCCTAGAGCTCCCACGGCCTATTATAACCTGATGCTATCTCCTCCCATTTACACTCACCCAAGCTACTCTAACTCCTCTGGGTCACGGTCTCCTACTCATCCCCAGAAGCATCCATTTCCTAAGCCCCTGCACAGCATTCGGCCATCATCATCCAACACTCCCCTCTAGGCCTTCAATCCTTTGTGGGCCCTGAGCGCACCATCTACTCCCAGGCACGAAAGGGAAGATTTTCTTTCTGGTGTGGAAGGGCATCTAGCAGACAGAATGTAGCCTTTCTATATGCATTACTTTTCTCTTTCCCTCCCCCTGCCTTGGTTTTGGAGTTGTTTCCATGATGACAGGACCTGATGTATAAAAGTCGGTGTCAATCTATTCATATATACGTACATATATATAGAATAAAACCTTTTGAAGCTATATGTATATATATATTTATAATGTCAACTACTTTGTAGAAAAAAGTTGATATGTACCTTGATTTTTGCCTCTGTATCTCCTTTGTATAAAAACAGCTTCTCTTTTGACACATTCTCCTCAAAGGCCGCATAATGGTGAGAGGTGTTGCCCTTGTTGTCCTTAAGACTTTTCTCAGCACCATGTCGGGGCAGAAGAGTTGCACAGGTCTGTTCTTTCCATTGTATAGCCTGTCAGCACTACACCAAGAAACAGAATGCAAATTCTGGGAATTTAAAGGAAACATGCCACAAGTTTTACCTCCGTTTTACACTCACCCAAGCTACTCTACCCCACTGGGTCGCGGTCTCCTACTCATCCCCGGAAGCATCCACTTCCTAAGCCCCTGCCTGCACAGCATTCGGCCATCATTATCACCACACTCCCCGCTAGGCCTTCAATCCTTTGTGGGCCCTGAACAAACCATGTACTGCCAGGCACGAATGGGAAGATTTTCCTTCTGGGGTGGAAGGGCGGCTAGCGGACAGAATGTTGCCTTTCTATATGCATTACTTTTCTCTTTCCCTGCCCCTGCCATGGTTTTGGAGTTGTTTCCATGATGACAGGATCTGATGTATCAAATTCGGTGTCGATGTGTTCATAAATACATATATATATATAATAAAATCTTTTGAATTTATATATATAATTTATAATCCCAACTACTTGCAAAAAAAAAAAACTTGATATGTACCTTGCTTTTGGCTTCTGTATCTCCTTTGTATAAAAACAGCTTCTCTATTGACATATTCTCCTCAAAGGCCGCATAACGGTGAGTGGTGTTGCCCTTGTTGTCCTGAAGACTCGTCTCAGCACCGTGTCAGGGCAGAACAGTCGCACATGCCTGTTCTTTCCATTGTGCAGCCTGTCAGCACTACACCAAGAACACAATATAAATTCTGGGAAATTAAAGGAAACATGCCACGAGTTTCACCTCCCTTTTACACTCACCCAAGCTACTCTACTCCTCTGGGTCACGGTCTCCTACTCATCCCCGGAAGCATCCACTTCCTAAGCCCCTGCCTGCACAGCATTCGGCCATCATCATCACCACACTCCCTGCTAGGTGTTCAATCCTTTGTGGACCCTGAACGCACCGTGTACTGCCAGGCACCAATGGGAAGATTTTCCTTCTGGGGTGGAAGGGCGGCTAGCAGACAGAATGTTGCCTTTATATATGCATTACTTTTCTCTTTCCCTACTCCCGCCTTGGTTTTGGAGTTGTTTCCATGATGACAGGACCTGATGTATAAAATTCCATGTCGATGTGTTCATAAATATGTGTGTGTATATATATATATATAGAATAAAACCTTTTGTGTATATATATATATATATATATAATCTCAACTACTTGCAAAAAAAAAAAAGTTGATATGTACCTTGTTTCTGGCCTCTGTATTTCCTTTGTATAAAAACAGATTCTCTAGTGACACATTTTCCTCAAAGGCCACATAACTGTTAGCGGTTTTGCCCTTGTTGTCCTGAAGACTCGTCTCAGACCATGTCAGTGCAGAACAGTAGCACATGCCTGTTCTTTCCATTGTACAGCCTGTCAGCACTACACCAAGAAGCACAATATAAATTCTGGGAATTTAAAGGAAACGTGCCACAAGTTTCACCTCCCTTTTACACTGAGCCAAGCTACTCTACTCCTCTGGGTCACAGTCTCCTACTCATCCCCAGAAGCATCCATTTCCTAAGCCCCTGGAAGTACAATATTTATGAGTGATTATTCACCACTCTATTAAAAGAGAAGCCTATGTGTTTAGGAAGAGCATGACCTCAGGAGGCAGCTCAACCTGGGTTGAACTCTGTCACTTCACAGTGACCACTTAGCCTTATCGCAATTTCCTCATCTGATCTTATGGAATCATTCCTTTTGTGCATAGTACCTATGTGATTTTTAGTTGTATAAGTTAATTGATTTTTTTCAAACATCTTACAACATGAAATATACATACAGAAATACACATAAAACATTTATTTATTTTTTACGTAAAACTTTTAAAAGTTTTAAAATTGGTTAAAATGTCAGTAGCCATGTGATCACCATCTGGTTCAAGAAACCAAGCATCCTGAAAGTAACCTGTGTATTTCTTCCCGTTCACAATCTCTTCAACCTCCTTACAGGTGGACTTTTAAAAAAAGATTCCTGTTTTACACTAGACATAAAACCTAGTTTATGATTTATGAAAGCTCCCAGCTGCTATAGCTGAAGTCCTTATTTTTGAACTTCAGACATGGGATTGGTTATACCATATGAATTGGAGTAGTTCTGTGTTACAACCACCTTCTCTTTTTCTATGGCTTGTCATCTCATGCTTTGTTCTGTCCTCCCCTATTCTCTATGCAGAAGTTACTCGTCGAGCACCATTTTCCTTTAGGTTAGTGATTTCTGAATTGTATTCATGAAACATTTCCTTACTTATGACCAAAAAGCTATTCCCTTTGCCATTTTCACTTTGATTTCGCTACTCTGGATTTTTGTTTGTGATGTGTGAATCTGGATCTCAAAAGAAATTCTCTCAACATTTCTTGTCATATTTGCTCTAGATTTTTTTTCGTATTTGCCGTTTACTCAATTTAGGAAGTTTTCTTCTTTGTAAAATGACTTTTTAAGTGACTAGCCATTGGACTTTGTCAAGTGGTTTTTATTTATTTATTGTAATGATCATATGATTTGTTTCCTGTCAATCTCAACATAGCAAAGTTCATTGGTTTTTGACATTTTTTTTTTACTGATTTTTGACTGTTCAACTATCGTTGTACCATTATTTGAGATAACCTAATTTGTTCATGATTTATTATCCTTCTCATATAATCTGCTGGAGTTAGTTTACTCATGGTTTATAACTTTAATGTCTCCTTTTATGAGACTTCAGCCTATAATTTTGCTTTCTTGTTCTCTCATAAGATTTTCACAATATCTTGGGTAGCCTTATGTTGTGAGGTGGAAGTCTCTACTCTTCTGTGGATAAGTTTATGAAAGACTGAAGTTAGTTTTTCCTTTAGCGGAACTGACTTGTTGGGTAACTTGGGCCTGGACGTTTTCTTTTTGATAAGGATATTGGTAACTATTTTATCTGACACTGAACAAGCAGGAGGAGTGACAGGCAGAGGGAGAGGGAGAAGCAGGCAAGGACCCTGATGCGGGCCTTGATTCGAGGACCCTGGAATCCTGACCTGAGTTGAAGGCAGGTGCTTAACCAACTGAGCCACCCAGGCACTCTCTGTTCAGTTTTTGTTGCATATATTTAAATTTGTTATTAAATATAAATTTGTTATTTTGCGGGTGAATTACTACACTTTATACTTTTTAATAGACTTTATTTTAAAGTAGATACATTTTTGTTGCTATTTGCATGATATCTTTTCCTATCCTTTTATTGTCAACTCTTCTGTATTCCTGCTTTATTATAGCTTTTATGAATTACAGTTGGAGCTTTCTGAGGTAACAAGTCGAAGTCTTTATTTTCAACTAGAATATCTTCAGTACAGTTCATTATAATGCATGATTTTTAAAATTTAAAATCTAACATATTTTGTGTTTCCTTGTCCTGATTTTTCTTTGTTTCTTTTGGATTGGTTAGGGTTTTCCCTGCATACAGTTGTGAAGTTAATACATTCTCTTTCTGTTCTTTTAGTGGCTACCTTAGAAATTATGATGTGAATCCTTTATTGTAAAATCCTATCTTAATCTGTCTATTGTTATCTGGAAAAGATCCAGAGATCTTAGAACACTTTTGCCACATATACTTTCCTGCCAACGTAAGTGCTTTTGTGTCCTGTATTTTAATTCTCTCTAGAAAACAAACAAAAACCCCTCACAACCTTGAAGACATCCTTATTTTGCTTTACATCAACGTCAGTATTCATTTAGTATAACCACCATTTTGTTTGTTCTACTGTCCATCTTCCAGCTCAGCCTTGTCACCCAGGCTGATTTTTCACCTGTTTAAAGTAAAAAAAGCTCTAGAATCTCCTGTATTGAGGGTTTGTGGCTATCAAACTATGTCTTTCCGTGTATCAGTACATGTTTTTATTTCCTTTTTTTTCATTTTATTAAATTATAATCGACATATACTAGTTTCAGGCGTGCAACGTGAAATTTGGCATTTGTATACCTTGCACAATGAGCACCATAGTAAGTCTAGTTAACATCTCTCTGCATGCAGTCATGCCATTTTCTTGTGGTAAGAACTTTTCAGACGTATTTTCTGAAAACAACTTTCAAATTTGCAATACGTTATTATTGACTATAGTCACCATGCTGTGCATGACTTCATTTTATAAGTGGAATTTTGTACCTCTTGATCCCCTTTATCCATTTTTACCCATACAGCCTCACCCCCTTCTCTTTTGGCAACCACCCGTGTATTCTCTGTATTTCTGACTTTTGTTTTTTAGATTTCAGGTATAAGTGAAATCATACCATATTTGTCTTTCTCTGACTTTTTTTCACTTAGCATAATACCCTCCAGGTTCATGCCAGTTGCAAATGGCTAGGTTTTATTTTATTTATTTTATGGCTGAACAGTATTCTTGTGTGTGTGTGTGTGTGTGTGTGTGTGTGTGTAAATCTTTTCCCATTCATCCCTCAAAGGGAACTTTGGTTATTTCCATATTTTGGCTATTGTAAATAATGCTGCAATGAACATAGAGGTACTTGTATCTTTTTGAATCTTCAGATAAATACCCAAAAGTGGAATTGTGGGATCATGTGAGTGTTGTATTTTTAAGTTTTTGACTGTTCTCCAGATTCTTTTCTGTGGTGGCCGCACCAATTTACAACATCACCAACAGTGCACTAAAGTCCCCTTTGCCCACAGCCTCCTCAATACTTGCTATTTCTTGTCTTTTTAATATTGGCCTTTCTCACAGGTGTGAAGCGATATCTCATTGTGATTTTGATTTGCATTACTCTGATGATTTGTGATGTTGAGCATCTTCCCGTGTGCCTGTTGGTGATCTGTATGTCGTCTTTGGGAAAACATCTATTCAGATCCTCTGTCCATTTTTTAAAATTGAATTATTTGTTTCTTGTTGATACTGAGCTATATGAATTTCGGTATATATTTTGGCTGCTAACACCTTATTGGATAGAATTGGATAGATAGTTCTTCCATTTAGCAGATTTGTCTTTTTTGTTGTTGGTTTCTTTGCTGTGCAGAAGCTTTTTAGTTTTATGTAGTCTCATTAATTTATTCTTGTTTTTTGATGCCACTGCCTTTGGAATCATAAGATCCCAAAAGAAAAAAAAATCTCCAAGAACGATGTCAGAGAGCTTACCACCTATGTTTTCTTCTAGGAGTTTAATGATTTCAGGTCTTTCATTAAAGTCTTTAATCCATTTTGAGTTAATTTCTGTGTATGGTATGAGATGATGGTCCAGTTTCAGTCTTTTGTATGTAGGTGTCTAGTTATCCCAGCACCATTTATTGAGGAGATTGTCTTCCTCCATTGTATATTCTTGCCTCTTTTGTTGTAAAGTAATTGGCCGTATATGCCTGGGTTTATTACTGGGCTCTCTTTTCTGTCCCACGGATCTGTGTGTCTGTTTTTATGCCAATACCATACATTTTGATTACTTTAGTTTTTAGGTACTACAGCTTGAATTCAAGGAGTGTAATGTCTCAAACTAGTACTTTCTCAAGATTTGTTTTGGCTGGTTGGGATCTTTTGTGGTTCTATACAAATTTTACGATTGTTGTAGTTTTGTAGAAGATGCCACTAGAATTTCAATAGAGATTGCCTTGACTCTATAGACTGGTCTGGTCAGTATGGACATTTTTGCACTATTCTTCAATCCATGAGCATGGAATATCTTTCAATTTATTAGTGTCATTGTCTCTCCTCAGTGTCTTATAGTTTTCAGAGTATAGATCGTTCACCTCCTTGGTTAAATTTATTCTTGGGTATTTTTTCATGCAATTTTAAATGGGATTTGTTTTCTTTGTCTCTCTTCCTGATAGTTTGTTGTTGGTGTACAGAAGTGCGACAGAATTTTGTATATCAGTTTTGAACCTGCAACTATACTGAATTCATTTATTAGTTCTAACGGTCTTTTCCATGGAGTCTTTAGGGTTTTCTGTGTATAAAATTATGTTATCTACAAATAGTGATGGTTTTGCTTCTTCCTTTACAATTTATTTGTTTTTCCTTCCAATTTATTTCCAACTTTATTTCTTTTTCCTGCCTAATTGCTGTGGCCGAGACTTCCAATACTGTGTTAAAGCAAAGTGGTGAGAGTGAGCATCTTTGCCTTGTTCCTGATCTTAAGCAGGAAGCTTTCCCCTGTTGAGCATGATGCTAGCTGTGGACTGGTCATACATGGCCTTATATTTTGAGGTACATTTTGTCTATATACACTTTGTTGAGTTTTTCTGGGGTTTAATCCTGGTCTTTCATTGGCAACATGTTTATGTGTTTCCTCGTCTTGCCTGACTTTGTATGTATGTCTTTGTGTTAGGTGAAACAGCTACCTCTTCTAGTCCTGAGGTGTGGCCCTATATGGGAGACCATTTTTATTTATAACCTTGCTTTAGTGTTTGGTTATCTCTCATACTGTTTCCCCAATTATTCTATACCTGTGGGGCTCACAAACACAATCCACCCTGGTCACCAGAGTCTCATATTCAGTAGGCAGACTCTTTACCCAATTCCTCCTGTGTGGAAGCGTGGTTACTGTTTGTTATTGATTGGCTGATTTCCGAAGCACATGGTGGGTATTTGTCATTTCTAATGGCTGAGTAATATTCCATTGTATACATAGACCACATCATCTTTATCCATTCATCTTTCAATGGACACCGAGGCTCCTTCCACAGTTTCTTTAAGAAAAAAAGGAAAAAAGAAAAAGGTCACTGTGGTAGATCATGACCCCAAAGAACTGCTGAAGCTTCTGGGCTTTGGCAGTGGAGCCAACCTGTTGGTCCCTCAGTTTACAGTTGGGATGAATTTCAAAACCCCACATGAGGCCATTTGACTCGTCCTGCTGTGCTTGTAATATTTTCAATAAACCTCAGACAACAACAAATTCATTGAAGGAGAAAAGGGTTGGACACCTGGGGGCTCAGTCAAGCATCCCACTCTCAATTTCTGCTCAGGTCATGATCTCAGCGATATGAGATCCATCCCCAAGTTGGGCCCGGAGCTGGGAGTAGAGCCTGCTTAGGATTCTCTCTCTCTCCTCCCTCCCCCACCCTTGAGCACATACTCTCTCTCTTTCTCTCTTTCTTAAAAAAAAGAAAAGGGCTACTTCTGGCAGTGGTTAGATTCTACATTCCATCATACCTGCTTGCTGGGAACACACAAGGCTTTCACCCACCTTCAGTCACTCCACTTGTTGGGTAACGTTTGTTGCCATTCACTCTCATCATAGCCTGGAGATAGATGCCTCAAAGCCTAGACATTGTATTTTTCCAGACTCTCAGGCATCTGCCAGCCTAACGCCCTTTCCTGTACTGACTCTAGGAAGCTTGGACTGTGGTGGCCCATGCTCATGTTTTTGATAGGAATTCCCATTCCAAGTTATGATGGGGCAACCCTTTTCCCTTTCTGGAGTTGACTTCCATCCCTAGTAAGATGAGCGCCACCCTTTCCCCTCCATATGCTCTTCTTGGCCTTTCCTACAGAAATAGTTAACATTCTCACTTTTTTTTTTAACATTCTCACTTTGATGAAGAAAGAGGTCATCACTCAATGTCTGAATCATATTTCTTCCAAAGCAAGGACGAATCTGACTTGTGAGGCAGTGGTTTTCTAACTTGCCTTAGAATCACCTGAAGACCTTGTTGACACACGGATTACTAGGCCCCGACCTCTAAAGTTTCTAATTTGATAGGTCTGTGTTTCTAACAAGTTCCTAGGTGATGCTAATACAATGCACTGGGAACAACTATGCTAAGGGTTAGTCTCTATGAACAAAGCACAATGTGATCTTAAATAAGTCCAGGTGGAATTCAGAGATTGGCAGAATTTCACACTCTTTACCCAATTCCTCCTGTGTGGAAGTGTGGTTACTGTTTGTTATTGATTTGCTGATTTCCAAAGCCTTGAACCATCACTGACTGTCAAAGTCATATGCACTGATGTGATGCTGTCATTGATTGACTGGAATTGGTTTTAGTTTTGTGTTGACCTATGGGATCATAGCAAAAGGACAGTCTCTATTTCTTGAATCTGGAGCATAAAACCCTTTTATTCTCACCTTTATGAGCGCATAGATTGTTCTTCCCTCTTCAAAAGAAGAGCTTCTCCCACAAGAAAGTGCATCAAAATCTCTTAGTGGAAGATATCACTAAGGGAGGCCCATTAAAAATGCAGGGACAGAGGGGGACCCACCAGTGTCACTGGAAGTTATATGTCATTGGCATTAACATCCACTGCTGCTGAAGATTTCACTAAACTAAAATACCATTCAGTAAAATATATCAGTGCTGCATTTTTATTCTCTTTTTTTTTTGCATTTTTATTCTTTGTTTTTTCCTTATTAGCTTAAATCTGAACAATCTCTACACCCCAGGAACAAGGAAATAAAAGACACAGATGAAAGATTAAAGCTTCTTCTCCGACAGATTTTCCCTTATCATGATAATGTGCAAACCCATCTCTGAGGAGCTCTGTGGGTTCTTTTGGGGAGAATCAGTCATAGCTCTAAGCCTACCCTTCGAAGGTAGAAAATGGTCTTGAAAACGTCCAATGACAGAGGTGGCCATAACCACATGAAAGTGGCCATTCTCAGGGAGAAACACTGCATAGATGAAGACAATGACCAGTACTGGGTACATATGTTCACTTTATTTATTAAGTTGGAACCATTATATTTTTAAAAGATTTTATTTATTTCATAGAGAGGTAGAGAAAGAGAGAAAGAAAGAAAGCATGAGCAAGGTGACAGCAGAGGGAGAAGCAGACTCCCCACTGAGCCAGAAGCCCAATGTGGGACTCAATCCCAGGACCCCAGGATCACACCTTGAGCCAAAGGCTCAACTGACTGAGGCACCCAGGTGCTCCAAGTTGTACCATTGTTTTATGGATTTTGTATAAGTTACAAATTCACATAAACAAGGAAATTATAATGTTGATGAGGAAGGAACAAAAAAGAACAGGTTTCAAAAAAAAGAGCCATTGTTTTTCTTTACTTTTACTTCTGTTTTATTTTTAAGCAGAGGAATTTGGAGAGTCTTTCTGTAGTCCAGTCAGGCATATAGTTAAGATTGAGAATCAGAAAAGACCCTGAACAGCCAGGGGAATATTAAAAAAGAAAACCACAGCTGGGGCCATCACAATGCCAGATTTCAGGTTGTACTACAAAGCTGCGGTCATCATGACAGTGTGGTACTGGCACAAAAACAGACACATAGATCAATGGAACAGAATAGAGAATCCAGAAGTGGGCCCTCAACTTTATGGTCAACTAATATTTGACAAAGCAGGAAAGACTATCCATTGGAAGAAAGACAGTCTCTTCAATAAATGGTGCTGGGAAAATTGGACATCCACATGCAGAAGAATGAGACTAGACCATTCTCCTACACCATATACAAAGATAAACTCAAAATGGATGAAAGATCTAAATGTGAGACAAGATTCCATCAAAATCCTAGAGGAGAACACAGGCAACACCCTTTGTGAACTTGGCCACAGCAACTTCTTGCAAGATACATCCATGAAGGCAAGAGAAACAAAAGCAAAAATGAACTATTGGGACTTCATCAAGATAAGAAGCTTCTGCACAGCAAAAGAAACAGTCAACAAAACTAAAAGACAACCTACAGAATGGGAGAAGATATTTGCAAATGACGTCTCAGATAAAGGGCTAGTATCCAAGATCTATAAAGAACTTATTAAACTCAACACCAAAGAAACAAACAATCCAATCATGAAATGGGCAAAGACATGAACAGAAGTTTCTCAGAGGAAGACACAGACATGGCCAACAAGCACATGAGAAAATGCTCCATATCACTGGCCATCAGGGAAATACAAATCAAAACCACCATGAGATACCACCTCCCACCAGTGAGAATGGGGAAAATTAACAAGGCAGGAAACAACAAATGTTGGAGAGGGTGTGGAGAAAGGAAAACCCTCCTGCACTGTAGGTGGGAATGTGAACTGGTGCAGCCACTCTGGAAAACTGTGGAGGCTCCTCAAAGAGTTAAAAATACAACTGCCCTACATACGACCCAGCAATTGCACTGCTGAGGATTTACCCTGAAGATACTGATGCAATGAAACGGCAGGACACCTGCACCCTGATGTTTATAGTAGCAACGTCCACGATAGCCAAACTGTGGAAGGAGCCTCGGTGTTCTTCAACAGATGAATGGATAAAGAAGATGTGGTTTATGTATACAATGGAATATTACTCAGCCATTAGAAACGACAAATACACACCATTTGCTTCAACGTGGATGGAACTGGAGGGTATTATGTTGAGTGAAATAAGTCTCATCGGAGGAGGACAAACATTATATGGTCTCATTCATTTGGGGAATATAAAAATTAATGAAAGGGAATAAAGGGGAAAGGAGAGAAAATAAGTGAAAAATATCAGTAAGGGTGACAAAACATGAGAGATACCTAACTCTGGGAAATGAACAAGGGGTAGTGGAAAGGGAGGTGGGTGGGGGGTTGGGGTGACTGGCTGACGGGCACCGAGGGGGGGCACTTGGCGGGATGAGCACTGAGTGTTATACTGTATGTTGGCAAATTGAACTCCAATAAAAAAATGATGAAAATCCAACTGCAATTTAGCTTAGGCTAAATAAGAAATATCTGGGTTCATGCAATTAGGATTCAGGATGGGTCTTGACTCAAGCACAGCCACAGATTTAAGCAATACCAGAGGTCATATCTGCCCTCTGCTAGCCTTTCATTAAGTGCTGAGTTAATGACTCAATCTACAGACAGATTCCAACTACATGAAGAGACAATGGCTGCTACCTCCCCAGTCAGGTGTCCTTACAGCTTAGGAGCCAAAAGGAAAAAAGGGTGGGAAGAAGGGAATGCTGGGACCCAGTTCAACACCCCTCCAATCAGTATGCAACTACAATCCTGGATATGGGAAATGGAATTTTTTTATACATTATTGTCTTATCCAAAAGATTAAGTGTAAATATAGAAATTAAGATTGAATTGTATCTATATTACTATTTTGTGTTCAGAAATTATAAGTAGTTGTCATTTAAAATGTTTGTCATATTTTAAGAAAATACAGCATATTAAAGAATGAATGAATCTTATTCTATTAAAAGTTTTTTTATTGAGTATTGATTTAAACTTAGAATTTTAAGTTGAAAGAATAAGAATTTTATTAAAACTGTAAATATTTTTTAAAAAAAGATAAATGTACTTTTAGTCCCCTTTATCTATTTCATCTATCCTTCCTCCCCTTTGGCAACCACCACTTTATTTTCTATATTAAGAATATGGGTGGGCAGCCCAGGTGGCTCAGTGGTTTAGTGCTGCCTTCTGCCCAGGGCATGATCCTGGGGACCCAGGGTCGAGTCCCACGTCGGGCTCTCTGCATGGAGCCTGCTTCTCCCTCTGCCCGTGTCTCTGCCCCTCTCTCTCTTCTGTGTATTCTCATGAATGAATAAATAAATAACATCTTTAAAAAAAAGTATGGGTTTTTTTCCACTCAAATCTGTAATGTTTAATTATCTTGAAGAATTGCAATACAAACGTTAAACTGAGTATACTATTTTTATTGAAATTTTGTGCTCAAAATTTCTGAAACTCTACAAAGGAGAGTTTAGAGAAAAACAAAATCCCCTATATTCACTTATAAACAATTGGATTCTGTTCCAATGGAATAAAAATAAAATATGTCTTTCCTCTGATAAAATATTTTGTCAGTTTATAAATTTTCCCAATTGTCTGAGATTTTTTGGTTTTGCATGGACAGTATAGTTTTTTTCTCTTTTTTAGTTTTGTTTCTTAAATTCCACATGTGAGTGAAATCATATGGTATTTGTCTTTTTATGACTTTTTCACTTAGCATAATAACCTCTAGGTCCAATCATGTTGTTGCAAGGTGCAAGATCTCATTCTTTTTTATGGCTGAATAATATCCCATTATGTACATATACGTATACCTGTACATATATATGTATGTACGCACATCTTCATCCATTCATCTGTGGATGGACACTTGGGTTGCTTTCATATCTTGGCAATTTTAGTTAATTTAGTTCTTAAATTAGTGCTTTCATTTTCTCTGGTTAAATACCCAGTAGTGGAATTTATTGGATCAAATGGTGATTATACTTTTAATTTTTTTGGAACCCCTTGTTTTCTACAGTGGCTGCACCAATTTGCATTCCCATCAATAGTGCAAAATGTTCCTTTTTTGCCACATCTGTACCAATATTAGTTATTTTTGTGTTTTTTATTTTAGCCATTGTGAGGTATAAAGTGATACCTCATTGTGGTTTAAATTTGCATTTCCCTGATAATTAGTAATGTTGAGCATCTTTTTATGTATCTCTTGGCCATCTGCATGTCTTTGGGAAAATGTCTCTTTAGGTTCTCTGCTCATTTTTAACCAGATTATTTGGGGTTTTTTGGGGTGTTGAGTTGTAGAAGTTCTTTATATATTTTAAATATTAACATGTTATCAGATATATCATTTGCAAATATCTTCTTCTGTTCTATAGGTTGCCTTTTGGTTTGTTGATAATTTCCTTGCTCAGTAAAAAGCCTTCTATTTTGTTGTAATTCCAATAGTTTAATTTTGCTTTTATTTTCCTTGTGCAGG
This sequence comes from Nyctereutes procyonoides, assembly GCF_905146905.1. Lineage (NCBI taxonomy): Eukaryota > Metazoa > Chordata > Mammalia > Carnivora > Canidae > Nyctereutes > Nyctereutes procyonoides. The sequence continues at coordinate 75,117,462 of NW_026575052.1, read as the reverse complement.
AGACATATCCACAGAAATATTTCTACAGCCAATTTCAAAGAAATTACTGCCTATATGCTCTTTTAGGAGTTTTATGGTTTCAGGTATCACTCTTAGGTATTTAATACATCTTATTTTTATGGATGCTGTAAGAAGGTGGCCCAGTTTTTATTCTGTTGCAGGTAGCTGTCCAGTTTTCCAACACCATTTGTTGAAGTGGCTGTCTTTTCCCCCTTGTATATTTCTGCCTCCTATGTTGTAGATTAATTACCCATATAAGTGTGGGTTTCTTTCTGAATTCTTAATTTTGTTCCATTGATCTCGGTGTCTATTTTTGTGACAGTACCATATTGTTTTGATTACTATAGTTTTGCTATAGTGTATCTTGAAAACTGTGTTACATTCAGCTTTGTTCTTCTTTTTCAAGTTTGCTCTGCTACTTGGGGGTCTCTTGTAGTTTCATACAAATTTTAGGATGATTCTTTCTAGTTCTGTGAAAAATGTGGTATTTTAATTGCATTAGATCTGTAGATTGCTTTGGGTAATATGGTATTTTAACCATATTTATTCTTTCAGTCCATGAGCCTGAAATATCTTTCCCTTTGTGTTGTCTTTGATTTCTTTCGTTAATGTTTTATAGTTTTCAGAGTATAGGTTTTTACTTCCTTGGTTAAGTTTGCTCCTAGGTATTTTGTTATTTTTGGTGCAATTGCAAATGGGATTGTTTTCCTAATTTTTCTTTCTGCTACTTCATTACTGGAATATAGGTTTTCAGCAGATTTTTGTATGTTAATTTTGTATCCTGCGACCTTACTGAATTCATTTATCAGTTCTAATAGTTTTTTTGTGGAGTCTTAGAGTTTTCTATGTAGTATCGTGTCTTCTAAAAATAGTGAAAATTTTACTTCTTACTGACCAATTTAGATGCCTTTTATTTCTTTTTTGTTGTCTGACTGCAATGACTAGGAGGTCCAGTAGTATATTGAATAAAAGTGGTGAGAGTGGATGTCTTTGTCTTGTTCCTGATCTTAGGAGAAAGGATCTTAGTTTTTCACCACTGAGTATGATGTTAGCTTTGGGTTTGTCATATGTGTCCTTTATTATGTTCAGGTATATTTTGTTGAGAATTTTTAGTCATGAGTGGATATTATACTTTGTCAAAGCTTTTTTGCATCTGTTGAGACAATCATATGATTTTTATCTTTCTCTTTTAATGTGATGTGTCAAGTAGACTGATTTGCAAATGTTGAACCACTCGCATCCCTAGAATAAATCCCACTCGATCTTGGTGAGTGATTTTTTGGAATATGTTGTTAGATTCAGTTTGCTAATATTTTGTTGAGGATTTTTGCATCTATGTTAATCAGAGATGTTGGCCTATAATTCTTTTTTTTTTTCTGGAGTCTTTATCTCATTTTGGTATTGGGGTAATGCTGGCCTCATAGAATGAATTTGGAAGCTTTCTTTTCTAATTTTTGGAATAGTTTGAGAAGAATAGATAGATTTAAAGAAGAGTTAAATGTTTGATAGAATTAACCTCTAAAGCCATCTGGTCCTGGAATTTTGTTTGTCAGGAGTTTATTGTTTACTGGCAATTTCTTTGCTGGTTATCAGTCTGTTTAAATTTTCTATTTCTTCTTGTTTCAGTTACGGTAATTTGTATATTTCTAGGAATATATCCATTTCTTCTGGGTTGTCCAGTTTGTTGGCATATAGAGTTTCATAATATTCTCTTATAATTCTGTTTCTGTGGTATCAGTTATTATTTCTCTTCTTTCATTTCTGATTTTATTTATTTGAGTCCTCTCTTTTTTTGATGAGTTTGGCTAAAGGTTTATCAATTCTGGTGATCTTTGCAAAGAATCGGCTCCTGGGTTTCTTGATCTGCTCTTTTTATTTTTTCTTTCTAGTCTCTATTTCATTTATTTCTGCATTCTTCTTTATTATTTCCTTTCTACTAGTGCCCTTGGGCTTTGTTTGTTCTTCTTTTTCTATCTCCTTTAGGTGAAAGATTAGGTTGCTTATTTGAGATTTTTCTTGTTTCTCAAGTTAGGCTTGTATTATTATAATCTATTTTAGAATAGCTTTTGCTGCATCCCAATGATTTTAAATCATTGGGTTTTCATTTTTATTTATCCTACAAGGTTTTTTATTTCCTCTTTCATTTCTAGGTTGACCCATTCATTATTTACTAGCATGTTATTTAGCCTCCATGTTTTTGTGTTACTTCCAGATTTTTTCTTGTGATCAATTTCTAGTTTTATACAGTTGTGTTTAGAAAAGATTGTATGGTATGATTTGAGTCTTTTTGAGTTTACTGAGACATGTTTTGTGGCCTAACATGTGATCTAATCTAGAGAATATTTTATGTGCACTTGCAAAGAATGTATATTCCACTGTTTTCGGAAGGTATATTCTGAACATATCTGTTAGGACCATTTGGTCCAATGTATGTATTATTCAAAGCCACTGTTTCATTGTTGATTTTCTGTCTGGATGATCTATCCATTGATGTAAATGGGGTGTTAAAGCCCCCTACTATTATTTTGTTACTGTCAATTTATCCTCTTATATATCTGTTAATAGTTGCTTTATGTATTTAGTGCTGCCATGTTGGGTACATAAATTTTTTAAAAATTTTTATTTATTTATGATAGTCACACACACACACACACACACACACACACAGAGAGAGAGAGGCAGAGACATAGGCAGAGGGAGAAGCAGGCTCCACGCACCAGGAGCCCGATGTGGGATTCCATCCCGGGTCTCCAGGATCGCGCCCTGGGCCAAAGGCAGGCGCCAAACCACTGTGCCACCCAGGGATCCCTACATAAATGTTTATAATCGTCATAACCTTTTGTCAAATTGTTCCCTTTATCATTATTTAGATTTTTGTCTCTTGTGACAGTATTTTTTTAAAACTGTTTAATCAAGTAATCTCTATGCTTAATGTGGGGCTCAAATTTGTAACCCTGAAATCAAGAGTCACATGCTGTACCGACTCCGCCAGCCAAGTGCTCCAACAGTCTTTGTTTTAAGGTATATTTTATCTGATATAAGCATTGGTACCCCAGCTTTCTTTTTGCCTCCATTTTTAAATATTTTTCCATTTCAATCTGCATGTGTCTTTACATCTAAAGTGAGTTTCCTTTAGGTTGCCTATATATAGGCCTTGCTTTTTTATTGGTTCAGTCAACATGTTGTTGATTGGAACATTTAATCCATTTACATTCAAAGTAATTATTGATAGGTATGTGCTTATTGACATTTTGTTACTTGCGTTATGGTTGTTTTTGTATCTCTTTGCTCCTTTTTCTTCTCTTCCTTTTTTTTTTTAAAGATTTTATTTATTTATTTATTTATTTATTTATTTATTTATTTATTTATTTATTTATTTATGAGAGACACACAGAGAGAGAGTGGCACAGATATAGGCAGAGGGAAGAGAAGCAGGCTCCATGCAGGGAGCCTGACGTGCGACTGAATCCCAGGACTCTGGGACCACGCCGAAGGCAGATGGGCAACCACTGAGCCATCCAGGTGTCCCTTTTTTTCTCTTCCTTTATGGTTTAATGGCTTTCTTTAGTGAGATGCTTGGATTCCTTTCTCTTTATTTTTTGTGTATCTATTACTGGTTTTTGATTTGTGGTTACTATTACATCCATTTATAACATCTTATGCATATAGCAGTGTATATTAAGTTGATAGTTGTTTAAGTTTGAGCAATTCTAAAAGCACTACCCTCCCATTTTGTGTATATAATGTCTTGCTTTTACATCCTTTATTTTGTAAATCCTTTGACTAATTTTTGTAGATATAATTAATTTTACTGCTTTTGTGCTTTAATCTCTATGCTAGTTTTATAAGTGACTCATCTACTTTTATTATGATAGCATTTACCTGTGAAATATTTTTCTTTCATAATTTTCTTACTCCTGATTATGGCCTTTTCTTTCCATTCAGAAATTTCCTTTAACATTTCTTGTAAGACTGATTTAGTGGTGATGAACTCTTTTAAGTTTTGTTTATCTGGTAAACTCTTTACCTTTTTTTCTGTTCTGAATGATAGCCTTCCTGGGCAGAATATTCTCTATGTAAATATGTAACATGTAAATATGATTCACATACTTACCTTTCAGCACTTTGAATATATCATGACACACTCTTCTGACCTGCAAAGTTTGTGCTGAAAAAATCAGCTGAAATTCTTGTGGGCTTTCTGTTGTATGTAACTGTTTTCTTTTGCTGCTTTTAAAATTCTCTCTTTATGACAACTTTTTGCCATTTTAATTATGCATTTTGGTTGGATTTCCTTGGTTTGATTTTGTTGGGAGCTCTCTGTGCTTCTTAGAGCTGGATGTTTGTTTTCTTTCCCAGTTTAGGGAAGTTTTCAGCTATTATTTCTTCAAATAAATTTTCTATTCTCTTTCTCTTCTGCAATCTCTATAACATGAATGTTATGCTTTGTGATGCCACTATTTCTCTAAACTTAGTCTCATTTTTTACTGTATTTTTTTTTCTTTTTGCTGTTCAGCTTGGTTGCTATCCATTACTCTGTCTTCCAAATCACTGATAAATCTTCTGCCTTTTCTAATCTGCTAATCATTCCATCTAGTGTATTTTTTTTTCATCTAGTGTATTTTTAATTTCAGTTATTGATTTCTTCATCTCTGATTGGTTCTTCTTTATATTTTTTCTTTGTTGAGGGTCACACTGACCCTGTACTCTTCTCAAGTCCAGTGAGTATCTTTATGATTATGTATCAAGCATATTACTTATCTGTTTTGCTTAGGTCTCTTGCTGTGGTTTTGTCCTATTCTTTCATTTAGATCATATTCCTTTGTCTCCTCATTTTGTCTAAGTCTCTGATTGTTTATATTCAGAAAGACAGCTACATATCCTGCTCTTGCCAGTAGTGTCCTTATAAAGAAGAGGTCCTGTTGTGCCCTGCAGTGCAGTGTCCCCTGTTCACCAGAACTTGGTGCTTCAGGGGTTTCTCCTATGTAGGTTGCATGCATCCTACTATTGTGGCTGAGCCACATTTGCCTTCAGTCCAGTAGGCTATAATGGCCCACCTTGCCTGTTGTGGCCTGGATTTTGTCCCTCTCCAGTTAAGGGGCCAGTCTTGGGCCATTGTTGGCCTGTAATATCAACAATCAGAATAGCAGTCTGCCCTCAGCTGTTTTGCTGGGGCTGCAGTGATCCTGAACTGTAGGGTTCTCTTCTTATGCTGCCTCTTAGAGGTTTTTGTTGGTGAGCAGGGCCCATAGTTAGATCAGCCTTCTGCCCAGGCTACAGATGCACTGATTGGCTGGGCATTTCTCTGCACTGCCACTTATAAAGTTCATTTGCTGGATCTGCAGTTGAACTGGTGTATGTGGTTATCTTCCCCTTTCCCCGGGGCAGGAGTCACTTTGGAGTCAATCTGGTCCTTGCCAGGGTTGCTTACAGGATGAGACACAGCAGGAGCCACTTTGGAAGCACTCCTGCCAAGTGGGGTGGATTGGATGGGCAGATCCTCTGGAGAATATGGGGGCAGGGTACACAGTGTTATCAAAGTAGTTAAGAGTGTTTGTGTTGATTCCTGCAAATGTCCAGACTATCTGGGCTTGGGGTAGGGGTGGCAATGTAGGCAGAAAAATGGAGCCTGCCAACTTTTTTGTTCTTAGAGAAATCTTCTAAACATCCTGACCTTCTAACATTGGTTATCTTCGCATAGACCCCAGGTGATTTTTGACCTGTTCCTTCCATGCAGTATCTTGGGGTGGGAGGTTGGTTGTTGTGCTGTCTCTTGAAGGCAGGGACTCAGATTTCTATTACCTCTAGCTCTCCTAGAGCTAAGCCTGCTGATTTTTAAAGTACCCAGAATCAAGACCTGCTGGCTGTAAAAATTCTCCCAAGTTAAGTCCCATTGGTTTTCAAAGCCAGATGTTGTGGGGACTCATCTTCTATATACATGTCCCCCATGTGGGGGGGGGGGCCTGGTCTGCTCCTCTCTGTTCTCTGTGCTTGTGGTATCCTACCTGTTTGTGGTTAGTCTTGTCAGGTGTTTGGTTCCCAATCGTGGCTCTGCCCCTCCTACTCTTTTTTTTTATGATAGTCACACACACAGAGAGAGAGAGGCAGAGACACAGGCAGAGGGAGAAGCAGGCTCCATGCACTGGGAGCCCGATGTGGGATTCGATCCCGGGTCTCCAGGATCGCGCCCTGGGCCAAAGGCAGGCGCCAAACCGCTGCGCCACCCAGGTATCCCCTTCCTACTCTTTCTGATGTGGCCTCATTTTTATCATTAACTGTAGAAAGTCTGTTCTGCCCATCTTCATGTCATTTTCTAGGTTGGCAGTACTGATGTGGCTGTTATCTAGGTATGTTTATGGGAGAGATGAATTTAGAATTCTCCTACTGTGCCATCTAAAATCAAAAGCTGGGAAACCTGGGTGGCTCAGTGGTTAAGTGTCTGCCTTTGGCTCAGGGCCTGATCCCGGATTCCTGGGATGGAGCCCTGCATCAGGCTCTGTGCGTGGAGCCTGCTTCTCCTCCCCCTGCCTGTGTCTCTGCCTCTCTGTCTGTGTCTCTCATGACACAGAAATTAAAAAAATAAATAAATAAAATCAAAAGCTGTTTGATATTCTTGATATATGCTGCCTTGTGCATATTTTGGTTGTAATATGTGATTAAATGCAAGAACTCTACTATGTTTTTGTGTTCCTCCAAAGCAACTGGCACAGTACTTGGCCTATAGTGGATACATAATTCCATAATTTTTTTGTTAATAATTGTTTTTATTTGAAGTTTTATTTATTTTTTTAAAAAAGATCTTATTTATTTATTTATTCATGACAGACACAGAGAGAGAGGCAGAGACACAGGCAAAGGGAGAAGCAGTCTCCATGCAGGGAGCCCGACGTGGGACTCGATCTCCAGTCTCCAGGATCACACCCTGGGCCCAAGGTGGTCCTAAACCGCTGGGCCACCGGGGCTGCCCTTTATTTGAATTTTAAAATATGATTCGGAAAAAAAGAAAAGAAAAAAAAATAAAAATAAAATATGATTCGGGAGGTATTTTTTTATTTTTATTTCTTTTTAAAAACATCTTTACTGAAATATAATTAATATACAATAAGCTGCCATAAAGTATATAATTTGTTTATATGTATATATGTTAATTACACAATCCAATTAGTTATATACCAATAAGACCCTAACCACAATTAAGGCAAGGAATGTAAATCACTCAAAAAGTTTCTGTGCCCCTTTGAAATAGTCCATTTCCATCCTCCCTGCCCTTTCTGCCATTCCAGGCAACAACTTGTCTGCTTTCTGGAACTGCAGATTCTGCATTTTCTAGAATTTTATATAAATGGAATCATACAGCATGTGCCATCTTTAATCTTGCTTATTTTGCAAAGAATTTTAAGTTCTGTGAATATTCATGCACAAGCTTTCACTTCTTTTGAGTATTATCTAGGAATGAAATGGTTAGATTATATGTCATGTATGTTTTACTTTTAAAAAAACTTCCAAAAACCAGATATACTTCCCTATTGGCATTATGTGGACTTTCCAGTTATTTTGCATCCATACCTTCACTTGGTATAGTCAGTCTTTTTAATTAGATATCCTAAATGTTGTGGTTTTAATTTGCATTTTCTCAATGACTGATGATGTTAAGCAAGTGCTTACTTGCCACCCATATATCTTTGGTGAAGTATCTGTTCAAATCTTTTGCTCATTTCTTTTTTTAAAGATTTATTTATTTATTTGAGAGGGGGCGGGGGGAGAGATCCTGTGCCAGTGGGGGGAGGGGCAGAGAGGGAGAAAAGAATCCTAAACAGATCCTGCTGTGTGTGAAGCCCAGTGAAGGGCTAGATCCAAAGACCCCCAAATCATGACCTGATCTATTGCTCATTTTTTAGTGGATTGCCTGTTTCTTGCTATTGACTTCTGAGAGTTTATATATATTTTGGATATAAGTCCTTCATTAGATATGTGACTTACAAATATTTTTTTCTTGGTCTGTGGTTTAGTTTTCCATTTTTGGACAGTATTTTTCCAAGAGCAGGTCTAAATTTTGATGAAGTCTAGTTTACTAATTTTTTGTTTTATGGCTCATGCTTTTGAAGTAGTATCTAAGAAATCTTTCATAGACTTGGTGACTTATAAACAGCAAAAAATGATTTCTCACAGTTCTGTCATGCCCTCATGACCTATTCACCTCCCAAAGACCCTACCTCCTGATACCATCACCTGGGGGTTAGGTTTCAATGTATAAATTTTATGGAGAGACAAATATTCAGATCATATCATTCAACCCCTGCCTTCCACATTCATGTCTTCTCACATGCAAAATACATTAATTCCATCCTAATGGCCCCAAAGGTCTTAATTTGTTCCAGCCTCAACCTAAAAATCTAAACCCAAAGTCATCTAAATCTAAACCCTAATATCATCTAAATCAGATTGGACAAAATTTAAAGAAATTCATCCTGAGGCAAATTCTCCTTCAGCTGTGAACCTGTGAAATTAAATGTTTTGTGCTTCTAGAAAACAGCGACAGGACAGACATAGTATAGACATTCCCGTTTCTAAAAGGAATAGGAAAGAAGAAAGAGGTAACAAGCCCCAAACAACTCCCAAACCTTAAGGCTTAAGAGTAATCTTTAGCTGGATGCACTACCCTCTAAACCCACAGAGGCAGAGGTCCTGTCTTTTGGCACACTAGGCAGAGGTTGGGCCCCCAAGGCTCTGGACAGCCCTGCCCTTAGGCTCTGAGTGGCCAGGCCTTGGGGCAGCTTTGTCCCTGTGCTTATCCCTGCAGCTATTCTCTGCAGTGAATTTCCCTCCATAACAGCACTTGAGCTCCCTAATCTCTTTATCTAATTTGGCTACACCCTTTTTGTTCTCTCCCTAATAGGATTTGTTCTATTTCCCAATATGGATAGAGTGAGAATTTTCCAAATCTTAAAATTTTGCTTCCAGTTTGATTAACAATTCTGTCATTTCTCTTTTCTTGCATTTTACTATATGCAGTCAATAGAAGCCAAGACACACCTTCAACACTTTGCTTACATATTTCCTTGGCCAAATATTTAAATTTATCACTCACAAGTTCTATCTTCCACAAAACAGGATACTAACAGAATTCAGCCAAGATCTTTGCCACTTTGTGACAAGGATCACCTCTACTCTGTTGTCCAATAACACATTCTTCATTTCTGTATGAAATCTGATAAAGTTAAATTGTGTATCAGAACCCACAAAGTGGAGGCCTGACTTACATCACAAATCTAAACCTAAGTCAGCCTGCACTTACAGGAAACACCTGTTAAGAAAACCTAACATACACAAGTCACAATCCACTAACTCGGGTTTAGCTAGCTTATTTTACCCTAGACCTGCCAGCCTTATAAGGAAATCCTTGACCTTCCTAGTCAATCACATCCTATCTCTTCTAACATTTGATAAAAATCTCTTGGAGAAAGTGGTCCCCTGCGAACAAGGCAATGATGTTGGATTCCCCAGACTCCGTAAGTATGAGAAATAAGTGTTCGTTGGTTATAAGCAATCCAATCTGTTTTCTTTTCTTTTTTCTTATAAGCAGTTCAAGTAGACTAACATAGTCTAATTTATTTCAGCAATAGTATATAGTTTGCAATGTGAAGGTATTGCACACACCTTATCAGATCTATCCTTAAGTATTTCATATTTTTGATGCTATTACAAATGGCATTCGTTAAATAGTTTTCTCATTAATACCTTTATAATATCAGGCTAAGAAAGTCCCATTTTATTCCTAGTTTGTCAAGAATTAAAACAATTAGTCATGGATGTTGGATTTTGGCAACTTTTTCTATATTAATTGATATTATATGGTTTGTTCTTTTTAAAGTTCTGAATTGCATTGTATGATTTTGAATATTAAGCAAATTTTGTATTGCTGGGATAAACCCTACTTATTCATGATGAATTATTCTCCTAGTACACTGTTGAATTTAATTTTGCTAAAATTTTTTAGAAGTTTTTCACATATATTCATGAGGGAACGTCTACATATTTCTTTTATAATAGTATCTTTATCTGGTTTTGGTTAAAGAGTAATGTGGGCTAAAAAATGAGCTAAGATATATTCTTCCCCAAATTTTCTAGATAAGCTTTAAATAATTTGTTTTTAATTCTCATTAACCCTCGTTGTTAGGACCTCCAGTTTGGATGGCATCTCATTTAATTGATTTTTAATTTCGGCCTGATTAGATCTAAATTCTGTAGTCATGAAGTCTCTTCAATCCTTTATGCTTTTTTTCCAGAGCCACCAGTAGCTTTATAATTGTGCTTCTGAATTGGCTTTCTGACCTCGAATTGTAATCCAAATTCTGTGACTCTGTGGGAGAGAGTGCTGTTTCTGAGTCTTTCTTTTGTGATGAGTTCTTTCTAGTCATTTTGCTTAGTGAAGAGTGGTTAAAAACAAGTTGTACTGGAAAAAGGAAGGAAAAAAAAAGGAGGGGTATCCTCCGGTTCTATATACTGTAGATCTCTCGATTTTCCCTGGAACTTTCCAGCGCTGCTGGGTCAAGAACTTGCTCTTCCGCTGTCCTTCCAGCTGGTCTTCTGGGGGAGGGGCGGGCTGTGCCGATTCTCAGGTGTGTGCACCTGGGGGAGCTGCCTCGCCCCCTGCCAGATGCCGGGCTCCGTGGTAGCTGTTTACTCCACGAGGCCTCTGTCCCCTGGCAGCCCTGCTCCGTCCCAGGCACAGGGTGACACCAGGAGGGACAACCCCACCGGCGGTGGCCTGGTCTCCCTGGCCCTGGAGGGCGCCCCCCGTCCCCCGCAGTGACTCCCGCCGTCTCCCAGTCCGCAGGGGCCTGGATGCTCCCGGGGCAGGAGCGTCCTCGCTGTCCTGGGCCCTCCCCGCCTCGGCCTGTCCCGGGGGCAGCGCAGGATCCCGGCGGTGTCCCCGGCGCCCTGGGGTCCGGGGCCTGCGCTGCTGGAGTCGCGCTCCCGGGGAGCCCCCTCCGCCCGGAGCCCCGCCCGACCCACCGGCTGCTCCCCGAGGCCGCGGGGCGCGCTCCAGCCCTTTAGGGAGATGGGCCGGTGTGGGGGGCGCTCTCCCCCGGCGCCCCTCCTCGGTCAGTGACCCCGGGACCTGGAGGTTCCCCGCCCCCCCCCCCCCCCGATCCCGCCCGGGTTCCCTGCTGAGCGCCTTTCCATGGGGAGGAATCCGGGCGGATTGTAAAGCTCCCGCTGGTCCGGGCTGGGCTCCCCCCCCCCCCCCCGGGAGGCTCTCCCCGCAGGCCTTAGCCCGGCTCCTCCGGTGCCCCTCCCCACTGATTCTTTTTATTTTTTATTTTCTTTTCCGCCTTCCTACCTTGTTAGAAGCGGAAACCCTTCTCTCTAGGGTCCAGGCTGTTCTCTCTTTAAATCTCAGGTCGATTTCGTAGGTGTTCAGGTGACTTGAAAGTTACCCAGGTAAGTTGGTGGGGCAGGTGGCTTGGGGACCCTGCTCCTCCGCCGTCTTGTCCCGTCTCGTTTTTTCATTCTCTTGATTGTGCTTTGGTAGTTTGTAATTTTCAAGGAATTTATCTATTCATCCAAATCATTGAATTTATGGATATAAAGATAATTAACCACTGCTTATTTATAATTCTTTTATTTTCCCTGTAATCTATAGTTCTGTCATTTCTCTCATTTGTGATTTAGTAATTGGTGTCCTCTCTTTTCTTCTGATCATATGGCTAAATGTTTATCTATTTTTCTTATACTTCCAGAAAACCTGCTTTTGATTTTATTAATATCTTCTATATGTCAGCTTGTTCATTGATTTCTGTCTGATTGCCATTATTTTCTTTTTTTGTTAATTTTAAGTTTTGATCTTCATTTTTTTTTAAGATGGAAACTGAGGGCATTGATTTGACATATACTCTTTTCTAATATGCAGTTAGTCCTACTTTCTCCTGCTTTACTCGCAGCTTACAAATTTTTAATTGTGTATTTCCTAATAAGATATTTATACTTTCCTCTTTTTTTTCCCTCCTCTCTTGGATTTGCATTATTTTGGTTTCTAAATATTGGGGGATTTTCCCAGATATCTATTTGTTATAGATATCCAGTATTATTCTAATGAGATCCGAGAACAATTTTGCATGACTTGAATTTTTATAAATTTATTAGGACTTGTTCTGTGGCACAGAAAATCATTTATCTTGCTCAGTGGTCCATGTGAACTTGAAAGTGATGTACATTCTTGTGTTGTTGGATAGAGTATTCCACAAATGTCACCTAGATTGAGTTAGTTCATAATATTGTTTATTTATTTTTAAGATTTTATTGATTCATGAGAGAGAGAGGCAGAGACACGGGCAGAGGGAGAAGCAGGCTCCCCACAAGAAGCCCCATGAAGGATTTGATTCCAAGTCCCCGGATCAGGACCTGAGCCGAAGGCAGACGCTCAACCGCTGAGCCATCCAGGCATCCCAGTTCATAGTATTATTTAAATCTTCCATATCCTTACTGATCTTCTGTCTACTTCTATCAATTATTGAAAAACTGACTTTAATTTGCAATCCTATCCGTTTTTGCTTCATATATTTTGAAGGCCTGTATGAAGTTCATAAACATTCAGATTATGTTCTTTTGATAAATTGATTTCATCATTAGAACACTTTTTAACTCTGGCAATATTCTTTGGTTTAAACTCTGCTTTAGCTAATTATTAATATAGCCACTGCAACTTTCATTTGATTTAATGTTAGTATGACCTATCATTCCATTCTTTTACTACTTATCTATTTTGTTTTAAAGATTTTATTTATTTATCTGAGAGAGAGAGAACAAGTGGTGGGAGGGACAGAGGGAGAAGCAGACTCCCTGCTCTGCAGGGAGCCCTACTTGGGGCTCAATACCAGGACCCTGAGATCATGACTGAGCCAAAGGAAGCCGCTTAACCAACTGAGCCACCCAGGCATCCCATTTTTTACTATTTATCTATCTGTGCCTTTATATTTAAGTGAATTTCCTTGTTCTCTTTTCTGGCTGGAACCATGGAGGGTTCCATGAAAAGAAGAAAAAGAAGGTTCCTGCCGTGCTAGAAATCCTTAAGAAAAAATCAAAGAAATTTTGCAGTGTTGAAGATCAAGGATCTGAGAAAGAAGTTTGCCCAAAAGATGCTTTGAAAGGCAAGGAGGAGGCTTATCTATGAAAAATCTAAGCATCACCACAAGGAATAAAGGGGGGATGCACAGAACTGAGATTCAAATTGCTAGGATGACAAGAAAACTGGCAACTTCTAGGTACTTGCAGAATCCAAATTGGCATTTGTTAACAGGGTATCAATGGAGTGAGCCTAGAGGCTCAAAAGGTGTTACAGCTTCTTTGCCTTGGCCAGATCTTCACTGGCACCTTTGTTAAGCTCGACAAGCTTAAGATAACATGCTAAGGATTGTGGAACCATATATAGCATGGAGGTGCCCAAACCTGAAGTTGGTGAATGAATTGATCTACAAGCATGGTTATGGCCAAATCAACAAGAAGCAAATTGCCCTGACAGAGAACACACATTGATTGCTCAATCTCTTGGTAAACATGGCATCATCAGCATGGAGGATCTGGTTCACAAGGTCTGTACTGTTGGAAAATGTTTCAAAGAAGCAAACAACTTTTTAGGGCCTTTCAGATTATCTTTTCCATGAGGAGGCATGAAGAAAAAGACTACTCATTTTGTAGGAGGTGGAGATGTTAACAACAGGGAGGTCTAGATCAATAGGCTTATTAGAAGGATGAACTAAGGTATCTACTATGATTACTTTTGTAATCTGGTAAGTTAATAAATAACTATTTTCAAATTGAAAAGAAAAATAAAGTGAATTTCCTTTAGGCAGCATATAGCTGGATCTTGTTTTTATATCTAATCTGTTTATTTCCATTTTTTAATGCAAGTGTTTAGAATATTTATATTTAATGGGATCATCTACCATCATGTTATCCATTTTTTAATGATCTTGTCTTTACTTTGTTTCCTTTATTTCCTTTTTCTGGCATCTTTTTGATTATTTAAAAATTACTTCATCTCTCCTGTTGACACATTAGCTATGTCTTTGTTGTATTGTAATAGTGGACAGTTCAGCATTTATATTATAGATATCCTTAATGCAACATGGTCTACTGTCAGGTAATTATACCACTATTTGTATAGTAAAAGAACCTTGTAACAGTATACAAGGTTTTATTTCTCCTTTCTTGGACTTAGTACTATTATTGTCATGCATTTGACTTCTACATATGTTTCATGCTCTGCCATATAGTATTATTTCTGCCTTAGACAGTTGATCATTTTTGAAAGCAATTTAAATAATATGCAAAATGTCTTTATATGTTCCTACATAGTTACTATTTCTGGTACTCTTCAGTCCTTTGTATAGACTGGGCTTTTTGTCTGATTTTGTTTTCCTTCTTGAAAAATTTCCTTCAGCATTTCAGGCAAGATGGGATGTGCAGATGATTAAGTCTTTCAGTTCTCTATTATTAAAAATTCTTTTGTTTCTCCAGTTTTATTGAGATTAAATTGACACATAACTTTGTGTAAGCTTTAGGTATATACAATGTAATGCTTTGAGGCATGTATATATTGTGAAATGATTACCACAATAAAGTTAGCTAACACATCCATTGTCTCACATAGTTATAGTTTTATCTTTTTTGAAGAAAATATGAAAACTTTTAAGATCGCCTCTCTTAGCAGTGTTCAAATATGCAATACAGTGTTGGTAAGTATAGTTAACCATGCTATACATTATATCCCCCAAGCTTATTCATCTTATAACTGGAAGTTCATTTCCTTTGACTTTCACTTTTACCCATTCTGGCCCCTCCCTTTCTACCCCTGGCAGTTACCAACTTGCTCTCTATTTCTATGAGTTTGGTGTTTTATAGATCCCACATATAAATTAGATGATATAGTATTCGTCCTTTTCTGACTTATTTTACTTATAATAATATCCTCTAGGTCTATCCATGGTGTCACAAATGGTAATTTACATTCTCACAACCCTGTACAAGAGTTCCTTTACTCCACATCCTTGCCAGGACTTGTTATTTCTTGTCTTTTTAATGATATCCTTTCTACCAGGTATGAAATAAGATCTCATTGTGGTTTTGATTTGTGTTTCCCTGATGATCATTGATGTAGAGCATCTTTTCGTATATTAGTTGGCTATTTGTATGTCTTCTTTGGAAAAATGTGTATTCAGGTCTTAGCCCATTTTTAAAATCAGGTCTTTTTTTTTTTTTTTTTTTTGCTATGGATTTTTCTGAGTTTTTTTTTTTTATAGATTTTGGATATTAACCTTTAAGTATTCTTGGCTCTCTTGTTAAATATTAGTTATGTGTGGGTTAACTGAATATGTGTGGGTTTGTTTCTGAGCTCTCAATTCTGTTCTATTGGTTTATGTGTCTATTTTTATGCAGTACCATACTGTTTTGAGTATAGTAGGTTTGTAGTATAGTTTGAAATTAAGAAGTGTATGTCTTCAGTTTTGTTCTTCTTTCTCGATTGCTTTGGCTAATCTGTTTTTTGTTTTTGTTTTTGTTTTGGTTCCATATAAAACAGGATAGCTTTGGGACTCTGTATTCATGTGGTTCTGCAGGCAGAGCTTTATGATCAGGTGGGGCCTCAGGTTGATCTTGCAATCAGGTAGGCTGCTTACTGTGTTCTGCTATTGGACAAGGTCTCTGGCTGGCACCTATTTGGGAGGGGCCTACACCTGTATCCCCTGGTTGGGTGGGGCTAGACACTGCTTCATGGGCAGGTGGGGTTGCTATCTGTACTCATTGAGTGAAGCCTCAGGATACGCTCTATGATTAGGCAAGGTCACTGATTGAGCTCCCTGTCTAGACCAGATCTTAGGCAGTGTTCAGCAATCAAGCAGAATCATAGGCTGGGCTCTTTTTATAGGCAGGAGTATAGGCTGGGCTTCTTGACTGGATGATACTACAGGCTGAGCTCTGAGGATGCTCATGGTCACTCTTTAGGTTCCCTGATTATGTGGGGGCCAGAGGCTATATTTAACAGTAGAGCAGGGCTGCTGTTTTGGCTCTTTCCAGAAACAAGGCTGTAGGATGAGCTCTATGTTTTCCTTGGTTAACTGGCCAGGTTTTCTGTTGGGCAGAACTATGAATTTGCTTCCCTGAATAGATGGGGCCATAGAACAGACTCCATGATTAGTTCTGCTTGTTGGCTGGGGACCCAAATCAGCTAGAACTGTTCGCTGAGCACCCTGGCCAGATGGAGCCTCCAGCTTAGTTCTGTAGATGAGCAGAACTGCTGGCTGGGATTTCTGCTCTGTTGTTGCTGCAAGCAGGATTGCTGTCCACCAAGATCTTAGCACAGATTGCTGCAGACCATGCCCCCATTCTATCTGAATCTGATCCCCAGTGGTTGAGCTCTGCAGATTCTCAATGAATCAAGACCTGAGGTACCTTTCGGGAAGTGTTCTTCAACACTGGGAGAGCTGGATATCCACTTTAGACTATCTTTTTTCACTAGAGAAACTGTAGGCCCAGGGAGACCCGGCCAGTGTAGCATTGTGCAGTCAGAGTATATCAGTTCTCTTACCCTTCTAATGTGTTTCTTCTCAGTTTCTCAAGAATGGTGCTTCAGGCTCACCTTCTGGGCTCTGGGATTTTCAGTGTTGTCTTGTCTATGGATATGAAACCTTCAGTGAGGAGGAATGACTTACGTCACTATTTTGATGACATCTAGTCTCTGAAAAATTCTTTATTTTGTTTTGTTTTGACAAAGAATCTCACTGAGATGTGGTATATTACCTTACTGAGTAAAAATTCTGAGTTGGCAATTTTTTCTTTTAATACTTCTAAAGATGTTGGTTCCCTGTTTCTTGGTTTGCCTAGTTTTTGACAAAAAGTCTGCTGTCATCCTCACATTTGTTCCTTCATAAGTAATGTCTTGTTTTTCTGATTGCTTTCAAGATTTCTCTTATTCCCTCATTTTAACCAATTTGATTATGATGTGTATGGGTATAGGTTTCCTTTTAATTTTTTTGTGCTTGTTGCTCATTGAAATTCATGCCTCTGTGGGTTTGTTTTAATCAAATATGGAAGTTTTTCTGGCCATTATTTCTTCAAATTCCTCCCCTCTTCCCACCACTTTTGGGGATTTCAATACCATAAACACTAGGTCTTTTGAAATTGTCCCACAGCTCTTCTCATTTGTGTCATTTCCTTATGGTTATCTCATTTTCACAGGTCCTATAGCTTTAACTAGATGCTAACTAGTCACAAATCTGTACCTCTATCTTAGCCTTGTATCTTGAATTAAAACCCCATTAGGGTTTTTCCCCCCAGTCTTTTGTCTCTGTATTTTGAATAGTTTCCTTTGCTAGGTCTTCAAGTTCCTAACCTATTCTTCTGCAATGTATAATCTATCATTAATCAATCCAGTGTGTTTTGCATCTCAGATAGTGTAGATTCTATCTTTGTATATTAAATATTATACAGAAATATACAAAATGAAATAACAAAGCACAATATGGGGAGGTAGTCAATGTTACATGATGAGGGGAAAAGGAAGGCTTAAGGGAGATGACTATGTTGAGTCTTAAGGAATTTGTACTGAGGACCATAGAAATAGAAGCTTGCCAGAGAGAATGACATATGTGTGAAAGAGATATGGAACAACATAGTTTAATACCTACAAAAAGTTTGAATAGTTCAAGTATGGATTTGAAGCAGAAACCTTGGAAGTTAAGGTCACATATAATTAGGGACAGATAATGAGGGTATTGGTTTGTCATGTGACACATTTGAATATGTTCACTTCTGCAATAGGACAATGGAAATGGCTTTATATAGGAGAAGTAATGTGATTTGATTTGCATTTTAGGAAAAGCATCCTGGAGGAAGTGACTATTTAGGAGTGTGCAAGTGGTATGAGTGGTGTGTGTGTGTGTGTGTGTGTGTGTGTGTGTGTAAAGGGGGTTGAATACAGAGTACCAAGAGAAATTATAAATATTTTTATGACAAATGATGTCAGGTATGGTGATAATCTAAGCTGAAGCGATCCCTGTGGAGTTAAAGAAGAGGGAATAAAATGTAGAGCCACAAAGACTTGGTTAAGATTACAGGTAGAATATGAGGAAATAGGAAGATTCCTGGGATTTGGATTGATTGAATAGATGGGTTAGGCAGAAGGAAGAGCTAATTTAGATTTAAATTTAGATTTAGAACTGCTAAATTGGAAGTAGTGTATGTAGATGAAGATGTCTAGTGGGTAATGGTATGTCTTTAATTCAAGATACATGGCTAAGATAGAGGTACAGATTTGTGACTATTAGAGCCTAGTTAAAGCTGTAGAACATGTGAAAATGAGATAAGCATAAGGAAACGAGATGAGTGAGAAGAGGGTAGAAGAAAAAAAATACTGGAAATGTCATTGATATTTAAAGAGTGGGATGAGGCACTGAGGAGGGCACTTGATGGGACGAGCACTAGGTGCTATACTATATATTGGCAAATTGACTTTTTAAAAAAAGATTTTATTTATTTATTCCTGATAGACACGGAGAGAGAGAGAGAGAGGCAGAGACACAGGCAGAGAAGCGGGCTCCATGCACGGAGCCTGATGTGGGACTCTATGTGGGACTCGATCCTGGGACTCCAGGATCACACCCTGGGCTGAAGGCAGGCACTTACCCACTGAGCCACCCAGGTGTCCTGGCAAATTGAATTTAAATAGAAAAAGTAAAAATTAAAAAAAAAAAAGAGTGGGGATGAGAAAGTGGGACAAATGAAAGAGAAGCACAATAAATAAAAGAAGGCACAGTCTTAGAAGAAGGGAGAAAAAGAGGGAAGTATTATTATTATTATTATTATTATTTACAGATTTATTTATTCTAGAGAAGGGGGAGAAGGAGAGGGAGAGTCCCAAGCACACTCAGTGCTTAGCACAGATCCAGATATGGGGCTCAATCTCAGGACCCTGCGTTCACACTTGAGCTGAAACCAAGAGCTGGATGCACAACTAACTGCACCACTGAGGCACCTTGAAAGTATGTTTCAGTAATTAAGGAAAGAGAAAGCTTTAGGAGGGGAGGAGTAGTTTGAATATGGTCCAGTTAGTTCAAGTATGCTACATAAAAAACCATCCATTGAATTTTGTGAATCGAAGGTTATTGGAGATAGTAAGAGTCTTAGTGGGGGTGGGTAGAAACTGGGTGATGGTTACTTAAAAGTAAAGAGAAGTTAAGGAACTAGAGCTGGTAGATATAGATTATTCTTCAGATTATGAAATGAAAAATATAAAATACTAACTAGAGGAAAACTGAAATTGCTAAGGAGGGGATGTGTTAAGGTAAGAAATTCCTTGAAGAGACAGAATAATTTAATTATTATCAATTTCTAGAAATTATCAATTTCTAGACTTAAAAGTCAGAAATAATTAGGTTGAAATATTGCTATGCCATGTACTGCTTATATAATTTTAGATGAATTATAAAACCTTACCATAGCACAGTTTTCTTATTTGTAAGGTGGGGACAATAATAATATTTACCTCACAGGTAGGTATAAATCATGGTTTTGTGAAATTCTGAAGTTCATACAATTTGGGGAGACTTTTTAAGAAAAGGAACACAAAATTAAAAATATAAAATTAGATATGCTTTGGATATGACTTGTGCAATTGAATGCTTTGAAGTTTAAGGTTTAAATTTAAGGCCTCACAGTAAATCAGCCACTACTCATAAATTCAATCTCAGAGGATTCAGTGCTGTAATGAAGTAGACCATGGTTTAATGTCTGGTTCATAGAAAAAGCTCAGTAGGTGTGTGGTTATTTTTTGAACCTGGTTATAGACTGATCAGTAGAAGATGTTGAGAAGGGGAGCATAAAGACACAAGACAGAGATCACTGATAGGGTAAGACCCAGGTGAATAGGGTCCAGTGAAGAGAATAAATTTTCGGAAAGTAGAAAATCTTTTCCCAGTTTGAGGAAAAGGAGGTTATGAGTACACACAGAGTTTTTCGGTGTATAAGAGCTCTGGATTCAAGAAACTCAAGAATAATCACTTCTGTTTTATCAAAAGTTGAGGTAAAATTACCTGTGTTGTATAGGAGAACCCAGGTTGATACATCGCTTTCGAGAACATCTGTATTATTCTTTTTTAGAAAAGATTTTATTCATTTATTTGACAGAGAAAGAGAGAGCACAAGCAGGGGGAGCAGGAGAGGGAGAAGCAGGCTCTGCACTTAGCAGGGAGCCCGACTCAGTGCTAGGATCATGATTGGAGTGGAAGGGAAATGCTTCACCAACTGAGTCACCCAGGTGCCCCAAGATCACCTGTATTACTCTTGTTGCCGTAGCAAGTCACACAAATTTAGTGGCTTAGGACAATACAAATTTACTACCTTATTGTCTGCAGCTCAGAAGCCCAAAACGGATCTGCATGGCTGTATTCCTTTTGATAGCTCTGGTGGAGAATCTGTATATTGTCTTGTCCACTTTCTAAAGGCTGCCTGCATAGGTGGGCTCAAGGCCAGATCATGCCTCTGCTTCCATCATTACGTCACCTTTTCTGACTCCAACCCTTCAAACTCCCTTTTATAAGGATCCTTGTGATTACATTGGGCCCTCCTGGTTACTCCAAGATAATCTCCCTATCTCAAGGTTTTTAACTTAAGCATATCTGCAAAATCTCCTTGCCATTCACAGGTTCCAGGGATTAGGAAATAGATATCTTGGGATGGAGTGGTGGTTTATTCAACCTACCACAGCATCTAACTGAAACATAACTTGATAACGATTATTGATCCACTAAAAATATAGCCCAAACTAATGGTTTGTTTGCAAACTTATGTTCTTGTATTAGAGAACAGTTCTCCTGTAGCTCATTCTTTATTATAATTTTCAGAAGTTTACATATATAGTAGATAATTTTATTTAATCCCTAGAATAGAAATCCATTTTCAGAAGAAACATACACTACAAGTATATAATTCTGGAAGATAATGAAGTAATCCATAAGCCTCCTCAAAGAAGGAAATAGTTCCAGACAACTCTAGAAAATAGTTTTAGAGACACCTAACTCTGGGAAATGAACAAGGGGTAGTGGAAGGGTAAGTGGGTGGGGGTGAGGGGGTGGGGTGGGGGGGTTTGGGGTGACTGGGTGATGGGCACTGAGGGGGGCACTTGGGATGAGCACGGGGTGTTATGCTATATGCAGGCAAATTGAACTCCAATAAAAAAAATTTTAAAAAGAAAATAGTTTTAAAAAGTGATTAAAAGAGTATGACTTATAAAATTAATAGGAAGATATGTGGGTAGAGAGACCAGTGGGTATATAGACAGTTGGAATTTATTCTTTTTTTCCTCCCTTAAAATAAGTTTATTTAAGTACAAAGAGTGAGTCAAATAGGAATAGCTGTCTTTGGCCACAGCCAAGTCTCCTGGGGCCTTCCCAGGCAGGTGCGTGCTTCCCTCACCCCTCTTGGGGCGCCTGGCCGGCCTGCTGGCAGGGCTCCCACAGGCCTGCCCTCCAGCTCCCAGCCGCGGAAGGTGGGCCTCAGCTGGAAGCTGGGTTCTCCCCCCCACCCCCCAGCAGCTGGGGGCTGGCTCCAGGCCCTTGGAGCCGCCTGTCATCGCAGGGCGCAGGGCGCAGGGCGGGGACCAGACGGAGTCGGAGCCCCGCTCTCAGTGCCCAGGCCCGGTAGGTGTCTGGGAAGCAGGGTGCCTGCTCCTGGTGCCTTCTCTTTCCAGCTTCTCCCGTGGTCCCCGGGGCCCGGCTCCACCTTCTCCTCTGCGGACCCCCGCTGCTTCCCGGCCAAGGCTGGGGAGGGCCCTGGCCCACTCCTCCCCACGCGAGGATGCGAACACTCAGCGCAGCTTGGCGGCCTCCTCGTCCTCTCGGAGCCACTGGCGCTCCCCAGGCCCAGGAGCCGGTCAGGAGCCGGTCCCTGCCCCGTCCTCCGGGTCCCCCAGCTCTCCTGCCCTCCCCGGGGGCCCCCTCGCCCTCTCGGGACCCCTCTGTCCTCCTGGAGCGCCCCCCCCCACTCTGCCTGCGGCTCAGCCCCGCGCTGCCGCCCTGCCCCGGCTGACCCCGGGCTTCCTTCTTTCCTCCCCCTGTGCCCGCACATCCACCCGCTCACTAGGTCCCACCGGATTCCGTGTGTTAGCGCCCGGATTCCCGGAACTGCATCTGATGGCTCTTTCTGTAGCCCTTGAGTCCTCCCTCCGCAGTTACTGATGCGGGCTTTCAAAAATGTGATCAAAGGGAATAAAGGGGAAAGGAGAAAAAATGAGTGGGAAATACCAGAAAGGGAGACAGAACATGAGAGACTCCTAACTCTGGGAAACGAACTAGGGGTGGTGGAAGGGGAGGAGGGCAGGGGGTGGGGGTGACTGGGTGATGGGCACAGAAGGGGGCACTTGACGGGTGAGCACTGGGTGTTATTCTGTATGTTGGCAAATTGAACACCAATATAAAAATATAAGTTTATAAAAAAAAATCCGAGCCTCTTGCGCTCCTGCTTTAAAACTGTTAAATGACTTCTCATTGGCTTTTGGATCAAGTTCTTCCATTCTTACCATGGCGAATTAGAAACTTCACTCAAGGTCCTGGGCTCTCGCTCCGAACAGACTTCTTGCCACTTAACCCTCACCCACTACATTCCAACCATTTCTATTTTGTACATGATGATTGCTTCTACTCCAAACATTCTCACTGTGGTCTTTTCCTTCCCCCTCCTTGGCACTCCCTCCTAGTCTCTGCCTGGCTGCTCCAAGTCAACATTTCAGTTTTAATGGAACCATCTCTTCTGGGAAGGCATAGCTCTTGTCTTAGAGCTTTTTGTGCTCTTTGAGTCAGCATTAGATTAGATTAAATTAGATTTTCTTGCAATTTCCTCTTGTACCCCATATTTCCCTAGTTTTAACATTGTATTTCATTTAACTACTTATTAATTGTCTCTACTTCCAAATAGATTGTGAACTCTGAGGGCAGTTGACTATATTTTCTCTTGGCTACTGTGTCTAAGTAATCAACACAGTGCTCATTGCTTATATTTGCTAAATAAAATGTGAAAAATTGACCTCAAAAACTATTTTAAAAGTTTGATAATATTACCTGCCATTCAAATTATCACAGAATCTTACATTTAATAAACTGTGTACTGTAAATGTGATGGATTTTTCATAATTATATTTTTCTGTGTTTTTGATTGTGCAGGTAGTAAAAATAAATTATTGTATTTTTATAACTCAGTTGTGCATGAACAGAGTAATACTCAAAGTTTATCTTCATTTTCTACCTTATACATATTTTGATTTGTACTTGTTGAGTTTTCACTGCATTAATACACATTTATCTATATACATATATCTACAGAAATACATGTAGATTTTTTGAGCAAATGAAATAATACTTTATGCATAATTATAATACTTTCAATGAACATGTTCTAGTAATTGTTCCATGGTGATACATTAATTTCTTACTCTTAGGAGTTGCATATCATTAAATAGTATTTTTACTTTGTAATATATCCCAATTCGTAAACTAACCTCTGTATTGACAGACATGTATTATTTAAAGTTTTTCACTATTATAAATAATGCTGCGATAAACATCCTTGTTAGAATATTTTTGTGCCCATGTTTGGACATTTCTATAGCATAAATTTATGGATATAAAATTACTTGGCCAAAGAATATGTAAAATTTTAACTTTGAAAAGTAATATTGATTTGTTTTACAAAAGGACTTTGTTAATTGGTTTTCTTTCTTTTTTTTTTTTAAAGATTTTATTTATTTATTCACGAGAGATAGAGAGAGAGAGGCAGAGACTCAGGCAGAGGGAGAAGCAGGCTCCATGCACCAGGAGCCCGACGTGGGATTCGATCCCGGGTCTCCAGGATCGCGCCCTGGGCCAAAGGCAGGCGCCAAACCGCTGCGCCACCCAGGGATCCCTATTAATTGGTTTTCTCATGAAGAATGCATAAGATTGTTCCTTGCCCCAAATCCTATGAACAGTGGATATAATCAATATTTTTAATTTTTGCCAGTTTGATGGTATAAAATGACATCTCCCTTTTATTTTAGGCTGCATTTTTACAATGACTAGGAAAGTTGAACATTTTTTCATATGCTTATTGCCTATTTAAATTTCCTCTTTGAACTATATATTCAATATTCATTTTTCTGTCAAGGTGCCTTTTAGAAGTTCTTTATATATTCTTTGTTAGTTACATATGTTGCAAATATTTTTAATTTTTGCTTATGATATCATGCAATAAAAATTTTAAAATCATGTAATCAGATCTTTCCATTTTTTCCCTTGGTTATGAGTGTTATTTAGTAAAGTCATTCCTATCCCAACTTATAAGAATTTATATTACTTTTCCTTTAATACTTTGAGGTTGCTTAGCATTTTATGTTTTATTCCATTTAGAACCTTTTACATGATATGAGGTAGAAATACAATGTAATTTATTCCCCAAATGGTAGATATATATCCAAATCATTTTACTGAATTGCATATTCTTTCGCCAGTGAAAATATCACATTTTTACAGCTAGAAATGTCCATAACTATGGATCTCTTTCTGGGCTTCATATTCACTTTTCCTATTTATTTGTTAATGTCTTTTCCAAATTTCCCCGTTTAAGTACTATTTATTTTGCATACTTTGATTGCATGATTTGATAAAGCAAATCCTCCTGTCACTATTGTTTCTCTTTTCCATATATATTGTAGAATTAGTTCTCCAAATTTCATAAAAATGGTGTTGGAGTTTTTGCTTGGTATTACACTGAATTTAAAGATTAATATGTGCAGAACAGACGTATTGACAATATTGACTTAATCTCTCAACCTGTTTCATTGTCCATGAAATAGAAATAACTTCATGTATTATTTTAAGGTATAATATGATGTAATCCATGTGTACTACTAGAACCAGAGCCTGTAACATTAAAAACACTCAATAAATGTTAGTTGTTCTAATTACCTTTATTATTAGGAACATGGCGTGTCTCTCTTTTTATTTAGGTCTTTTTTTTTCCCTTGGTATTATTCTCCAAGGAGTTACAGTCTTTTTTTAAAATAGAATTTGCACATTTTTAATGTTTGTTTCTAGATATATTATAATGTAGTTACTACTGTGAATAAGTTTTTCTTCCCTGAACCATGTTTTATTCAGGGAAGAATTAAATTCAAAATTTTAATTAATTAATTTTTAAATAGATTTTATTTATTTATTCATGAGAGACACACACAGAGAGGAAGAGCCATAAGCAGAGGGAGAAGTAGGCTCTCTGCAGGAAGCCCAATGCAGGGACTCGATTTTAGGACTCTGGGATCATGACTTGCACCAAAGGCAGACATTCAACCACTGAGCCAACCAGGTGCTCCTTTCAGATATATTTTAAATGCAATAAAATGCATAGATAGTAAGCATTCAGTTCAGAATTTGACATATGAATACATCCGTATAAAACATCATCAAATTAAGATATGCAACATTTCTATTACCCTTGGAAGTTACACTGTGCTTCTTTTTAGTGAATATGCCCCTTCCCACAAATATCCTTTTGATTTTTATCATGTCTTAGGTATCTATTGCTGTTTAAATGATTTCCCAAAACTTTGTGGTTTGAAATAGAAATTTTTACTATCTCTTATAAGTTTTGCAGGTCAGGACTCTGAGACTCCATTGTTTAGATTGTTTCACTCAGGGTATTTCATGAGACTGTCACGTGTCAGCAAGGCCCAGGACTGCAGTGAGCTGAATGTATGGGGCTGGAGGATCTTCTTCCAAGGTAGCTTATTCTCAGGGCCAGCAAGATGCTCATGACATGGTGGCTGGCTTCCGGGAGTGAGCAATTCAAGTGAGGCTGCAGCAGAAACTGCAATGTATTTTATGACTTAACTCTGGAAGTCACACGTTGTCATTTTATGATATTGTATTAGTCACATGGCCAGACATGGTTCAGTGTAGGAGGGGATGAAAACCAGAAGACAAGGATCACCAAGCGCTATATCACTATATATTAGTCTTACTTTTTTTTGAAATTCACGTAAATGGAATCATACAGTACATGTATTTTTGTGTTTGGCTTCTTTTGCTCAAGATACTGTCTGTGAGGTTTATGTCATTGAGTGTGGCAGTGATTGTTATTTATGTTGCTGATTAGCATGCTGTCATATCAATGTGATATGGTTTGATTACTTGTCATTCTGTTGATATTTGTATGGTTCAAATTTGGTGCTATTATGATTAAACATTCCATGTCTATGTCATTTTGTGTACATGTTTCATTACCTAGGAATGGATTTTCTCAGTCAGAGGGTAAGATTATATTTAACTTGTAAGGAATGATCAAAATGTTTTCTAAATTTATGGTGCCATTTCACACACGAGCAATGTATGAGAATTCCAGTTGTTCCATATTCTTAGAATATTTGGTATTCAGCGATATTTAGCCATGCTAGTGGTTATGTGCTAGTGGTATCTCACTACACTTTTAATTTGCATTGCCTTAATGGAAAATAATGTTATTGATGCTATGTATTCACTTATGAAATGCCTGTTCAAATCTTTTTATTATTGACATGTAGGGATCATATAAAATATTTTCTTTTTAATCTGCTTTGTTGAAGTATATTTTACATCAAGTAAATTGCAGCCACTTTAAGTGCTCCGTTTGATGAGTTTGAGAAAGGTACATAGCTGTAACCACTACCCTAATGATGATATAGAACACCCTAGAAAACAGCCTGGCAGCTTCTGACAAAAGTAGACACACCCTTACCATACACCAGCAACTTTAGCCCCAAACATTCATCCATTAAATAATTTTAAGCAAAGCATTGATATGTGGGGGGTTATTTTTGTATTTAAGAACTTACGTATAGCAAAATTGACTTCTTTGGTATACATTTTTTTTAAGATTCTATTTATTTATTCATGAGAGACAGAGAGAGAGAGAGAGACAGAGACAGAGAGAGAGAGAAAGGCAGAGACATAGGCAGAGAGAGAAGCAGGCTGCAGGGAGCCAGACATGGTACTTGATGCCGGGACTCCAGAATCACACCCTGGGCTGAAGGCAGACGCCCAACCGCTGAGCCACCGAGGCGTCCCTTTGGTGTACATTTCTGTGAATTTTAACACATGCATGGATATAACCATTGTGAATATATATAAAGAACAGTTTCATAATGACAAAACACTCCCTCATGCTATCCTTTTATGATCATACACTCCCTCACCTCTAACCCTTGGAAAATAATGATCTGTTCTCTCTAACCACAGATTTTTTTGAGAGTATCATATAAATGGAATGATACCATATGTAACCTTTTGAGATGGGGTTCTTTCACTAAGCATAATGCCTTTGAGATTCATCCAAATTGTTTTGTGTAACAATATTCCCTTCTTTTTATGGCTGAACAGTATTACATTATAATGATACACCATAGCTTGTTTACATATTTATCTGTTGAAAGATACTTTATCTTTAAATTTGGAAGAAGTCTAGTTTATCAATTTCTTTTTTTAATACATAGTACTTGTCTAAATACTAGTCAACTCATATTATAGTTGTGTCTTGTGTAGGACAACTTTGCCTATACCAAGGTCATGAATATGTTCTCTCATTTTTCTTCTAGCTTTATGGTTTTTGTTTTTACATTTTGGTCTCTGTTCATCTGGGCCCTCCAGGAAGCAGATGCCAAGATGAGTTATAAATCAAAGAGATTTATAGGAGTTACAACTATGAAAGTTAAAGGGGAGAAGGAGCAGAATGGGTAGAGAAAGCTTTCAGATGATGCTGATCTGATATCTATGAAAAGCAAGGGAGAAGGATGGAGGATTATATAGAAAGAATATCAGGCTGTGACATAGCTGAGAGAAAGTCTTGGAAAGCCCATTGGAGATCTCAAGTACAAAGAATGCCCATGGAGGAGTCCCACACTGGCCAAAACAGCAAATCTTTATAGCACAGTGTGTTCAGTCATCATGGGCTGGGGGATGCTCAGGAGGCAAGTGGACTCAGCTCAAAGGCTGAGGCAGAGCCTGAAGTCATCCACAGCTGGAGGCTTTCAGGAACCTGTGCTCTTTTTTAAAAAATATTTTATTTATTTATTCATGAGAGAGAGAGAGCGAGAGAGAGAGAGAGAGAGAGAGAGAGAGGCAGAGACACAAGCATGCTCTATGCAGGGAGTCCGATGTGGGACTTGATCCCGGGACTCCAGGATCATGTCCTGGGCCGAAGGCAGGCGCTAAACCGCTGAGCCACCCAGGGATCGTGAACCTGTGCTCTTTGCTTCAGGTTCCCTCTTGAAGGAAAACATGATCAGCACCTGCGTGGTCTTCATTTCATGGCTGCCACAATTCAGGCTTTACATCACACGTATTTCTCTTTACACATTTCAGGCACAGTTCCTCCATAGTTCTTATGAACCTTTCTTCCAGAGAATAAACTTAAAAGAGGGAGGTTTCTAGGTCAAATTGCATTCTTCATTGACGCAGTTAGTTCTGGTGTTGAAACGCTTATGCATCATATCCCTTCTCCATCCATCCTAAATTTCCTTGTCTTCAGGTATCCCCTCTATTGGTCATGACAACTTATCTCATAGTGTGATCCAAACTCCTGAGTGGTCTGAGCCCTGGGCCTACACAATTCTTAGGCTAGGTTTGCTGCATTTGCTCATTCACAGCTGTAATTGGGAAAGGGGGTACCAAGAGGCACTCAAGATCATCTGAATTTCATATATTCCTCCCTGCTACCATTGTGTGACATTAGGTCTAGTTTGCCCTGTTGATCAGTATTATTTATGCCTGCTAATGTGGTGAGAATTCTTCCAACCTCCTGGTTCCTGGGTACAAGGACATGGGGTGTCTAGGTGGCAGCCATGGCAGCTGTAGCTTATAGTTCAATAGAGGCTTGCTGTACCCTTTGGGGATCTAGACTTTTAAATTTTCAAGTCCAGAGTTGCAGGAAGAAAAGCACAGGTTCCTTAGTGGCTATAAGGAATAATGCTAACTGGGATCTCTCCTGTTTCCATCCTTTGGTTTCCAGACCCATGTATTTCACTGTTTTTTCCAGGGTGGAATGGGCACAATTTAATCCACCTGCCACCAAATGGCCAAGTGGTCTTCTTAAGGAATAGTGTCACACCAGGTTATTGGCCTCTGTTGCTATCATGGTGGATATTCAGAGGCAACAGTAGCTTTATTGGCCTTGGTAAGAGGAAATTGATGATTTTGGACTCATGTGTAGCCTCCATCTCTCCTACTGTGACCACTTATTTCATGTACTCAATGTGCCAGGTTCAGTATAAATGAGGACAATGGTTAGCTAACATCAATTAGCTAAATCATTTTATCTACTAAGTTGTTCAGTGCCTCCTCTGTGGTGATGTCTTCTAGTAGGCAATTACATGTAATATGGAAAATTTCATATGCCACATGCCTCCACTTAGTATCTGTTTCTGACCTTTCAGTTTATTTTCTTCTATGCCCTTGCTCAGCAGGCCAAGCAATTTGCCACCACCATGAGTCCCTATATATTCTTATTTTGAGCCACTTCTTTCTTGTGGAGTGGATAAGCCAGACACACTGCTCATAACTTCTTGCATTAGGAAAAATTTCCTTCAACACTGTCATTTAAGATCATCCCTAACAATGGCTATAGGAGCTACCATCTCTTCTCTCTCTCTCTCTCTTTCTCTTTCTCTCTCTCTCCGTCATCTCCACCACCTGTTTTTGTCTTGATTCCACATACTTAGACAACCCATCTGAAAACCAATCTCTGGATTTTTCTCCTCATTCAGTTGCTATGAAGAAGGAAATCCAATATTTGGTGGATCTCTTTGGTTCTGGTGGATAACATTCCACACTGCCAAGTACTAATCCAGCACATAATGTATGGACATGGAAGGCCGTCATATGAGCTGGGCCTGGGGAAGAAAAGAGTTCTGTAGTAGGTCTAAGGCTATGATGTAAGCTGTACTGCTCCTTTGACAATACAATCTGACGTTTCTGGTTTTGGAACTATCAATGATAGAAGAAGATGCAGTGTGGAGATTATGGCAAATCCAAGTAGATAATAACAAATTTAAGGAGGTTCTTTCTGCATTGTGCAAGTATAGGCTCAGGACCTGAGAGTAAGTGCCTCATTAAATCTTCCACATGAGATGCCTCACAATCCTGTTCATGTCTATGTGGGTCAAGCTCTTTGGACTATTGACCTTGCCAGCTATAAAGTTATCCTGGTTACTCCTATGTTTTTTTTAAGGATTTTATTTATTTATTCATGGCAAACAGAGAGAGAGAGAAAGAGGCAGAGACATAGGCAGAGGGAGAAGCAGGCTCCATGCACCAGGAGCCCGATGTGGGACTCGATCCGGGGTCTCCAGGATTGCGCCCTGGGCCAAAGGCAGGCGCCAAACCGCTGCGCCACCCAGGGATCCCAAGGCCTACAATCCATTTGGAGTTAATGAGATGTTGGGAGATAATTCTCCATGAGATTCTCATGTTTCTGCATATCTTCTGATAGATTTTGTTCTGGATACCTTTTCAAGTATATTTGGACAGCAAACAGCTTTGGACACTAGAGCATCTCTCTCTGGGACAGTGGGGAGATTTGTTGGCTGTTCATGATAATAAAGACCATATCTCTCAGGGGAAAATGGAAGAGAAGATATGCTAGAAGTGTTTTTAGAGAAGACTGGAGCTTCCTAATCAGGGTCTCTCTCAGAGACCTCAACTCACTGAGTGTGCCTGTATCACCTAGCCATTGTTGCTTTGCTTTGTAGGAGTTAGGGCTTGGGGAGACAGCACAAATGTTGTTACTCTGGTTGCTGCTATAGCTGTGATTAATAAATGGTCCTTTGTCTTTGCCCCAGGAATATCAAATGTTATCCCAGTGTCTATGATATTGTGGCAAGCTAATTTGTTTTCCATCAAATAAGGAAAATTGTAGACCTTTCATAGTTCTTAACAGTTTCAGTGAAAAAGATGGAATACTGACAAGACTTGCTTTTCTGGAATAGGCAAGACAAGAGCCTTTGCACTTAACATGATTTGAGGGACGTCCTTGGGATTTAGTAACAGTCGTATTATTCAATTAGTTGATCAGTCAAGCAATAAGTAAGCCTCCACTTTGTTCCCTGTTGCTGAAGAGGAATTAGGGAGAGGGTTGCAAGCTGTGTACTGGGAAGCAGGGTGAAAGGTAGCTGCCTGAATGGTAGCTGACTTAGTTTTGTTCCTACTCATTGGAGTGGGGGCTAGAAGGACAGTTTGATGGTTAGCTTCATACCTGCCCTGTTGAAACAACTAGTACGAAGATCCATCCCAGGTTAGAGGAAGGTTCTGCTCCTTCTTAGACAACACTTACGGAGACACACATATACACCAAATGCAAAAGGAAGGAAATTTGTGACCTCTGTGGGAGAAATCATGCAAATCTTTAGAACTCTGGCATGTTAGCTTAGGAGATGACAGGAGGGACACATAATGTTTGTTGAAGAAGAAAGATGATAGTTTGGCCCCTTGTGGCTCAACTGCTCCTCAGTTTGATTTCAAAGATGAGAGTACAAAGTCTCTGAGTTATTTGAAATGCTTTTTTTTCTGGCAATAAAGGCACTCTGGCCCTCTTACTGAAATTTCCTTGAAACAGAGAAAATCCCATGGGAAATCATAGACAATTCACTGTGCAGCATTCAGGCTCTTACTGCCCTGCCTTGGGTCTATACTCCCACATACTGGCCCACATGGGCAGAAAGAATGGAACCTAATGGGTCTTTATAAAAATCCCCTTTGATTAAACTCAACACCAAAGAAACAAACAATCCAATCATGAAATGGGCAAAAGACATGAAGAGAAATCTCACAGAGGAAGACATAGACATGGCCAACATGCACATGAGAAAATGCTCTGCATCACTTGCCATCAGGGAAATACAAATCAAAACCACAATGAGATACCACCTCACACCAGTGAGAATGGGGAAAATTAACAAGGCAGGAAACAACAAATGTTGGAGAGGATGCGGAGAAAAGGGAACCCTCTTACACTGTTGGTGGGAGTGTGAACTGGTGCAGCCACTCTGGAAAACTGTGTGGAGGTTCCTCAAAGAATTAAAAATAGACCTGCCCTACGACCCAGCAATTGCACTGTTAGGGATTTACCCCGAAGATTCAGATGCAATGAAACGCCGGGGCACCTGCACCCCGATGTTTCTAGCAGCCATGTCCACAATAGCCAAACTGTGGAAGGAGCCTCGGTGCCCATCGAAAGATGAATGGATAAAGAAGATGTGGTTTATGTATACAATGGAATATTACTCAGCCATTAGAAACAACAAATACCCACCATTTGCTTCAACGTGGATGGAACTGGAGGGTATTATGCTGAGTGAAGTAAGTCAATCGGAGAAGGACAAACAGTGTATGTTCTCACTCATTTGGGGAATATGAATAATAGTGAAGGGGAATATAAGGGAAGGGAGAAGAAATGTGTGGGAGATATCAGAAAGGGACACAGAACATAAAGACTTCTAACTCTGGGAAATGAACTAGGGGTGGTGGAAGGGGAGGAGGGCGGGGGGTGGGGGTGAATGGGTGACGGGCACGGAGGGGGACACTTGACGGGATGAGCACTGGGTGTTATTCTGTATGTTGGTAAATTGAACACCAATAAAAATTAATTTATAAAAAAAAAAAAAAATAAAAAAAAAAAATAAAAATCCCCTTTGGATCTCTTATTTCTGACTGATTCTTCTAGATGAAACATTTGGGTGAGAGTAGAGGTTAATTGGAAAGAAGTTATAAGAATGAGACACATTATTTTGTGGCAATTATTAGGATGGGGAGAAAACCTAAGCACCTAGGGACAGAATACCTTAAACAGTGGGAGGTACTGGGAAATGGAAGAATAATATTCTTTTGCCTTTTAGGATAGCTTCTGGACCCTCCCTCCCAAGGACAATGCCTTGGTCCAGCTCTCCCAAACTTATGCAAGTTCCTTGAATTTAACTGACTTCTGAATTGCTACCTGCCAGATGGCTTTGACTACAATTTGAATGCTATTCTCTTAATCTTTCTTCTCAGTATTGGAAATAGCAGTAAATGGCCCCTGCTTTTCACCTCCTATGCAAAATCTTGTGAAAATTTTTGTTGTCTTCCTCACAGACATTCCCATACCTGTTATTTCATAGGATGGACAAATCCCACCCAACTGTTATTGTAAACAGAACAGATTGGACTGCCATTTTGCAGTCCCTCCAAAAATAAGGGTTCTCAATGATTTGAACAGAAGAAAGAACCCTAAGGTGTATCAGCCGCTGGGAGGCCATGTCGGAACTGCTGCCACTGTGTGCACTATAAGTGCTATAGGTGCCACTTGGGAAGGGGGTGTTGCTCAACAACTATAAACAAGACTTTATTTCCAGGGGCACCAGGAACTCATCTGGGACTATGGTTTTTACTTGAAGGCCTCCAACTTTATTGTTTTTCAAAGTTGTTTCAGTTTGCAGGTTCTTTTCATATCCAAAGGTATTTTAGCATCAGGTTGCCAATTTCTTCAAAGAGGCCTGCTGGTATTTTGATTCAGATTGTTTTGAATTCTTAGATTAAGTAGAAGAGAGGTGCCATCTTAACATTATTAAATCTTCTAATTCAGAGCAAGGTATATCTGCATGTACTTAGATCTTTATTTTCTCTCAGCAATTTTTTGTAGTTACCAGTGTAGAGGTTTTGCACATTTTTTCAGCATTATGCATAAATATTTCATATTTTTGATGCCACAGTAAATAGTATGTATTTTATTTTACTTCCTTCATTGTTCATCGAGAGCATACAGAAACAGAGTTGGCTTTTGTATATTTTGATCTTGTATCCTGCAATGTTAAATGCATTAATTTTTGAAGGTGTCATCAGATTTTCTACATTGATCATTTTGTTTCTTTGTTAAAAATTTCATTTTTCTTCCTTTCCAGTTTGAATGCTATTTCATTTCCTTGACATTTGCATTGGTTAGAACTTCCTGTAAGTACATTGTTGAAAAGAAGTAATGAGAGCAGAGAGTTTTACCTTATTCCTTATCATGGGAGGAAGAAATAATTCTTTACTATTAGGTATGATGTTAGCTGTAGGTTTTTCATTGGTTTATTTCAAGCTTCCATTTCATGTTTTCAGGTTAAAAAAAAATCTGAGATGGATACTGGATTTTGTCAATTACTTCTTCAGCCCCTCTTTGGATGGATAATCATATGTGTGTTCATGCATCTCTGGGTTTTAGACTGTCAATATGATGAATTCCATTGATTATCATATGTTAATGCCACCTTGTATCCCTGGGATAAACCCCACCTGGTCATGACTACTATTTTTTTTATATATTGTTTGGTCCAACTTACTAAAATTTTATAAACAATTATTGCATATATGTTCATGTGGGATATTGACCTAAAGTTTTCTTATAATGTCTTTGGTGTTGGTGTTAGGGTAATGCTGCCTCACAGAATGAGCTGGAAAGTATTCCTAGATCCTCTGAAATTTTCTGGATGCATTTGTATAAAATTTGTATTGCTTTTTCTTTAATGTTTTATTATTCATCAATGATGCCATCTGGACCTGGAGTTCTTTTGATAGAAAACTTTTCTGATTTTTTAACTACAAATTTAATTTCTTTAGATATAATGGCATTCAACATATCAATTTCCTGTTGAATGAGCTTTGTTAATTTCTGTCTTTCAGGGCATTTATCCATTTTATCCAAGTTGTTGAATTTATGACCATAAATTTGTTCAAAAACTCCCTTAGTATCCTGCTAACAACTGTAGAATTCACCTGATATTGGCAAGTTGGATCTTCTCTCTTTTTTTCCTGATTACTCTGGGTAGATATTAATCTCTTTTTCTTTTTGATTTTGTAAAACAGCCAGATATTGGGTTTATTGGTTTCTGCTATTTTGTTTGTTTTCTATTGATTTCTGTTTTGGATCATTTCTTCTGCTCCGTTTGTGTTTCATTTGCTTTTTTTTTTTTTTTAAGTTTCTTCCCTTTCTAATTTGAAATAATTGATTTGAGACCCTGATTTTTTTTTATTTTATTTTATAAATTAATTTTTATTGGTGTTCAATTTACCAACATACAGAGTAACACCCAGTGCTCATCCCGTCAAGTGTCCCCCTCCGTGCCCGTCACCCATTCACCCCCACCCCCCGCCCTCCTCCCCTTCCACCACCCCTAGTTCATTTCCCAGAGTTAGAAGTCTTTATGTTCTGTGTCCCTTTCTGATATTTCCCACACATTTCTTCTCCCTTCCCTTCTATTCCCTTTCACTATTATTCATATTCCCCAAATGAATGAGAACATACACTGTTTCTCCTTCTCCGATTGACTTACTTCATTCAGCATAATACCCTCCAGTTCCATCCACGTTGAAGCAAATGGTGGGTATTTGTCGTTTCTAATGGCTGAGTAATATTCCATTGTATACATAAACCACATCTTCTTTATCCATTCATCTTTCGATGGACACCGAGGCTCCTTCCACAGTTTGGCTATTGTGGACATGGCTGCTAGAAACATCGGGGTGCAGGTGTCCCGGCGTTTCATTGCATCTGAATCTTCGGGGTAAATCCCTAACAGTGCAATTGCTGGGTCGTAGGGCAGGTCTATTTTTAACTCTTTGAGGAACCTCCACACAGTTTTCCAGAGTGGCTGCACCAGTTCACATTCCCACCAACAGTGTAAGAGGGTTCCCTTTTCTCCGCATCCTCTCCAACATTTGTTGTTTCCTGCCTTGTTAATTTTCCCCATTCTCACTGGTGTGAGGTGGTATCTCATTGTGGTTTTGATTTGTATTTCCCTGATGGCAAGTGATGCAGAGCATTTTCTTATGTGCATGTTGGCCATGTCTATGTCTTCCTCTGTGAGATTTCTCTTCATGTCTTTTGCCCATTTCATGATTGGATTGTTTGTTTCTTTGGTGTTGAGTTTAAGAAGTTCTTTATAGATTTTGGAAACTAGCCCTTTATCTGATATGTTATTTGCAAATATCTTCTCCCATTCTGTAGGTTGTCTTTGAGTTTTGTTGACTGTATCCTTTGCTGTGCAAAAGCTTCTTATCTTGATGAAGTCCCAATAGTTCATTTTTGCTTTTGTTTCTTTTGCTTTCGTGGATGTATCTTGCAAGAAGTTACTGTGGCTGAGTTCAAAACGGGTGTTGCCTGTGTTCTCCTCTAGGATTTTGATGGAATCTTGTCTCACATTTAAATCTTTCATCCATTTTGAGTTTATCTTTGTGTATGGTGCAAGAGAGTGGTCTAGTTTCATTCTTCTGCATGTGGATGACCAATTTTCCCAGCACCATTTCCTGAAGAGACTGTCTTTCTTCCAGTGGATCGTCTTTCCTCCTTTGTCGAATATTAGTTGACCATAAAGTTCAGGGTCCATTTCTGGGTTCTCTATTCTGTTCCATTGGTCTATGTGTCTGTTTTTGTGCCAGTACCACACTGTCTTGATGACCACAGCTTTGTAGTACAACCTGAAATCTGGCATTGTGATGCCCCCAGATATGGTTTTCGTTTTTAAAATTCCCCTGGCTATTCGGGGTCTCTCTGATTCCACACAAATCTTAAAATAATTTGTTCTAACTCTCTGAAGAAAGTCCATGGTATTTTGATAGGGATTGCATTAAACGTTTAAATTGCCTGGGTAACATTGACATTTTCACAATATTAATTCTGCCAATCATGGAATATTTTTCCATCTCTTTGTGTCTTCCTCAATTTCTTTCAGAAGTGTTCTATCGTGTTTAGGGTATAGATCCTTTACCTCTTTGGTTAGGTTTATTCCTAGGTATCTTATGCTTTTGGGTGCAATTGTAAATGGGATTGACTCCTTAATTTCTCTTTCTTCAGTCTCATTGGAGTGTATAGAAATGCCATTGATTTCTGGGCATTGATTTTGTATCCTGGCATGCTACCAAATTGCTGTATGAGTTCTAGCAATCTTGGAGTGGAGTCTTTTGGGTTTTCTATGTAGAGTATCATGTCATCGGCGAAGAGGGAGAGTTTGACTTCTTCTTTGCCAATTTGAATGCCTTTAATATCTTTCTGTTGTCTGATTGCTGAGGCTAGGACTTCCAGTACTATGTTGAATAGCAGTGGTGAGAGTGGACATCCCTGTATTTTTCCTGATCTTAGGGGAAATGCTCCTAGTGCTTCCCCACTGAGAATGATATTTGCTGTGGGCTTTTCGTAGACGGCTTTTAAGATGTCGAGGAATGTTCCCTCTATGTCTACACTCTGAAGAGTTTTGATCAGGAATGGATGCTGTATTTTGTCAAATGCTTTCTCTGCATCTAATGAGAGGATCATATGGTTCTTGGTTTTTCTCTTA
Source organism: Nyctereutes procyonoides (assembly GCF_905146905.1). Lineage (NCBI taxonomy): Eukaryota > Metazoa > Chordata > Mammalia > Carnivora > Canidae > Nyctereutes > Nyctereutes procyonoides. The sequence continues at coordinate 75,080,069 of NW_026575052.1, read as the reverse complement.
CTGATTTGATGAATCACATTGATTGTTTTACGAGTGTTGAACCAGCCTTGTGTCCCGGGATTAAATCCTACTTGGTCATGGTGAATAATTTTCTTAATGTATTATTGGATCCTATTGGCTAGTATCTTCTTGAGAATTTTTGCATCCATGTTCATCAGGGATATTGGTCTGTAATTCTCCTTTTTGGTGGGGTCTTTGTCTGGATTTGGAATTAAGGTGATGCTGGCCTCATAGAACGAATATTCCTCCCCATAAAAGTCAGGGATTTCTTGTCTCTTGCTGCTTTAAGGATCTTCTTTTTATCTTTGGAATTTGCAAGCTTCACTATTAAATGTCGAGGTGTTGAACGTTTTTTTTGTTTTTAGGGGGGGATCTCTCTATTTCCTGGATCTGAATGCCTGTTTCCCTTCCCAGATTAGGAAAGCTTTCAGCTACGATTTGTTCAAATAAATATTCTGGCCCTCTGTCCCTTTCGGCGCCCCCGGGGAACCCCAATTAAACGTAGGTTTTTCTTCCTCAGGCTGTCACTTATTTCCCTTAATCTATCTTCATGGTCTTTTAATTGTCTCTTTTTCCTCAGTTTCCCTCTTTGCCATCAACTTGTCTTCTATGTCACTCACTCGTTCTTCCACCTCATTAACCCTCGTCGTTAGGACTTCTAGTTTGGATTGCATCTCATTCAATTGATTTTTAATTTCTGCCTGATTGGATCTAAATTCTGCAGTCATGAAGTCTCTTGAGTCCTTTATGCTTTTTTCTAGAGCCACCAGTAGCTGTAGAATAGTGCTTCTGAATTGGCTTTCTGACATTGAATTGTAATCCAGATTTTGTAACTCTGTGGGAGAGAGGACTGTTTCTGATTCTTTCTTTTGAGGTGAGGTTTTCCTTCTAGTCATTTTGCTCAGTGCAGAGTGGCCAAAAACAAGTTATATTGGGAAATGGGTAAAAGGAGAGGAAAGAAAGAAGGAAAGAAAAGAGAAAAAGAAAAAAGAAAAAAAGGAAGAAAAAAGAAAAAAAAAGAGAAGAAAAAGAAAGAAAGGAAAAAAATGGGTGGGGGAAGCAAACAAATCAAAAAGCAAAACAACAACAACAACAACAACAACAAAATAAAAAAAACACGGGTAGTATCTTCTGATTCTGTAGACTTTAAGTCCCTTGACTTCCCCTGGAACTGGTCCGTCCAGCTGGTCTTCTGGGGGAGGGGCCAGCTGTGCTGATTTTCCGGTGTTAGCACTTGGGGGAGCTGCTCTGCCCCCTGCCTGCTGCAGGGCTCAGCGGGGGTTGTTTACCCGGTGAGGCCCCAGGAGGAACAACCGCAGTGGCGGGGCCAGCTCTGCAGCCCTGGAGTCAGCTCCCGCAGTAACTCAGCCTGCAGGGCCTGGAGGCTCCGGGGCGGGGCCGCTGATCTGCTCAGCTCCGGGCAGGAGCGTCCTTGCTGTCCTGAGCCCTCCCGGCCTCTGCCTGTCCCGGGGGAGGCCGGATCCTGGGCTGTGTCCCGGCGCCCTGTGCTCCGGGACCTGCGCTGTGGGATTCGCGCTCCCGCCCCGCAGCCCCCTCCGCGGAGCCGCCGCCCGAGCCCCTCCGAGCTGCTCCGGCCCCGCTGTGCGCGCTGCAGCCCTTAGGGAGCTCGGAGCACTCTCCCCGGGGCGCAGGTGTCTGTTAGTGTCTCAGGGAGCCCGAGGGCATCCCCGCCCTCCTGGGGTCCTGCTTCAACTCCCTGCGAGCCCCTTTCCGCCCGGGAAGGTTGGTGCAGCTCCTGCTTCTCCGGGACGGGGCTCTCCTGCCCTGGGGACACTCGCCCCGGCCTCAGCCCGGCTCCTCGCGGGGCCCCTCCCCCTTGGAGGCCTTTTGTTTCTTTATTTCTTTTTCCCCGTCTTCCTACCTTGATAGAAGCGCGAACTCTTCTCACTGTAGCATTCCACCTGTTCTCTAAATCTCAGGCCGAATTCGTAGATTTTCAGGATGATTTGAAGGTTATCTAGGTAATTTGGTGGGTACAGGTGACTTGGCGACCCTACTCTTTCGCCATCTTGCCCCTCCTATCTAATAGTCTTATAATACTATAATAGAGACTACTAGTTGCCTACTAACAGGACCTCAATTTTATTAGGGATGCCAATGTGCATAGTTAGTAGTAATAATAATAAAGGGTGCCTAGGTGGCTCAATTGGCTAAGCGTCTGCCTTCAGCTCAGGTCATGATCCTGGGGTCCTGGGAGAGCTCTCTTTTGGGTGCCCTACTCAGTGGGAAGCCTGCTTCTCCATCTCCTGCCCTTTCCCCCCACTTATGTTCTCTTTCTCTCAAATAAATAAAATCTTTAAAATAATAATAATAATAATAATAATAATAATAATAATAAATTTTCCAACCTCCTTTACCAATAAGGGTAGCCATGTGTCCCAATCAGGACAATGAGACAAAAAGAAATTGCTGAGCAGCAGTTTTAAAAAGATCTTTAAAAGGGAAGCAGAAATGCCACTTATTATGATGTGAAAAGGTATGCGAGTCCTTCATTTTGTTCTTAAAATCCAGAAAGAAAAAATATATGAAATTATATAATTATCATGCTTTTCCTTGAGGATATTGAAAAAGAGAAGATATGAGAAAAGTTTGATGAACTGAATTCCACATAAGAACATTTTGTAGATAAACAAAGAACCAAAGCCATATCCATACCTTCCGGGAGCATAGTGGAGAAAGAATAGCACTTGGCCCAGTATGTGTGAAGTATGCCAAGTCAGCCAAGTCAAAAAGCAGGCCTACCATTGACAAAGAGAACTTAGAGGATGAAGAAAAACCAGCTGAGCAGACAGACTGGAATGAGAAAAGTCCCCAAAGCAAATCACTCAACCCAATAATTTTTCTTCTACCAAACTGCTCCCTATCTGAATTTTGGAAAAAAAGATAGCATTCTAATCTTAGGAATGGTGAGAATAAAAAAATCTGGCAATACCAATTTTGGTAAGGATATACAGCCACTGGAACTCTCACAGAGAGCTGGTAGGAGTATAAAATGGTTTTTCCATGTTGGGAAGTAGTTTGGCTGTTGCTCACAAAATTAAATATATACTGGGCAGCCCCGGTGGCGAGTGGTTTAGTGCCACCTTCAGCCTGGAGTGTGATACTGGAGACCCCGGATCGAGTCCCTCGTCAGGCTCCCTGCATAGAGCCTTCTTCTCCCTCTGCCTCTCTCTCTCTCTCTCTCTCTCTCTCTCTCTCTCTCTGTGTGTGTCTGTCATGAATAAATAAATAAAATCTCTTTTAAAAAATTAAATATGTACTTATAACTCACCAATGCTACTCCAAAGCAATTATCTAAGATGAATAAACACACATGTCCTGACAAAAGACTTGCACACAAATGTTCATAAAAACTGCATTCATAACAGCTAAAATAGGTACTGGATCCAATGACCTAAATGTTTATTAACTAATGAATGGATAAATAAACTGTGGTATAGCCATACAATGAAATACTCTTCACAACAAAACAAACTACTGATACATAAAACAACATGGATGAAGGTCAAAAAAATTACAATGAAGTGGGGAAGATTAGATATACAAGGCTATGTATTATATGATTTTATTTATATAGCATTCTAGAAAAGGCATTAGTATAGTGATTGATCAGCGGTTATCTGGAGTCAAGGTAGGAAAGAATTGACTGTAAATCCAGTACAAGGAGACTTTGGGGGATAATGAAAATGTTTTATGGTTTGATTGGCAATTATACAACTATAAAAAGCAGGAACTCAGAAACAGAGGACTCTCATTCTGCATGTTCTTTTGGCAATTGTATTTTGAAGCTCTGCCAAAACCATTTAAAATCAGAGTTCAAACTATGGCCAGCTAAAATACTGACAATATCAAAGAAATCCACCCCTCAGAGGAAGGAGCAGTAGGAGAGATCATGGGTTAGACAAATCAGACAAGAACTCAACTTAATTAAAATATTGATCAATTCCTGCTCAAATCAATTCTTTAAGGAATGAGAATTATTAGCTTTCCACCCTAAATGCCAGAAAGGAAACAGTAAGCATTCTCTAGAAAATAAACACTTTACCACAGTTTCCAATGTTTTTCTAAATATAATGCTTGGGATCCAGTTTTTAAAAATTACAAAACATATTCATAATAAAAAGAAAAAATAGAAGTAAACACACTTATTAGCAGACAAAAAAATTTACAACTCTGTTACTAATAAAAAGAATTTTCACGAAAGATAAGTAGACTAAGTGAAGGATAATAGCAAGAGAAATATAAAAGTAATCAAAAGATAATCCTATATGTGAATATTATATTTGAAACAAAAATTTACTTAGATATAACTTAACAACAGATCAGAAACCCCTGGAAGGATTGGTGAAACTGAAGCACAGAAAGAGAAAACACGGAAATAAATGAAGAGAGTGTGAGTGGCTTCTTAATACAGTATGAAGCATCTAATATATGTTTAATTAGAGTCTCATAAAAAAAGGAGCAGAGAGCCACTAAAATATCTAAAGAAATAATGAATGAAAATTTCCAAAGTTGTTGAAAAACATCAACTCACAGATACAGCTTGATGGACTCTGAACAGAACAAATATACAGAAAGCGGGGATGCCTGGGTGGCTCAGTGGTTGAGCATCTGCCTTTGGCTCACAGTGTGATCCTGGGATTGAGTCCCACATCAGGCTCTCTGCATGGAGCCTGCTTCTCCCTGCCTGTGTCTCTACCTCTCTCTCTCTTTCTCTGTGTGTCTCATGAATAAATAAATAAAATCTTTAAAAATATATACATAGAAAACCTCAGCTAGGCATAACTTATTTCAAACTGCTGAAATCCAAGATAAAATATTTAAAGCATTCAGAAAAAAGGGAAACTATAACAATAATAGCAAAAAAATATAAGTGAGGTAAATATTATTGAACTGTTATAAAGTTCTCACATGAGAAATGAAGTGTATAATATTAACTCAAGACAGATTGTGATAAATTTAAATAATAATGAATTCCTAGAGCAAGCACAAAAACAAATTGCTAAAAACCAAGAAAATAAATAATGTGAAATGCAAAAAATACACAATTAACCCAAAATAAAAAAGAAAAGAGTAAAGGACCAAAGAAATATAGGACAAAAATAAAGCAAATAGCAGGAAAGTAAACTCAATTCACATTATTTCATTAATGTTTCATTATAATAAATTAATTACTTGATAATACATTTAATTAATCAATTAAATGCAATTAAAAGACAGATATTGTCAGACTGGATTTAAAAGGATTCAACTATATGCTGCTACAAAGACATAGAGTAAATAAACAGTCATAGTTTGAAAATAAAGTTTGAAAGAAGATAGAACATACAATGACTATTCATAAGAAGAAAGCTGATCTAGGATAAAGGAGATATCAAAACTCAGAACTGAATCAGAACTAAAAATAAATTTGGACTTCAAGTTCTGGCCATGATGGAATAGGCCCATTCCTCTAATCCTCTCTCCTATAACACAACAAACCAACAAAACAACACAGGAAAATTCTGAAACATAGAAAGAGAAAGGCAGAGTTCTCAAAATTCGAGGAATACATTAATTCCTTAGGTTTTCTTTTCCCCTACATATAAAATAGAGGGAGCGTGGAGCCTGGAACTTCCAATAACACAGACTTAAAAAAAAAAAAAGCCTTAAGAAAAGGCAAAGAGGGGCAACCCGGGTGGCTCAGTTGGTTAAACATCTACCTTTGGCTCAGGTCATCATCCCAGAGTCATGGGATGTACTCTGCATCAGGCTCCCTGCTCAGTAGGAAGTCTGCTTCTCCCACTGTCTCTGCCCTACTCATACTCTCTCTCACAAATAAATAAAATCTTTTGAGAGAAAGAAGAGAAAGAAAGAAAGAAAGAAAGAAAGAAAGAAAGAAAGAAAAGAAAAGAAAAGACAAAACCCAAGGACTGTGAAAAGGGTCTCTAGAATAACCCCAAAACTTTTTGAGAATACCTATCTTCCTTGAGCCAAATACCTAGAAAAAAAACTGCACCACTACCCATATTTGTCAATACGACTCAAAAACAATGTGGCAGTGAAAACTGGCCCTTCAATTCCCTCACCATAGTGGTGCTGGTGAAACAAAGCAGAGAACTGAACTTCCACTCCTGTCTGGAAGTAGCAGTCATAATGAGTCAATGATATCTGCTCTCATCACTATCATTAAATATAATACTGGAAAGCACAGTTAGCAGTGTAGAGCATGTTTCTCCCTCTTCCTGTGTCTCTACCTCTCTCTCTGTCCCTCATGAGTAAATGAATGGAATCTTTATAAATAAATAACCAAAGTAAAGACATACTTAGATAATAATACACTAATACTGGGAGACTTCAACATGGCACTTTCTGCAAATGACAGATCTTCTAAGCACAACATCTCCAAAGAAACAAGAGCTTTAAATGATACACTCAACTAGATAGATTTCAAAGATATTTACAGGACTTTACATCCAAATGCAACTGAATACACATTTTTCTCAAGTGCACATGGAACTTTCTCCAAAATAGACCACATACTGCATCACAAATCAGGTCTCAACTGATACCAAAAGATTGGGACTGTCCCCTGCATATTTGCAGACCATAATGCTTTGAAACTTGAACTCAATCACAGAAAGAAATTTGGAAGAAACTCAAACACGTGGAGGTTAAAGAGCATCCTGCTAAAAGATAAGAGTCAACTAGAAAATTAGAGAAGAAGTAAAAAGATTCATGGAAACAAATGAGAATGAAGATACAACCATTGAAAAATCTTTGGGATACAGCAAAAGCAGTCCTAAGAGGGAAATACATTGCAATACAAGCATCCCTCAAAAAACTGGAAAGAACTCAAATACACAAGCTAACCTCACACCTAAAGGAACGGGAAAAAACCTACACCAAGCAGAAGGCAGTTAATAAAGAGTCGAGCAGAAGTCAATGAAATAGAGACGAGAAGAGCTGTAGAACAGATCAACAAAACAAGGAGTTGGTTCTTGAAAGAATAAGATAGATAAACCATTGCCCAGGCTTATTAGAAACAAAAGAGGAAAGACTCTAATTAATACAATCTCAAATTAAAAAGGAGAGCTTACAACCAATACCAAGAAAATACAAACAATTTTAAAAACTAATTATGAGCAGGTATATGCCAATAAATTAGGCAATCTAGAAGAAATGGATGCATTTCTGGAAAACCACAAACTACCAAAACTGGAACAGGAAGAAATAGAAAACCTGAACGGGCCAATAGCTATGGAGGAAATTGAAGCAGTCATCAAAACCTCCCAAAACACAAAAGTCCAGATGGCTTCCCAGGGGAATTCTATCAAACGTTTAAATAAGAAACAATATCTATTCTACTAAAGCTGTTCCGAAAGATAGAAAGGGATGGAATATTTCTAAACTCGTTCTCTGAGGTCAGCATCACCTTAATTCCAAAACCAGACAAAGACCCCACCAAAAAAGAGAATTATAGATCAATATCCCTGATGAACACAGATGCAAAACTTCTCAACAAGATACTAGCCAGTGGGATCCAATAGGACATTAAGAAGATCATTCATCATGACCAAGTGGGATTTCTCCCAGATATAAGGCTGGTTCAATACTCATAAAGCAATCAACGTGATAGATCATATCAACAAGTGAAAAAATAAGAACCATATGATCCTTTCAATAGATGCAGAGAAAGCATTTGACCAAATACAGCATCGATTCCTGATCCAAACTCTTCTGAGTGTAGGGATAGAGGGAACATGCCTCAGCATCTTAAAAGCCATCTACAAAGCCCACAGAAGATCTCATTCTCAATGGGGAAACCCTGGGAACCTTTCCCCTAAGATCAGGAACTGGGAACCTTTCCCCTAAGATCAGGAACAAGACAGGGATGTCCACTCTCACCACTGCTATTCAACATAGTACTAGAAGTCCTAGCCTCAGCAATCAAACAACAAAAAGACATTAAAGGCATTCACATTGGCAAAGAAGAAGTCAAAACTCTCCCTCTTTGCAGATGACATGATACTGTACATAGAAAACCCAAAAGACTCCACCCCAAGACTGCTAGAACTCATCCAGCAATTCAGCAGTGTGGCAGGATACAAAATCAATGCCCAGAAATCAGTGGCATTTCTCTACACTAACAATGAGACTGAAGAAAAGAGAAATTAAGGAGTCAATCCCATTTACAATTGCACCCAAAAGCTTAAGATACTTGGGAATAAACCTAACCAAAGAGGTAGAGGATCTATACCCTAAAAATGATAGAACACTTCTGAAAGAAATTGAGGGAGACACAAAGAGATGGAAAAATATTCCATGCTCATGGATTGGCAGAATTAATATTGTGAAAATGTCAATGCTACTGAGGGCAATTTACACATTCAATGCCTTCCCTATCAAAATCCCATGGACCTTCTTCAGAGAGTTGGAACAAATCATCTGAAGATTTGTGTGGAATCAGAAGACTCCGAATAGCCAGGGGAATATTGAAAAAGAAAACCAGAGCCAGGGGCATCACAATGACGGATTTCAAGTTGTACTAATTTCCAGGCCCTGCAAGTCTAGGTACTGTGGGATTAGAGTCTATGATCCTACAAAGGTGGATTTTTTTTCATGATGTACAATAATAGTTTCATTGAACCTCAAATAACTGTCTGATCCAAGTTCAGAAATTCATTCTAGCTTCTAATTGAAGTACATCGTGTTTCTTTGCCTGACAGCTGTGTCTGGCTGCAGAAGTCCCACAGGACTGGCAGACTGGGACTGCTGCAGAGCTAATATTCCCAGAATGAATGAATAAGTATCCTTCATGGGCATGTATGACGTGTTCTTACACATGCTCTAAAATGGTCCCTGATGAGATTAAGCCTCAGTTGCTCCTAGTAACAACTCATGTGTATGGTCTATACACCATTCTTTGTTCGATTTCTTTACTCTCTCACCATATTTTTTGGGATTGCCTTACAAACCACATGCACACAATTCTTGTCTTGGTATCTGCTTTTAGGGGAACTCAAACCAAGATATTTCCCCAACTTGATACAAGAGGCTAACATATTCTTGAACCTACGGCTTATATAGACATTTAGATAAAGGTAAGTTATAGGGCAATTTTACTTGTAAGCAGATGTAAAAAATCCTAAACAAAACATAGCTAGTTGAATCCAATAATTTATTATGTCTTTTTGTATGAATTGACCATTTGGTTATGATGAAATAATGTTTCCTTTGTCTATGGTAATATTTCTCATCCTGTAGTCTGTTTTGTCTGATATTGATACTGTTACTCCAGGTTTTTTTGATGATTAGTGTTATGATATTTCTTCTACTTAACCTATTTATATATTTATATTTAAAATGTGTTTCTTATAGAGAAAGCTTTTTTTAAAAAAAATTTAAGTATAATGATATCTGCCCTTAATTGGAGTGTTTTGACCAGATGCATAGTATAATTGTTGCTTGTTAGGGTATAAGACTTCCATTTTGCCATTTGTTCCTCTGTCTTGTCCTGCCTTAATTATTTTTTTTATTTTTAATTTTTTAAAAAAGATTTATTTGAGGAGGGCGGTAGGGACAGAGAGAGAGGGAGGGAGAGAGACAATTTTAAGCAAACTCCCTGTTGAGTGTGGAGTCTGTTCCTAAGGTAACTACTAATAAAAAATTTAAAAATATATAGAAAAGGGGAATGAATCAAAACAGTATGCTATAAAAATTAAACCAAACAAAAGGAATTAATAAAAGAAATGAGTTTTTAAAATAGCATGCTATACAGAAAAATAACATACCAGCAGAAATAAATCCTTTCAGGTAGGTAGTTACATTAAATATAGATTAAGTGGAGCCTGAGTGGCTCAGTCTGTTAAGTGTCTGCCTTCAGCTCAGGTCTTGATCCCAGCCTCCTGGGATCATCCTGGGATCAAGCCTGGCATCAGGCTCCTCCTTGCTCAGCAGGGAGTCTGCTTCTCTCTCTCCCTCTGCCCCCACCCCCTTGTGCTCATTATCTTATAAAATACAAAAAAAATATTTATTTATAAATAAACAAGTAAATAAATATAGATTAAATTTTGCAATCAAAACCAGAGACTGGCATTTCTAATTCCAATTTGAGGAATCTCTATACTGTTTTCCATAATAGCTGCACCAACTTACATTCCCACCAACAGTATACGAAAGTTCTCTTTCTCTACATCCTTGTCTACATTAGTTATTGCTTGTCTTTTTGCTACTAGCCATTCTGACAGGTGTGAGGTGATATGTTGTGGTTTCAATTTCATTTCTCTGATAATTAGTGATTTTGAGTATCTTTTCCTCTATCGGCTATCTATATGTCTTCTTTGGAAAACTGTTTAGGTCTGCCTTTTTTTTTTATTGGATTGTGTTTCTTTATCTTTTCTTTCTTTTTTTGATTTTGAGTTATATAGTTCTTTGTATATTTTGGATGTTAACCCTTAATGAGATATATCATTTGCAAATGTCTTCTCCCATTCAGTAGATTGCTTTTTTGTTTTGTTAATGGTTCATTTGCTATGGAAAAGCTTATTTTGATGTAATCCTAATAGTTTATTTTGCTTTTTTTTCTCTTTCCTTAGGAGACCTATCTAGAAAAATTTTGCCATAATCAGTATCAGAAAAAAAAGTGTCTGTGTTCTCTTCTAGGATTTTTATGGTTTTAGGTATTTAAACCATTTTTTTGTGTGTGGTGTAGAAAGTGGTCCAGTTTCATCCTTTTGCATACTACTGTCCAGTTTTCCTAGCACCATTAATTGAAGAGAGTGTCTTTTTCCTATTGTATATTCTTGCTTTCTTTGTTGTAGATTAATTGACCACATAAGCATAGATTTATTTCTGGATTTTCTATTTTGTTCCGTTGATCTATGAGTGGTTTTGTACCAGTATCATACTGTTTTCATTACTACAGCTTTGTAGTATATCTTGAAATCTGGAATTGTGATACCTCCAGCTTTGTTTTTCTTTCTCAAGATTGCTTTAGCTATTTGGGGGTCTTTAGTGGTTCTATACAAATTTTAGTATTGTTTGTTCTAGTTCTGTGAAAATGTCATTGCTATTTTGATAGGGATTGCATTAAATCTGTAGATTGCCTTGGGTAGTATGGACATTTTAACAGTATTAATTCTTTAAATCCATAAGCGTGGAATAGCTTTCTATTTGTGTCATATTCCATTTCTTTCATCAGTGTTTTATGGCTTTTGGAGTACAGGTCTTTTACCACCTTTGTTAAATTTATTCCCAGTTATTTAATTTTGTGTGTGTGTGTGTGTGTGTGTGTGTGTGTGTGTAATTGTAGATAGAATTGTTCTCTTAATTCTCCTTCTGCTAATTTCTTATTGTTAGTTTTTTTTTCCAAAATGAACGGCAGAGAAAAAAAAAAACACAGTAGAGCCAGGCAGTAGGTTTGAGAGTGCTTTTAATGGAGAGTGCTCCCAGGCGAGGTGCCGTGACTCGGAGAGGTGGCCCAAGCCAGGGAAGTCGCACAGGGGTTGGGGAGTGTGGGGGTTTTTAAGCCTTATTGGTTACGGGTCTGGATCCAAGTGGGTCCCTTGCCAAATCAGGCAAGGGAACACCGTGTCCCTAGGTGATTGGCTGGGGGTGGGGATAGTACAGACGATGGGGGGAGTCCCTGGCTGGAAAGTCCTGGATGGAAAGTTTCCGTTTCCCATTTAGGCTTCGATTTACTAGAGATGATGTGGTGGTCATGGCTGCTTTGGTGGGAAGATCAGCCATTTTGCCCCAATTTGAGACGTCTGCCATTTTGGGTGCCCCTGTCTCTCAGCCAGCCCAACACTTATTAGTGTATAGAAATGCAACAGATTTCTAAGTATTAATTTTGTATTCTGCAATATTACTGAATTCATTTATTATTTCTAATACTTCTAATAGTTTAGGGTTTTTTACGTATAGCATTATGCCATTTTCATAATGACAGTTTAACTTCTTCCTTACCAATATGGATGCCTTTTATTTGTTTGTCTTGCCTGATTTATGCCTGAATAAATGTGGTGAGAGTGAGAATTGATGTCCTGTCTTGTTCCTGACCTTTGGGGAAAAGCTCTAATTTTTTCCCCATTGAGTATGATGTTAACTGTGTGTGTGTGTGTGTGTGTGTGTGTGTGTGTGTGTGTTTATATGGCCTTTGTTATGTTGGTGTATGTTTCTGCTAAACCCATTTCTTTAGAATTTTTATCATGAATGGCTATTGAATTTTGTCAAATGCTGCTTCTGCATCTATTGAGATGATCGTATGGTTTTTAATCCTTTTTGTTGATGTGATGTATCACATTGATTTGTGAATAATAAACCATCTTTGCACTCCCAGAACAAATCTCTTTTTTAAAAGATTTTATTTATTTGAGAAACAGTGAGCATGTGTGCATGAATGGGAGGAGGGGCAAAGAGAGAGGAAGAGGGACAAGCAAGACTCCCTGCCAAGCAAGGAGGCGGACACAGGGCTTGATCACAGGGCTTGACCCCAGGACTCTGAGATCATAACCTGAGCCAAAATCAGACACTTAACTCACTGAGCCACCCAGGCACCCTAGAATAAATGCCTCTTGTTTGTGGTGAAAGATCCTTTCAATGTATTTTGAATGTAGTTTACTTGTATTTTGTTGAAAATTTTTGCATCTATGTTCATTGGTGATATTAGCCTATAATTTTCTTTTTTTGTGGTGTCTTTGTCTGATTTTGGTGTTAGGGTAAATCTGGTTTTGTAGAATGAATTTGGAAACTCCTTTTTCTTCTGTTTTTTTGAAATAGTTTGAGAATAGGCATTAACTCTTTAAATGCTTGATAGAATTCACCTATGAATCCATCTGGTCATGGATTTATTTTTATTTACTTATTAATTATTATTTTTAAAGATATATTTATTTTAGAGAGTGAGAGACATAAGCAGGAGGAGGGGCAGAGGGAGAGAGACAAAGAGAAAGGAAGCAGACTTCCTACTGAGCAGGGAGCCTGATGTGGGGCTTCTCAGGACCCTGAGATCATGACCTGAGCCAAAACTGAGCCAGACACTTAACTAACTGGCCACCCAGGTGCCCCTGGGCTTTTATTTTTTGGCAGTTTTTTGATTACTAATTCAATTTCATTATAATAATTGGTCTTCAGATTTTCTGTCTCTGCCTGATTCAATTTTAGAAGATTGTATATTTCTAGGATTTTATCCATTTCTTCTCAGAATGGATAATTGGCCTCTATATGTTTGCTGACATATAATTTTTCATAGTATTCTCTTATATTTTGTTGTATTTCTGTGGTGTAAGTTGATTCTTCTCTTTTGTTTCTGATTTTATTTATTTGGATTTTTTCTTTTTTTCTTGATGAGTATGGCTAAGGGTTTATCAATTTTGTTTATCTTTTTAAAGAACCAGCTCTTGGTTTCTTTCATTGGTCTTTTCCTTTTTAAAAAGTCTATGCTATTTATTTGTATTCTGAGCATTATTAATTTTTCTTCCTTCTATTCACCTTAGGCTTTTTTTGTTCTTTTTCTGTTCATTTAGGCGTAAGATTAGATTGCTTATTTGAATTTTTCTTGTTTCTTGAGGTAAGCTTGTGTTGCTATGGATCTCCCTCTTAATACTGCTTTTGCTGTGTCCCAAAGATTTCAGACAGTGTATTTTCATTTGTCTCCATATATTTTTCAAGTTTTTCTTTGATTTCTTCATTGACCCATTAGGTTATTGTATATTGTTTAGATTCTATATGTTTGTGTTCATTTTTTCTTCTGATATTTAGTTTTATACCATTGTGATTGAAAAGGATGCATAGTATGATTTTAGTTTTTTTTTAATTTATTGAAACCTTTTTTGTGCCTAACATATAATCTATTCTGAGGAATGTTCCATGTGCACTTGAGAAGAATGCATATTCTATTATTTTGGATGGAATGTTCTATATATGTGTGTTATGTCCATATGTTCTAATGTGTCATTCAGAGACTCTTGTTTCCTTATTGATTTTCTGCCTGAATAATCTATCCATTGATATAAGTGAGGTGTTAAAGTCTCCTATTATTATTGTATTACAATCAATTACTCCCTTTATGTCTATTTATATTTGCTTTATATATTTAGGTGCTCTAATATTGTTTAGATATTTATAATAGCTGTTTACAATTGTTATATCTGCTTGTTTGATTGATTCCTTTATTTTATTACTATGTAACAGCTTTATTTTTTGTTAGTCTTTGTTTAAAAGTATTATGTCTGATAATGAGTATTGTTACCTGGTCTTTTTTTCCTTTTCCATTTATAGGATCAGTATTTTTCCATTCCTTCACTTTCAGTGTGTATGGGTCTTTGGGTCTGAAGTGAGTCTCTTATAGGGATTATGTAGATGATTCTTAATTTTTTTTAATCCACTATGTCACCCTATGTCTTTTGATTGAGGAATTTAGGCTTTTTATATTATATAAAGTAATTATTGTTAGTTATGTACTTATTGCCATTTTGTTAATTATTTTATGTTTTTTTTTGTAGTTCTCTGCTTCTCTTGCTCTCCTTTGTGATTGATGAATTTCTGTAGTGTTATATTTGGATTCTTTCTCTTTATTTTTTTTATCTTTTATAGATTTTGGGTTTGTGGTTACCATGAAGTTCATATATAACATCTTAAGCATATAGCAGTCTCTATTAAGTTGCCAGTCATTTAAGTTCAAATACATTCTTAAAAAACTTTTTTGCTCCTTTTATTCCTTCCTTTACAGTTTATGTGTATGCTGTCATGTTTATATCTTTTTATTCATAATTTTCTTAAATTTAACAATGGCTTTTTTCTTAAGTTCTCTTTCATCTTTGAAGGATAATTTTTCCAGATATGTAATACTTGGCATATGGTATTTTTTCATTAATTGCATTTAAAATATGCCATCACACTACCTTCTGGTTCCATAGTCTCTGAAGAGAAATCAGCTGTTAATTTTATTGAAGATATCTTGTACATATTCTCTCTTGTTGCTGTCAAGATTTTATATTTGTGTTTGGTTTTCAACAGTTTCATTATAATGTGTCTTCATATAGATCTTTTTCATTTATTCTTCTAGGATTTTGACATATAAATCCTTGTTTTTTCTCAAATTTGGGAAATATTCAGTCATTATTTCCTTATTCTTTTTACCCTCTTTTCTTTTTATTTTCCTGGGAGTCCTGTTATGTCTATGTTGATAATGTTGATGATGTCTCATAGTTCTGTTAGTCTCTGTTCCTTTTTTCATTCATTTTTCTTTTTTTCCTCTCAGAATGGATAATTTCAATTGACCTGTCTTTAAATTGACTGATTATTTTGCCTGTTCAAATCTGTTTTCAAAACCCTCTAGTAAAGTTCAGTTATAGTAATTTCAGTTATAGTTCCTTTTGTTCACTTATTTAATTTTTAATTTCTAGAATTTGGCTTCTTTTTGTAATTTCTATATCTTTATTTATATTTGTTAGAATGCTGTTTTTTTTGTTTCCTTTAATTCTTTGTGCATGATTTCCTTTAGCTCTTTGGATGTATTTAAGACAGTTGATTTAAAGTTTTTGTCTACTAAGTTCAGTGTGTAAGCTTTCTTAGGGACAGTATCTGTTTATTTTTTTTTCCTTCAAATAAGTCACAATTTACTGGTTCATTGAATGCTTGCTTCATAATTTTTTGTTAAAAACTGTATATTTTGAATATGTGATAACTCTGGATATCAGATTTTTCCCTCTCCTTAAATTTTGTGGTTACTTTTGTTTAGTGAGTTTTCCAAGCTATTATTTTTTAAATATTCATTTTTAAAGCAATTTTATGTTCTCAGCAAAATTGCATATAGTACAGAGAGTTTCCATATTTCCCCTATTTCTATCCATACATGGCTTTCCCTATTAACACAACGCACCAGACTGTTATCTTCGTATGATCTATGAAACTATACTGACACATCATCACCACCCAAAGTCTCTAGTTTACATATGGCTTTCTCTTGGTGGTGTCCATTCTATGGGTTTTAGCGAATGTAAAATGATACGTATGTGCAATTATAGTATACAGAATAGTTTCACTGCCCTAAAAATTCTATGTGCTCCACATATTCATCTTCCTTTCCCTATTTAACCCCTGATAGCCACTGATCTCTTTATGTGTTTATAGTTTTCTTTTTCTAGAATGTCATATAGTTGGAATCAACAATATGCATAGCCTCTTTTTGATTGGCTTCTTTCACTTAGCAATATGCAATTAAGATTTATACATGTCTTTTCATGGACTGACAGTTCTTTTTTGGATGTATGCAGAATAACAATTTATTGTGTAGTTGTACCACAGTCTATTGATTCACTTACTGGATGACACCTTGTTTGCTTCCAAGTTTTGACAATTATGAATAAACCTGCTATAAAGATCTGTGTGCAGATGTTTTTGTATGGACATAGTTTTCAACTCATTTGGGTGAACACCAAGGAGAATGATTGCTAGATAATATAGTAAGAGTAGGCTTAGTTTTTAAAGAAACTCCTCAAAACTTATCGCCATTGAATTTTTTAACTTGAACTTGTCCATGCTGAGCTTCCTGCAATTCATTTGTAGTTTGGGTTTTCTTATCCCACTGCTAGTTCCTGTGGAAGTTTGTTCTTATGGATTTCTGCTCTGATAATTTCTGATTCTTAGTATCAGCTATTTATCTCTTCAATTTTTGGTGCTGTGATTTGCTCTGTGACCTTGATTCTTTGATAGATGTAAGAAGAGTTGTTGATTTTCAGCTCATTCAGCTTTAATTGTTAGGTCAGAGTGACTAATCCAGGTTCCTCCCATGTCACATTGGAAATCAGAAGTCTAAATTTTATTTTAGAAGTCTGTATTCTTTGATGATGTATTTTGTCTCTCAGCTCTCTGTTCCCATTTGCTTGTGGTCAGCTGGTGGATTTGATAAAGATTTCCTTAAATGCCTTGAGCCACAAAAAAAAAAAAATTTCCCCCTGTTCCTTTAAGATTGGCTCTGTGTTGGGAGACTCCTTCAAAGCTTAGCCAGACAATTTACAAATCTTGAGTTAGCCTTCCTTTTCTGCTTCCCCTTGAACCAAAGATAAAAAAAGGTGGAAGTTTAATGTCCACTCAGAAATTTTCTGAGCGTGAGTCCTGGCAAGGGCAAGTGTGTGGCTGACAAGATTCCTCCTTATATATGGGATCTTTTCAAAATCCTTATTTTCCAAAGTAACTCTCTCCCCAGCTTTTTCTTCCAAGCCATTGACATCCCTATTATTTGCCGCAATTGCAATCTTTTTCTCCAGGGAGCTATGGCTTATTTATTTGCCTTTCAATGTTGAGGAATGCCCTCCACTTAGCTGGGGGTTTTTTTGGTGTTTTTTTGTTTGTTTGTTTGTTTGTTTGTTTTTGTTTTGTTTTGTTTTTTCGTTTTGTTTTGCTTTGCTTTGAGAGGGTTCTGAGGTAGACGAAAAAAAGGCAAAAGCTGCTTCAGGACTTCTCTTGGCTTCAGTGATATAATATGCCTATTTAGAATGTTAGTTGCAGATTATTTCACTTTAAAAAATATTATGCCATCTTCTTATTAGGAAGCTTTTTATGATAGCAGCATTGAGTGCCAGGCCCATTAACCACAATTTTTTAGGAGTAGAGTATTTACTCAGATGGCTAACAGACACATGAAAATATGCTCAATATTACTCATCATCATGGAAATACAAATAAAATTATAATGAGATATCACTTCACCCCTGATGGAATGGCTAAAATTAATAATACAGGAAGCAACAGATGTTGGTGAGGATGCAAAGAAAAGGGAATCCTTCTACACTGTTGGTGGGAATGCAAACTGGTGCAGCCATTCTGGAAAACAGTATGGAAGTTCCTCAAAAAATTAAAAATAGAACTACCCAAGGATCTAGCAATTGCACTACTAGGTACTTATTCAAAGAGTGCAAAAATACTAATTCAAAGAGATACGTGTATCCTGATGTTTATATTATAGCAGCATTATCAACAATAGCCAAATTATGGGAAGAGTCTAAATGTCCATTGACTCATGAATGAATTAAGAAGTTATGGTATATATACAATGGAATATTACTCAGCCATAAACAAGAATGAGACCCTGCCATTTGCAATAACATAGATGGAATTGTATTATGCTAAACGAAATAGTCGGTCAGAGAAAGACAAGTACCATATGATTTCACTCATATGTGGAATTTAAGAAACAGATGAATGTGGGAAGGGGATAGAGAGGCAAGCCATATAACAGACTCTTAACTATAGAGAACAAAACTGAGGATTGCTGGAGGGGGAGAGGAGGCAGGCAGGAGGATGGGTTAAATGAGTGATGGGTATTAAGGAGGACACTTGTGATGAGCAGTGAGTTATACGTAAGTGATGAATCACTAAATTCTACTCCTGAGACTAATATATGTTAACTAACTGGCATTTGAATAAAAACTTGAAACAAACAAAAAGAGTAGGATATTTCCTGGTTATCTTGCTTGTAGTTTTTTCTTGGGTTTTCTTTTCTAGGAATTAATTTTGGTATTGTTTGCTAGGTTAGAATGTGTGGTGAAATTATTTCTGAGCCTTTAAATTTCTGAAAATAGTTTTGAAATAGAAATAGAAAACTATTTCTGAAAATAGTTTTATTTTGGCTTTACACTTAAATGATATCTTTAAAATTAGAATGGAAATTTAATATTTTCCTGGGGAACTTTAGATATATTCTTCCACATCTTCACAGAATTTTCTCATTCTGTTTAGTGTTTGCCTGAAATTGATTTTCTCACATATGGTCAGTTTTCATTTTCCATGTTTATTAATAATGTTCTATATTCAGCATTACTAGAACTGATGTGATTTTTCTCAGTAGTTGAGAAAGCCTTTGTTCTCCAGGCTTTTAGTGGCTTAAATAGTTGTTGAACTCTGGCTCTCATGAATGGATGAATTGATATATGATGGTTTCCCATCATCTTCTAAGATAGGAAAGGAGGTTTTGAGAACCTTGGAATTTCTTTTTATGATGGACAGAACAAGTTTATTCCAAGGTAGTATGCCTCAGCGAATATTACATTTTAAAACCTTATGCAGCTGAAAATATTTTCCTTCAGACATGGATGTTTGTTTAATTTTAGTATGTTTCCTTGAGGATATCAGCCTTTTCCTCAGATTTCTGATTTCTTATTATTTAGCACAGTGATTCTCAAACTTTAGTATACAATGGGATCAATTGGACCGCTAGTTAAAACACACATTGCTGGTCCTACTCCCACAGTTTTTGATCCAGTTGACTGAGATGGGGCCTAAGAATTTATATTACCAATGAATATGTTTGTTTAGGTGATGCTGAGGCTTTTGACTATGGGTCCACACTTTTTGAAGCATTGATTTAGGGTTAGTATGGCAGAAGGAAAATTTAGACTACCCTGATTTTTAGTTAATTAACTTTTCTTTACTGCCTGAATGAATGTAGTAATATTTTTACCTAATAAAGTAATTAAAAATGTTTATCTGGATGTGATAGAATGGGCTTTGTGTGTGTGTGTGTGTGTGTGTGTGTGGCAAACATAATCATTTTAACATTACATTTTTAAGTGTTAAATATTGGTATTTTGGATTGTATGATTCATTTTGGATATTCAGTTTCTGTCACAATCTCCCAAACCAGTTATTTGCAATTTCCATTAAAAATATCAAGTAGTAGTATAATATTTTATATCTTGATTTTTAGGCCCTTTAACAGAGCAGTTATGTTGAAGAAATAATGTTCTTATGATAATGCTTTTTCATTATTGTACTCTCTGCTATATAAAAAAATCTCTTTCAAAAGGAATCTTAAGTTTCTTCCTTACCTATATTAAGAAAATATATGAAATCATATATGTGAATTATTTTGGATATTCTAATATTGATCTATAATGACAGAAATTTTTCTAGAATTGAGTTGTCTATGTAACATATACTAAAACTGTGTATGGCTGTATATGTATAAAACTATGTATTATAAAAATTATGATTTTTGGATTATAGATTTATAGTTTTAGTGATTTGTGCATTTTTCTGATTGAGAATTAGACTTAAATATTTTATCACATATATTATGACAAATTAAAAAAATGTTTTAATTAAAACTTTATTTTCCAGATTTTGGAATCTGTTTTTAAGGTACGTTCAATATATTGCAGTTTAAGCCTATTTAAGCCTACTAACATTTAGTACAGAAATACATATTAATGAAGAAGAGCTTTCTAAGTTTTGAGGAGTAAAAAGAACTTCCAAACTTGCTACTATATATTGTTAAAAATGTTATGTTCCAGTTATGTTGCATTAGCCCTATTCTGAACCCTAAGATAAATGATCTTTGGCTCAGGGCTAATATGTGATAGATGAAGATACATGCACACAAATGCATGCATGTGTACCCATATGGTTAAATAACCTGTCAATAAGTATTTCTTTTCTTTTCTTTTTTTTTTTTTCTTTTCAAAGTGGTTTCAGTGACAGGTCAATCGGATAGAAGAGGTAAGTATAACATTTCTTAATTGTGAATTAAATTGATATTTTGTCTCACTTGGAAATCAATTTGAAGTGAAAAGTGTTTGAATAATCATTGTTTGCAATTCTTTTAATTTAGGTAGAGAAGGAAAAAAAATGGGTAGGACAAAATGTTTCCCAGGGATTACATACTGCATTCATGCATGTGTCTGGAATGCTCTGAGTCTGACACATTCTTTCTCCTAAAATTAAATAATGGAAATTTTAATTATCCTTCTATCCTATCTGACATAAAAATAAGTGACAAGAGAAAACTTATAAACTTAAACATTTCTCCTGTATTTAAAAAAGCATATATAATATGATAATATACTTACTTATAAAATTATATATTGATTTTCTTTAAATTTAATGTTATTTTTTTTAGATTTTATTTATTTATTCATAGACACACACAGAGAGAGAGGCAGAGACAGGCAGAGGGAGAAGCAGGCTCCATGCAGGGAGCCTGACGTGGGACTCGATCCTGGGTCTCCAGGGTCACACCGCAGGCTGCAGGCGGCGCCAAACCGCTGCGCCACCGGGGTTGCCCTAGTGTTATTTTAATAATTTTTTTGTACTTTAGATTTTTCAGAGGTCTTTTGGTCATTTTGAAAACTGGTGATCTCTAACGTTAAGGATTTTTAATTCTATTTTGGGAAAGACTTTATGCTATTAACATAGCAGGATGATTTCTAGAGTAGCATCACTGATTTATAGAATCATTGTGATTCTCCCTTGGTTATGCTTCTGGTTTAGTCCAATTAAACGCTCTTGAATCCCAGGCACTTTAAATTAAATAAGTTCATTTATTTGGGATATAAAATTAAAAAATAAAGATAGAAATTGTAACTGTCTGCTAACACCTTCTTATTATCATACCTTTGGCTCCAGAATAGACTTCTATGGTCCTTATACTCTTTGCTTTAGGATAGCTATGGCTAACATTGGAAGAGTCTTAGTAGCTTTTCTTTTACTATGGTAGATTGGTCATTATCTTTGCAGAGATATGGGATTGAGGTGAAGTCTACTGTTCTACCCTCTTGTGAAATGCATACTTTGCAATGTGAATCATCTAGCTGGCCTCTGCCTTCTTATTTTCGTCTACCAACTTCTTTTTATTCTATTTCATTCCTGAATTTGTCTCTCTCCTTTCTTTTTATACTTTGTCCTGTCAATGTGGAGACCTACCCTAAATCCTAGCCTCTCAGTTCCTTGACTCATCTCCCCAGTTCTAGTGTCTTTCTTTGCCTTGGGCCTTCATGTCCAGTTGTCCTCTAGACCTTATTGTTAACCAAATTGCTTTATTTTAAAAATCACTAATTCAGAGAACTAATTCTTGAACTAAAAATTTCCATCTTATCAATTATTACCTTAAATACTATTATAAATATATACTAATATATATAAATATTATAATATATATATAAATACTATGTGTCTACTTTTCTCTGTATCTATTATTTATGCCTTAGTGCCAGTTACCATCATTTCTAGTAAAATCCTGAAATCCTGATTTATGCATTCATATTCACCAGGAGGAATCTTCAGCACACAACTAAATTTCTGATCTGGAATTCCCAATTTCTTAGTTTTTACATCCATAATTAATTCTTTTGAATAATTATTTAATTTGGTGTATCAGATACATTGCCAAAGTGTTTTTATTATCCTCTGCCTCTTTTTAAAAAGATTTTATTCATTTATTCACGAGAGACACACAGAGGCAGAGACACATGCAAAGGGAGAAGCAGGCTCTGATGCAGGGAGCCTGATGTGAGACTCAATAACAGGACCCCAGGATCACGACCTGAGCCAAAGGCAGACACTCAACCACTGAGCCACCAGGTGCCCATATCTTCTGCCTTTTAATAAATGTTTCTTAAAATATATTTGACAGATCATGTTTAAATATAACCCAAGATACCTGTTAAAAATGCTCATTTCAGAACTGCATGTCAGACTTACTGATTTAAAGTTTTCTTTTATGAGTATAGTAGGAATTTGCCTTTTAAATAGGATTTTTTAGAGGATTATTATGTATACTAACATTTGAGAATCATGGAATAATCTTGTTTTAATTGCTGACACATTTTATTGTTAGTACATGCTGGTGAGGCTTATGCCTGTCATGTTGCATTAACAGAAATACATGGCGAAGCCTTCATAACATACGGTAAGCCACAGCCGAAAAATGTAGGATAAGTATGTAGGCTATGCCCTTCAGAGTTGTTCTGCTGGAACCTCTGCCCATTATGTCCCTTTGATGAAATCTTATAGCCTATCTCATTGTCTAGTCCATATTCCTTTAGTTTTGCAACATCATGTCTTCTCCCAGAAAGGACTTATGTTTAAATTGAATTCCTAATGGGAAATACACTAATCTGAATAGGGAAAGTTTAACATAAAGAATCATTATAACAGGAGAATACCTACTAAAGTGATAAAGACAATTCTAAAGAATACAAGGATAGAAGGTATAAGGAGCAGCCTCTACTGAGAGTATGAAAGCAAAGCACTTAAGGAAGGAACAAAGCTTAATATCCCTGTCCTTACCCTTTCCCTAACCTAGGGTTAAGGTCCACACCTTGTGAAGAAAGAGACACTGTGATCACTGATTGGCAGAGAAGTTTGCTGGGGTGCCATGCTGGTGGAACTGGGATTTACTGGAAAGCTGCCCATGATGGCAGTACATTGGGAAGCCATCCTCTATAGTCCTTGGAAAAGCCATCTTCCAGGGATATGTTGTACCTCTTGATGTCTATAAGGGTGGTATGTTAGAGAGGATGTGGAGAAAAGGGAACCCTCTTACACTGTTGGTGGAAATGTGAACTGGTGCAGCCACTCTGGAAAACTGTGTGGAGGTTCCTCAAAGAGTTAAAAATAGACCAGCCCTACGACCCAGCAATTGCATTGTTGGGGATTTACCCAAAAGATACAGATGCAATGAAACGCCGGGACACCTGCACCCCGATGTTTCTGGCAGCAATGTCCACAATAGCCAAACTGGAAGGAGCCTCGGTGTCCATCAAAAGATGAATGGATAAAGAAGATGTGGTTTATGTATACAATGGAATATTCCTCAGCCATTAGAAATGACAAATACCCACCATTTGCTTCGACGTGGATGGAGCTGGAGGGTATTATGCTGAGTGAAATCAGTCAATCAGAGAAGGACAAACAGTGTATGTTCTCATTCATTTGGGGAATATAAATAATAGTGAAAGGAAATAGAAGGGAAGGGAGAAGAAATGTGTGGGAAATATCAGAAAGGGAGACAGAACATAAAGACTCCTAACTCTGGGAAACGAACTAGGTGGTGGAGGGGGAGGAGGCCGGGGGATGGAGGTGAATGGGTGACGGGCACTGAGGGGGACACTTGATGGGATGAGCACTGGGTGTTATTCTGCATGTTGGCAAATTGAACACCAATAAAAAATAAATTTATTATTTTAAAAAAGGGTGGTATGGCGGATCTTGTGAGGAAAACACCGATGGGGGTGGTGCTGTTGAAGCTTTTTGGAGATGATCTCTACTGGTATACTGTGCAGTCTTCTAGGATTAAGCAGAGAGAGACGACAGACTTAGGAAGAAAGCTGCTTCTTTCTGTCATGCCTAGGACCATCTATTGATAAAGGTTAACATGATACCTGTCAAGAGAGAAAAATTCTGCTATTATAACCAGGACAGTGGAAGAATGGATTTTTGGATGAGATGCAATACATTGATCACCGTGGCTGATTGCTACATCACTTTTACACTCCACTTATGATTTGGCAATGTATCTGATATACCAAATGTGTCCTCTCTTGGGATCATGCCTTTATCCATAGAGTTTCTATGCATCTCCTCTATTTCCCTTCCCCCTGTTCTGCATCCCCCAATTTCAGATTTCCAGAACATTGCCCAGTGTATACTTCCTGCTATTATATCCTATTTCCATTTCAAGTAGCCATTACTAAAATGAAGTCTCTTTTAAATCCCATTGATAGAATTTCTCTTTGCTAGGTTTTATGTCTATGCCTTGACTATCACTACTTTTTAAACATTCATTCATTCATTCATTCATTCATTCATTTGCTTTCCTTCCCATCAGGTTGGATCTCTGCTATTTTGTAAAAAAAAAAATTTACACTCAATTGCTATGCTACTTATTTATGTTTCCACATATTGGCTGTTTCTGTGTTTCTTTCATTTTTTGTGTGTGTTTTGTGTTTTGTTTTTTGTTCTTTAGGAGGGAGGCACTCATCTTGCTCAACTATCTTTAAGGAGACTTAATGCCTAGAATATCAGTTATGGTCTATCACCTTATTCTGTGGATCTTACTGATTCTCTTGCTTGCTCATTATTCTGTAGCTTGATCTATTCTAAAAGTCTTTAGACACCTAAATGGGTCTCAGTCTTTCCTAGATAGACCAAGGAATGCCAGTTTCATAGACTTTTATATATTAACTTCTGGGAGTTAGTAGTAGAAGGTATTGCTTTTGAGAGAAAATTACTGTCTTTCCATATTTATCATAGATTAAGACTATTCTTAGAAAGGATTTTGGGGAAGCAATTACTTTAGAATTCTCTTGTAAATATTTTGAATTTCCCTTAACTAATCCTGTTTCAATTGTTATTGAACTTGCTTAAAATTATTATATATTGAGATAATAAAGAGAAGATTGGATTTGAGTTTGATGTGTGAAAGTCAGCACTTATCTATAATCCTGTTGCTAGGTAATTACTTGTAAAATCATATTTATAAAATATCAATATTTTATTATAGCTATAGATAAGGATATTATAAAAATTATTTAAATATGGTAAATAAAATGATGAAATTTCTTTGAGGTATAGGAGCAAAATGGGTATTTCCTAAGTAGCTGGCTAATCTTACTGTTTTAGATAAGTAAAGATCAAAGTTTTTCAGAAGCAGACTTTCCAGTATCTGACAAAACAGTCACTTTAAGCATTGCACAAATAGTAAAGCAGGTTCAAAAACTAGAAGAACTGAAAAATCGCCTTAAACAAGAGTCTAAATACTCCTTGAAAGGCCGTGTTGGCTAAAGCCAAGTAAGTAAAATATAAGAGTTAATAGAATCCAAAACAATGAGTGGGTATATGATTACTAATCGATGTAAGACAATGGTTCAGATATTATACTGTGCCTAGGGTTTCTAAATCAAATCAAATAGTCTAGTCAGTTTGCTCCTACTTGAAATTTTTAATAGTTTGAGATGGCACTGTCCAACTAGTGGTCACAAGTCACACTTGGCTAACAAAATTAAACCTCAGTTCAATTTAATTTAAAAAAATCAATTCTGCTGTCACACTAGCTGCATTTCAAATGCCTAGTAGCCAATGTGGTTATTTTTGGAAAGTTCTATTGGTATGGCTGGCTTTGAATATCTGGCTTTTAAAATCTTCTCTCAATTTGATTATGTATCTTCTATAATAAATAGGAAACTAAGATATAATTAAAGAATTATTTATGAAAAAGCATTACTAAAAATTTCAAAGGGACAGGGATATGTTCCAGAGAATAATTTCCTACTTTTTAGTTGAGAAAACCTTTTTTTGACAGATGGGAGGAAGATTCAAATAATGATTACAATGATACTCTTATTAACTTGTTGACACTAACTTTTGGTATTTGAGGTTTAGCTGTCTTAAAATTAAAAAGATGAATAATAATCATCACAGGATACCTTCTATGACTTTTATTCCATTTTACATAGTTACTTTTTTGGGGGAGGGGGTTGACCCTTTCATCTTTTAGCAGGATGGTCCTTAACCTCCACTGTTTGAAATCCTTCCAAACTTCTTGTGATTTCATTCTAATTTCAAAGCATTATGGCCTGAAAATATGCAGGGGACAATCCTAATCTTTTGGTATCAGTTAAGAGCTGATTTGTGACCCAGTATGTGGTCTATTCTGGAGAAAGTTCCATGTGCACTTGAGAAGAATGTGTATTCAGTTGCATTTGGATGTAAAGTTTTGTAAATATCTGTGAAATCCATCTGGTTGAGTGTATCATTTAAAGTTCTTGTTTCTTTGGAGATGTTGTGCTTAGAAGACCTGTCGATTGTGGAAAGTGCTACATTCAAGTCACCAAGTATAAGTGTATTATTATCTAAGTATGTCTTAACTTTGGTTATTAACTGATTGATATACTTGGCAGCTCCCACATTTGGGGCATAAATATTAATGATTGTTAGGTCCTCTTGTTGGATAGATCCTTTAAGTATGATATAGTGTCTCTCTTCATCTCTCACTACAGTCTTCGGGATAAACTTTAGTTTATATGATATAAGGATGGCTACTCCTGCTTTCTTTTGAGGACCATTTTAATGGTAAGTGGTTCTCCAAACTTTTTCAGGCTGGAGGTGTCCTTAGGTCTAATATGCGTCTCTTGTAGACACCAAATAGATGGGTCTTGCTTTTTTATCCAGTCTGAAACCCTGTGCCTTTTGATCGGGTCATTAACCCCATTCACGTTCAGAGTTTACTAATGAAAGATATGAATTTAGTGTCATCATGATACCCATTCAGTCCCTGTTTTTGTGGATTGTTCCTTGGACTTCATCTATTACAGAATCCCCTTTAGTATTTCTTGCAGAGCTGGTTTTGGTGGTCACATATTCTTCCAGTTTCTGCCTATCTTGGAAGCTCTTTGTCTCTCTTTCTATTCTGAATGAGAGCCTTGCTAGATAAGGTATTCTTGGCTTCAGGTTCTTCTCATTTAGGAACCTGAATATATCCTGCCAGCCCTTTCTGGCCTGCCACATCGCTGCAGAGAGGTCTGCTGTTAATTTAATATTTCTTCCCATAAAAGTTAGAGATTTCTTGTCTCTTGCTGCCTTAAGGATCTTCTCTTTATCTTTGGAATTTGCAAGTTTCACTATTAAATGTCAAGGTGTTGAGTGGTTTTTATTGATTTAGGGGTGGAATCTATTTCCTGGATCTGAATGCCTGTTTCCCTTCCCAGATTAGGAAAGTTTTCAGCTATGATTTGTTCAAATACATATTCTGGACCTCTGTCCCTTTTGGTGCCCTCGGGAACCCCAATTATACATAGATTTTTCCTTCGGAGGCTGTCATTTATTTCCCTTAACCTTTCTTCATGATCTTTTGTTTTTTCCTTTTTTCCTCAGTTTCCCTCCTTGCCATCAATTTATCTTCTATGTCACTCACTCATTAACCCTCGTTGTTAGGAACTCTAGTTTGAATTGCATCTCATATAATTGATTTTTAATTTCTGCCTGATTAGATCTAAAATCTGCAGTCTTGAAGTCTCTTGATTCCTTTGTGCTTTATTCTAGAGCCACCAGTAGCTTTATAATCGTGCTTCTGAATTGGCTCTCTGACATTGAATTGTAATCCAAATTTTGTAACTCTGTGGGAGAGAGGACTGTTTCTGATTCTTTCTTTTGAGGTGAGTTTTCTTTCTAGTCATTTTGCTCAGTGCAGAGTGGCCAAAAACAAGTTGTACTGGGAAAAGGAGAAAAAGAGAGAAGAGAAAAAAGAAAAGAAAAAAGAGAAAAGAAAAACAAAGGGTGGGGAAGCAAACAGCAAACAAAAAACAAGGGGGAGTTTCATCTGATTCTATATACTGTAAATCCCTTGTCTTCCCCTGGAACTTTCCAGTGCTGCTTGGTCAATAAATTGCTTTTCTCCTTTCTAGTTGGTCTTCTGGGTGAGGGGCCTGCTGTGCTGATTCTCAGGTGTGAGCACCTGGGGTTGCTGCTCAACCCCCTGCCTGGTTCAGGGCTCAGTGGGAGTTATTTATCCTGTTTATCCTGTGAGGCCCCAGGAGGAACAACAGTGTTGGCGACCAGCTCTCCAGCTCTAGAGTCAGCTCCTGCAGTAACTACTGCAGCTCCCAGTCCGCAGGGGCCTGGATGCTCCAGGGACGTGGGGCACCGATCTGCACAGCTCGGGGCCACCCAGCGGCAGGAGCGTCCTCGCTGTCCTGTGTCTTCCCGTCCTCTGCCTGTCCCTGGGGGAGCACTGGATCCTGGGCTGTGTCCCCCGTGCCCTGGGCTCTGGGGCCTGCGCTGCTGGAATCACGCTCCCGGGGCGCACAGCCCCCTCGGAGTGGAGCCGCCTCCGAGCTGCTCCTGGGGCCCGCCCGGCACGCTGCAGCCCATCAGGGAGCTCGCTGTGGTGTGTGGTGTGCTCTCTCCTGGGCGCACCTCCTCCGTTAGTGCCCCTGGGAGCCTGAGGGCATCCCCGCCGCTCCTGGGATCCTGCTCCAACTCGCTGCGAGAGCCTTTCCGCCCGGGAAGATTGGTGCAGCTCCCGCTTCTCCGGGGCGGGGCTCTCCTGTCCTGGGGGCACTCGCCACGGGGCCTTAGCCCGGCTCCTTGCAGGGGCTCCTCTCCCTTGGATGCTTTTTATTTCTTTATTTTTTTTCCATCTTCCTACCTTGATAGAAGCACGACTCTTCTCACTGTAGCATTCCAGCTGTTCTCTCTTTAAATCTCAGGCCGAATTTGTAGGTTTTCAGGATGATTTGAAAGATATCTGGGTAAGTTGGTGGGGACAGGTGACTTGGGGAGCCTACTCTTCTGCCATCTTGCCCCGCCTCCCCAGGTGCACTCCCATCACTGATTTCACCCATCCGCTCATCCTCCTCAGCTCTGGTAACCATGTCTGTTCTCTATAATTAAGAATCTGTTTCTTAATTTGTTTCTTTCTCTTTTTTCCTGTTTGTTTTGTTTCCTTTATCCACATATAAATGAAATCATATGGTGTTTGTCTTTCTACTGACTTATTTCACTTAGCATTATACTCTCTAGCTCCATCTATATAATTGCAAATGATAAGATCTCATTCTTTATGATGGCTGAATCATATTCCATTTTGTGTATATAACTTTTTCTTTACCATTCATCAGTAGATGAACACTTGAGCTGCTTCCATAATTTGGCTTTTGTAAATGCTCTATAAACATTGGTATGTATGTATCCCTTTGAAATTTTTTGGATTTTTTGGGTAGATATCCAGTAGTGGTATTACTGGATCACAGGGTAGCTCTATTTTTAACTTTTTGAGGAATCTCTATACTGTTTTCCATAGGGGCTATACCAGTTTGCATTCCCCCTACCAACACTGCACCAGGATTCCTTTTTGTTCACATCATCATAACACCTGTTGTTCCTTGTGTTGTTGAGTTTAGCCATCCTGACAGGTGTGAGATGATACCTCATTGTAGTTTTGATTTGTATTTCCCTGAGGCTGAGTGCTGTTGAGCATGTTTTTATGTGTCTGTTGGCTGTCTGGATGCCTTCTTTGGAAAAATGTCTGTTCGTGTCTTCTGCCGTTTTTTAAATTGGATTATTTGGGGTTTTATTTTTAGTGTTTATTTGTATCAGTTCTTTATATACATTTTGGATGCTGACCCTTTATCAGATATGTAATTTGCAAATATCTTCTCCCATTCCGTCAGTTGCCTTTTAGTTTTGTTGATTGTTTCCTTCACTGTGCAGAAGCTTTGTAGTTTGATGTAGTTCCAATAGTTTTTGTTTTTTTTTTATTTTTATTATATTTTAGAGATTTTATTTATTTATTTGAGAGAAAGAGAGAGAGAGAGAGAGAGAGAGAGAAAGTGCACAAGTTGGGGGAGGAGCAGAGGCAAAGGGAGAAGCAGGCCGGATCTCAGAACCCTGAAATCATGACCTGAGCTGAAGGTAGGTGCCTTATTGAGCCACCCAGGTGCCCCTAGTTTGTTTATTTATTTTTTTGTTTCCCTTGCTTCAGGAGACATTTCTAAGAAGTTCCTATGGCCAGTATCAGAGACATTATTATTGCCTATGCTCTCTTCTGGGATTTTTATGGTTTCAGGTCTCATAATAGTCTTTAATCCCATTTTGAATTTATTTTATGTATGCTGCAAGAAAGTTGTCCGGTTTCATTTTTTTTTTTTTTTTGCTTGTTACTCTCTAGTTTTCCCAGCACCATTTGTAGAAGAGACTTTTTCCCATTAGATATTCTTTCCTGCTTTGTTGAATATTGTTTACCATGTAACTGTGGGCTCATTTCTGGGTTTTCTATTCTTTTCTATTGATCTACATGTCTAATTTTGTGCCAGCATCATATTTTGGTTACTTTAGCTTTGAGATATAACTTGATGTGTGAATTGTGGTACCTTCACCTTTGATTTTCTTTTTCAAAATTTCTTTGGAAATTTAGGATTATGTGGTTCCATATAAATTTTAGGATTTTTTTGTTCTGGCTCTGTGAAAAATGCTATTAGTATTTTTAGTGATTGTATTAGATCAGTAGAATGCTTTGGATTGTAAAACTATTTTAACAATATTTGTTGTTCTAATCTATGGGCATGAAATATCTTTCTATTTCTTTGTGTTGTTTCAATTTCTTTTATTGGTGTTTCACAGTTTTCAGAGTATAGGTCTTTCACCTCTTTGGTTAGGTTTATTCCTAGGTATCATTATTTTTGTGCAATTATGAATGGTATTGTTTTATTAATTTCCCTTTATGCTGTTTCATTATTAGGCTATATAAGTGTAACAGATTTCTGCACAGTTATTTTGTTTCCTGTGAGTTTACTGAACTCATTTATCAGTTCTAGCAGTTTTTTGGTAGAATCTTTAGGGTTTCCTATTTAGAGTATCATGTCATCTGCAAATAGTGAAAGTTTTAGTTCTTCTTTAGCCCCAATCAGCATCCAATTTTGATGCTGTTTATTTCTTTTTGTTTCTTACTGCCATGGCAGCTAGGTGTTCTAGTAGTGTGTTGAATAAAATTGGATGCTGATTGGGGCTGGGACCAGATCCATGGTCAAGGCTAGCCACAGGCCGGGATTGGCCTTGTGACCAGGCTTAAGGTCAGAATATATGACTGAATTAGGGGTGAGGGTAGATTCAGAGCCAGGGACAGCTTTGGGGCTGGGATTAGGGAGGGAACCCTGCACAGAGCCAGGGTCAGGGCCGAGGCCAGAGTTAGGGTCAGAGTTGAGGCCAGAGCCAAGAACAGAGAGCATCAAGACCCAGGAGGGAGACCTGCTTTGGCCTCAACACTGAAGCAGGGTTGAGGTCGGGGCCTGGGGCAGCGCCCACTGGTGCTTGGTGAGGTTGGAGGCTTGTCAGAAAGCCTTGCCGCAGAGCTGACAGATGCTGCAGCATTGCAGAGGCCCCACCAAAGGTCTTGGAGACGGGACAGGCACAGGACCCTTTGCCGTGTGGATGCACAGGTTGTACAGCAAACTGGACTCTGGCTGAAGGCCTTGCGCCAATGGGGACCATGGTACGGGCACTTTGCAGCAGCGCCGAGCTCTGGCCGATAGCCTTGTCACATTGCAGGCATGGGAATGGCTGCTAGCCAGCCAATGTGCACTCGCAGGTGCTTCAGTGGCTGAGTCCTGAAACCCTTGGTGCACACCCAGCACTTGCGCAGGGGAGGGCTGCTGTGCACATGCGCAGGTGCTGAGTTAGCTGCAAGCCACGCTGAAGGCCTTGCAGCACCCACGCGGTGCTGCGGCTTCCTGTGGCTGCGGCGGCCGCAGTGCTTCCCCGGCTTTCCCGCAGGAGGTGTTCGGGTAGGGCCACCAGCCGGTGTGGATGCCTGGATGCCGCAGTGCTGGGCCAGTGTGGAGCGGTGGATGAGCGACTTACTGCAAGTCAGCGCAGCGTAGCTGGCTTCTCGCTGCGGTCGGACAGGGGCTTCGGGCTGTGTGGGTGCGGCAGGGCTGGGCTGTCCAGAGCTGCGGCAGAAGGCTTGACCCTAAGCCGGGCAGAAGTGCCGGAGAGGGCTGGCAGGTGCAGGAGGCACCGTGGGGTTGGTGACCAGGACCAACCTGAATGTAGCAGTGAACCTGGATGAGAGGGGGTCCAGGTCTGGGGCTTCGGCGGGGCGGATGGTGTCATTTTTAGCGTCAAGAACTAGGGGGACAGGGACGTCTGGTTGGCTCAGTTGGTTAAGCATCTGACCTCTGCTCAGGTCATAATCTCAGGGCCCTGGGATCAGTCTTGTCCCGGACTCCACACTCAGCAGGGGAGTCGGCTCCCTTCCCCGTTCTCCCTCAGGCCCCCACCCTTCCACCCCCCCTCCTGCGTTCTCTCTCTCTCTCTCTCTCTCTCTCAAATGAATAAAATCTTAAGCAGACAAACAAAAAGAACTAGAGAGACAGGGTTGATGATGTTTGGATCAAGGTGCAAACTTGAAGATATGGGTGGAAATCTTGGAGATGCCAGTCCCAGTCCTGAAATGGAGCAAGCTTCAGCATCAGGTCTCCATTCTCAGAGACAGACTGAAGTTTCAATATCATTTATTTCTGCTCTCTAATCTTTATTATTTCCTTCCTTCTGCTGGTTTTGGGTTTTGTTGTTCTTTTTCTAGCTCCTGTAGATGCAAGGTTAGGTTGTTTATTTGAGATTTTTTGGTTGTTGTTGAGGTAGGCTTTTGTTGCTATATACTTGCCCCCCTTATAACTGTTTTCACAGTATCCCAAAGGTCTTGGATGTTGTGCTATAGAGTTTGTTCTGAAAGTGTTCTGGTTGATTTTTGGGGTGTTTAGGATGATTTGATTGTTATCTAGTTGTAGTCATGGGACCAAGTGAGCCTAGGGGTCCTCCTACTCTGCTGTCATCTTCCAACCTCTTCTAGCATAATTCTTAAGGGCCCCAGGATTTTCAGAATGGTAAATGAGCATTGGTTTAGCTTGAAAGTCACCATATGTATTAGCCCCCAACCAGAGAATCAGCCTGTTGTTTGAAGCTTTGAAGCCAGGCACTGACTTCTGTCCAGCTATGAAAGTCCGAGGTGGCATCTTCTTTGAATAAAAGACTGTTTTGTCTGCATTAAAAATCTATAATTTAGTGTAGCCACCTTCATTAATTCCCTTAGCTAGATCTGGGTAAGTTGCCACAGCTTCTGCATTAGCACTGGCTGCTTCACCCTGTGCTTCTATGTTATGGAGATGACTTCTTTTCCTCAAACCTCATGAACCAGCCTCTGCTGGTTCAGACTTTTCTTCTTCAGCTTCCTTACCTCTCTCAGCATTCATAGAAGTGAAGAATTAGGACTTTGCTTTGAATTACGCTTTGGCTTAAGTGAATAACATGACTGGTTTGATCTATTCAGATCAGTAGAAGTTTCTCCATATCCACAATAAGACTATTTTGCGTTCTTATCATTTGTGTATTCACTGGAGTAGTGCATTTAATTTCCTTCAAGAACTTTTCCTTTGCATTCAGAACTTGGGTAACTGTTGCAAGAGGCCTGGCTTTCAGCCTATGTTGGTTTGTTTTTTTAAAAAGATTTTATTTATTCATGAGAGACAGAGAAAGAGAGAGAGAGAGAGAGGCAGAGACACAGGCAGAAGGAGAAGAAGGCTCCATGCAGGGAGCCCGTCGTGGAACTTGATCCCAGGTCTCCAGGATCACGCCCGGGGCTGAAGGCGGTGCTACATGGCTGAGCCACCTGGGCTGCCCACCTATGTTGGTTTTTGACATGCCTTTCTCACTAAGCTTAAACATTTCTAGTTTCGATTTAAGGTGAGAGACGTGAGACTCCTTGTTTAGCTTGAACACTGAGAGGTCATTGTAAAGTTATTAACTGGCCTAATTTCAATATTGTTATGTCTCCAGGAACAGGAAGGCACAAGGAGAGGGAGAGAGATGGGAGGACAGGCTAGTTGGTGGAGCAGTTAGAGCACACACACACGACAGTTATTGTTAAATTTGCTGCCATATATGGGCATGGTTTATGGTACCCCCGAACAATTTTAACCATAACATCAAAGATAGTGATTACAGCAATAACAAATATAATAATAAGTTTTAAAATATTATGAGAAGTACCAAAATATGACACAGAGACACAAAATGAACAGATGCTGTTGGAAAAATGACACCAATAGACTTTTTGTATCCTGGGTTGCCACAAACCAATCTGTAAAAAATATAACCTTTGAAGTGTAGTAAAGTAAAATAATAAAATAATGTACACTTGTACCTTGTAATTTTGTTTATGAATTAGTGATTTATGTGTAAGTCTTTCTGAAAAGACTATTTCCTTAAGATCAGAATAAGTCACACACATCTACATATTTCTTATCACATGTAAACAGTAAATAAATATGTGTAACTTTATGAATACCTGAATTAAGTTAACTCATTTGTTCCCCTATTATTCTACTATATTTGGTATAGTAACTTTTCAGAATAAAAGTTTATATTTATAGGCATTTTTTGCATTAAATATAAAACCCTTGTATAATGTTAAAATAGAAAGTAATTGGGAGGGACTACTATTTATTATGCACTTATGTCATATCTCCATCTGTCAATGACTAGACTGAAAGTAGTGAAAGTAGTGGCACTTTAATTGGCTCCAATAGGTGCTGCATGACTAGATCCTTGGTTCAGAGGCTCAGATAGACTCACTTGAGCTATTGTGAGGCAAAAAATTAGTTTCAGACCATATATTAAATAGTAGTATCTGAAATTTAAGTGTCTGATGTGTACAGATATTTTCCTAGTAACTTTACATTTATTGGATCCTTACCACTATCTTACAAGATATGTGCTCTAGTACCCCAATTTTATTAAATGAAGTCAGATTAAATAACTTGCCCAAGGTCATATACTTAGTAAGTGGGTAAAACAAATTTTGAGCAGTTTGACTCTAGAACTTGTACTCTTAACAATTACATCATTAAAAGGAATCACATGCTTCTACCCAACTTACTTTTGCTATTTTTTGTTATTAATATTGTTGTTATACCTAATTATATTCATTAGTTATATAGCAATCATAGAATTACATAGTGTGAATTTTATACTTATTTGCTTGCAATTATACTAATTAATTTACCTTAGTGTCTGAATAAAGGTTAAAGAATAGTTTAAATTTTATTTTACAAACTACGTATAACTAGAGCATATATTCTATTTCTTCAGTGTAATTTAAACTCTTATTTTTTTAATAATAAATAAATGTTGTACTTATTAAAATTTTAACAGGGGGATCCCTGGGTGACTCAGCGGTTTAGCGCCTGCCTTTGGCCCAGGGTGTGATCCTGGGGTCCTGGGATTGAGTCCCATGTCGGGCTCCTGGCATGGAGCCTGCTTCTCCCTCCTCCTGTGTCTCTGCCTCTCTCTCTCTCTCTCTCTATCTCTATCATAAATAAATAAATATTAAAAAAATAAAAAAATAAAATTTTAACAAGGATGGTGAAAGTTCACCAGAGGCAGTACAGAGTTATGAAGCTATACAGCAGCAGTTAATTTTTTTTTATTTTTTAGCAGCAGTTAATTGAAGGTGATAATATCTTATACATGTTTAGCATTTATTGGGTTTCCTACAGTACGTTAACATTTTGAGACTTACGGTTTAAAAATTTATAGCCATAAAATAATACAGTAGCAAATTTAAAAAGATATTCAGTAGTGAGTTTGATATTTTCAATAAAAGTTCTTATGTTTCAGATTCTGGGAGTTGTACAAAACAAATAAACCTTGTTTGTTAGCTAGCCACCATTAAATACATAACTTAGTAAGGACAAAAGCACATTATGCATCGCTTTTTAAAAAAGATTTTATTTATTCATTCATGAAGAGACACAGAGAGAAAGAGAGGCAGAAACACAGGCAGAGGGAGAAGCAGGCTCCATGCAGGGAGCCTGGCGTGGAACTTGATCCCGGGACTCCAGGATCATGCCCTGGGCCAAAGGCAGGAGCTAAACTGCTGAGCCACCCAGGGATCCCCTATGCATCACTTTAATGTATAGCGAGACACATGATAAAAGTTATATATAATTTGCAGTGAGTCCACAGATAGCTGATTTGGTCAACCCAAGGAAGTTGGGAAGATTTTATACAACCTTAGTGGATGAATAGGATTTAGTCAAGTGAAGAAGGAAGATATCTGGTATTTTACAAAGAAGATATAGCGTGAACAAACAACATGAAGAGGGAATTACAAGTAGAATGGTATTAGAATGTGAAGCTAGTAAGTAGGGATGAGGTAAGAAGAGAGAGCCTCAGCAGAGGGATTAGATGGTGTGCTAAGGAACTTTTAAAAATTTTCCCCCATATATAATAGAGAATCACTGAAGACTTTTTGTAGGGAAGGGGCATTGTTGGATTCAATTGTTGACAGATTATTCTGGCCATTTGTAGAAGCTGGATTTGGGGACTAGGAATGGAAAAGGGAAATTATTGCTTTGTTTTAGGTGTGTGATAAGTGCTTTTATTAGAGTGCAAAT
Organism: Nyctereutes procyonoides; assembly: GCF_905146905.1. Lineage (NCBI taxonomy): Eukaryota > Metazoa > Chordata > Mammalia > Carnivora > Canidae > Nyctereutes > Nyctereutes procyonoides. The sequence continues at coordinate 75,043,338 of NW_026575052.1, read as the reverse complement.
AAGAAAAGGGGCAGATTTAAGAAAATTTACTGGGCAAAACTTAGTGATTGGATATGAAAAGAAGGGAGAGTAAATCATAGTAACTTTAAGGGGATAGGAGAGGAAAAACAAGTGTTGTTGAGAAAATGATGACTTCATGTCACTTAGTTCTATACATTAATTCAGATGTTACCATTTGTTGTGTGATTGGGAGGATCTCCAGTGTTGGCAGCTCTATTATTTTTTTTAGAATTTTCTTTCTCTTGAATGAGTTATTTAGAAAAAAAAACTATGAAATTTAAGCTCAATACATAAAATTGATTTTGAAATATATGACAAACTTACTATTATTTCAGAATTCATAAAAACCCAGTCTACTGAAGACTTTACAGATGTTTCTGCAACTGATCCATGTAAGTTTTTACTTGTCTAAGCATTACTGATGTTAATAACTTCTGTTGAGTGCATTAATTTCTATAATTTTATTTAAAGTTATTATTATGGTGGTAACATAGATTCCCTGGAGTTTGGAGATAAACAGTTGAGCTGGCTAGCAAGTACTGAAATTCTTAGCTAGAGCTACATGCTACATAAAACAGATTAATTTTTGAGGAATTACCTTGCTATCACTTGGATTGGAGGATTTTTAGTTTTGATTAGAATATGCTACAGAAATATTTTGGAGGTGCTAGACCTTTGAGATGAATAGTGATGGATTTATATATATATATATTTTTTTATTTTTTAATTTTTTTTATTTATTCATAATAGTCACACACACAGAGAGAGAGGCAGAGACACAGGCAGAGGGAGAAGCAGGCTCCATGCACTGGGAGCCCGACGTGGGATTCGATCCCGGGTCTCCAGGATCGCGCCCTGGGCCAAAGGCAGGTGCCAAACCGCTGCGCCACCCAGGGACCCCCAATAGTGATGGATTTAAGAGGTCATTTGTAGGTTTTGTTTCTATGAATTACAGATGATCTCACGTGCATTAATTCCTTGAAAACAGCTGAGTACCTGTCAGTGCATAAATATAAAGAGCTACTAGAACTAGTATGTTAAACTTCTATTTGTCAATGTAAAGGAGAAATTACCTTGCTTATGCCTTAGTCCTGGAAAGAATTTTGAAGCAATCATGTAATGTATGCTATAGAATACAATTCAGAGGGATCCCTGGGTGGCTCAGCAGTTTTGTGCCTGCCTTTGGCCCAGGGCATGATCCTGGAGTCCCGGGATCAAGTCCCACGTTGGACTGCCTGTATGAAGCCTGCTTCTCCCACTACCTGTGTATGTCTCTCTCTCTCTCTCTCTCTCTCTCTCTCTCTCTCTCTCATGAATAAATAAATAAAATCTAAAAAAAAAAAAGAATACAATTCATAAGTGGAAAATAAGATTTGGTTGGAAATGATTGATGGGAATCCTGTCTTTCAACCTCAGCTTTAAACTCTGATGTTGCCATATTTAAAGCCAAGGGCAGCTTGATGCCACAGCATACCCAAGTTCTGTAGATACCTTTGGTCCAAGAGAATCCTGAATGCCTAGTTGGATAGAAAGATATCTAGAGCTGCAGAGTGGATAGTGAAAGTTTCTTTCTTTCAAGGGAAACCCCCTGCACATCTGTGGAGCTGTCTTCTCTAATACTGTACCCTGTGAATTCTAGCTGCTTTGGGCTTCCAAAACTCTAAACTTTGTCTCTGCACTCCAGGAGAATAGCAGACTCTGTTTAGATCCCCCTCCTTATGCTGTGGCCTAGAAACCTCAGGAAGGAAGACGGGCTTATCAAAGGGCTCTGTCTGTTCCTTTGTTTCCCTTCTGTCAGAGATGACTGCCTTGCACCTTTTGTTTGACAATGTCCGAATATTGCTTTTTCACATATTTTTGTCCAGATTTTAATTGGCTTAAGGTGAAAGGATGAGTCCCTGATGCTCCACCATGGACAAAACCAGGGATCTTTATGCCCACATATAGGCTGATGGAACATAACCTCCTACTAAACCCAAGAGAATAAAATAGTAGAAATGTTAGTGATGATTTAAAAATGTTCTTTTTGTCTGTCACTTTATCTCTTTCTTCATTCACTCATTTAATTGAGGTATATTTGACATACATTACATTAATTTCAAGTGTATGATATTTGTATATATTGCAAAATGATCATCACAATAAGTCTAGTTAACATCTATCACCACACCCTACAATAATTTTTTTCTTGTGATGAGAACTTTTAAGATCTCCCTTAGCAACTTTCAGATATGCAATACAACATTATTAACTACAACATTATTAACTATAGATGCTGTACATTACATTCCACAACTTATTTATAAAGGGAAGTTTATACCTTTTGACCACCTTCACCCATTTTACCCACCCCACTTCGACCCCCACCTCTGGGAGCTGATGATCTGTTTTCTGTATCCATGAGCTATTTTCTTCCATGGCAGCTGCCTCAGTCCCTGGGCTCCTTTGGTATAGATCTACTGATTCATTATTTTTCAGTTTTACTTGTATACACTCTCTTTTCTGTCAGAAGTATCCTTTTTCATCCTCTCCAGACAAACTTTCTTCTCTTCCCCTTCTCTAAATTCTATTTTATGCCTTAGTTTCATCAATAAGACAAAAGCTACCTTTGTATTCCACTCTGTTATTATACTACTGTTTAATTTTGATGCTGCTTCATTTCATAATTAATGGAATTAATTTTTTACAGCAGTTTTAGGTTTATAGAAAAATTGAGCAGAAAGTACAGAGTTCCCATATACCCATTCTCTGCCTCCTACTTCTACACAAAGTTTTATTAACATTTCGCATTAATGTGCTACATATGTTAAAATTGATGGACCAATATTGATGCAATATTATTAACTAAAGTCCATAGTTTACATAGTTTTCAATCTTTGTGCTGTAGAGTTCTATACCTTTTGACAAATGTATAATGTCATGTATCCCCCATTATAGTATCGACAGAAGAGTTTCATTGTCTTGAATCTCATGTGCTACCAATTTATTGTAGGCCCTCTTATGTAGGACCATCCACCTGAGTACTTGGCAATCATTGATCTTTTTGATATCTCTGTTGTATTGCCTTTCCAAAAATGTCATATATTTGGACTCTTACAGTCTTTCTTTTACTTAGTAATATGTATTTAAGTTTCCTGCTTAATGATCTTTGTGGTTTTATCACTCATTTCTTTTTATTACTAAATAAAAATCCCTTGTGTGGATGTATTATAGTTTGTTTAATCTATCTATTGAAGGACATCTTGGTTTCTTCTAAGGTTTTGCAATTACAGAAAAGCTGCTGCAAATTGAGTTTTGTTCACTTGGACATGTTTTTCCAACTCATTTTGGTAAATACAAAGGAGTGCAATTGCTGGATCATATACATACTATACGTACTATACATGTATGTTTAGTTTTGTAAGAAACTGCCAAATTCTTTTGCAAAGAGTTTCTTTTTTTTTTGCATCATTTTTTTTTTTGCATTTCATATTCTACCACCAATGAGAATGAGAATTCCTGTTGCTCTTTATCTTTGTCAACATTTGGTGTTGTCAGAATTTTGGATTTTAGCCATTTTAAAAGTTGTTTAGTGGTATATCATTGTTTTAATTTGTAATGCCTGATCAGAATTTTTAAGATATGTTTTTGCCTTTTTTGGTGAGGTATTTGTTCAGATATTTTACCCATTTTTAATTGGGTTGTTTTTTATTGTTGAGTTTTAAGTGTCCTTTGTATATTGTGGATACAAGCCCTTTGTCAGATAATTGCAAAGATTATCTCTTTATCTGGGGCAGCCCCAGTGGCACAGCGGTTTAGTGCTGCCTGCAGCCTGGGGTGTGATCCTGGAGACCCGGGACCAAGGCCCACGTCGGGCTCCCTTCATGGAGCCTGCCTCTCCCTCTGCCTGTGTCTCTGCCTCTCTGCCTGCCTCTCTCTCTCTTCACCTCTGAATAAAGATAAATAAATAAATACATACATACATAAATAAATAATAAAAAGATTTTCTCTTCATCTATAGTTTCTCTTTTCATTCCCTTACTAGTGTCTTTTGTAGAATGGAACTTCATAATTTTAATGAAGTTGAAGTTATCAGTTTTTATCTTTCTTAGATTGTGCTTTTGGTGTATCTAACAAGTCACCTTCAAACCTAATGAAACCTAGACTTTCTCCTATATTGTCTTCTAGAAGTTTTATATTTTTGCATTTTATATTTAAATCTATGATCCATTTTGAGTTAACCCATTCCCACATCCATTTCCCCTCTGTAAACATCAGTTTGTTCTGTATAGTTAAGGGTCTATTTCTTGTGTTTTTTTTCCCTCTCCCACCCTCCTGTGATTGTTTCTTAAATTCCACATATGAGTGAAATCATATTTCTCTGATAGACTTATTTCACTTAGCATAATACTAACTTCATCCATGTCATTGCAAATGGCTGAGAAATATTACATTGTATATAGCTCTATTATCTCTACCTACCTACCTACCCACCTACCTACCTACATATCATCTATCAATTTACCACATCTTTTTCCATTCATCAGTCAATGAACATTTGAGTCCTTTCCATAATTTGGCTATTGGTTGATAATCAGGGTGCATGTATCACTTTGAATTAGTATTTTTGTATTCCTTGGGTAAATACCTAGTAATGCAATTGCTGGGTCATAGGGTAGTTCTATTTTTAACTTTTTTTTTAAAAGATTTTATTTATTTATTCATGAGACACACAAAGAGAGAGAGAGAGAGGCAGAGACACAGGCAGAGAGAGAGAAGCAGATTCCACGCAGGGAGAGCCCAATGTGGGACTCGATCCCGGGTCTCCAGGATCACGCCCTGAGCTGAAGACGGCACTAAACTGCTGAGTCACCCAGGCTGCCCTATTTTTAACTTTCTGAGGAGCCTCCATACTGTTTTCCAGAGTGGCTTCACCAGTTTGCATTCCCACCAACAGTGTAAGAGGGTTCTCCTTTCTCCACATCCTCGCCAACATCTGTTGTTTCCTGTGGTGTTCATTTTAGCTGTTCTGACAGGTGTAAGGTGATATCTCATTGTAGTTTTGATTTGCATTTCCCCAATGATGAGGGTGCTGATTGTTTTTATGTGTCTGTTGGCTGTCTGAATATCTTCTTTGGAAAAATATCTATTCGCGTTTTCTACCCTCTTGTTAGCTGGATTGTTTTATTTTGGGTGTTGAGTTTTTATAAGTTCTTTCTTTCTTTATTTTGGATACTAACCCTTATCAGATATGTCATTTGCAAATATATTCTCCCATTCCAAAGGTTGTCTTTTAGTTTTGTTAATTGTTTCCTTCTCTGTGCAGAAGCTTTTTATTTTGATAAAGCCCCAATAGTTTATTTCTGCTTTTGTTTCCCTTTCCTCAGGGGACACGTCTAGTAAGAAGTTGCTACAGCTGATGTAGAGGTTACTCCCTGTGTTCTCCTCTGGGATTTTAATGGTTTCCTGTCTCATGTTTAGAATTGGAAGAACAAATATTGTTAAAATGTCTATATTACCCAAAGCAATCTACAGATTTAATGCAATTCCTATCAAAATACCAACATTTAAAAAAATACCAACATTTTTCACAGAGCTAGAGTAAACAATCTTAAAATCTGTATGGAACCACAAAAGAAGTGGAATAGCTAAAACCATCTTCAAAAAGCAAAGCAAAGCTGGAGACTTCACAATTCCAGACTTCTAGTTACATTACAAAGCTGCAGTGATCAAGACAGTATGGTACTGACACAAAATAGACACACAGATCATTGAAACAGGATAGAAAAACCCAGAAGTAAACCCACAACTATACATTTAATTAATCTTCAACAAAGCAGGAAAGAATATCCAATGGAGAAAAGAGGTCTTCTCAACAAATGGTGTTAGGAAAACTGGACAGCCACATGCTGAAGAATGAAATTGGACCACTTTCTTATGCCATACAGAAAAATAAACTCAAAGTCAAACATTTAGTTTCTTAAGTTGATGATGATTTCATTACATGAAAATTGTTCATAGCTCCATTTTTAAGTCTTTACTAATTTGTTTTTGCAATGCTTTATAGTTTTTTATAAAGTTCTTATAAGGTTTCATTAAATGTATCTGTGTGAAGTTCATCTTTTTGGATAATAGTGAAAATAAAATTAGAAAAAAATTTCCAAGATGAAAGGATTATTATAAACCTATAATAATTAAGACAGGGTAAAGATAGACAAGTGGGCTAACTGAATAGCATCAAAGCCCCAAATCAGACCTATGCATTTAGGTACATGATATATGACAGAGATGGGATTACAGGTAAGTTGAGAAAACATGGAGTTTCAGTAAGTGGTAATGTGATAATTGATACTTATATGGGGAAAATAAAACATATTCAAAATTAACTCATTGCCATTTAAACACCTACATACAAAAGGTATTAGTATAACTATTTTTCTTGGGTGATTTAAGAGAATATCCTCATTACTATGTGGCAAGAAAATAATTTTTAAAACCAGACATAAAAGGTAACAGTCATAAGGGATAAACTTGATAAAGTTGAGTATGTTAAAATTAAAAATTTCTGTTTGTCAATACATACTATCAGGAAATTTTGAAATAAATCATAGTGGAAAAATATATTTTGAATACGTAAAACTGTCAAATGATTAGTATACAAAAGACATAAAGAACTATTTTAAATCCAGAAAAAAGGACAATTATCTCAATAAAACAGGAGAAAAATAGGAATTTAACCAAAGAAGGAATCTAAATAGCCAATAAGACTGAATAATCAAGGAATTGCAAGTTAACCACAATGAGAAACTGGTTCATTCTGCTCAGACTGTCAAAAGTTAAAAAATATGCCAGTATTAAGTGTTAATAAGGGTATATGCCAATAGGAACTCCTCATATATACACTGAGTGAGGTTTACTTTGGAACAATCACTTTGAAAAATAGCTTTTTAAAAATCTAGGGGGTGGATGTGCATACCCTTAAACTTTTACGTTTTAAGGTGGTCAAAATGACTTGATACATATATACTGTGAAATGCCTACTATAATAAGGGTAGTTTATTCATCTTGTAACTCACATAATTACCATTTTGTTGTTGGTGTTGTTATGGTGAGAGCATTGAAGCTCTACTCTCATAGCAGCTTTCAAGTATCTAATACAGTACTAACTATAGTCACCATGTTATACATTTGATTCCCAGAACTTATTCCTAGTATAGCTGAAAATGTGTACCCTTGATTATCATCTCCCCATTTCCCTTATGCTACAATGCCTGGAAACCACTATTCTACTCTCTGCTTCTTTTTCATTGTTTTTAGATTTCATGTGTAAGTGAGATCATACAGTGGTTTTATTTTTCTGACTTACTTCACTTAGCTTAATGTCCTCAGTGTCCATCTGTGTTATCACAAATGGCAGGATTTCATTTTTTATAGCTGAATAATACTCCATCGTGTGTGTGTGTGTGTGTGTGTGTGTGTGTATATATATATCTAGACACATATATACATTTATATATATGTATATAAATATATATATAGGGTCAGGGCAAGATGGCAGAGGAGTAGGGTCCCCAAATCACCTGTCCCCACCAACTTACCTAGGTATCTTTCAAGTCATCCTGAAAACCTATGAATTCGACCTGAGACTTAAAGAGAGAACAGCTGGAATGCTACAGAGAGAAGAGTTTGCACTTCTACCAAGATAGGAAGGCAGAAGAAAATAAAAAAAGGAATCAAGTGAGGACACCACCGCAGGAGCCAGGCTAAGGCCTGCGGGGAAACCTCCAGGACAGGAGAGCCCAGGCCCGGAGAAGCAGGAACTTTAAAATCTGCACCGGATTTTTCCTGGAAGGAAAGGCGCTTAGCAGGGAACTCGGGCAGGATCCCAGGAGGGGCGGTGAAGCCTCCAATTACCCGGGGTCACTAACAGAGGAAGTGCGCCTGGGGGAGAGCACACCACACACTGGGCCGAGCTCGGTAAAGGGCTGGAGTGCACCTGGCAGGGCCGCGGGGAGAAGCCTGTCGGTTCAGTGGGTGGCTCCAGACGGAGGGGGCTACGCCCTGCTGCCTTTGGGAGCCGGGGTGGGAGCGATTCTAGCAGCAGAGGCCCTGGATCCCAGGGCGCCGAGGGGCACAGCTGGTGATCCTGCGCTGCCCCCCTCCCTCGGACAGGTGGAGGTGGGGAAGGCACAGGACACTGAGGACTCTCCTGCTGCCTGGCACCCCCAAGCTGTGGAGATCGGCGCCCCTCACCCCCAGGAGGATCCAGGCCAGTGCGGACTGGGAAACTGCGGTAGTTACTGCGGGGAGCTGACTCCAGGGCTGGAGACCTGGCCGCAGCCAGTGTTGTTCTTCCTGGTGTCACCGTGTGCCTGGGACAGAGCAGGGCTGCCAGGGGACAGAGGCCTGCCTCACAGGATGAACGGCTTCCCCTGAGCCTGGCAACTGGCAGGGGGCGGGGCAGCTCCCCCCAGGTGCACACACCTGAGAATATGCACAGCCCGCCCCTCCCCCAGAAGACCAGCTGGAAGGACGGGGAAGAGTAAGTTCTTGACCCCACAGTGCTGGAAAGCTCCAGGGGAAGTTGAGGGATTTACAGTATAGAGAACCAGAGGATACCCCTCCTTGTTTATTGTTTTCTTTGTTTTTTCTTTGTTTCTTCTTCCTTTTTCCAGTAAAACTTTTTAGGCACTCTGTGCTGAGCAAAATGACTAGAAAGAAGAACTCACCACAAAACAAAGAATCAGAACTAGTACCCTCTGCCACAGAGTTACAGAATTTGGATTATAATTCGATGTCAGACAGCCAATTCAGAGGCACAATTATAAAGTTACTGGTGGCTCTGGAAAAAAAGCATAAAGGATTCAAGAGACTTCATGACTGCAGAATTTAGATCTAATCAGGCCGAAATTGAAAATCAATTCAATGAGATGTAATCGAAACTGGAGGTCCTAACGATGAAGGTTAATGAGGTAGAAGTAAGAGTGAGTGACATAGAAGACAAGTTGATGGCAAGGAAGGAAGCTGAGGAAAAAAGAAAAAAAAAGACCATGAGGAAAGGTTAAGGGAAATAAATGACAACCTCAGAAAGAAAAATCTACGTGCAATTGGGGTTCCAGAAAATGCCAAGAGGGACAGAAGACCAGAAAGCATATTTGAACACATCATAGCAGAGAACTTCCCTAATTTGGGGAGACAAACAAGCATTCAGATCCAGGAGACAGAGAGATCCTCCCCTAAAATCAATAAAAACCTTTCAACACCTCGACATTTAATAGTGAAACTTGCAAATTCCAAAGATAAAGAGAAGATCCTTAGAGCAGCAAGACACAAGATGCGTGTCATAGCCTGCCGGCTGGCTGAGGAGCTTCTTACTGGAAATGTTGGTGATCTCTTCACACATGAGCTTGTTGGTGTGAAAGTCGTTGTCCAAGCACACATAGTACTTCTCGATGCTGACCCAGGCTGCTACCTTTACAGTTTCGGGGTGAGCACAGCCCATGTTGGCCGGTCCCTGATAAATAAGCTTCGGTAGATTTTTTTAAGAGTAGTTTTAGGTTCACAGTAAAATGGAGTAGAAGGTACAGAGATGTCCCATATGCCCCTTGCCGTGTACATATGCGAAGCCTTCCCTACCATTAGTATCCTGCGTGAGAGTGGTACACTTTCTACAGTTGATGAACCTATATTGATATATCATTATCACTCAAAGTCCATGGTTTATCTTAGGGTTCACTCTTGGTGTTATACATTCTATGGGCTTTGACAAAAATATAATGACATGTATCCACCAGAATAGTATCCTACAGGATGGTTGCACTTCCTGTTTTACTTATTCATCCTTCCCTCTCCCATAGATAGTTGGGCCATTTACTAAAGTAAAAAACTTCAAAAAAAAATCCCCTCTGTGAATATTAAAAAAGAAAACCACAGCTGGGGGCATCACAATGCCAGATTTCAGGTTGTACTACAAAGCTGTGGTCATCAAGACAGTGTGGTACTGGCACAAAAACAGACACATAGATCAGTGGAACAGAATAGAGAACCCAGAAGTGGGCCCTCAACTTTATGGTCAACTAATATTCGATAAAGGAGGAAAGACGATCCACTGGAAGAAAGACAGTCTCTTCAATAAATGGTGCCGGGAAAATTGGACATCCACATGCAGAAGAATGAAACTAGACCACTCTCTTGCACCATACACAAAGATAAACTCAAAATGGATGAAAGATCTAAATGTGAGACAAGATTCCATCAAAATCCTAGAGGAGAACACAGGCAACACCCTTTGTGAACTTGGCCACAGTAACTTCTTGCAAGATACATCCACGAAGGCAAATGGTGAAAGGGAATAGAGGGGTAGGGAGAAGAAATGGGTAGGAAATAGCAGAAAGGGAGACAGAACATGGAAGACTCCTAACTCTGGGAAATGAACCAGGGGTGGTAGAAAGGGAGGTGGGTGGAGGGTGGGGGTGACTGGGTGAAGGGCACTGAGGGGGGCACTTGATGGGATGAGCACTGGGTGTTATTCTGTATGTTGGCAAATTGAACACCAGTAAGAAATAAATTTATAAAAATAAAATAAAATAAAGATATGTTTCTACAAACTAACAATAAATTACCTATACAAAATTTAAAAAAAGGAATCCCCCCCCTGTTATATCTTTACCATGGTATTTTCATGCATTTTTAAAAATGTTTTATTTATTTATTCATGAGAGACAGAGACAGAGAGAGAGAGAGAGAGAGAGGCAGAGACACAGGCAAAGGGAAAAGCAAGCTCCCTGCAGGGAGCCGGACGTGGGACTCTATCCCAGGACCCTGGGATCATGACCTGAGGCAAAGGCAGACACTCAACCACTGAGCCACCCAAGCGTCTCTCATGCATTTTTTAATAAAAGTTTTTTTTTAAGACCTGTCCTTTTCTCAACCTTGTTCCACAGAAAATAACTTTTGCTTTCTTATTTATTACCAGTTAGAGGGCTACCTTGATTTTTCCCAAGAACATTTTTAAAAAATTAATCAACTTGATTTTTGAAAGTAGATTCAGATTTATAGAAAAATTCTGTCAAACGTAGAAAATTCTCATATATTCTCTCTCCGCACTTCCCACAATTTTCCCTACACACTTCGCACTGGTGTGGTACATTTGTTACAGTTCAGTAACCAATGCCAATACATTATTATTACATTAAATCTGTAGTTTACATTAGGGCTCACTCTGTGCCACACAGTTCTGTGGGCTTTGGCAAATGCATAATATCATGTATCCATTATTATAGTACAGATGTCCCAGAGGATATCTTTTTGCAGATTTTTCATCTTAGGAAATGGCCCAGTTGTCTGGTTGTACACGCTAGACAACTAAAGGTCATTTTGACAGCAACAGAGAGCCCCCTCTTGGTTGATGATCAAGTCCCTATGTGTCTTAGTCCATTCAGGCTGCTATAAAAAATTAGCAGAGACTAGCCAGAGACTTAGTCCGTTCAGGCTGCTATAAAAAAATAGCCAGAGACTGAGTCACCTGAACCACAAACATTTATTTGTCACAGTTCTAGAGGCAGGGAAGTCTAAGACCAGGCCCCAGCAGATTCGGTGTCTGTTGAAGACCTGCTTCCTGTTCACAGATGGCATATTCTTACTGTGTCTTCACACGGTAGAAAGGGTACAGGAGCTCTCTGGTGTTCCTACTGGGCACAGTTCCCATTCCTGAGGGCTCCACCTTCATGACCTCCCAAGGACCACACCTCCTTATACCATTGCATATGAATTTTGGGGAGGGTGGGCACAAAGTCTCTATCATCATCCAGGACTGAAGTATGGCAGTGTTGGCAGTGTACCACCCAACACCAGGAGACATGGCTGACACAGACCACAATCTCGGGGGACTTGTCTTTTGCCATGACACTGCTGTACAACAAGTTGTCATCACATGTGGCCTCTTAATCGGTCTTCTGTCCAGCCCATTCTTGTCTCTTTTCTCTCAGTCACTGCCTGGATCCAGAGCAATCTTTCAAAAGCACAAATCTGATTGATTCTCTCTTTTGAAACTCTTCATAGCTTGCTCATTGTCTGTCATCTGTCTCCAGATGATTAGACCCCAGGCAGCCTCTGCAGGCTCAGCCATACTCGTTTCCCACTAATCTTTTAGTTCCACAAGAGCATCACGCCTTCTCCCATCCAAGGCCTTTGGCAGTGCTGGGAATGCTCTTTCTTTCTGCTTTGCTCATCCTTTGGATCTCTGTTTAAAAATAACTTCTTTAGAGAAGTCATACCTGACCTCTTGACTAGACTAAGTCCTGCTTCCATTAAACTCTTCCTTAGTTAGTCCCTTATATTTTTATAATTCTATGTGACTGATGAATGCTTCAAGCCCAGAAGACTATGAGCTCTTAGGGAGCAGGGACTGTGTCTCTTTCATGTGGCATTTTCCCTTCAGTGCCTATCGCAATGCTTAGCCCACAGTAGGCATGTATTAAATACCTGTTGGATGAATGGATAAATGACCTGGAAAAAAAAGACTGGACTTACATTGGGCAATGTGGGTGATAGTGAAAGCACCAATAACCAATGTATGACATTGAACAGAGTATAGAATCTTTATTGACTTCATTTTCTTCCACTGAAGATGAAGAGATTGAAGATTATCTTTACTTTCCCCTTTAATTATGAAGCTCTTTGACTATATGGATGGCCGTCTGTTTCCTGATTATTTAAAGAAGTATGTATTAGGCTGTAGTATACTCCAAAAAGCAAATACTTTGTACCTGTAAAATGCCACATTGCAATGTATAGTATTGGTTAGCATGGGATATACGTATTAAGGTAATATGTATATACATATATTAAGGTAATTTAGAAAATCTTAAAATTTGGGACTGAAAATTCAGTGGAAACCATCATAAAAGAAGCTTCAGTTTAAGCTGAAGCATCAACAATAACTGGCCAGGACAGCGTTCTTAGGAGATATACCCAAGGTAGGCTTGAGCCCAGCAAACTTGGCAAGGTGTAAATCTCAGCTTGATACATGCCTAATGCACAGTTTTAAAAAGAGTACTTTTAAAAAAATTATTTTTTCTGTGTGGTGAAATCTTTTTTTTTTAAGATTTTATTTATTTATTCATGAGAGAGAGAGACAGAGAGGCAGAGACACAGGCAGAGGGAGAAGCAGGCTCCTGATGTGGGACGCGATCCTCTGTCTCCAGAATCAGGCCCTGGGCTGAATGCGGTGCTAAACCGCTGAGCCACCGGGGCTGCCTTGTGTGGTGAAATCTGATAGCTTCATAAAGAAAAAACTATCTCTTTCACGGTACCCCTGCCCGCCCCCTTCTTTTAAACAGAAAATCTGTATATTTTATACTTCAGGGGCCATTAAGATTTAAGATATTTCCTAGGCAGTCAGTATGTGTCCTCTAGATGGCAGAACAGGATTTCGTTTTGCGCTGTTGAATCCTTTTGGTCATTTAATTGAAGATTTCCTATTGCAGAAAGTTCTTAGCAATCTTTCAACCAAAAGACTCAATATATGTCTAAGAATTTCTTTTGTACAGATAACACTTGACCAATCCAAAGTCACAGGCAAAAGAAGCAAGGTGCATTAGGAGAAAATCTGAACAATGAATTTTTAAAAAAAATCCAAAATTTTTGATGTTCTTAAGCTACTAAATTATTTTGAATCAATTGCTTATTATTTTGCCAAAATGTAGATCCTGCTAGACTGGCTTTAATGGGGCAGCCACGGTGACCCAATAGTTTGGCGGCGCCTTCAGCCCAGGGCATGATCCTGGAGACCTGGGATCAAGTCCCACGTCGGGCTTCCTGCATGGAGCCTGCTTCTCCCTCTGCCTGTGTCTCTGCCTCTCTCTCTCTCTGTGTGTGTCTCTCATTAATAAATAAATAAAATCTTAAAAAAAGACTGGCTTTAATGGACAGATAAGACTTGTTGTCAAGTTGTTGACCTTTATTGTCGCTACTTAATTAATGTTGCTGGAGTCCCTGGAAATTATTCTCTTATCTAGGTTAAAACTGCTGTTACATTTGCCCGTATATTGCAAATTTGCTTAGTAACATATTTTATTCTCAAAGAAATTTCAAAAACAAATTTTAGAATAGATTTACCTGTTATTAAGAATTTTGGATTGGTCACGTCTGAAAGATAAGGTTTATATTAGCCCCTTAAGCAATCCTTTCTAAGAGTTTGTGATATTATGAGATGTCATCTCTGAATACAGTTGCCATAGAGGATCTATTAACTTTCTTCCATCTGTTAATAACCAATTCCTACCAGGGAATACATTTTCCAGAGAGCAGACATTCAGTAAATATTTATGAATTTGAATGGACTTGAATACAGGTCACATTCAAAGCTTGGATGTGAAACATCTCAAGAGATACACTCAAGAGCTGAAGTTTAATCTTTCTGAGAGAGATCAGGTTTCTTCCACAGAAAACTTGGATCTCATGTTTCCAAAATGAAGGTCACTCTATCCACTAATATGGATAAAGTAATGAAGACCAATATGTGGGTTTTAGGTTTGCTTAACATTGAGGTCCAAATTCTCTATTCCTTCTTTTAGATAGCAGACAAAAGTAATAAAATCTATGCTTTCTCAGTCTCTGGTAATTTTGCCTACAACTGATGAATACAAGCAACAGTGACAAACATTGTCTGGAGTATATGCAGTTATGGCTTCTAAGAGAGGCTTGCTGGGCATTCTGAGGCCAAGTCTGCATTCAGAAGGAAAGACGAGGTGATTGATGAGCCTTTGCTGTCATGGTGGAAGAATGGGGAAGAAGGACAAGCACAACAGGAATTTGTCTTCTCTTCTGACTTCTGGCTGTGATGTCAGAGAGATTTCAGGGTCATTTCTTCAGGGGAATTCAGTGATACATGGCTTTTACATTACAGGATTAGAGTAGTTCCACTACTCTAATAGGCTTTTCAGGTATGCCTTTCAGAAAGCTTTGCCAGGCTTTCTCCAGTTTGTATTTTTTATTGTTGGTTTGTTTTTTTTTGGTTGGCATGCACTGGGAAGTATTATTAGTTGAGAAAAAAAACATAGTTTATTCACATTTTGAGAAACAATAGCACTGATTCTTTTCAATTTAGGCATTTGTTCATTCATTTCAACTACAGATACTTCCATAAAGACTATTACACAGCAGAGCACTTTGTTAGGTACACGGTTTACAGTGCTGGGGAAAGAACATTCTCATGGTCCTGGGGGTTCCTTTTAGATTTGAAGTCCTTTAAAATTTCTTTATTTGATCTTCTAAGTCCAGTTGACTCCCAGAATGTGCCAGCTGGTATTCTAGGTGCTGTGGATGTATCAGTGACTAAAACAGTAAAACACAGTTCCTACTTTCATAAAGCTTTCATTTAAGAGGGAGGGATACATGTCTAAATTTACAGTAGAATGTCAGTGATGCATGTTATAAAGGGAAGCAGAAGATAATAGGAAGGGAAAGATTAGTTCTTTCTGTTGTTTTTTTCTCTTTTTTTGAACTTTATTTATTTTTAAAGATCTTATTTATTCATGAGAGACACACAGAGAGAGGCAGAGACACAGGCAGAGGGGGAAGCAGGCCCCCTGCGGGGAGCCCGATGTGGGAGTCCTGGAGCCCGGGATCACATCCTGAGCCAAAGGCAGACGCTCAACCACTGAGCCACCCAGGCATCCCTTTTCTGGAACTTTAAATAGAGCTATGAATGAAGATCTTTGTGAAGACTGGTGGGTAGAGAGAAAGGAGGCAACCAGAGAATAGGTCATGTGCTCGGTGAACACAACACCCACCTAGGAGACTGTGGAATTCAACCAATGAGCCCCTAACAGGGAAGGTTAAGATAACAAATTACAGATGTAGCCAGATACAACATTATGGTAAGGACTTTAGCTTTTATTCAAAGCTTTTTGGGAGACATTGGGGGTTGTGAACAGAGCAATGACACAATCTGAATTTGTGTTAAAATATTCACACTGATGGGATGCCTGGATGGCTCAGCGGTTGAGCATCTGCCTTCTGCTCAGGGCGTGATCCAGGCATCCCGGAATCCAGTCCCACATTAGGCTCCTTGCATGGAGCCTGCTTCTCCCTCTGCTTGTGTCTCTGCCTCTCTTTCTGTGTCTCTCATGAATAAATAAACATCTTTAAAAAATCATTTAAAATAAAATAAAATAAAATAAAATTAAAATAAAATATTCACACAGAGAGTGTAGGCCAAAGAGAGAATTAGATTAAGTATGGAGACTAGGAAATAAAACTCTATTGTAAAGAGTGATAAAAATTATTATAAAGCAATATATTTTCTTTTTATACTTTCTGTGCAACTATATATACTACTGTCAAAATTCTCGGTGATTAAAACTTTATGTATTTTAAAAGAAATTCTAAACTAGTTAGCCCTTGTATTGTTTAATATAGCTCAAATATCTATATATCATATAACATTTTTGAATTTAGAAAACATGATTGCCTGGGTGGCTCAGTGGTTGAGCGTCTGCCTTCAGCTCAGGGTGTGGTCCCAAGGTCCTGGGATCGAGTTCTGCACTGGACCCCCTGCATGTAGCCTGCTTCTCCCTCTGCCTCTCTCTCTGTGTCTCTCATGAATAAATAAAATCTTTAAAAAAAATAAAATGTAAAAACCAGTGATTTCTTAATTTAGATAATAAGAGACATAAAAGAAACACCTAGGCCCCATTTACCAGACTTTGCACAAATATCAATGATGCTCAGTTGGAGATTACTGGTGACAAACAAATATGTCTAGGCTTCACCAGAATCCATATTTGGGGACCTGAAGGTCAGAACAGTTTGGATGCAGTTCCAAGAATATGTAGAGTATTGGCCGCCTGGGTTATTCAATGGTTGAGTGTCTACCTTCGACTCAGGTCGTGATCCCAGGGTCCCAGGATTGAGTCCCACATTGAGCTCCTTGCAGGGAACCTGCTTCTCCCTCTGCCTATGCTTCTGTCTCTCTCTCTGTGTCTCTCTTGAATAAAGAAATAAAATCTTAAAAAAAGAATATGTAGGGTATTAAGAAAGAATATTATTATAAACCCAAATATGAACATATGAATAGGATTATTTGATCTTCAACTTGGAAATAAAAGATTTCCTCATATTTGGTAAGGTTAAGCGGGGAGGGCTATTAGTGTTGTTTGCAAATGTTTCTCGTTCTTCTATACCCTGTGCATGTGAAAGAATTGAACTTCCTGACTCTTCACAGATAGGAAGCCATGTAAGTCCATTTCACTTCTCCAAAGATACTTTATTTTTTTAATAATAAATTTATTTTTTATTGGTGTTCAATTTGCCAACATACAGAATAACACCCAGTGCTCATCCTGTCAAGTGCCCCCCTCAGTGCCCATCACCCATTCACCCCCACCCTCCGCCCTCCTCCCCTTCCACCACCCGTAGTTCGTTTCCCTCCAAAGATACTTTAATTGACAGAGTAGTATCAGATAGAATTTGAAAAACTAGCTAGTCTTGGGGTGCCTGGGTGACTCCATCCACTAAATGTCTGCCTTCAGCTCAGTTCATGATCCCGGGTTACTAGGATCAAGCGCCACATTGGGTCCCCTGCTCCATGAGGAGTCTGCTTCTCCCTCTCCCTCTGCCTGTCACTCTGCCTATTTGTGCCCTGTCAAATCAATCAATCAATCTTAAAATAAGAAAAGATAAAAAAAAAACCTAGCTAGTCCTATAAAGGATTAACTAGGAAAGTATATACAATATAACTAATGTAGTGCTAGATAGCTGACCAAAGGCTATAATTCTTTCTTTTTAGATGATTGTACTACTTGAATCTACTGTAATTTTCATAAATTGATTGTCCACAATGTCCATCATCTATGGGCTATCTTCAACATAATAAACTTGAGAAGAGGGCACCTGGGTGGCTCAGGGGTTGAGCATCTGCCTTTGGCTCAGGTTGTGATCCTGGGGTCCTGGGACTGAGTCCCAAATTGAGCCTGCTTCTGTCTGTGCCTCTCTGTCTCTCATGAATAAATAAATAAAATATTAAAGGAAATATTGAGAAGAAAATCAGAAACAAAACAGTTGAACAAGGATGGCCAACAATTATGTGTCCTAGAAGAACACCAGTGGTAAGTAGTCTCTAAGACAATCCGCAATGATCCCTGCCTCCTCGTGTTCATGTCCTTGTGTGACCCTGCCCCTTGAATGTGGGCTGCACCTAGAGACTCACTTCTAAGGAACAGGAGATGACGGCCGTTTCTGGATTAGGTTACAAAACATTGGCTTCCAGCTTTGGCAGCTACCTCTTGTTTTCTTGTTTGCTTGGTCGGAGAGAAGCCAGCTGCCATGCTGTAAGCTGCCCTGTGGACAGGCACCTGTGCAAGGAACTGAGAGAGGCCTCCAGCCCATAGCCAGGGAGGAACCAGTGAACCAGTGAGGAACTAGGCCCTCAGTTCAACAGCCTGTGAGGAACCAAATCCTGCCCATAACCACATGATTGGGTTAAGAAGTGGATCCTGCTCCAAACAAACCTTCAGATGTGTCCTCACCCCAAGCCACAGTGTGACTGCAAACTCAGGAAAGACCTACAGCCAGAGGTACAGCCAAGCCATATCTAAATTCCTGATTCCTGACACTGAGAAGACAAGTGTTTTCTGTCTCAAGCTGCTAACTTTTGAGGTGATTTGTGATATGGAAATACATAATTTGATACCTTAAGTATATCCTGGAGCACAATGCCAGACAATATAAATGGAAAGCTATGGGCTTTTGAGAGTATATTTAAAATGTGTCTGGGCTGAATCCAATTTTCATAAAGGAATTAGTCCTTTTAGCTAAATCATGAAGACCAGGTGTCAAAAAGGAGAATTACTTGTTAAGACCAAACTACACCTTGTTTATACTCACCCATACCCACGTGCAACTCTTCATTTCTCATTTTCTCTTACAGTTATATTCACCATGTGGATAGTTCTGTCCAGTGGAATGTAAGTAGAAGTAAACTGTTTTACTTCTGGTTGATTTCCTCCCTTAATATCCTGGCTAAACATGAAATTAGAGGATGGTGGGGGGGTGCCCCATGATTTCTTAGTCTTGATTGGTGTGGAAACAACCTGGGACAAAAGGGGGGCCTTTGGTCTCACTTTCATCTTTTAGGCCACATCTGTACACCGAGTGTCTAAACATGTAATACTCTATGGAGACTCTGAAAGCCCTCTGATGTCATGTTGCAAAAAAGCAATAGTCTCCTGGTGCCAATCCATGCCTACCCTAAAAAAATGCATGAGAATGCCTGAATTTATTCATCCATATGCTAATCAACGAATTCAATAAATATGTATGGAGTGCCTGATATGTGATAGGCTTTTTGGTAAGTGGTAGGGACAAAAAGATAAGTCCCTCTATATCAGAGACTGTAGAGGCCACAGGAAAGAGCTATGCTGGAGTAATTATGTGAAGAGCATTACAAAGGAACCAGGGGGGCAAGAAATGGTAGTTTAGGGATATGAGGGAACGAGAACTGGGTTGAAGAGATGTGGTGTCTGGGATGATCACTCTGAGAGAATGATTTTTAAGTTGAAATTGAAGGGTAAGCGGGTGGTGATGGGGGAGGGTGTGGAGAATGTTCCACAGTGGGGGACCAGCAAAGGTGAAGGTTCTGAGGTGATGGAAAAAATAGATGAATTAGTTGTAGGAACTGAAATCAGACCAGTGTGGCTGGAGGCAGGTGGGTCTTTCAGGGCCTAACCTTGATAATACATCGTAGAGTCAGAGAAACATTGCGGAAATGATGGATTCGCGAACTAAAGATTTCCAAATTCAACAGGCAAAATTAGAGAATATTTTCCTTTCAGATTCTGACTGCTTACTTCCGTATTATCTATATTCTGTAAAATGAACTTGATCAAACACATTATTTTCACTTTTTCAGGTTTCACTGATGGTTGAGCTTATGGTATTTGGTGCAAGTCAAGTACATTCCTGGCCATTTTAATTTTTCAGAATCATCTGTGACATATTAACATATTGGGGAAGCTGAGAAGTTAAGTGCTGAAGCTTTAAACAGCTGTAGAATAAATTCTGTGGTAATGATGATGTTACATTTACGGTATAAATGTTAATCAAAGGATTCACTCAAAATCCTTGTTAAAAAAATACCACCATAACGTTGTATGCGTGTCCACCCTCTGACCCTGGAAACTCTTGTTCTTAAACTTTAGGCAAAACACGGTCTTTGATTTTTCCTAATTTTATCCCAGAAAATGCAAGCCACCAAAATGTTCTATTATTCTCTCTGCACTATGTGATTATGTTTGCCGGTGGCTTGGAAATGAATCAGTTGGCCTGTTCTAGGAAGGATCTCTTTAAAAGCAAACCATGGAATAATATTAGAGTGTATTGTTTGATGACAGTCAGCGGCTGGCAAGGCTGTGTGCCCTGAAACAAGGAGACTGCCAGGTGCCACCAACCCGAGTCCCAGGTGCTGAGTGATTTGTGGAATGGCAGTGCTTTCCCTGCGCTCATCTACATGTCATGGCAGGACACCCTGTGCCAGCAGCTCATTTATCAGGAACGAGCACCATTCGCATTGATAATGTCTGCAATTAGAGCCTATTAGTCCTGATTGAAAGTGAGGGATCAAAGGTGTTATGTAATTTGAGAAAGGAGAAACAACATCTGGAGTCCTGTCATCTTGGTGAGAGAGACGGGAATGAAATTCCGGGAAGGAGTAAATGTGAGCTTCTGTAAACAAGAAGTTGTGGAGTGATTTCTTTAGGGATTGAATTTCATGTTAGCTTTAGAGATATTTAACCGTACTAGCTAGCGTGTATTTAGTGCCACAAGGATTGTGCTCCATGTTGACTTTGCGAACTCGCTGAAAACTTACCACAACCCTGTGAGAAGTAATAGGAGCATTGCCCCTTTCCATTTGGAGCTCTATAAACAGGGATGGACTGAATAAGTCAAGTATCCATACAATGCCTAAGGATGTGGAAGCCGAAGCTAGCACTGCTGATGAGCATGATGCTGGACTTTAGTCTTGGGTGTCCTACTTCTCCATCCACGTCTCTTTATGCTACACTACATTGCCAGCTCACCAACAGCAACACAGGGGATGAAGGACCCTGAAGTTCCATGAACAATAGGAAGAAGGACTAGCTTAATATAAGAGGTCAAGGTGCTCCTCAATGTGATGTATTAAGGATGAGCTGCTTGGGTAGTCCCAGATCTTTTCTGCTATTTGCTAACTGATGTCTGAAATCCCACAGCCTCAAACATTAGGCTCTAATCCTGTCAAAGCATTTTCCCTCTTCCTGTTAACATGAATAAAGGCTGGATCTTTGAGCTTCAAATAAGTAGTGGCTTTTGTATAATTGAATGAAAGGCAAGAGACCTGGTGTTCCCAGGAGATGGGGGCATTTTGTAGTCACTTAATAGAAGAAACTACAGCAAGAAAGGGAAGAACACAGGTAGGACTGCTTATTTAGACTATAATGTGAATGGTGTCCCCAGAAGTACCCAACACCATGGTGGAAGAGAATTTTGTATGTGTGTGTGTGTGTGTGTGTGTGTGTTTAACTGAAGACAAACTGAGGACATATTTTTCTTCTTTGTCAAATGCTTCTTATAGCAGTTTCCAAGGCATTTCCTTGGTCAATTTTAAAATGTGCCCTTCTATTACACTAGACTGAGTTTAAGGAGGTTTCTGCAACCTGAACTGACCCACTTATTTCTGAAAGTCAAAGAGACTTAACAACCTGTCCATGTGACCTCAGAGAATGTATGTGACATCAGTGCTCCATGTTATCCCATTCTTGTTAGAAAACGAAAATTAACAAACTATCAACCTCAGTAGTTCATAAATATTTCATTAAGCTTTGATTGTAATGGGAAAATTTGAAAAATTTGCCTAATATTGAAGTTATAAAAAATTAGTCTTTTAAAAATTGTTCCTACAGGCAACCTACTTTGAATTATTACTAAGCAGAAAAAACAAGGGCTGTGTTAGGGCCAGATGATAGAAACTGAAAGCTACATGTGGTTTTTCTAGCAAGCATTCCCAAAGGGGCCCTGGTGGCTAGGTACATGCTTTTGATTAAACTCACTGAATTTCTTCTATTGTGGCTACAATGCCTGGGCTGGTTACCAAATGTCTTCCTTTCATGGGGATTTGTGCATTAAAAATCATGGAAAGGTGCTTTCTGAAAGTGTCCTATTATATGAATGTTTTATAGTATTTTGAAAATGCTGACCATTTTGGGTAAGGTTTTTGAACTTCAAGATAATTACACCCAGTGTACATAGCATGGACATCTAGAGGTTAGCAAGATGGAAAGTATGTTGCAGGTGCCCATTCCTGAAGGTTCCTTCTCCTTGTGCTATGTGTGTAAGGCTCCGTTACTGGGCTTTGTTTTACTGACAATCAAACATTGGAGCCAAACTGCCTGGGCTGGAGTTCTGGCTCCATCACTCCTTAACTGCTCAACTTTGACAATTTGTTTAAGCTCTGTGTCTCAGTTTGCTTCTCTGATAGAAAGAGAATGATAACAATACTTTCCTTGTCAAATTGTTATAAAATTAAATGAGAGAATATATATATATATATATATATATATATATATATATATATATATATATAATGAGCTTGGAATCATGTGGCCTGTAATAAATTCTCAAGAAATATTTATTATTACTCTTGCCCTTTCTAATTTTCTCTTCCTAACCTTTCCCCTCAATCTTTCCTCTATCATTCTTATATCAAATGTGTCCTATTTCATCTCTGAGTTTCCTTCTAACTCTGAGTTTGAGATTCTAGGATTCTTTTACATGTCAGGCATTGCAATAGGTGTGCTGGGGAGTACGAACAAAGAGATGTGGTCTCTGCTCTCAGATTACAGCCGTGCAGAGGAGATTGGACAGCTAACTGCCACAGTAGGCAGAATGATATATGCTCTTACAGATGTATAAGGAGCATTGGTAATACAGGAAGAGAGAGGAAAGAAAAATTTCAATTGGAGAATGAAATATGATTTGGGAGAGCTTTTCAGTCATCTTGGCCTCTGCATTCCATTTTTTTCCTTTTTAAGATTTTCTTTCTTTATTTTAGAGAGAGAGAGAACTCGAGCAGGGGGAGGGGTAGAGGGAGAAGGAGAAAATCTCATGCAGACTCTCTGTGAGTGGGAAGCCCAATATGAAGCTCAACATGGGGCTCATGGCCCTGAGATCATGACCCTGAAACCATGACCTGAGCCCAAACCAAGAGTCAGAGGCTCAATGACTGAACCACCCAGGCACCGCTGCATTCTGTTTTGAATGAGGACATTTGAAGGTACAGGGATATGTGAGTAAAGGCTCAGAGGCCAGAAAGTGAAGAATGAGTCCGGACAACTTGAGTGAGTCTATGGAACTGGAATCTAGGGAATCATGCCTGGCAATTGCAGCCTAGGGGCTAGCGATTGCTAAAAAACTAGCATGACATACTAAGGCTTTGGAGTTTGTTTTACTGATAATAAGCACTCAAAAAGTTTAAACAAAAAGGGACAAAATCAGTCCTTGTTTCTTCTCTCTTTATTCCATTCTTCTGTTTCCTTCTTTAAAGGGTTGCTTTTCATTAAAGCAGTTGGTCAGCCCTACCTAGCCTTTCCCTCTGCCTCACATTAGTCTTGCTATGACTCCCTCTGGACAGGGAGTACTGTGTCTTCTGTTAAGGTGATTTATTATTCTCTGGGATCCTAACTTACATTTACATATTCTAAATGACAGCTGCAAGGGGAACATTCTTTATAATATATATTCTAGTGACCTGAACTTCTTCAGTGATTAGTTTTATTTTATTTTTTAAAAGACTTATTTACTTATTTATTTATGATAGACACAGAGACAGAGAGAGAGGCAGAGACACAGGAGGAGGGAGAATCAGGCTCCATGCCAGGAGCCCTAGGCGGGACTCGATTCCGGGACTCCATGATCGTACCCTGGGCCAAAGGCAGGTGCTAAACCGCTGAGCCACCCAGGGATCCCTGATTAGTTTTATTTTTAAAAGATTTTATTTATTTATCTGAGAGAGAGCTTGAGCACAGGAACAATGGGAAAGGGCAGAGGGACAGGGAGAAGAAGACTCCCCGCTTTGCAGGAAGCCAGATGATAATGATTTTGGACTCAGTGCCAAGACCCTGGCATCATGACCTGACACCTCCAACTGAGCCACCTAAGCACTCCTCAGTGATTAGTTTTGAATAAAAACATCGTAGATCAAATTTGCCTTGGGTCAAATGTTGGTAATGTGAACTAATTAGTGGATATTGGCTGATAGTAGCATAAAATAGGCATTTTCTTTAGAAATAGTGCTACCTTTTTGAGTACTTATAATCTGTAATAAGCACAAGCTTAAGGTAACACATATGGAAAAATTTGTGTTTTTTTTTAAGAGTTTATTTATTTATTCATGAGAGACACAGAGAGAGAGAGAGAGAAAGAGAGAGAGGCAGAGACACAGGCAGAGGGAGAAGCAGGCTCCATGGAGGGAGCCCGACGTGGGACTCGATCCCTGGTCTCCAGGATCACGCCCTGGACCCAGGGCAGCGCTAAACCACTGAGCCACCCGGGCTGCCCAAAAATTTGTGTTCTGAATCCATAGGAAACAACGTGATTTTCTGCTGAGACTACTGTACTTCCATGTAAATTTGATTCTTCAGTCAGTATTACAGTTTTGTATAAGAAATATAAAATTTCATGTTGCATGTTATGAGTAGAACTCTATTTAATGCCCCAAATTTAGCTATATTCTGTTAAAGTAATAAACCAGGAGAGCATTAGACCGAGGTGACTCTGATACCTTGGGGATGCGTGGAGGCAAACTGAAACCTAAACCAGAGTCAATGCAATTGAATTTAAGAAAACAAAACTTGAGACTAACATCACAAACAGCCAGCTAGGTTTTCCTCACTAGAGCAGCACATGAAGCTAGAGCCAATCAAATAATTTCTTTGCTTTGTTTCTGCATCTGCCCCATAAAAGCCTTCCTCCTAGCTTCCATCCACAGAAAGCTCCTAACTTATTTCAGCTTGGTGCTGCCTGATTTAAATGGATGTTTGCTCAAATAAACTCTTATAATTTTTTAAACTCTTATAAATTTTAATGGACTTCAGTTTTGTTTTTTTAAATATTGTATTTATTTATTCATGAGACACACACACACACAGTGAGAGAGAGAGAGAGAGAGAGAGGCAGAGATATAGGCAGAGGGAGAAGCAGGCTCCCTGCAGGAAGCCCCATGTGGGACTCAATCCCAGGATCCTGGGATCATGCCCTGAGCCAAAGGCAGATGCTCAACCATTGAGCCACTCAGGCATCCCAGTTTTTGGGTTTCCTATGCCCAGAAAGTAAGAACCAGCCTCCCCCACATCCCCCGCTCTGTGCCATGATTTTGTCTTCACAGCAAGTTACTTAACCTCCTTGAATCTGTTTCCTCATCTGTAAAGGAATGATTATAAAAGTAACTACCTCATAGAATTGCTGTGATTATTAAATTATGTATACACAGCTATTTGAATATGTTTGACACATGGCAAATTCCATGTTTCAGTGAATGTACTCTTTTATCCATAAGGATGAAGTTGTTTTCTGTACTTGGAAAATTCTCTTCATTCATTATTCCAGGATAATCTTTCTTTCTTTTTTTCTGAACTATAATTTTATTATTCTAGAGCAATTTTAGATTCATAGCAAAGGTGAGCAGAAATATAGAGAGGGTCCCTAACACTCCCTTCCTATACATGCAAGCCTTCTACTATCAGCATATACCACAAATGTGATATATTTGTTACAGTTAATGAACCCACGTTGAAAGGAATTGGATACATATATCATTCTATACTTGTCTGAACCCTTAGAATATACAACACCAAGACTGAACCCTAATACAAACTTGGACTTGGACAAACCCATGGACTTTGGGTGATAGTGATATGTTAATGTAGGTTTATTGGTTCTAACAAATGTGCCACTCTGGTGAGGGAGGTTGTGCATATGTAGGGGGAAGGGTATGTAGGAAATCTGTGTATTTTCCTCTCAATTTTGCTATGAACCTAAAATTTTTTGCTCTAAAAAAATAAAGTCTATTAAAAAAGAATGCTCTGAGCTCTACCTTTTCATCTGTTCCTTTCCCTCAATCTCTGGCAACCACTGATCTATTTACTGTCTCCAAATAGTTTTGTCCTTTCCAGGATGTTGTATGGTTGGAATCATATAATATATATAATTTTCAGATTACTTTCTTTAACCCGGTAACATGTATTTATGGTTCCTCCATATCTTTTCATGGCTTGATAGCTCATTTCTTTTTAGTACTGAATAAAAAATTCAATTTTGTGGATGTCCCACAGTTTATTAATTCATTCATTTATTAAGGGTATCTTGGTTGCCTCCAAGTTTTTGGTAATTATGAATAAAGCTGCTATAAACATCTGTGTGTAGACTTTTGTGTGCATACAAGCTTTTAATTCATTTGGGTAAATAATAAGGGGTATAATTCTTGGATTACATTATAAGAGTATATTTAGTTTTGTTAGAAACTGCCAAATTGTCTTCCAAAGTGGGGGTACCATTTTGTATTCCCACTAGCAATGAATACGAGTCCTGTTGCTCCACATCCTTGTCAACATTTGATGTTGTCAGTGTTTTGGATTGTGGTCATTCTAATAGGTATACAGTGGTGTGTCATTGTTTAATTTGAAATTTCCTAAGGATGTATGATGTTGAGCATCTTTTCATATGATTACTTGCCATCTATATATCTTCTTTGGTAAGGCATCTAGTTCCTTTAATCATTTTTTAAAGATTTTATTTACTTATTCATGAGAGACACACACAGAGAGAGGCAGAGACACAGGCAGAGGGAGAAGCAGGCTCCATGCAGGGATCCCGACGCAGGACTTGATTCTGGGTCTCCAGGATCACGCCCTGAGTCGAAGGTAGGCACTAAACCACTGAGCCACCCAGGCTGCCCCCTTTAATCATTTTTAATAGGTTTGTTTGTTTTCACATTGTCGAGTTTTAAGAGTTCTTTGTATATTTTGGATAGCAGTCTTTTATCAAATATGTCCTTTGCAAATATTTCTCTCAGTCTGTGGCTTGTATTCTCATTCTCTTGACCTAGGTCAATCTTTCAAGTTAAAAAAGATTGAAATAGGAAAAAAATTGTTTAACTAGAAACTTATCACAATAATGTGATGAGAAATAGCATTTGAGCAGCTAGAGAAGATTGTGGGGCTTATTTTTCCACTCTAAAATATTAAGTGGCTAGACTGTTTTTCTAGTCTTTTAAAAAACATTTTCATTTCAAAATAATTTCAGATGTACAGGATTGCAAAATTAGCACAGGGAGTTCTCCTTTACCTTTCCCCCTGCTTTCCTTAATGTTACCATCTTACATAACCATGGTACACGACCACTAAGAAATTACCATTGGAACAACACTCTTAGCTCAACTACAGTTCTATTGGCATTTGACCAGCTTTCCACTAATGCCCTTCTTCTATTCTAGGATCCAACATAGTGTATCACGTTGTATTAATTATCATGTCTCCTAGATTTCCTCTAATCTTTTGTGGTTTCTCTGTCTCTCCTTGTTTCTTGTGACTTCAACACTTTTAAGAATACCAGGTGGGTATTTTGTAGAGTAGCTCTCAATTTGTGTCTGTCTGATGATATCTTACTATTAGTTGGATTGGAATGATGGACTTCTGGGAAGAATACCACAGGAGCAAATTGGCTTTCTCATCTTGACATATAAATGGGTACATGATAGCAATATGACTCATACAGAGGATGTTACCCTTGATCATTTGGTTAAGGGGCTGTCAGGATTCTCCCCTGTGAAGTTCTAATTTTTCCCATTCCATTTTCTATTCATTAGAAACCAATCACTAAATCCAGATCACTCTAAAAAAAAAAAGGTGTAATTAGGCTCCACCTGCCAGAACCACAGTAATTAATAGCCACCACAATGCTTACAATACTTACTTATGGGTGATACTTTGAGGCTATGCTAATATCCTATTTCTCCTTAAAGTTCTGACCACTAAGTTAAGCATCCATCAGTGGAATTTCCCTGTGGCAATAATAACTATTGTAATATTCTAATGATGTTCTATTTCTCTTATTTCTTTTTTTAAAAAAGATTTTATTTAATTGAGAGGGAGAGAAAGAACACTCTTGAGAGAGACAGTGTGCACGAGAAGGGGGAGGGGCAGAGAGAGAGGGAGAAGCAGACTCCCCACTGAGCAGGGAGCCCTATGGGGGGCTCGATCCCAGGACTCTGGGATCATGGCTTGAGCCAAAGGCAGACCCCTAATCAACTGAGCCTCTCAGGGGTCCCAGGATTTCTATTATTATTCACCCTGAGACACTTTTGCTTATGAGGCAGGCACTGCTTCAGAGCTTTGGGGAAGGATTGCCTTCAGGCCAAAATATAATTCTCACTTGACCAATGGTTACCTGAAGTCATCTCAGTGTTGGTGGAGGAAGAAAACCTTTTATTTCAAGCATCATCTAAAAGGCATACAACCTGCCCCACATTGACCCTTTTTCTGGTTTTGCCAACTAGCTCAGACCTGCACTTCGACACCCTGATTAAGACCAACTCTGCCATCTGTTTGCGATGTCTTCTCAGCTGCTCCCATGGGAACTGGTGACAATCCCCCCTCCACTAGGAGCCCTGTTTGACCTGACTGTGAGAACAGCCCCAGTTGAGCCAGGCCTGGCTTTCCTGCCTGGCTGGTCTTCTTTGTCACCAAACCCATGCCAACTTTGGTTCCGAAAGTCTGGGTCTGTGATAGTCTACAGTCACAAATGTGGCTTGAAAGTTAAAACAGAGTATAGAGAAAACCAGATCCTGGTGGAGTTAGCAAATTAGCATATTTGTCTGAGTCAGTTTCACTTAAACTAATTAAGTTTCCCTTTGCTCACCACCCTTTGTTGGGTTTCCTCAAGTTTCTTGTGACTCAATGAAATACAAGCTTGTGGATTTCTTCGTATGTTGCTTAATAGATCAGCATGTCAGCAAATAACTTCTTTGCAGGGAGCTGGTGAAATGCAGGGGTGATGGACAATTGCTCAATGCCTAGAAAAAAAAAACACATCACCAAATAGGGCGGGTTGGGAAATGAGTACAGAGACATGAAAGCTTAATCTGCAATTCTAGGTTTTAATGCAGAGTGGATTAATATAAAAATGGAGAGCGTTCCTATTGATTTCTGAGAAAAAAATGTATCAGGCCTATTCCTTTTATGCGGTTTATTCATTAAGCATTGACAAAGACACCATTTCGCCATACTTAGGCTTTTCTTATCTGTCATCAGAGACAGAAATTGATTTTTTTTTTATTTGGGCCTGTCAAATCTGAATGATGAAAATAGCTAGCAAATTAGCTAAAAATTTACAGTGCTGAATGTGTGCCTTTTGCTGTTTGGCATAGTAAGACTTGAGATTTTAGAAAGAGGATCTGTGGAAAAGGCCTGGGTAAAAGGAAGAAGTCATTAAAGTTACAAAGCCTTAGCACTTTTACAGAAAATTGAACTTTAGGGAAGAAAAATCTGGTGGTATTTGTTACATGGTTGATTCTCCCCAGCTGGTCTGTTCAAATATTGAGCATCTTCCGTGTGTGGGAATGAAGTGATGGCAACGGCAATCCATAAGGTAGGTTTCCACGTGGGACTCACTTAGGGCTTTAGTGATAGGATTTGTGCAGAGCCTGAGAGCCTGCCTGCATCACTCTGCTTCTAGAGCATTCAGTGTTGTCTGCAGTTTTTCCCATTAGAATGAAATTTATATCTTTGCATCATTATTTGGATTTCTGAATTCCCCTGCCATCAGGACAGAGAAATATCTTAAACATTAATAGCTATTAAAACTCTAGGTTAATTGCTTCTCCCCCCACAGTGAGAAAAACCCACTAAAATAGAATGCATGTGCACTGGGCAGTGGACAATGATTACAAAGATGGGGATAGTTCTGCTGGAAGTGGAAGGAGGGGCAAAAATAAATATGCTGAACATTCCAGAGCAAGAGCTCATTCTCTTGGAATGGAAGATTCCATTGGCTCTGGAAGATTCAGATATTCAGGGGGGATGAATGAAAAATAGGTCTTTGTATCATATCAATATATTTTTGTATTCTTTCTTTTCTTTTTTACTACTAGCTGTACTTGCTGTTTCTTCTTTTTATTTTATTTTTTTTAATTTTTTTTAAATTTATTTATGATAGGCACACAGTGAGAGAGAGAGGCAGAGACACAGGCAGAGGGAGAAGCAGGCTCCATGCACCGGGAGCCCGACGTGGGATTCGATCCCGGGTCTCCAGGATCGCACCCTGGGGCTAAGGCAGGCGCCAAACCGCTGCGCCACCCAGGGATCCCTGTTTCTTCTTTTTAAAAGGCATTTAAAAAAAGAGGAGGCACTTGGTTGGCCCAATCAGTAAGCATCCAACTCTTGATTTCGGCTCAGGTTGTGATCTGAGGATCTTGAGATTGAGCCTCCACTGGGCTCCATACTGGGTGTAGAGCCTACTTAATATTCTCTCTCTCCCCCTGCCCACTCTGCTCTGCTCCTTTGCTACCACATGCTCTCTCTCTCTCTCTCTCAAAAATAATAAAATAAAATAAAATAAAATAAAATAATAAAATGCAATTAATATGATTGAAAGCATAGTGATAGCGGGAGAAATCATTTTACCCAGACATGGATCAGTTCTGCAAAAATCCCAGGCAATTCCAAAAATTTGTATTCTATAATATTATAAGTACTATACTGTTATTTAAAACTTCAAAGCTGTAGTCAAAACACAACTAAAATATCATATTATGTATGTTTTCTTTCAAAGGAATAAATTGATTAAACCTGAAGCAACCATTAACTTTAGGTAATCCTCTGCGTCTGAGATTTCAATGTTCCAAGAAGTACAAAGAACAAGGTCATGCAAAAATGGTTCCTTGTTTTGATTTGACATTCAAAACGTTTCATTAGACAATGGTGCCAGCTAGAGTTTTTATCTTTATAATCGTTCCTCCTTATCTGAGGCGACGGGTTCCAAGACCCCTCAGTAGATGTCTAAAACCATGGATAGTACCCAACCCTATCTATACTTTAGTTTTTTTCCTATACATACATACCTATGATAGACTTAACTTATAATTAGGCACAGTAAGAGGTGAACACCCAAACTAATAGTAAAATAGAACAATTATAACAATATACTGGAATAAAATGTGAATGTGACCTCTCTCTCTCAAAATGTTTTTTTTTTAAAGATATTTATTTATTCATGAGAGACAGAGAGAGGCAGAGATAGAGGCAGAGGGAGAAGCAGGCTCCCTGAGTGTGGGACTCAATCCCAGGACCCCGGCAAGGATCATGACTTGAGCCAAAGGCAGATGCTCAACCACTGAGCCACCCAGGTGTCCCTCTCTCTCAAAATATCTTATTGTAGGGTGCTAGCCCTTCTTGGGGTGCTTTGAGGTGAGAAAGCACCTGCATGTGGAATGAAGTGAGCTGATGACACAGGCTTTGTGATGTAACGTTAGGCTACCATTGACCTTCTGCTATAAGGCTGCATCAGGAGGAGGATCATCTGCTTCCAGACCCAGTTGACCTTGAATAACAAACTGTGGAAAGCAAAGGCCTGGATAAGAGAGGACTATTCTACTGCATTGTGACTTGTGTTTTAAGGATTTGTATTGTTTGGAGGTAAAGCAAAATCACTTTTCACAAATTGTGTGAGGAATAGTTGTTTGTCCTTAGTACAGAGTGCTGATGTTTGGTTTTCTCTCATTTCCTGCTTCTACTCTTAGCCCATTACATTCTATTTTCAGATAACAACTGGAGTAATCTAGAAATGTAAATAGGATTATTTCACCCTCTGCTTAACTTCCCATTGGTTTTCTTATATTTAAAATTTGAACTCCCTTGCTTGTGACATGGAGCTGGAAGGAATGAGTCCTTTCTCACCAGCCTTATCTCATGACACTTTCCCATTCACTTACTTGGTTCCAATCACACAAACATCTTTCTGTTTCTAGATAAACTGACTGCTACATACCCACCTTACGGCTTTACAGTTGCTATTCCTACTGCCTAGAAACCTCTGCTCCCCGATTTTTGCATGACTAGCTGCTTAATCAGGTTCCACTCAAATGTATCTCCTCCCAGGAAAGGTCTTCTTTGCTCTCAAACCTAAGAGTACCCAGTGTACATCATGTCACCCAGATTTTTTTTAATACTATTTTTCATTATCTGAAGTTATCGTGTTCAATCATCTGTTTACTTTTTGTCATCCTTCAACAAGAATGTAACTTGATGGAGGAGAAGCATTGTTTGTCTCTTTTCCTTCCATACTTCTGGATTGATGACAGTCTGGAGTCATGTAAATATTTCTTGAATGAATATATTAATAAATTATTTCTTCTTTTCTTAGTTGGTTCATTGACAACCCATAGAAACTGCACAGTAGTAAAGTAGATGTATTTCTTTCTTTTTTTTAAGATTTTGTTTATTCATGAGAGACACAGAGACAGAGGCAGAGAAATTGGCAGAGGGAAGAGCAGGGGAGATCCCCTGTCAGAAGCCCAATGTGGGACTTGATCCTGGGGCTCCAGGATCACGACCTGAGCCAAAGGCAGATGCTCAACCACTGACACCCAGGTGCCCCAAGTGGATGTATTTCAACTAGTTTGTCTCTCTCTCTACAGAGAGATTGGCAATTACCATTACCAACTCCTAGCAGATTAGGTTCCTCTGGCCTCTGACCTAGTAAGAGTAGACCTTTGTGTAAAAAAACAAACAAACAAACAAAAAACAAAAAAACAAAAGCTACTGGTTCGTTAAGAATATGGTCTCTTCTGATTAGTCAGCCAGACAATATAAATTACTAATTAAATAAAATACAAATTAAAAAGAGGGATAGAAGGGAGTTCAACATGAGTTGGAGAGTAGACGTAATGTATAGATTAGCCTAGAGAATTCTCATTCTCATTGTTGATGCCAAGAGATAGGCCTGTAACCCGAAGGGACATTGACAGAGAGCCTGGCAGTGACTCTCTGATGCTTTCTAAATGTACCAGGGAAACTGAAGAATGTGAGGCATATGGTGAGGGAGCCAATTTGTGTGTTTAACCGGCATTTAATATGGAATAAGAAAAATTTCCGACAAAAGAAAGGGTTGGGGATGCAGTGATAGAGAGATGTCTGGAGTGTTGGAAAGCGAGTCTCTTTGTGTGTAGCCTAGGCAGTAACATGTGGCTAAAACAGATGCTAAGAGTCTTCTGAAAGGGAGAAAACGTTTCTAAAAATAGAGGTTGTGTTTAGAGGGAGAAAGGGACTAACTCAAGGGTGGTCTTTAATTAGGGGGAGAAATGGAATATAGTGTAGGGAGGAAATAAAACTCCAGCCATTGTTGGATAGCAGTTAATAGAGTCAAATGTTTTCTTTTCTTTTTTTTTTTAGTCAAATGTTTTCTTTTTTTTTCTTATTTAGTTAATTATTTGAGAGAGAGAGCATGAACAAGGGAGGGGGCAGAAAAGCAGAGACAGAAGCAGGTTCCCCACTAAGCAGGGAGCCCAATGCGGG
Source organism: Nyctereutes procyonoides (assembly GCF_905146905.1). Taxonomy (NCBI): domain Eukaryota; kingdom Metazoa; phylum Chordata; class Mammalia; order Carnivora; family Canidae; genus Nyctereutes; species Nyctereutes procyonoides. The sequence goes on along the minus strand of NW_026575052.1, from coordinate 75,009,757 downwards.
GCTTGATCCCAGGACCTTGGGATCAGGACCTTAGCTGAGGGCAGATCTTTAACTACTGAGCCTCCCAGGTGCCCTAGAGTTGAATGTTTTCTGTCCACTGGTCACCATCCTAAGCCACAATGTAGAGACGGGTAGCACAGAACTACCAAACAATAACCTCCCTGGGCAACTGAACCCTTCTCAAAAGCCATGGGCAAGACTTTTAAAACCTAGGATCCATGACTGAACTTGGAAATGTGGGAATGCCTGAAACACATGTTTGTGATCATTCCCACGTGTATTTATTTCTGGAGAAATTTTTTGTAACTTTTTCTTGGATTCCTAAAGGGGTCTGAGATTTTTAAAAGGGCAAGATACGCTGCTGGATGGCTTTGCTGATGCTACACTTTTGGTGAGAAAGCTCTCCCACTTTCCCTGAGGTGGTGACAATCCAAGGGACTTTAACAAGGGGGCAAAATAGGTACTAAAAGTCTTTCTATGGCTTGGTAAATCGATGACCAATCCTGCTATGTTGAAAGTAACTCTGGCTATCCAGAGACTCCAAAAAACAGTTCCTGTTGCTTTATGAATATGACTACGTAGATTTTGGCTGATGGACAAATGACTCATTGCCCTTGAAAACACTATGGAAAAGCTATGCTTTGCATCTGTCTTGGGAATAAATTTGCTTTTGATTGACATTGTGATGGCAAACAATTTAAAGTAAAGGAAGACAGAATGTCATCTTTGGGGGCAGATACTAGTATGAGAAGTCAAAAGTGTGAGGGAAGTGCTTTTAAAGAGGTGCTATTTTTCTGTGTTCTTTTATGCCACTGTAAGCACAGGAAAAACATTTTTATTTTTACTCTTATTTAAAAGTCAGTGATTGCAACATTCATTGTAAGTGAAAAAAACACTGTTAACCTGGATACACAGGGTTTGGTAATAAATGGTTTAGGGGACCCTGTAACTTTAATTATTGTCAAAATTTCAAATAACTGAACTGTGTGTGTGTGTGTGTGTGTGTGTGTAATACTATTTTGTGAAAACTCACAAGTACTTATTGGAAATTCCTTATAAAACATCAGATGCTTATTTTCCTGGAGCATTGACCTCAAAATCTTTAATTTATTGGCTAGAATGAATTGTTCTAGTACCAAGATACATTTACGACTCTTTTAATTCAGTTGGTATATTTGGTATATGCAGATGATATATTAATTAAAAAAAAACATGAGGGAGGATTTTTCAGGCCTGAAAGAATCCAAGCCTCTTCATTCAGGGAGTTGCCTTGACACCAGGAAAATCAGATTTCATGAATATAGCTTGATATTATCCTTTAACTTGATATTTACCCTAGGAAGATAAGATGGGAAAACAACACATCCAATTCAATAATAGATAAGAAACACACACTTTTTCTTTTCTGAGAGCTATGCAACCTTTGGGTCAATTTGGATGTTTAGAGAATTTTTCTTTTGTACTTGTGGGAATTTTAAAGATATATATATCTCAAAGAGTTTATATCAAACAGAATGACCTACTTAAAATAGAAAAAAAAAAAAAGAACAGTTCCACTCTTCTGAGCCAGCAGAAGCTGAAATTCCTTGATACTATTCTTCTCTACTGAGTGTCTCACTTCAGAGCTTCTCTTTTAATTTTCTTGACACTTCTCATTTCGGAGGGACTAAAACGCATCAGCTGAAACACCCCTTCAAATGTGTATGGGAGATTCTCTCCAGGATACTTCTTGGACTCTTCACTCGGTGTTATTATCTGATAAGAAAGGAGCTACATCCAGAAGCCCACACTGTCACTCAAGCTCTCTCCATGCCAGCTATCCTTGAAAGTGACCTAACAGTGCGGATCCGTGCCCGCTGCTCTGGGGACACCTCTGCTCCCTGGCTCACTGGAATCCATAGCAAGGCTCTGCTGTGCTCAGTGACCCAGTTGCCATTTGGCTTCGGTCAAGCTTCAGGATTTAAGATTTTGTCACCTTCTTAGTCTCAAATGTCCACATCACCATGTCATTCCCTACTTCACTGTAACTACTTATGCCTCACAGAACCCAGAGAATATAGAGGACCTGGAGAGTGTAGAAAAGTCTTCACAAAGGTGAATAATCTGACTTTTAAGAACTATACTTCCTTACTTTTTAGTATTCATTTCTTTGAGAACTTTTGCTGTTTTCCAGATTTTACATGGCCAATGTGAGAATAATCCCCTTTACTGAGCTTTCTAACAAGTTGTAAATTTATTTGAACAGATCTTTGAACCTATTGCTATTTAATTCTGCTTGTTTTCTCTGGGAGCCAAGAGGGAAGAGGAGAGAGGGAGAGACAGAGAAATATGTGTGTGTATGCATGCCCTCGTATACGTACCACCCATGAGAAACTGGTGTTCAGAATTGTACAATTTTTTTGAGATATAACTGGTATATAACATTGTATTAGTTTCAGGATTACAACATGATGATTCAATATTTGTATGTATAGTGAAATGTTTGCTACAGTAAGTCTAGTTACCATCCATCGCCACGCATGGTTACACATTTTTTTCTTGTGATGAGAACTTTTAAGACCTATCCTTATCAATTTTCAAATTTCAGATGCAGTATTATTAACTATAATAATGCTGTGCATTAAATCTCTAGGACTTCTCTATTTTTAACCAGAAGTTTGTACTCTTTGACCACCTTTGTACATTTTTCCCACTCCTTACCCCAGAATTCTAGAACTTACAGGCCTATTTTGCACATGCCCAATTATTGTATCAGAAATCTCTAGTTCCTTTATGTTTTTTTAAATTGAAAATTTCAGTCTAAAACATGATTTCCTTAATCATAGCCTTCCCTTTATAGACTATTTTAATCTTAGAAAACATGCACTAATTTATTTATAGACTACAAATTCAATAATCCTATGAAATCATGTTATTAATCATGATGTTTTGAGTAGATATAGGAGAACTTGGTCAAACCAGAGGTGGTTTTTCTAATACCATTCTCAATGTGGCTAGATTTTTTTTTTAAATTATTTATTTATTTATTTATGAGAGGATCACGACCCAAGCCAAAGGTAGACGCTCTACCACTGAGCCCCCCACGTGCCCCATGATGAGATTAATATGCAGTCTTATATAGAAACTGCAGACCTCTGCTGACAGAAGGGACAGAGTGAGGCAGAAACCTGCTATCTAGTGGCTCAGGGACCTGTTAGAAACTGACTCCATTTAACGTAGCAAATTTAAGAAAAAAAATAACAGTGCTTCAGAATCCATCTAGAAATATCAAAACTCTCCATAAAAATAAAAATCTTTACTTATAAGATCTCAGAACATGAAATTCTATCAATTATAATTTTCTCCGTGTAAGACTGGGAGTGATTTACTCATATTTGGAAGCTGAAGTGACTGTCAGGCTGCTAGGGAGTGAGTTTTCTCTGGTGAGTGTCAGTCAGGACTTGCTCACTCTGTGAGAGAACCCTCCTATGCTTGAACTCATGCCTGAAAAATATCTGAGAGAACTTCAGTGACTTATTCTGTGTTTGTTCCTCTCAAATCTGAAATTCTAATCACGATCTTTGGAATCAGGCCCACCGCATATTCAGGTATTCTCAAAAATAGGTGGACTCTCCTTCTAGCTTGAGATGTTGACCTGAGTCATAAGCAAACCATGTGGGCAAGTGGTCTGGTTGGAGGGCTTACTCAGTCTCTAATCATTTGCAAGATATGATGTGCTCTGAGGAACCAGCAAATAGTAATCAGACCGATATTTATCCACCATTGTAATTCTGAAGGTTTTCAAATGAAAACCTCGGTAATCCTATAAAATGATTTATTATTAAACCACTATGATTTTGTACTTCATAAATATATAAGCATGCATACGGAAATTCATTTTGATAGAAAATTCATGTCTTTTTAATCAGAAAATTGATGTCATTTATTATATCCCAAGTATCATTCTATTAATCCTTTCTGGGAAGCCCAGAAGTAAGCTGATCAAAGAAAAGAGCACTACATTATAAAATCATAAATTTTATGTCTGATATGAAAGAAGCTATACTGTAAAACGGGAAAAAATAAATGCCGTTATCTTTGAAGCAAAGATTTTAGAAATGATTCCCTACTCTTACTAAATTAAAAGATAACATGTCTTGATCAGAAAAAAATCACTCCTGGGGCCACTTTTCCTTTCCTTACCTCGGAGGATTTTTGTGAGGATAGAGGAGGAAAATGTAAAACGTTTTATTCATTCTTTCAAAAAGTTTTACTGAATGCTCATTTTATGGAAGCTTCTAATAGCGAGTCTAGTCTATAAAATATCAAATCTATGAGAGCGGTTTACATATCAATGCATTATATCTGTTTTCTTTCACCCAACATGGTGCCTTTGTACACATACACACCCATGCACAGGAAAAGAAGGGGGAAAGGAACTTCTTTGTTAACAGTGACCACATATAATGTCTTTTCCATTCCCTTTGCTATTTCTTCAGTGCAGTCTGGAACAACCTGAGCATGGAAATCTTCCCTAATAAGTGGGTGACTTCCTTAAATTTGGAAGTGTCCTTTGGATAGGATGCTTTAAGTTACCAAAGTCTTATAGAAATCCCTGCAGTTGGATGGAGCTAGAACTGAACTGAAATTCTGGCTTAGTATTGGTTTCATCAGTGTAGCCTTTACTTAAAATCGAGGAAGCTAATGTCTGTTCACCTGGTGGATAAAAGCATTTATTAAACGAAATCAGTTGTATGAAGTACCTGGCATCTTGCTCAATAGTGCAGGGGGGCCTGACCAAGAGTGTTGAGGGTCTTTTCAAGATGCAAGAGCCCTGTCTTTTGTTAGATGGGGTGTAAGATGGTGGGGTGTGCCTTTAAACTGTGAGTCCCCTTGATTTGCACTGGAATCATTTGGGTGGGAAAATATTTGGTACTTAAGTAAACTGATAATTATAAACATCCAAGAGTATGTAACAAAGGAAACCTCTCAATGAACTCAAGACACTGTCAATGCTATTCAACCAAAGTCCACCAAGATACACATCTTTAGATGGAGGCAGGGACACACACTTTGGGGACAGTGTGGTGTCTCAGTAAGAAGTAGTAAGGAAGGACTTATAGCATTTAGGGCTGTCCTAAGGATTTGGGGATGGTTTAAGAAAGCAGAGCTTTATTTTAGATCTGCTGCTGTCAGGGAGAGGGTGTTGGTGTAAAGAGGGAGATGTCTATGACTAGGTATTATATTAGTCCGCTAAGGCTGTCTGGAACATTTGCCAACGTCACCAAGCAATTCTCCAATTCTCAGTGGACACCAACTGGGTATCCTACAGATTTAACTTCATTCTCACACCATCCTTATGGAAACAGCATCAGATACTTCATATTAAGAGCTCAGTCCCACAAAGCTGACTCCATTTTAGATGCATTCAAATTGTCACCTGTATTTCTGAATGACTGACTATAAATCGGTTTCCCTCAGCTTCCTCTTAGGGTTTGCTAACTTGCTGTCATAGCTCACAAAACTCAGGAGAACATTTACTTACTTTATCAGTTTATCATAAAGTTTACAGGTGGACATCCAAGTGAAGAGGTACAGAGAGTGAGTTCTGGAAGGGTCTCAAGAGCAGGAGCTCCTGTCTCCATGAAACTGGGGTGTACCACTCTCCAGGTACATGACATTCACAAGCCCAGAAGCTCATCAAATCTTGTTGCTGAAGAGTTCTTGAGCCTTTAGGTTTGATCTCCTGCCTGCCACTCTCCTACCTTTCCCAGTAGTTGGTGGCTGGGGCTGAAATTCCAACCCTATAATCACTTGGTCTTTCTAGTGACCAGCTCCATCCTAAGGCTATGTAAGGACCACATCTTAAGTCATCCCATTAGCATAGCCTCAAGTGTGCTCCAAAGTGTGTCTTGCTATGAATGGCAAGACACACTGTCACTTAGGGGACCACTAGAATTTTAGTTCTGTGTCAGAAACCAGGATGAAGACCAAATATATTTCCTATTATACCGCAGGCTGCTATAACAAATTATCACCAATTGGGTGGCTTAAAAACAGGATTTATATCTTCACAATTCTAGAGGCTAGAAGTCTAAGAGCAAGATGTTGTTTGGGTTGGTTTCTTCTGAGGCCTCTCTCCATGCTTTGTAGATGGCCATCTTCTCTTTTCGTCTTCACATGGTCTTCCCTCTGTCTCTCTACTCTAATCTTCTCTTATAATGACTTTATCATATTGAGTTAGGTGACCTAATTTTAACTTATCTCTTTAGAGATCTTACCTCCAAAAATAGTTACTTCTGATATCCTGGGGTTTAGGGCTTCAACATATGAATCTTGATGGGTCACAGTTCATCTCATAAGAAATGTCTTAAATAATCTTACCCAGAAGTTCAGACTAGGGTAAGGTATTTACTCATACTAGTTGGGATAGGGATCTTTGGTCCTTAATGTGGCTTTGCCAATGTTCATGTTTTGTTGTGTTAGACACACATGGTGATCTTGTTTTTGTCTTGATCCATCATGGCCATAGAACATCATTAAAAAAAAGATTTTATTTATTTATTTGAGGCAGAGAGAGAGAGATCGTGTGAGCACAAGTGGGGGCAAAGGGCAGAGGGAGAGGGAGAAGCAGGCTCCCCACTGGGCAGGGTGCCTGAAGCAGGGCTTAATCCCAGGACCCGGGATCATGACCTGAGCTGAAAGCAGACTCTTAAATGATTGAGCTACATAGGTGCCCCTGCACCCAGAAGTACACCAAGTCCTACGTGGGAGTGCCAGGCCAACTTGTGGATGCCAGGGACTGCTTTTCTCTTTCTTGGCATCATAAAAAAAAGAGGACAGACTGAAATACAACACCAGTTCATATTGCTACCCTTACCAATTTAAGACTATGTATCTTGGCCAGTACAACATAGGGAGTTTTTCCAAATAGGCTGGCACCTAATAAGTGTGAATAAAAACCTCTTCCTAAGCAAGATAAATGGATAAATACGAAATTGCAATGAAAACCACGATGCTAAACTATATCACAAGACTCTTGCATAAGATGACTTATTAAAAACTGAAATAAGAAACAAAATGATGGAAGAAACAAAATAAGAAACAAAAACAGGGAAGGCTGAGCAAGTACTGCTTGAGTGAAGGATGAGCCTGACACCATAGACATGGTAACAGGATGAGAGTCAGGGTCATAGAGGGAGGAGCTTGGGCTTTAGTGGCAGGACTTAATTTAAACCTTGACTTTTCTCCTTATTAACTGGGTTGCTTAGCTTCTTTGAGCCTGTTTCCTCACCTATAAAACAGATATCATACTAATACTTCAAGGGTTATTGTGAGGAACAGGAAGGGAAAATGCATGTGAAGAACTGAACCTACCATACTGCCTGACACACAATAAATATAATAGTAGTGATGATGATGATGATGATGATGATGGGGAGGAGGAGTCTTCCTTACTCTTTTTTGTTCCTCATTCTCCAGATACAATCTTTTGGCAAATCTTATGAGCCCATACCTTTAAAATTTATAATGAATCTGGCAGCTTCACCATCTTTTCTTTCCCAGTCCAGGTCATCATAAATCTCTTGCATGAACTATTGTACACTCTTCCCAGGTGGTCCACCTACTTCTGTTCTTGCCTCTCTGCTCCCATACCACAGTTTGTTATCCTCCTAGAGTAAAATTGAACCATGGTACAGCTCTATTTGTCCCAACTCCAGAATAAAAGATGGACAGATGACAAGTAAGTGTGTGAAAAGATGATGAACATCCTACATCATTGGGGAATTACAAATGAAAACAACAATGAGATACCACTATAGACCTCCTAGAGTGGCCCAAATCCAGAATGCTAACAGACCAAATACTGGTGGAAAACTAAACATTCTCTTACCCTATGATCAGTAATTGTGCTCTTTGGCAGTTACCTAAATGAGTTAAAAAGGTATATCCCAACAAATCCCTGCACATGAATGTATATAGAAACTTTTCTCACAATTGCCAGAACTTGGAAGCAACCAAGATGCCCTTCAGGATTAACAAGCTGGACAAATAAACTGGTAAATCCAGACAATGGAGTATGATTCAGTGCTAAGAAGAAATGAGCTATTGTGTCATGAAAAAATATGGAGGAAACTTAATTACTTACCACCAAGTGAAAGAAGTTAGCCTGCATACTACTATTTGTATATATTAGATATTTCATTATAGAAATTTAAGTGTTCTGTCTTTATGTATGTTATTACACCTGCCTTATACAAATTCCAAAGTTGACAGTATGCCCAGGCAGAGACACTTAAATATATTTAAATGTCAGGAAGCTTCCAGCTCCTGAGTGCTGTGAATTCTGAGGTCTATAGTAAGGATACTGGTTATTACCTTAAAATTCTGCTTAAGAATAACTTCCTTGGGCACCTGCGGAGCTCAGTCACTTTAGTGTCTGCCTTCGGCTCAGGTCATGATCCTGGAGTCCTGGGATCAAACCTGGCGTTGGGCTCCCTGTTCAGCAGGGCCTCTGCTTCTTCCTCTGCCTCTCCCCTGACCCATTCTCTTACTCTGTCTCTCTCAAATAAATCTTTTTTTTTTTTAAAGAATAGGGGGATCCCTGGGTGGCTCAGGGGTTTGGTGCCTGCCTTCCCCCCAGGGCGTGATCCTGGAGACCCGGGATCGAGTCCCACATCAGGCTCCCTGCATGGAGCCTGCTTCTCCCTCTGCCTGTGTCTCTGCCTCTCTTTGTCTCTCTCTCTCTCTGTCTCTTATGAATAAAGTCTTCAAAAAAATAAAAAAGAATAACTTCTCATCCTTAACAACTGTAAAAAAAAGTGATAATAGTGAATGCTATCACTTGGAGGACATTAACAAAAGGAGATTTCAGAGATATTGCAACTGTATTAAACTTTCCTGTATGACTGTATGATCTGAAAACAAGTTTAAATAAGCTACCCTTGGAGTTTAGCATTGGGGTCTGAAGGTGAAAAAGACATAAAGAATATGTCAGAACAATAGCAAAAGTCTGAGACATTGTTTTTGTGTGGAAAAATCCTCATTGCTGTGCAGAAATCTCTAGAAATGTTATACTCTAGGGTTTGAGAGACTGAGGTGAAGCAATAAAAAAATAAACTCTCTTCTGGAAGAAACCCGAGCTGAAAACTGATGAAGTAAGAATAGTGCTGAGGTTCAGCTGCATTTTTATCTCACATGCCCACCTGCATTCAGATTTGACCAGGTCATGAGGTAAAATGGGTTTGTGTGGTCATGCCTGGTGGCCATTTATCTCCATAATGAACCCACTCAATGACACAAAGGCAAGGAGAGGGTAAATCAGGCCATTTCCAAATGTGATTTTCTAATTTGCCTAAAAGCCGGAGACCCTGTTTGACAATTGACTAGATAATTCTCCTGACAAATTATGTTAATGATATATTTATTTAATTACTTGCTAATACGTATGGATTATTCATACACCACTGTGGTCCACGAATAATACAAAGCAACCTAATGAGGATATTTATTTGTGTATTTATTAAAGATTTTATTTATTTATTTGAGAGAAGGAGAGTACAAGCAAGTGGAGGAACAGAGGGAGAGGGAGAAGCAGAATCCTTGCTGAGCAGAGCTCCACTCCATCCCAGGACCCAGAGATCATGATCTGAGCAGAAGGCAATGGTTGACTGAGGCACCCAGGCATCCCTTAATCAGGAGATCTATATAGTTCCTCACATTTAATGTGTTTAGCAAGTTTCATCAGTTCTTACAATAAGGCTGTGAGACCAGGATCAACAGCTCACTTTCACAGCTGGAGGAGCTGCAGTCCACAAAGATTGGTCGACCCGCTCAGTTGCGGGGAGGTATTGGTATTGTCTCCTTGCTAGGGGGGATGGTGAAACAGAAAAGAAGCTGATTGCTAAAGAAGACGTACCCAGTTTAAGGTAGGATTTAGAGGTGGGATTTGAACTCAGATTTACTGACTTCAAAGGACTGTCATCAATCACTGTGGTTTATTATTTCCTCAAAATGTTTTTCTGAAGATTCTAACCAATAAAAAAAGAATCATTCAGTTGATCCATGTTTCCAAATACTATTTTTAGAACATGGATGCAATTTAGAGTAGATTTCAAATTCTTCTGATGATATGAGACATTCCATTTTTATTTCCAAAGTCTTGTTCCTATAAGAGAATTAATAATAAGAAAATTCCGAATATATTCCGGATAAATTCCGAATAAATTCCGAATATAAGAAATAAGAAAATAAGAAAATTCTGCTTATATTTACTTGTGTGGTTTTACCCAGTAAATTCCAAGAGAAAGTTAACCTTGGTAGAAAAACATCTGCTGTTTTATCTGTGGAGAAACCCTGAGTCATTGCAGTTGATTTCGAAAAGAGTTCAAAATAGTGTGTTAACCTTTACTGTTCATTGTATGCTCTCGACAAATGTGTTTTCAACCTGACAAAATAGAATTGATTACCTGTGACTCATTTTTTTACTATTAAAATGTAAATGTACATTAGTTTTCAGTGCATTATAGAAGTTGAAATAAGAATATAAGAAGTGACAGTGGAAAATTAACTCTGGATGCTATCCCATTTAGAATTTGAATTTCTTTTAGATGTGAGGAAAAGTCCAAACTGGTCTTGGAAGACATTCTCTGAGAGCTATTTACCATGTATTTAGTCAAAGTAAATACATGAATGAACTGTCTGCTTTTTGCTGAATACTAAATAGTGATGGAATATTATCGTACTAACACCTATTTCTCCTGGCCACAAGGTTTTGAGACTAAGAATCCCCTAAGGCTGACCCCGGCACTCTGCAGTTCAGTTCATGCTCCTCCAGGGGTCACTGGAACCTAGCCTCTCTAATGTTCTTCCTCTGTGAAGTGGAATAGGTGGTGCTTGAGATGTGACTATCATGAATCTTCTTGTTGCACTTGATTATCTGGGTCGTCACACTTCTGAAATGCTTGCCTGGGGGACTCCCTAAGAATCTGAAGCCTAGAACTATACCAGTGGTTCACTAATCCTGCTCTGATGCCAGGCTAACCCAGCTGCTCATACCTGGGCCAGATGCCTCTGTGTGGGTGTCTCAGGCTTCAGTCTACTGCAATGGGTGATGATGACCTTTATCTTTTTCACAGTTTCCTTCTGTTGTGGACACTCCTTTTAGAATGTAAAACTGATCCCCTGTACCATTCTGATGGTTCTCAAACATGGTTGAGAAACCTCCAGCATGCATCAGCCCCATTTCTCTGGATTTTGGTGATTTTTTTTCCCTTATATTTCTGGCAAATCACCTTCCTAGGATCCTGTCAACAGATTAGACATAGGTCTTGTCAAAGCTTTTACAACACATAGATATCAAGCTTTTTCATTGGCAGTGGTATAGTGTAGATTTCTCTAAGTACATTGTGGAGAATTAAATTGGAAATGTTCTTCTTTTTTTTTGTAAATTTATTTTTTATTGGTGTTCAATTTGCCAACATATAGAATAACACCCAGTGCTCATTCCATCAAGTGCCCCCCTCAGTGCCATTCACCCAGTCACCCCCACCCCCCGCTCTCCTCCCCTTCCCTCACCCCCTAGTTCGTTTCCCAGAGTTAGGAGTCTCATGTTCTGTCTCCCTTTCTGATATTTCCCACTCATTTTTTCTCCTTTCCCCTTTATTCTCTGTCATTATTTTTTATATTCCCCAAATGAATGAGACCATATAATGTTTGTCCTTCTCCGATTGACTTACTTCACTCAGCATAATACCCTCCAGTTCCATCCACGTCGAAGCAAATAGTGGGTATTTGTCATTTCTAATGGCTGAGGAATATTCCATTGTATCCATAAACCACATCTTCTTTATCCATTCATCTTTCGATGGACACTGAGGCTCCTTCCACAGTTTGGCTATTGTGGACATTGCTGCTAGAAACATCGGGGTGCAGGTGTCCCGGCGTTTCATTGCATCTGCATCTTTGGGGTAAATCCCCAGCAGTGCAATTGCTGGGTCGTAGGGCAGGTCTATTTTTAACTCTTTGAGGAACCTCCACACAGTTTTCCAGAGTGGCTGCACCAGTTCACATTCCCACCAACAGTGCAGGAGGGTTCCTCTTTATCCACATCCTTTCCAACATTTGTGGTTTCCTGCCTTAATTTTCCCCATTCCCTGGTGTGAGGTGGTATCTCATTGTGGTTTTGATTTGTATTTCCCTGATGGCCAGTGATGCGGAGCATTTTCTTACGTGCTTGTTGGCCATGTCTGTGTCTCCCTCTGTGAGATTTCTGTTCATGTCTTTTGAAATTGGGAATGTTCTATAACAATTAGAGAAAACAAATCAGAACCTAATTATAAAAGAGTTACACATGAAACAATTAAATATTAGGAAAAACTCAAAATAAAACATTAAATTTAAGGGTGGCGTATAAACTTCCAGTTATAAGTCCTGGAGATATAAGGTATAGCATGGTGACTACAGTTGATAATACTGTATTGTGTATTTGAAAATTGCTAATAGAGTAAATCCTAAAACTTCTGATCACAAGAAAAATAATTGTAATTGTGTGTGGTGACAGATGGCAACTAGATTTATTGTGGTGATCATTTTTTAATGTATACAAATACATATATACAAATATATACACAAATATATATACAAACATTTTATAATACATAAAATCATTGTTATACACATGAAATTAATATAATGTTGTATGTCAATTACATCTCAATGAAAAAAATAGAATAAATATAAGGTGAGAAAGATAGCATGTAACAAGCATTTTTTTTAAACCAAGTAGTTTTAGGTTTATGTCTAGGCATGTTGAAAGTCTGAATGATTCACACATAATATTGTCTTTAAAACTGGCCTATTTTACTAAGAATGTATTGGTTGAAACTTTTGCCTAATGACTGGGAAATGGATATTCATTGTGAGAGCCCAGCCATCAATAAGACCTTCGTGAGGTTTTGATTTGAAGAAGCACTATACTCAGTATTGACTTTGCTTTTGGAATCTAGGGCACAGCTGAAATTGCTTAGCGCCAATGACTGACTGTCTCATCTGGAGTAATCTTCTCACAATCTTTTTTTGACCTAATAGATATTTCAATCTCACACATTCGCCAAACAGACATCAGCTCTCTTCTCTTTCCATTGTCTCCTTGAAGAGAACTGATAGTTCTTTGAAATTCGAAAACGACAACAAAATAGCAAACTTTAGTTCTAAAAAGTAGTGTAGAACTAAGACTATAGCTTAATATGATATAACTTGCTCATATACCACATTTTAGAACCCTTGTTATGTGCTCATAAATGGCCTAATTTAGCATTGAAAAAAATAATAGTTTTGTTTATTGTTCAGTAGAAAGACATTTGGGTTATTTCTAGTTTTTGGCAATTATGAATAAAGCTGCTAAAATTGGTATGCTAGTTTTTAACAGAAAATATATCAGTAGTTATGAGGAGGGGAGTTGGGGTAAAAATTGACTACAAAGACAAAGGGGAATTTTTTGGGGAAAGGATGGTTAATGGAATTATTCTGTATCTTGATTGTGGTACAGACTGAACAACTGTATGTACTTGTCAAAACTCAAAGCTGTTCACTAAAATGAGATTTTTACTATATGGAGATCATTCCTTAATATAAAAAAAAGGTAATAATTTTTATTTAGTTGTTCTCTTACTGCATCACTCTCTCTGAAAGTATCAAGGACATAGAGTGGAAAAGAGTACAAGAGGTTAAGAAAGGAATTATATAATCATATCATACAAATGATATTACAGATAGAAAATGTTTATAGAGAGATGACTGGGTGGCTCAGTGATTGAGCATCTGCCTTCGGCTCAGGGCGTGATCCCAGAGTCCTGGGATCTAGTCCCACACTGGGCTGGCTCCCTGCAGGGAATCTGCTTCTCCTTCTGCCTATGTCTCTGCCTCTCTTTGTGTGTCTCATGAATAAATAAATAAAATCTTAAAAAAAAAGAAAAGGAAATGTTTATGGAGTGAAATAGAAACATTTGCTCTCTGTGCTTAAGAAGGATGGTGTGGTATTGTGAAAGACACTGCTATGCGTATCTTAAAACCATTTTATTTACCTCCTGGGCACACTATTGGATGATAATTTTCAGCCTCCCTTGCAATTATGTCTGGTCATATGACTAAATCCTGTAGAAGTTTTCATGCCACCTCCAAGTTTGGCCCATAAAAATTTAAACTCTACTCTTTCTCTTCCCACAAATTCTGGTTGGATGCAGAAGATCCATTAACATATTTAAGTTTCTGTGGACTTAACTGGAATTACTAAGTAGAAGCTACCTGAGTCCTTGAATCATATGGAAGGAAACCTTCGATTGGACTATAATGAGAATAAAAAAATAAACTTTTGTTTTGTTAAAGTAACTGGAATTTATTAGGTTTCTTTGTTGTAGAATCTGTGTTACTTTTCCTACTGTAAATAGAAACAATCATATTTCTTTGCCTTTCAGGCATATTAAGAGCTTGGAATTTTTGGTAAGAGAGTAATGTGATAAATCCTTGAGGGTGGAGGGCTACAGATATTTTTGGATGTGGCATATTTGGTGGGAATATTTTGAGGGGATTTCTTTTGATCTATGGGTTTTAAGAACACTTTCTGCATTTGGTTTGGGCTATATTATTATATGGTACCTGAGTTGTCTTATTAATGGGAAGGGTATATTAAAAACATTCTACTATGTTGGTAGGTTTTTCTATTTCTAATTGTATTTATGTAATTTTTGCTTTATATTAACTGAAACTGTGTTATTAGTTGCATATTATTTTAGAACTGATATTCTTCATTGTGTATTGAAACTTTTATCATAATGTGTTGACCTACTTCTAGTAATGCTCTTAGTTTATGAATGAATTGTTGGTATTAATGGAATTATGCAAGCTTTCCTTTGGTTAGTAATTGCTTAGCATATAAATTTATATTTTTATGCTTTTGTACTTTCTATATGTTTTGATATAATTCCTATAAATATAGTTGAATTAAATAGTTTATCATTTTCTTTTTCTTAAATCGAAACATTTAGTCCATATAATTTTAAGTTATTAATATATTTGGAAAAACCTCTTTTGTTTTATTTATTGATTTCAGGGTGTCTTACCCATAGAATGGTTTTAGTGAAAGGATAGATATATAGATCAATGGGATCGAATTAGGAACCCAGAAATAGACTCATACCTATGTAGTAACTTGTTTTCAACAATGGTGATGAGGCAATTTATTAAAGAAAGGAAAGTCTTTTCAACAAATACTGTGAGAACAAATGGATATTCATATAAAAAAGTAAACATCAATCCTTACCTTACCTTATACACAAAAATAACTTGAAGTAGATTATAGACTTAAACAGAAAAGTTAAAAGTAAAAAATTCTAGAAGAAATCTTAAGTTGAATTTTTTTTTTGCAATTTTGAGTAGAAACTTTTTCTTAGATACTACACAAAAAGCATGAACCACAAAAGAAAAAAATTGGTAAATTGGACCTTATCAAAATTACAGACTTTTGCTCCTCAAAAGACACCACTAAGGAAATGTAAGACAAGCCACAGACTTGAATAAATTATTGCAATACATATTTCTGACAAAAAATATATCTAGAATATATATAAATTCATTCTTAATTAAAAATAAGAACATGAACTGCCCAATTTAAAAACAAGGAAAGAATTTCAATAGATACTTCAGAAAACAGTGGTCATTATGACATAAAATGATGTTTGACATCATTAGGAGAATATAAGTCGAGGCCATGAGATGCCACTGCTTACCAGTAGAACACTGACATTAAAATTAGCAAAGATACACATATTCATGAGAATGTGAAGCAACTGAAACTCTCATATGCTTACAAGTACTTTAAAAAATTGACACTTTATTTTTTATTATTTTTTAAGATTTTATTTATTTGACAGAGAGAGAGAGAGAGAGAAAGCACAAGCTGGGGGAGCAGTATGCGGAGGGAGAGGGAGAAGCAGGCTTCCCATGGAGGAGGGAGCCCAATGCTGGGCTCGATTCCAGAACCTTGGGATACTGACCCATCAGGCAGATGCTTATCTGACTGAGCCACTTTGACGCCCACACTTACTTTAATGAGTAAACAAATACCTACCTCATGATCCAGGCATTTCATTTGAGGTATGAAATAAAAAAATGTCCACACAAAAGTGAATGTTTGTAACAGTTTTATTCACAATAGCCAAAAAATGGAAACAACCTAAATGTCTGTCAATGAATTTTTAAAAATTTGGCATATCTATTCAACTGAATATTATTCCAAAATAAAAAAAAACCCAATGAAATACTGATTCATAATGCAACATGAATCATCCTCAAAATCATTATGCTAAGTGAAAGAGTTCATACAAAAAATACATTTTGTATGATGCCATTCATGCAAAAAAGAACAGAAAATGCTCTATTGGCAAAAATATCTGTGGTTGTCTGGTGCCAGTGGTAAAGGATGGGATGCACAACAGAGGGGCTTGAGCAAATTGTACGCATTATATGCTTGCAGTTCATTTTCAATATATTATACACTGATACATTTGGATTACATGTTTTAATTGGATTTAGAATGCTGGTAGCTGATTTCTTGCAGATACATATAAGCCCACCATCTCTGGTTTCCGCTGTCACAAATGATAATCAGCTGTTAATATAACAATTATTTCTTTATAGTAATCTGTCTTCCCCCCTCCTCCTTTTCTCTGGTTCTGTTTGGAACTTCTCTTTTTCTTTGGTTTTTGATAGTTTCATTGCGATGTGGCTTTCTCTTTCTTAACCCTACCTGATATTTATGATACTTTCTGAATCTGTGGAGAGAGGTCCTCTGTAAGTTTTAGAAACTTTAAGTCATTGTTTATTCAAATATCTCTCATGGTTCATTCTCTTTCCCCTCTCCTTCTATTCAACTCTTATTTGTGCATGCATGGGGCATTGTTTTCTGCTCCTGCACCTTTTAAAACCATGAAAGCCAAGGCTTCAAATTCCTAAGCTCAGAAATTGGCTTTCTCCAAGGAATAACCTATTTTAAATTCTCTATTTACCTGGCTGAATTTCTGCCCTCACTTATATTTTGGCATCTGAGTATTACTGTCTTGTTAGATATAGGCATTTGAAAAGATTTACAAATACATCTGATTTAGCATTTTAATTTGTTTTTCATTGGAGGATCAGCTACAGAATCCAGTTTGTACTATCGGAAAATGGAACTGCACGATACAGATGACTTCATTTATTTTTTATTTACTTTTAAAAAATTTTTTATTTATTTATGATAGTTACAGAGAGAGAGAGAGAGAGAGAGGCAGAGACACAGGCAGAGGGAGAAGCAGGCTCCATGCACCGGGAGCCCGACGTGGGATTCGATTCCGGGTCTCCAGAATCGCGCCCTGGGCTAAAGGCGCGCCACCCAGGGATCCCCTTTTATTTACTTTTTAAAAGATTTTTTTTAAAAAATTTAGTCAAGAGAGACAGAGAGAGAGAGAGAGAGTGAGAGAAGCAGGCTCCCTGCAGGGAGCCTGATGTGGGACTGGATCCCAGGACTCCAGGATCACGTCCAGGGGCGGAAGGCAGGCACCAAACTGCTGAGCCACCCAAGGATCCCCCAGATGACTCCATTTTAAAAATTGCGTTATGATATATCTATTACAATTTAAATTCTTTCTTTAACAGTTATCCCTTAAACACTATAAACCTCAGGTTCTAACTGTTTTGGGAACATGAAAAAGAATTTATAAACACAAAACACATTAGAAAATCTTGGAGAGATTTTGTTTTTGTGGTATAGAATAATCTCAGGTTTACTTCAACAAGATTGCAACAAAGCCAAAGACTTTGACATTGAAGAAGAGACATTATTGCAAAGAGTATGTGATTTCTTAACAGTTCACATTAAAAATCATATCTTTATTTCAAGGATAATCTCAAATTACAAGAAGAAAATTTGGTAGCTGTGATGAAAATCTTTTGAGACACGATATTAGAAGAAAAAGAAACCATTCATTTATTTCCTCTTGGTTGGTGAAATAATATTTCAGAAATGACATATCTTACAGGTAAAAAGTTTTAATTTGATCATTATTCAACTCATGCCAATTTTAAGTGTATTCAATAGACAAGTTATTCTCAATGTTTTGGAATTTGATATCTAGTTTGACTTCATAATCATTTTACCTTATTTTATAAAACCTTTGAATTCAGATAATGTGATGGGGTTAACCAAATTTGAGCTGTTAGCTGTTAGCTCAAATTTGCATTCCTAATGTGCATTTGCCAAAGTCCTATATTTGGCTTATATATGCCAATTTTAGCTGTTTTCTACATCTCTCAGGTATACAACTGTACTCTTAGCCTATAAAATTGATTATACACACAAACACATACATCAATAAAATAAGCAGTTTGCTTTTAGCTCCAAAAGATTTATATAAACATTCATAATGAACTAATTTATATGTCTATACTATTTTTGATACTGTTACCAATGTCCTAAACATATTTGTTGCTCAATGTTTGTAAATAAAGAAGGAAATTCTGAATTTATAGCTTATTATGGGCCATTCTGGATGAGATTCTTACTTTTTTCTTTAAATAAGACATTTCTATGTGACAGCTTGCTATGCACTTTGAAGTTTGTTAGTTGTGCATTCATAATTTCGATGCATGGTAATTTTATATCCAGCTCTATTCCTGAAAAAAGTGTTGTTTTAATAAGCCTTACTTTAAATTTCTGAACAGAAAATTAAAGAAGAGCATGAGCTTATATCAGGTTCCAGTTTTGAAGAAGCACGTCTTGTTTGGATATGCGTAGTCAAAACCTTTGAACAGAAAGTAATAAGGAAGATGGAGAGCAATATTGGATCATGTGGAATGAGCATAGATTTGGAAGTTTAAGTCTGGCTCTACTGTTTAATGGTATGTAGTAGCAGAAGAAAAAATTGTATTTCTATAAATTTTAAATAGCTCCAATCTAAAATAGGTTGAATAACCATAAAAATAAATAAAATAAGTTGAATATTGCTCATCAAACAGGGTTATGTGTATCAAGTAGAATATGTGTGATTACTGTTACATAGGTACTCAAAAAATTAACTTCTATAATTTGGAGTTATCCGAAGTTTATTTGTGGGACAAGGACTACGGGAGCCTACAGCTTAGGCTTAAAGCTGTAAGAAAAAGAGAAAAGGAACAATGAGAAAGGAATCGTGTTTCCTGAGAGGAGTCCCTCTATTGCTCTGTTGCTAGAGATAGTTTTTTTTTTTTTTTTGAGATAGTTTTAAACGAATGAATGCTTCTGTTTGCATTTTGTATTTTGAAAACTTCTGCTTCTGATGTCCAGATAAGGCCATCATAGATAGGACAGTTAGGACAGATGTTCAACTGAAGGGGGCATGCAAAGAATCAGTTCACAAGACCTAATATTTTTAATATTTTAGTATTATTTTAACATTTTTCCAAGCCCCATTGAAGACAAGTGATTTGTATGGAGGATTGTTTGATGCAGCCCATTCTTTTCTGTGAACTAAGCTGGAGCTTCAAGGAGCTAAGCAGTTAATATTTATTTATTTTTTATTACATATCAGGTATTCTACTAAGAGTGAAAGAGAATGGTTATAACATTTTAAAGTGATCTGTCATCAGCTCTTGCTAAAGTTGATTACTCCTCCATCTTTGGTTGTTTTTTTTTTTAATTTTTATTTATTTATGATAGTCACAGAGAGAGAGAGAGAGAGAGAGAGAGAGAGAGAGAGGGGCAGAGACACAGGCAGAGGTAGAAGCAGGCTCCATGCACCGGGAGCCCGATGTGGGATTCGATCCCGGGTCTCCAGGATTGCGCCCTGGGCCAAAGGCAGGCGCCAAACCGCTGCGCCACCCAGGGATCCCCACTCCTCCATCTTTGAAAAGCACTTTACTTGGTTTCTTTTCTGTCTTGGTTTGCTCCACCCTCACTGGCTTTCCTTTCCAACTTACCTACCTGGTGTTGCTTATCTCCTTGACCTTTGAGAATTGGAATGTCAGTGGACTCAGTCCTTGGTTCTTTCCTTCTACAGCTACATCAGCTCCCTTGGAGAGCTCATATAGTCTTGTGGTTGAAATATTATGCTGAAAACTACAAAATGTGTATCTTCAGCCCAGATCTTGCCCACAGTCTTTTATGTTTAATTGCCTCCATGGCATTTGTACTTGGATTTCAAACTTTACATTTCTTAAACTGAGTTCCTGATTTCCCCAGGGCCTGATCATCTCAGTCTTCTGGGCTCAGGTTAAATGCAAATCCTTCCAGTTGCTCAGGCCAAAAATATTGGACTCCTGTCTTTCCCTCATCTTTGACTCCTCTCTTAATCTCTCATCCCAAGTATAATCTATGAGTAAATTTTATTGGTTCGTATATGAACTATGTCAAGGTTCTGACTGCTTCTACCACTGTTATCACTCTGATCCAAGCCATGTATCATGTTTCACCTGGATTACTACAATCGCTTCCTGTGTTACAACAACTGCTATAACCTCAGTGGCTTTCTGCCTTTTCTTCTTTGTATCTTGGCTCAAATATTGTTTTCTCAGTGAGTCCATTTCTGTTACCCAATTAAAATTGCAACCATCAGTAGGAGTATGATAAGTCCAGGTGTGCATGTGTGAAAAATAAGCTTGGTGCAGTGTGTGGGGAGACTGAAGGGCAAGTGGGAGGGGTATAATTGAAAGGCTGATCTGATACTCCAGACAGAAATGATGAAAACCTGACTTAAGATACTCAACAAAGGCTCAGATGTACACATCTAATCAATCACAAAGATCTCATCTAAACTGCTTACTTGCAGTCTCCCAGTAGCAGGGGTGAGAAGTCTGCCCAAGTGTGGATAGCCCTTTAGAGCCCAGAGATCACCAGGAACGCTGGTGTTGGCTGAAGCTAAGTGCTTTATATCTTTCTCCATGTGAAAACTGTCTGTAATGCTGTCCATGGCCATGACAGCAAAGTTCTCAAAGTGTGGATCTCAGCCATCTTCTCATGAAGATATGATTTTGTGATCAAAAGAAGATATGAGCATTTACATTATTAAGTGTTCATAAGTTGCTGGGTTTTGAATTTGATCCTTGATTCTTTAGGCCTATTTGGTTTCTCTCAAATGAACATCATGATCTGTAAATGATTTATGTTGTTATTGATTTTATTCCCTACAACTTAAAAAGTATTGAATATCTATGATGCTCACTTTGTAAGGGACTATTGGACATACCAATATGACTAATGCTTAGAGAAAAACCTGCAAACAACAGCACCTATTTATTACTGTCTTGGCCCATTACAAGCATCCCCTTATTTGCAAGGCCCATAAAAACTTGTGGGTTTTCCAAGTAATACTTTAATAGAATTGCTTCTTTAACAGTTTACCATTTGTGTTTATATTAAGCTTCTAAATCTGAATCCAATAATTTCCCATATATGGTCTTTTTGTTTTTGTTGTCCTAGAATGCTCTGAAATTTAGCATGTGATGTTGGATATACTAAGTTGTGTGTGTGTGTGTGTGTGTGTGTGTGTGTGTGTTTGCACGCACATGCAGTTATGCTGTGGCTAAGGCACAAGATGGATGAACAACTAGGTTACAACCAAGTGAGTCCTAAGGAACCAAGACCATCCATCATTTCTAACTGACAGAACATGTTTATTCCTCTAGACAGTACAAAATCCAGAAACAATTTGTTTTGTTTTTTAAATGATAGATGCTGCTTCTCATTAATGATTTTTTTCTCTATTTGATATATGTGTATGTTAATAGTGAAGAAATGTGGAAGCCCAAGCTTCCTAGGAAACTGCACATTTGTAAAATCCTCTAATGTAAAACATTATAAAGAATGTGTCTTTTCCCAGCACTGGAGAAAATTTGTGATCTAAAGCATCTGAGCTTGGATTGTAATTCCTCTGTGAGTTCATTTCACACTGAGTAGTAGAACTCGATAAAATATACTTGACTAAATTCTGGGCACTGATGGTATTTCATTTTTGTGGGTGTTCTTAGCTTCACTGGACTCAGAAATAGCTTTGTTCTAGGGGTGTAAATAACAGTTTTCTCGTAGCCTCCTCATCCTTTATATTTCCTTTGCAGGATCCTTCCTTTGTGTCACCTTCGCATTCTACATCTATCTGTCCCAGCGCAAGCTGGGTATTCCAAAATAAACTTATTTTTGGGGGAATCTTGAAATTAGGAGTCTTCATTAGCACACAGTACATGGCTGCACATATTTCTTTTTTAGACTCACTTCTCATTTTAGTAAAATAATTCATTTGAAAGGCTTTGTGGTTTGTTGGGTGCTCACTTTTTTTCTTTTCTGGAGGAAAATGATGTGGTTCTCAA
Organism: Nyctereutes procyonoides; assembly: GCF_905146905.1. Classification (NCBI taxonomy): domain Eukaryota; kingdom Metazoa; phylum Chordata; class Mammalia; order Carnivora; family Canidae; genus Nyctereutes; species Nyctereutes procyonoides. The sequence continues at coordinate 74,987,407 of NW_026575052.1, read as the reverse complement.
AAGTTAAGTGAAAGATTTTTTTCCCCATTGTTATAAGCCTTGTGGAGAAAGAGGAGAGTGTAGGAGGCATATGTGCATTATTCTAGAATAGGGTATAAACAAACGAACAAAAATACTCTCCATAGCAAAATAAAAGTTTTATTTAATAGTTGTTCATTTTGGGGAAAATGAGACAGAATTTTGTTTTGAGATAACTTTTGATACCCTCAATAAAAGAGGTACCATCATAAGAAATTATCATTGGTGTGGAAGGATAAGCAGATGATCACTGAGGAGGCTGCTAAATTCCATTGAGAATCGGTCCAACAATCAGGTCCCCACAAAATGTCAGCTTAACTGAGGTATAATAAACATACAAAGTTGCAATGTTTAAACTGTACATCGGGGCAGCCTGGGTGGCTCAGCGGTTTAGCGCCTACCTTCATCCCATGGCGTGACCCTGGAGACCCCGGATCGATTCTCACATCGGGCTCCCGGCCTGGAGCCTGCTGCTCCCTCCGCCTGTGCCTCTGCCTTTCTCCCTGTCTCCTCTCTGTGTATTCTCATGAATAAATAATAAAATCTTAAAAAGAAGATAGGTACTATTTAAAAAAATAAACATTGTGGTGATTTGATATACATACATGTTGTGAAAAGATCCTCCTCATGTAGTTCATTAATATGCCCAACATCCCACATAGTTATCTATTTAATTTTCTTGGGGAGACCATTTAAGTTTTACTCTGGTAGGAAATATTAAATTAGGCAACAATATTATCAACTATCATCACCATGTTCTATATTAGATCTGTAGAACTTTTATCTTACATCTTATATCTTACTTCTTATAGCTGAAGGTTGGTACCCTTTTACCAACCTCTGCTTGTTGTCCCCCTTCTCCAGCCCCTGGCTACAACTTTTCTACTGTTTATATGAGTTTGGCTTTTTTTTTTTGAGCTATTATGCTGAATGAAGAACATTGAAGCAGATAAACCTGAAAGAAAGCATTTCTAAAACACAAGTGATCTTGTAAACTGTTCCCAAATAGTATTTCAAAATCCAATTATGGTGAAAGAAATGTTTTGGTAAAAGGTATCAGTATCAAATTTCCATAATATATATGTATATGTATACATATACATACATATACATATATATACATATATATATACATATATATATATATTTCCTCTCAAGTGTTCTCATGAACAGTTGTATTAGGACAGTGCCTGGTGTGCAGGAAGTTCTCAATAAAATGTTCACTGAAAAATTTTGGAAGTGATATTTATTGAGCACTTACTTGCCAGACACTCCTCTAAGCAGTGGAAGTATGTGGAATATAGCAGTACATGGAAACAACAGTTGGGATGTAATGAGAATTCTTGTACCTGTCTCCACTGGGTTTACAAGCCTTTAAAACACTGGGACCTCTCCAAAGGTAGATGTGCTGGAACATGATGCTCCTCAAAAATGTGACATTTAGAGTGCCAACATTGAGATTACTTTCAGCCAAGGTGGTAGGTGATTAACACCAACCCCTACGCATTCCCAAGCCAAAGTAGTTTTAAGACCACATCTAAGCAGTCCTCTCTGAACTTTTTGATTGAACACCATGCCATGATATTTTTGAGCACCTCTTCTAAAATATATGTATGTGTGTAGTATACAAATGTATAACTGTACTAAATATTATCATTATTATAAAGCCTATACAAATAAGAAATTGCAAACTGATGAAATAACAATAACAAATGTGAATAAAAGTTATAATATTCTTTTCTGTAATCCCAACAGATAATCTTGTTGATTCCCTTAATCTTAGCGTTTGAATCAATCGGAAGCTGCTACATGAGGACAACTTTCTCTCTGGTTATAGGTGCTTCTGGTGTTTTCTTTCTCATAAAGAAGAATTTTAGATAGATTTCTAAAATTTTATAGCAACAATCCAGCTTCATTCCTGGCATATCAGGTACTTAAAGCAAATGAGATCTCTTTATTCTACATCTTAGGTACTTGCCAGAAAGTCTGGTCTGGATTTTACTGTCCTTTTGTCTCAAATGACAGATTAAAACAATTCATGTTTGAGAGTCATAATTTAAGGCTCTTCTCAGCTGGTGTTACCACAGAGGAGTTGAAGTTATGGAGAGACTAAGTCTGTGGTCCTATCCAGTTGTAAGTAGGCTTGTTCAAGACCCTCGGAGGGACATGTAGGAGTCTGAAAAAGTATGGCCCAAGAGATAAGTTGATCGTTAATTTTCTGGATTTTCTAATGTAATATCACCAGAAAGTTAGATTGATACTTTGGATTACTTTAGTTCACTGTAGAAATTTACTCAAATAATTATAACAAATGTTTTAAACATTAAAAAAATTTATTTATTTAAGAGAGAAAAAGAGAGAAAGAGAGAGAGAGAAGGCACACATATGAGTGAGGAGGGGGAAGGAGCAGAGCTGGAGAGAAATTTTAGCAGACTCTGTGCTCAGCATGGAGCCTAGTGGAGGGCTCAATCTCACAACCCTGAGATCACAACTTGAACCAAAATCAAGAGTCAGTTGCTTAACTGACTGTGCCACCCAAGTGCCCAGCATTTTTGTTTTTTAAAGAAGATTATCATAAAAAAGCCACATAGAATATATTGTTATGGAAGATACACGCATTTAGCAATATTCATCATATCATTAAATATTATTAATAAAATTATTAGTAGGAAATTTTCTTTCTACTGAAAATGAAAAGTACAATAGGGCAACAATAGTTTTTTTACTTCCCATTTCATGAACAATTTTATTATTTTTTTGAGGGAACCCAAATGTTAAATTTTATAGTTAGTTCATCTTATATCAAGAATTAAAAAATAGGGGCCTGGGTAGCTCAGTAGTTGAGTGTCTGCCTTCGGCTCAGGATGTGATCCTGGAGTCTTGGGATCGAGTCCTACATCTGGCTCCCTGCATGGAGCCTGCTTCTCCCCCTCCTTATGTCTCTGCCTCTCTCTGTCTCTCATGAATAAATAAATAAAATCTTAAAAAAATTAAAATACATTTTCTTCAAAAGACTGCCATTTTTATAAAAGGAAGTATACCTTAAGGATTCCTTAGAAAGTGTGCTTTAAAGATTGCCATGAAAATTGTAGGACTGAGAAAAATACTTGGGTGTTTTTTTTTGTGAATGATTTGATAATTAAGCTATATAACTCTGATATTTCCCAAAGGGATACATAAGGATGGATCTTTTTTCATCTTTGAAAGCATAAAAGATGTTTGAAATATTTCCTATCCAAAAACCTTCTCTTGACCCCTCATATCTCACCAGTTCCTGTCTAATTTATCTTCCTCACTAGCAAATTTCCTTGAAATAGTGTCAACACTTTCTGTCTTCTCATGTCCCACTGAATCCACTCCAATCTTTCCCCTCATTCCACAACTGTTTCTTATCCATGCCCTTAATGTCCTCCATATTGCTAAATCCAGTGGTGAATCCTTATTCCTTATCTTGCTGACTGAGCAGCCCCATTTGATATTACTGGTTGCTCCTTTTTCTTTGAAACTGTGTCTGTACTTGGTTACCAGAATATCATTCCCTTTATTTTTTTTTTCTGCCTCACTGAACTGTTTTCTCTGCTGGGTCCTACTCAGCTTTGTGACCTCAAATATTGGAGCCTCTCAAGATATAGTCTTTGGATCTTTTCTCTTCTCTGTCTATATTCACTCACTTGGGTTATCTCATCTTGACCCAGAGATGTGACTCTCAAAAAGTATCTACCTTTTCCTTAAACTACATATTTTAAAATATCAGCAGCTCTGCCTTCAACATGGATCCTAATTTTGGGCAATCAATGAAACATTTTTATATTTCAAGCCACCATTATCTCTTATTTGGTCTATTGCAATAGGTTTCAAAATTGTCTCCCAGTTTCCCCTTTTGCCCTATGATCATCCTCTTCCCCTGCCCCAATAATGACTTGCAGTTTCACTCAGAATGAAATTCCAAGTGCTTACCATGGCAAATAACCTTCTCAATGAAATCACCTTTACTTATTTCTTTCCATCTCTTCCCAATCTTGGCCTCACTCATTCTCCTTCAGCCAAGCTCACCTCCTTGTGGCACCTCCTTGTGGCATCCATGATCATGCTAAATCCACTTGGGACTTGGCACATGGTGCTGCTTCTGTCATAAGCACTTTTGCCAGATAGCCTCGTGGTTCACTGTCTTACTTCATTAGGTTTTCTATCCAATGCCACACCACCTAATCCAAGACTCCCTCCTTGAACCTCCCTCGAACATAGGTGCTCTGCCAGCCATTTAATTCCTTTTTTTATCCTATTCTGTTAGTATATACATCTCTAGGAATGCATCCATTTCTTCCAGATTGCCTGATTTGTTGACATATAGTTGCTCACAATATGTTCTTATAATTGTTTGTATTTCTTTGGTGTTGGTTGTGATCTCTCCTCTTTCATTCATTATTTTATTTGGGTCCTTTTTCTTTTCTTTTTGATAAGTTTGGCCAGGGGTTTATTAATCTTATTAATTCTTTCAAAGAACCAGCTCCTAGTTTTGTTGATCTATTCTACTGTTCTTTTGGTTTCTATTTCACTGATTTCTGCTCTAATATTTATTAGTTATCTTCTCTTGCTGAGTTTAGGCTTTATTTGCTGTTCTTTCTCCAGCTCCTTTAGGTATAAGGTAAGGTTGTGTATTTAAGACCTTTCTTGTTTTTTGAGAAAGGCCTGTATTGCTATATACTTTCCTCTTAGGACCACCTTTGCTGTATTCCAAAAGTTTTAAACAGTTGAGTTTTCATTTTCATTGGTGTCCATGAATTTTTTTTTTGGTTTCCATGAATTTTTAAAATTCTTCTTTAATTTTGTGGTTGACCCATTCATTCTTCAGTAGGATGCTCTTTAGCCTCCACATATTTGAATTCTTTCCAAATTTCCTCTTGTGATTGAGTTCCAGTTTCAAAGCATTGTGGTCCGAAAATATGCAGGGAATGATTCCAATCTTTTGATACCAGTTGAGACCTGATTTGTGACCCAGTATGTGATCTATTCTGGAGACTGTTCCCTGTGCACTTAAGAAGAATGTGTATTCTGCTGCTTTAGAATGGAATGTTCTGAATATATCCGAGAAATCCATGTAGTCCAGTGTGTCATTCAAAACCCTTGTTTTCTTATTGATCTTCTGCTTAGATTATCTGTCAATTGCAGTGATTGGGGTGTTAAAGTCCCCCACTCTTATTGTATAATTATCAATGTGTTTCTTTAATTTTGTTATTAATTGGCTTATATAACTGGCTGCTGTGAGGGGCACAAATATTTATAATTGTTAAATCTTCTCGTTGGATAGACACTTTAATTATGATATAGTGTCCTTCCTCATCACTTTTCTTTACTTTAGAGCACATATCAGTATTACCTATTGATTCAGTTGCTTGATTGTTGCCTTTTGTTCAATAGAATATAGGGTCTCTGGTCACAGGGATTTTGCCTTTGTTTTTGCAGTTATAGTCTGAATGTTGGAGGAGTGCCTGACTATGGCAGGTGTTCAATAGGTATTGTTTTTAATGAATGAATAGAAGAAATGGGAAATAGCTTTTATGGTATTGGTTGGAAGCATTTCCTTTTCTAATTTGTAATCTATACAATGCTGGTGTGGGTATATGATTAATCAACACTATGACTATCCTGAGAATTCTGTATTCTTCCGGCTGAGCTCATGCAGATAATGCAAGGTCATTTCACATGCTCTTTGCTAAAAGAGTCTCTTCCTGCTTCCTGTTAGAGTTATAGTAGAAAACCAATCCAGCACTGCAAGAAAGGTGATTGCTGTGAAACTTGTCTCCTACTCCGCAGTTTTTGGATCCTGGATTGAACAAGACCAGTACCCTTTGGTCACCTCTTCACGAGAGAAGGACTTATTTTCAATTCCATAATTATTTTCTGGAACCTAGTTTTATAGAATCTTTATTTTGTTATTTTATGGGAAGATGCTGGGGGAAGGTGTTTAAAATGCTCTAAAACAAGGATATATTAGAAGTATTTTCTCTGTGGCCAAATTTTCTGAATCTGATTTTGAAGTCGATATTTTCATTGGATATTTAGTGCTTATCAAAATCATTTGCAGCAAAATAAAATGTCAGTTAGAGGCATATATTTTACTGCTACAAATTCAAGATTTCATAGGATTTTTTGTGATGTATATCTCTTCAAGGTACAGTTTGACAGAAATTAAATTAAATCTGCCATTTCAAATAAATCCTGAGGATAGAAAAATTATAGATAATTTTTAATATTTGATAAATATATGTTCTTCTCTAGCAGTGAGTGCCACTGTTGAAATAAATAATAATTTTAAAAATTATTTGAGATAAAGATTGTTTTCAGTAAAAAGTATCATTAAAGAGAATGACATGGAAGTCCTAATGGAATAAATATTACAGTAGTAAGATGATTAAAATTCTCCATGTGATTATCATAAATTACAAAATTAATGTAAAAATTAGATTTTTTTTGCTATTTCATTCATTAAAAATATTTCACATTTAATAGATGAGGTTTTCCTAGACTTCTTGTGATATATCATAAAATAAGTTAGAATGCTCAAATTATCCTCATATGAGACTTTTAACTTTGAAAAATATAAAGAATAGTCTCAGAAGAAAACCCAGGACAGAACATATTACTATATTACTATAACACATTCCATAAAATTACATCATTTTAAACATAAAATAGCTATAAAATTAATGAAAAATTTAAAGCAAGAAATTGGAACATTCTGATGCATAAATTACATTTATTTTTCATGTTTTTTTCCAGTCCTTACCTCAATCCATACATATTTTTGATGGACATAATCATGTTACATGCAATTCTCTATCTATGATTTTAAACTAAAATTATATATATTTTCACATATTCTTGTGTAATCTTGTAAATATCATTTTTAATGATCACAATATTCCATTCAGTGGGTGGCTCTAATTTGCCTAACTACTTCTCTCATGCTGGATTCAGTCACACTTGTTTGCTTCCTGAGAAGGCACTTAACATATTAAGTTATATTAAATAATTCCCGATGTGGTATGATTGGAGTAGGGCTGAAAAATACTTCTCACTTTGAAATGTCCATGCAAAATTATTATTCATTATTAACCTTGGCCTGAACGAGTTAGCTTATTAGTTCTAGTCAAAATATGAGAAATACATTTTGAATGGAGAAGACAGTGAGTGCTTGAACCTAGGCTTACCCTGGGAAACCCAGCTTGTGGGCTGACACTGAACACAGGCTCTTGTATGAGAGTCATGAAGACACCTCATTTGCAGTATAAAAACTATTATTGGGTTGAAGCATACAAATTGTACAATTTGTATGGAGGTTAGTTTTGCACAGACATGGAAAGAACCTGCAAGGAAAAAGAAATGATTTTAAGTATTTTTTTTTGTCTTGGGTTGGAGGAAGTTTAGGGAGATATTACTGATTCATAGTGTATATCCAGTGTTGGTAGAAGAATAATAAATTTACTTGAACAGAAACTTAACACAACACAGAAACATGACTATGTTAACAATGGTGCCAAATCAGTAAAGTCAGAGCCACATTCGTCAGTTTTGTTTGACATTAAGCCACGAAGAAAATATTAATGACTGGTAAGATAAGATTTTTTTTTTTTTTTTTTTTTTTTTAGATCTTGGTCCAACTGACCAAGACATCACTGGATCAGGAGTTCATCTTAATTGTAAGACAGTATACACGGAGCAATAGGAGTTCTTTCTCTGTTAGGCGGCTGCATTACAATTTATTTTTTATTTTTTGTTTTTATTTTTTTGTTTTTAATAATAAATTTATTTTTTTATTGGTGTTCAATTTGCCAACATACAGAATAACACCCAGTGCTCATCCCATCAAGTGCCCACCTCCGTGCCCGCCACCCAGTCACCCCCACCCCCCGCCCTCCTCCCCTTCCACCACCCCTAGTTCGTTTCCCAGAGTTAGGAGTCTTTCATGTTCTGTCTCCCTTTCTGACATTTCCCACACATTTCTTCTCCCTTCCCTTCTATTCCCTTTCATATTATTTATATTCCCCAAATGAATAAGAACATATAATGTTTGTCCTTCTCCGATTGACTTACTTCACTCAGCATAATACCCTCCAGTTCCATCCACGTTGAAGAAAATGGTGGGTATTTGTCGTTTCTAATGGCTGAGGAATATTCCATTGTACACATACACCACATCTTATTTATCCATTCATCTTTCTTTTTTTTAATATTTTTTTAAATTTTTATTTATTTATGATAGGCACACAGTGAGCGAGAGAGAGAGGCGTAGACACAGGCAGAGGGAGAAGCAGGCTCCATGCACCGGGAGCCCGATGTGGGATTCGATCCTGGGTCTCCAGGATCGCGCCCTGGGCCAAAGGCAGGCGCTAAACCGCTGCGCCACCCAGGGATCCCCTCCATTCATCTTTCGATGGACACCGAGGCTCCTTCCACAGTTTGGCTATTGTGGACATGGCTGCTAGAAACATCGGGGTACAGGTGTCCCGGCGTTTCATTGCATCTGAATCTTTGGGGTAAATCCCCAACAGTGCTATTGCTGGGTCGTAGGGCAGGTCTATTTTTAACTCTTTGAGGAACCTCCACCCAGTTTTCCAGAGTGGCTGCACCAGTTCACATTCCCACCAACAGTGTAAGAGGGTTCCCTTTTCTCCACATCCTCTCCAACATTTGTAGTTTCCTGCCTTGTTAATTTTCCCCATTCTCACTGGTGGCAGGTGGTATCTCATTGTGTTTTTTTTTTTTTAATTTTTTAAAATTCTTTTCACATCAATCTAACTTTTTTTTAATTTTTATTTATTTATGATAGTGAGAGAGAGAGAGAGAGAGAGAGAGAGAGAGAGAGAGAGAGAGGCAGAGACATAGGCAGAAGGAGAAGCAGGCTCCATGCACCGGGAATCCGACGTGGGTTTCGACCCCGGGTCTCCAGGATCGCGCCCTGGGCCAAAGGCAGGCGCCAAACCGCTGCACCACCCAGGGATCCCCTCATTGTGGTTTTGATTTGTATTTCCCTGATGGCAAGTGATGCAGAGCATTTTCTCATGTGCATGTTGGCCATGTCTATGTCTTCCTCTGTGAGATTTCTCTTCATGTCTTTTGCCCATTTCATGATTGGATTGTTTGTTTCTTTGGTGTTGAGTTTAATAAGTTCTTTATAGATCTTGGATACTAGCCCTTTATCTGATACGTCATTTGCAAATATCTTCTCCCATTCTGTAGGTTGTCTTTTAGTTTTGTTGACTGTGTCCTTTGCTGTGCAAAAGCTTCTTATCTTGATGAAGTCCCAATAGTTCATTTTTGCTTTTGTTTCTTTTACCTTCGTGGACGTATCTTGCAAAGAGTTACTGTGGCTGAGTTCAAAAAGGGTGTTGCCTGTGTTCTCGTCTAGGATTTTGATGGAATCTTGTCTCACATTTAGATCTTTCATCCATTTTGAGTTTATCTTTGTGTATGGTGCAAGAGAGTGGTCTAGTTTCATTCTTCTGCATGTGGATGTCCAATTTTCCCAGCACCATTTATTGAAGAGACTGTCTTTCTTCCAATGGATAGTCTTTCCTCCTTGATCGAATATTAGTTGACAATAAAGTTGAGGGTCCACTTCTGGGTTCTCTATTCTGTTCCATTGATCTATGTGTCTGTTTTTGTGCCAGTACCACACTGTCCTGATGACCACAGCTTTGTAGTACAACCTGAAATCTGGCATTGTGATGCCCCCAGATATGGTTTTCTTTTTTAAAATTCCCCTGGCTATTCAAGGTCTTTTCTGATTCCACACAAATCTTAAAATAATTTGTTCTAACTCTCTGAAGAAAGTCCATGGTATTTTGATAGGGATTGCATTAAACGTGTAAACTGCCCTGGGTAACATTGACATTTTCACAATATTAATTCTGCCAATCCATGAGCATGGAATGTTTTTCCATCTCTTTGTGTCTTCCTCAATTTCTTTCAGAAGTGTTCTATAGTTTTTAGGGTATAGATCCTTTACCTCTGTGGTTAGGTTTATTCCTAGGTATCTTATGCTTTTGGGTGCAATTGTAAATGGGATTGACTCCTTAATTTCTCTTTCTTCAGCCTCATTGTTAGTATGTAGAAATGCCACTGATTTCTGGGCATTGATTTTGTATCCTGCCACACTGCCAAATTGCTGTACGAGTTCTAGCAATCTTGGGGTGGAGGCTTTTGGGTTTTCTATGTAGAGTATCATGTCATCGGCGAAGAGGGAGAGTTTGACTTCTTCTTTGCCAATGTGAATGCCTTTAATTTCTTTTTGTTGTCTGATTGCTGAGGTTAGGACTTCCAGTACTATGTTGAATAGCAGTGGTGAGAGTGGACATCCCTGTCTTGATCCTGATCTTAGGGCAAAGGCTCCCAGTGCTTCCCCATTGAGAATGATATTCGCTGTGAGCTTTTTGTAGATGGTTTTTAAGATGTTGAGGAATGTTCCCTCTATCCCTACACTCTGAAGAGTTTTGATCAGGAATGGATGCTGTATTTTGTCAAATGCTTTCTCTGCATCTATTGAGAGGATCATATGATTCTTGGTTTTTCTCTTGCTGATATGATGAATCACGTTGATTGTTTTACAAGTGTTGAACCAGCCTTATGTCCCAGGGATAAATCCTACTTGGTTATGGTGAATAATCTTCTTAATGTACTGTTGGATCCTATTGGCTAGTATCTTGTTGAGAATGTTCATCAGGGATATTGGTCTATAATTCTCCTTTTTGGTGGGGTCTCTGGTTTTGGAATTAAGGTGATGCTGGCCTCATAGAATGAATTTGGAAGTACTCCATCTCTTTCTATCTTTCCAAACAGCTTTAGTAGAATAGGTATGGTTTCTTCTTTAAACGTTTGATAGAATTCCCCTGGGAAGCCATCTGGCCCTGGACTTTTGTACCTTGGGTGGTTTTTGATGACTGCTTCAATTTCCTCCCTGGTTATTGGCCTGTTCAGATTTTCTATTTCTTCCTGATCCAGTTTTGGTAATTTATGGCTTTCCAGAAATGCATCCATTTCTTCTAGATTTCCTAATTTATCGGCGTAGAGCTGTTCATAAAATCTTTTTAAAATCGTTTGTATTTCCTTGGTGTTGGTAGTGATCTCTCCTTTCTCATTCATGATTTTATTAATTTGAGTCTTCTCTCTCTTCTTTTGAATAAGGCTGGCTAATGGTTTATCTATCTTATTAATTCTTTCAAAGAACCAACTCCTGGTTCTGTGGATCTGTTCCACAATACTTCTGGTCTCGATTTCATTGAGTTCTGCTCGAATCTTTATTAACTCTCATCTTCTGCTGGGTGTAGGATCTATTTGCTGTTTTTTCTCTAGCTCCTTTATGTGTAAGGTTAGCTTTTGTATTTGAGTTCTTTCCAGTTTTTGAATGGATGCTTGTATTGCGATGTATTTCCCCCTTAGGACTGCTTTTGCTGTATCCCAAGGATTTTGAACGGCTGTATCTTCATTCTCATTAGTTTCCATGAATCTTTTTAATTCTTCCTTAGTTTCCTGGTTGACCCTTTCATCTTTTAGCAGGATGGTCCATAACCTCCACGTGTTTGAGGTCCTTCCAAACTTCTTGTTGTGATTTAGTTCTAATTTCAAGGCATTATGGTCTGAGAATATGCAGGGGACGATCCCAATCTTTTGGTATCGGTTCAGACCCGATTTGTGACCCAGTATGTGGTCTATTCTGGAGAAAGTTCCATGTGCACTTGAGAAGAATGTGTATTCAGTTGCGTTTGGATGTAAAGTTCTGTAGATATCTGTGAAATCCATCTGGTCCAGTGTATCATTTAAAGCTCTTGTTTCTTTGGAGATGTTGTGCTTAGAAAACCTATTGAGTGTAGAAAGCAGTAGATTGAAGTCACCAAGTATAAGCGTATTATTATCTAAGTATGTCTTAACTTTGGTTATTAACTGATTGATATATTTGGCAGCTCCCTCATTCGGGGCATATATATTGAGGATTGTTAGGTCCTCTTTTTGGGTAGATCCTTTAAGTATGATATAGTGTCCCTCTTCATCTCTCACTGTAGTCTTCGGGGTAAATTTTAGTTTATCTGATATAAGGATGGATACCCCTGCTTTCTTTTGAGGACCATTTGAATGGTAAATGGTTCTCCAACCTTTTATTTTCATGCTGTAGGTGTCCTTCTGTCTAAAATGAGTCTCTTGTAGACAGCAAATAGATGGGTCCTGCTTTTTTATCCAGTCTGAAACCCTGCGCCTTTTAATGGGGTGATTAAGCCCATTCACGTTCAGAGTTACTATTGAAAGATATGAGTTTAGTGTCTTCATGATGTCTATTCAGTCCCTGTTTTTGTGGATTGTTCCATTGGACTTCTTCTTAAAGGGGAATTTTAAGAGTCTCCCTTAAAATTTCTTGCAGAGCTGGTTTGGAGGTCACATATTCTTTCAGTTCCTGCCTGTCTTGGAAGCTCTTTATCTCTCCTTCCATTTTGAATGAGAGCCTTGCTGGATAAGGTATTCTTGGCTGCATGTTCTTCTCATTTAGGACCCTGAATATATCCTGCCAGCCCTTTCTGGCCTGCCACGTCTCTGTGGAGAGGTCTGCTGTTACCCTAATATTCCTCCCCATGAAAGTCAGGGATTTCTTGTCTCTTGCTGCTTTAAGGATCTTCTCTATCTTTGGAATTTGCAAGCTTCACTATTAAATGTCGAGGTGTTGAACGGTTTTTATTGATTTTAGGGGGGGAGATCGCTCTATTTTTTGGATCTGAATGCCGGTTTCCCTTCCCAGATTAGGAAAGCTTTCAGCTATGATTTGTTCAAATACATATTCTGGCCCTCTGTCCCTTTCGGCGCCCTCGGGAACCCGAATTAAATGTAGAGTTTTCTTCCCCAGGCTGTCACTTATTTCCCTTAATCTATCCTCATGATCTTTTAATTGTTTGTCTCTTTTTTCCTCAGTTTCCCTCTTTGCCATCTATGGCAACTCACTCGTTCTTCCACCTCGTTAACCCTCGTCTTAGGACCTCTAGTTTGGATTGCCTCTCATTCAATTGATTTTTAATTTCTGCCTGATTAGATCTACATTCTGCAGTCATGAAGTCTCCTGAGTCCGTTATGCTTTTTTCTGGAGCCACCAGTAGCTGTATAATAGTGCTTCTGAACTGGCTTTCTGACATTGAATTATAATCCAGATTTTGTAATTCTGTGGGAGAGAGGGCTGTTTCTGATTTTTTCTTTTGAGGTGAGGTTTTCCTTCTAGTCATTTTGCTCAGTGCAGAGTGGCCAAGAACAAGTTGTATTGGGAAAAGGAGAAAAAGGAGAGAAAGAAGGAAAAAAAGTGAAAAAGAAAAAAGGAAGAAAAGAAAAAGAGAGAAAGAAAAAAAGGGTGGGGGAAGCAAACAAATCAAAAAGAAAAAAAAAAAACCCGGGGGAGTATCTTCTGATTCTGTAGACTTTAAGTCCCTTGACTTCCCCTGGAACTGGCCCCTCTAGCTGGTCTTCTGGGGGAGGGGCCTGTTGTGCTGATTTTCAGGTGTTAGCACTTGGGGGAGCTGCTCTGCCCCTGCCTGGTGCAGGGCTCAGTGGGGGCTGTTTACCCGGTGAGGCCCCAGGAGGAACAACCGCAGTGGCGGGGCCAGCTCTGCAGCCCTGGAGTCAGCTCCCGCAGTAACTCAGCCTGCAGGGCCTGGAGGCTCCGGGGCGGGGCCCCTGATCTGCTCAGCTCGGGGCAGGAGCGTCCTTGCTGTCCTGGGCCCTCCCGGCCTCTGCCTGCCCCGGGTGGAGGCCGGATCCTGGGCTGTGTCCCGGCGCCCTGTGCTTCCGAGCCTGCGCTGTTGGATTCGCGCTCCCGCCCCGCAGCCCCCTCCGCGGAGCTGCTCCCATGCCTTGGGGCGCGCGCTGCAGCCCTTAGGGAGCTCGGTGCACTCTCCCGGGGCGCAGGTGTCTGTTAGTGTCCCCGGGAGCCCGAGGGCATCCCCGCCCTCCTGGGTCCTGCTCCAACTCCCTGCGAGCCCCTTTCCGCCCGGGAAGGTTGGTGCAGCTCCTGCTTCTCCGGGACGGGGCTCTCCTGCCCTGGGGACACTCGCCCCGCCCTCAGCCCCGCTCCTCGCGGGGCCCCTCCCCCTTGGAGGCTTTTTTATTTCTTTATTTTTTCCGTCTTCCTACCTTGACAGAAGCGCGAACTCTTCTCACTGTAGCGTTCCAGCTGTTCTCTCTTTAAATCTCAGGCCGAATTCGTAGATTTTCAGGATGATTTGAAGGTTATCTAGGTAATATGGTGGGGACAGGTGACTTGGGGTCCCTGCTCTTCCACCATCCTGCCCCGCATTATAATTTAAAAGCTAATTTTTGTTCACTAAATTGAGCTATGACAATTTATGACCAAAATGATAATACTCAATTTTAAAGACTTAATTGGAGCAATGAAGTAAATTGTAAATTTCACGAGTTGTTCACTATGTGTGTAAATGTAGCAGTGATTATGTTCATTCATTCATTAATTCACATTATAACAATATTCATATTCATAACAATATTTTTTGAGTTTTTGCATGTGGCAGGCCCTAGTCTAAGGGATATAATAGTGAACAAAACAAAGTCCCTACTCTAATGCAACTTATATTCTAGTGGAGTGAGATAGAAGCTACACGATAAACATATACATTTATAAAATTTTAAATTTCAGATTGTACAGTAAAATAAAAAGTAAGCTAAAAACACTGTAGGTAGGCCTATTTTATTTTATTTTGTTGTCTTTATTTTATTTTATGTAGTTTTCATGCCCTCAAACTCATTACTCTGGGATCAAGAATCACATGCTTTACTGACTTAGCCAGCCAGGCGCCCCCAGATGTGTTTTATATTAGATGGTCATAGAAGGTCTAAGGAATTAGACTCTAGACCTGAGGACAGGAAGGGACAAGCCTTCACGTACATGGAAGAACTTCTAGGTAAAAAAATAGCAAGTGTCTGGGTGTTGAAGTAGAACAGTTTGGGTATTGTCCAGAGAAAGCAATGAAGCAGGTGTGCTGGAACAGAATGGGGAATTACATACAATGAGTCAGAAAGGTTGTGTTGGGGAGTGCAGGGTGTGGATGATGTAGAACTTTAAAAACTGTAATGACTTTGGCTTTAAATTAGGATGAGAGAAGAATCCATTGCAGGGTTTTGACCACAAGAGAGATATGATCAGATTCGTTTTTTTTTTTTTTTTTATCAGATTCGTTTTAAAGGCATGACCGTACAATGTGGAAAAAATATAAAGATGAGAAGAGAAAAGGGAAAGTAGATAGCAGTTTTGTGCAGAGAAGGCAACTATATCTTTGAAATACTGGAAGTTGTCAGATTCAGGATGTATTTAGAAGGATAAGGGATGGGTCTTCTGTTGGAGCGAACATGTAGTGTGGCATTGAAAAGACAAAGATAACTGAGACTTCTGGTCTGAACAACTGGTAGGATGAGATTGCCATTTAGATGGGATAAATAGCTCTTTGATCCATTTTGAGTTAATTTTTGAATATAGTATAAAGTAGGGGTCCAACTTTATTCTTTTGCATGCGGATATCCCGTATTCCCAGCAATGCTTGTTGAAAAAGACTGCCTTTTCCTCATTTGAATGGTCCTTGTCAAAATCATGTGACCACATATAGGAAGACATGTATGTCTTCTGGGCTCTCTATTCTATTGCATTGGAATATATGTCTGTCTTTCTTTTTTTTTAAGACCTAATTTGAATAAATGAATGAGAGAAGAGAACACAAGCAGAGAGAGTGGCAGAGGGAGAGGGATAAGCAGGCTCCCCACTGAGCAGCGCCTGATGCAGAGCTTGATTCCATGACCCAGGGATCACAACCTGAGCCAAAGGCAGCCACTTAACCGGCTGAGCCACCCAGGCACCCCTATATGTTAGTCTTTATGATAGCACCACCACCACAGCTTTGCTGCAGCTTTGCAGTAAGTTTTGAAATCAGTATGTGTGAGGCCTCTAAGTTTGTTCTTTTTTAAAAATTTTATGTAGGTTTCTTGCCCTAAGTGGGGCTCAAACTCACTACCCTGCGATCAAAAATCACATACTTTACTGTTCAGGGACCCTTGAGATGCTATATGAATTTTAGAATGGATTTTCCTATTTATGCAAAAAAAAAGTCTTTAGCATTTTGAAAGGGATTGCATTGAATGTGTAGATCGCTTTGGGTAGTATTGATAGCTGAACATTGTTAAGTGTTCTAATCCGTGATCATGGATGTCTTTCCTGTTTATTGGTGTCTTCTTTAACCACTTACAGCGACATCTTACAGTTTTCAGTCTTTGCCTCCTTGATGAAGTTTATTGCTAAGTATTTAATTATTTTGTGATGCCATATTATTTTTTATTTTTAAATGTCTTTCCCAGCTTTATTAAGATGTAGTTGATATATATCATTGTGTAAATTTAAGGTGTACTAGGTGACGATTTGACAGATGTATATACTATGAAATGATAACCTCAATAAGGCTAGTTAACACAATTTGAAGCTATTTTAAATGGAATGGTATTCTTAATTTCCTTTTTGGATTTCTTATTGTTAATGTATAGAACTGCAACCGATTTCTGTTGAATCCTTTCTTTCCCTCATATAATATCCCTAAAAATCCTGTAAAACTGTGGTCCTAGAGAGCACGCTTTAGAAAATATTGCCCAAAGGGATATACTTATTTTTGTTGTCATTGCTGTTGCAAAGCCTTTCTTTAAACCTGTTTGCTTTTCCATATCATTTGGGGAAATTTTTTTATGTCATTTTTCACATTTATGATACATCATATTCTTATTTATTTTGAAGGAAAAGACTGTAGGAAATTTGAATAATGTCTGTAGTCAAATAAAAGTTGATAAAAAATAAATAAAAGTTGATTTATCCATCTACCAGAATTCCTTATTTACCTTTGTGTCATTAATGCAAAGGACAAAAGTTCAAATCTAAGTTCTAGTGTAGGTGAGCTATGACTTTGAACATCAAACATCATGCTTCATGATTCTGAGCCTGAACTTTCTAATCTGTAAAACAGGGTAACAATGTTGGAATTACTTTTTTTTTTTGTTGTTGCTATAATCAAAGGACACATGTATGTCTATTTCACTTAGGGAGTGTTTTAAATTGGAAATGAAGCAGGACCCATCTATTTGCTGTCTACAAGAGACTCATTTTAGACAGAAGGACACCTACAACCTGAAAATAAAAGGTTGGAGAACCATTTACCATTCAAATGGTTCTCAAAATATACCCTAAAAACTATAGAACACTTCTGAAAGAAATTGAGGAAGACACAAAGAGATGGAAAAATATTCCATGCTCATGGATTGGCAGAATTAATATTGTGAAAATGTCAATGTTACCCAGGGCAATTTACACGTATAATGCAATCCCTATCAAAATACCATGGACTTTCTTCAGAGACTTAGAACAAATTATTTTAAGATTTGTGTGGAATCAGAAAAGACCCCAAACAGCCAGGGGAATTTTAAAAAAGAAAACCATATCTGGGGGCATCACAATGCCAGATTTCAGGTTGTACTACAAAGCTGTGTTCATCAAGACAGTGTGGTACTGGCACAAAAACAGACATATAGATCAATGGAACAGAACAGAGAACCCAGAAGTGGACCCTGAACTTTATGGTCAACTAATATACGATAAAGGAGGAAAGATGATCCACTGGAAGAAAGACAGTCTCTTCAATAAATGGTGCTGGGAAAATTGGACATCCACATGCAGAAGAATGAAACTAGACCACTCTCTTGCACCATACACAAAGATAAACTCAAAATAGATGAAAGATCTAAATGTGAGACAAGATTCCATCAAAATCCCAGAGGAGAACTCAGGCAACACCCTTTTTGAACTTGGCCACAGTAACCGGAGAAGGACAAACAGGGTATGTTCTCATTCATTTGGGGAATATGAATAATAGTGAAAGGGAATATAAGGGAAGGGAGAAGAAATGTGTGAGAAATATCAGAAAGGGAGACAGAACATAAAGACTTCTAACTCTGGGAAATGAACTAGGGGTGGTGGAGGGGGAGGAGGGCGGGGGGTGGGGGTGAATGGGTGACGGGCACTGAGGGGTACACTTGACGGGATGAGCACTGGGTGTTATTCTGTATGTTGGTAAATTGAACACCAATAAAAATTAATTTATAAAATTAAAAAAAAAACTTGTATGTAAGAATATTTTGTAAACTACAGAATTAAAATGTTACTAATGTAACTTTCAAGGTTCAAATAAATATTTTTGTGCAAAAAAAAAGAAGAATGTGTGTTGCATTTAGACTCTGCTATAGGTTCTTTTTTTAACTGAAGTATAATTGACATATAATGTTATATTAGTTTCAGGTGTACGACTAATGTACGACTAATTTGTCCAGTGACTGGACAAATCTGTACATTATGCACTGCTCAGCACAGTAAGTGTAGTTACCACCTTTCATTGTACAATGTAATTTCAGTATTATTGACTATATTTCCTATGCTGTATTTTTCATACCTGTAACTATTTACTTAAAAACTGGAAGTTTGCTTTTTAATCTCCACCTATTTTGCCCATCCCTCCCAGCCGCCTCCCCTCTGGCAACCACAAGTTTGTTCTCTGTATTGGTAAGATTATTTTTTTTTTTTTTTGTGTGTGTGTGTGTGTGTGTGTTTATTTGCTCATTTTTAGAAATATTCTTTTTTTTAAGATTTAATTATTTACTTGAGAGAGAGTTGGGGGAGGAGCAGAGAGAGAGAATCTTCAAGCAGACTCCTTGCTGAGAGTGGAGCCCAAAATGGGGCTTGATTTCATGACCCCTGAGATCATGACTTGAGCTAAAGGCAATGGTCAGATACTCAACTGATTGAGTCACCCAGGCGCCCCTTGTTTATTTTGTTTTTTGAATTACACATATGAGTAAAATCATATTGCATTTGTCTTTCTCTGACTTATTTCAATTAGCATAATATTCTCTAGTTCCATTCATGTTGTCATGAATGGCAAGATTTCATTTTACTTTATGGCTGAGTAATATTCCATTATATAAATATATCTATCTCACATCTTCCCAATCCATTCTGTGGACACTAAGGTTGTTTCCATATCATGACTATTATAAATAATATTGCAATAAATGTAGAGGTGCATATATCTTTTCAAATTAGTGTTTTTGTTTTCTTTGGCTAAATACCCAGTAGTGGATTACTGGATTATATGGTATTTCTATTTTTAATTTTTTGAGGGAACTCCATACTATTTTCCACAGTTGCTACACCAATTTACATTCCTACAAGGGTTCCCTTTTTACCACATCCTCACCAACATTTGTTATTTCTTGTCTTTTTGATTCTAGTCATTCTGACAGGTGTGAGGTGATAGCTCCCTGTGGTCTTGATTTCCATTTCCCTGATGATTAGTGATGTTGAGCATCTTTTCACGTGTCTGTTGGCTAGATGGATGTCTTCTTTGGAAAAATGCCTACTCTGCCTCCTTTTGTACTCAGATTGTCTTTTTTTTTTTTTTTTGATGTTGAGTTAATATAAAATCTTTATTTTGGATTTTAACCCTTTATCAAATATGTCATTTACAAATATCTTCTCCCATTCAGTAGGTTGCCTTTTTGTTTTGCTTGCTGCTTCCTTTGCTGTGCAAAAGCTTTTTGGCTCAATATAGCCCCAATAGTTTATTTTTACTTTTGTTCCCTTGCTTGAGGAGATATACTCAGAAAAAAGTTGCTAGGCCAATGTCTAATAGGTGACTGCCTATATTTCTTTTAAGAGTTTAATGGCTTCAGCTTACATTGAGATTTTTAATCCATTTTGAGTCTATTTTTGTGTATCATGTAAGACAGTGGTCTAGTTTCATTCTTTTGCATAGCTATTCATTCTTTATGTTCTAAGTTATAATACTAGACTTAAACAAATTATTTCTTCATTCATGGAAAAATAAAATATATGCAAATTATATGGTCCAATAATATCATTAATTAATTTCTATTATTTAAGCTTGACAGTATTGTTAGACTTGTTAATTTCTCTGATGTGGTCTGACAGCTGACATTTGAAAGCACAAAATGGGTGATTGGGGGGTTGGATGAGACATTCTTAAGTATGATTTCTAAGAAATATTGTTTGAGCAAACTAGTAAGTAAGAAAGAAACAGAAGGTTGCTTTTTGGTACCAATCTTCCCTTCTCTTCCTTACAAAACTCAGCCATTTTTCTATAGCTCTATACATTGTGTGAGAATAAACATATTGATAAGGATAAAACACCATTGCTGCACTTGAAATCACTGACTACAGAGACTTGAGTTGCGATTTTTTTTTCTTGTTCTCTTATTCAAACTTGTGGAACAGATTTGCCCTGAAATATTGTAATTATTCTTTTCTTTAATCTCAGTTCTCTCAGGAAAAGTTTAAACTAACTTCTTATCACTAGCCTTAGAGGTGGCATGCTATTATCTTCATGGTGATAATGTGCTTTCTGCTGTACAGAATGTGGTTGTAGTCATTTCCCTAAAGGGCTTATTTCCAAGGCAGGAATGTCCATGCCAGTGTAAAATACCCTAATGAGAAATATCAGCAGTGTGCAGTTACTCATTCCTTGATTCTGGTTGTAGGCAGGAAGAAATGAAATGAGATTTTAGTTCCCTGAGAAATATTATTATTAGAGGTGGTATCAGCACTTGTATCTTTACAAATGCCATCCCTGTGTTTCTGATGTTCTGATGTGCCACCCTGGTGTCAGGAGGCAGCTCTGCCTCTCATTCAGGTCATCAATTGTCCATCCCACCAGCCCTCCCAAAGAGAGGGAGTAATTCCATAATTCCATACCATTGGTTCACCCATTTATTAAAGCTCTCAGTGCCAGTAGGGTTCAATAATTGATAGTTGTCTCCCTGTCAAAACCACAAATGCTCAGGAATGTGCTCATCCTTTCTTTCTTTTATTTGTGTATTTGCTCATTTGCTCATCAACATGAGTAAGGCAATTCTGGAGACACAATTCTGGGAACAACATATAATTTCTGACATCAAGAAATTCTCAGTCTGTTGGGGGTAATGAATATGTCATTCCATAACAATACAATTATGGCTGGGTGCAGAGGGAGAGGCATCTTACCTATGAGGTGGAGGGAGAAAGTTACACTTAACATTAAAAGGTAAGAGCAGTTTTCCTGATTTAAGGAGTGGAGTTTGGAATGCTAGGCATTGTAGATAGCTTACATGAAAGCACAGAGCAAAGGCACAAGGAAATTTGGTGGTGGTGTTTGAGGATGGACATCACTCAGGTGGTTCTCCTTGAATGCCTGTAATGGGTGGCCAGGCTGCTGCTTGGTCCTACTCTGTGAAAGAGTGAGTGCTTCCTCCAGGGCATGAGCATCCCGTTGGGAATTGAACCTGATGTTCTTAAAGGGTGGCAGGGTTAGATGGTTCCTGTCCAGTTCCAATTCTGGAAAGTAACTGTAATCCTACTCTTGACCACCTTGTATGAATCTCCTGGAGTGATCAGACTTCTTATTATGACTCTCTTGGTTTCTTCATCACTTGATGGTCTACATGCTTCATTATCAACATCTCACTGAGATGGGATCTTACTCCCTGCAGGGCTCCTTCTGCCTTGCCTTAGGTGGGTGTCCTCCTTAGACCCACATAATGGCTAGCTGGCAGACATGGTCCCATACCTCAAGCATGGGTCTTCCTGGATGGGAAGATTGTTCCAGAAATAAGTTATCATTTAAGACTTTAAAGGGAGTTGAGGATGCAAAGGGATTATAGATGGCCAGTAGTGGCCATCTGAATAAAACAAAAAACAGTAGTGAAGAAGAGAAACCAAATGGTAAAAGTAGTAAAGTGGGGAAAATGTTGATACATATTACTGAACTATGTAGAATTGAAATGGTGGCCCCAAAGCCTTCTAGGAAGGGATATGGATACATTGGTTGTCTGGACAGATAGATGGCAACTGTGACTTAACAAATGTATTTTACAATAATGATTTAAAAAAAATCCCCATCTATTAGTCCTTTTTTACAAACTCCACCATTGGATCTCTCAATTACAAAAAATAATCTTGATGGTAGTGGCCACTTATCTTTTTGGTGCAGTGTGAACACACTCTAGGAAATCAGGGCTTTCCCCAATATCCTTCCAGGCCTGCAGATAGGGCACAGGCAAAACCTAAAGGGGCCAGCATCCTAATTCCAACACTGTTAATCCAGTTGGCCAAACATGACCCACTTAATGGATAGAAAAGAAATCAGCAATTTGACAGCAATAAGTTAGAACAGTCATAGCCTTATGCCTCGGGCAGGGATTAGTATACCTGGACCAGGTGAAATCCAGACCATTGGGAATTCCTTATGGGACACCAAGACAGCAGCTGCAGCTCAAGTTTGCTGCATTTGCTCTAATAAGATTCCTCTTGCCCCAGATACAAATGTTGGGTAATCAACTCGAGAATTTTGTTCACTCTTTTATGAACTTTTCCCTCAGAGCTTTACCCCTCTCTTTTTTGTCAGTTACAAGATGCTAATATGCTAATATGCTAATGTTGGCCTAGACAGGGGTCATAAATATTCAAATCAATTCCATGTAGTGCTTGTTATGTGCCTGGCTGTAGCTCTATTAAAAATGAGTAAAATACAGTTCTGATCCTCAGAGGAGCAGGCTAATTGTTTGGGAGGAATGCCTAAATTTAGATATGCTGTTGTTTTATATTTACACGGGAATTATACCTTGAAATACTGAAGCTTAGGGTAATGCATGACAAAGGACTCAATGAGCATCCCAGATAAGGAATTTTAGATTTATGTGTACATAGCAGGTTACATCACTGTGGGTTTGTGGTTAGAGAGGAAGTTTCTGTGAATGGATTAACTTCAATGGCTTTGAAGAATGAACAGGAGCTCAGTAGATGGAGTGGTGATTGGGAAGACATTCTAAAAGGAGAAACAGCAGAGCAGTCTTGGAAGGCTGAAGGAATATAGTGAGGCTGTCCCCTTGCTCTCCTGTGAATGGCAGACAGAGAAAGATAATATTGGCACATGTTATGGGCAAATTTTGGGAGGCCACGAAGATGGGATATTTGCTCTTTATTCTGGAAAAAATTGGAAATCAAAATTATTTGAGCAGGGCATTTGTGAATAGGTTCATTTATTTGTTAATTTCTTGAAAATA
This sequence comes from Nyctereutes procyonoides, assembly GCF_905146905.1. Taxonomy (NCBI): domain Eukaryota; kingdom Metazoa; phylum Chordata; class Mammalia; order Carnivora; family Canidae; genus Nyctereutes; species Nyctereutes procyonoides. The sequence goes on along the minus strand of NW_026575052.1, from coordinate 74,964,211 downwards.
AGGAGCTTAAAAGGTACTAACCACCAGTTATAAAATAAATAAGTCATGGGGTGCCTGAGTGGCTCAGTCTGTTAAACACCTGACTCTTGATCTCAGCTCAGGTCTTGATTTCAGGATCATGAGTTCAATCTCTGTGTTAGGCTCCATGCTAGCCATGGAGCCTACTTAAAAAAATAAAGAATAGAAATTTAAAAATAAGATAAATAAGTCATGAGGGTACAATGTATACCAGGGAGCTGTAGTCAATAACACTGTATTGCAAATTTGAAAGTTGCTAAGAGAGTAAATCTTAAATGTTCCCATCACAAGAAAAAAAATGTTGTAACATTGTATGATGACAGATGGTAAGTAGACTTAAATGTGGTGATCATTTTTCGATGGGTACAAGCAATGAATCATCATATTATACATATGATTCTAGTATAATACCATATCTCAAGTATACCTCAATTTTTAAAAAATATATTAGATGTGGAAAATAGAGAAGGCAAGGAGAGAAGTTGATGGGATGGTGAAGCAATCTGGGAGTACATAAATATTCTTTTTTAATTAAAGTTGTGGTAGCAAGAACAGAAATGATCAGAAAAAAATAATAGCTAATGCAGATCCATTGTGATGTGGGACACTATTCTTTTACTGTATTATTCATTTACTCCTTGCAGAAATTGTCTATGTGGTATGTACTATTATAATCATCCTCATTTTTACAGATGGGAAAACTGAGCAAGAGGTCATGTAACTTCTCCACGGGACATAACTCTTAGGTGATAACAGCCTGGATCCCACTAGGCAACATGACCACACAGTCTATGCTCTTAGTGGCTAAGTCCCATTGCCTCTGGGTGTTCATGAAGAAATTTAGATAGTATTTGGAAATTCTATGTTGTATGTGAGGACAAGCAGCAGCTTCTCTGACCCTTAGATAGCTTTTAATAACTGTTTATTCAACATAGTGTGTCATTTGAGTTAGGGATGGATAATGCATGTTTAAAATGGAATGATGGGAGATAAATTTTTAAATGTCTGTCTTTGATTTGTTTTTAAAAGGGTAGAGATATCTTACATCCGCTTCTTCAAATGCCTCTAAAATGATAGGCATTTATATTTTTGAATATAAATGTTGTGTTTTGAGGTGTTTATCAGAAATGCAATTGAAAATGTAAATAGGTGATTCATACTGTATGTAGAATTCAGAGGAAGACTTCTATACATGTTAGATTAGTTGATTTTAGGTTATGTAGCAAAACTCACACATTTTCCCTTATAAGGTGGGCAATTTGCCAAAAAAGCTTTTGGATAACTTACTAATTCACCAATAAATAGCCTGCCTTCAGTTTTACTGTAATATGAGTACTCAGGTCTTATGTGTGAAGACAGAAAAGACCAGTGGAGAAAAGTATTTTTTATCATTTCTCTGGTTCTTATTTTTTTATTTAAGTGGTGCATTGTGCCTCTAAAGAGAGGATAATCTCACACTTGGCATTTGTTGTTAAATACGTGGTTTGCACCTTCTTTGGAGGTGAATTTTTAAGCTGTTTCATAAAAATGCTAACAATTTCATTCTAATAACTAATCAACACTAATAGAAGTGTGGAACATTTTAATTAATGTCTTATTTGATTGGACTTGTTCTGAGCTTAATGATGGAACAGATAATATATTAAAGACCTCAAAATGTACATATGAGATATTTCATTGGTCTTGTCTGAACTACAATTTCTTTGAACTTGGTTTCTAGTTTGAAACATGTTTGATTTCAAAAGAGGAAGATACAACTTCCTCTTTTGAAATCAAACATGTTTCAAACTGTATTTATTTTGTATTATTTGTATTTATTTTGTATTATTTATGTATTTATTTCTTTCCAAAAGAAAGGGTTGACTTTAATTAATTTTTAAAGAAATATAAAAAATGATCTTATTAATATGTGATGGAATATGATAGCTCTCATTCTAAGAAAACTGAAATTTTCATGTGTTGTATTGAGATATTTGGGACATGCTGGATATTCTGGTGCAAAGGTTCAAGCTCTTTCTTATATTTATGGTTATTTGCAAGGGAGGACAATGATATAAAAGACTTTTGACAAAAAAGCCTAGTCTTTCCATAAAAAAAGCATTTTCTTTCCAGGACGTTTCTAAATTTGCTTTGGGGGCACATGGGGACACCATCAGTTGAGCGTCTGACTCTTGGTTTTGGCTCAGGTTGTGATCTCACAGTTGTGAGATTCAGCCCTGCGAAGGGCTCCATGCTGGGTCTGGAGTCTGCTTGAGACTCTCTCCCTGTCCCTCTTCCCTTCTCTGCTGCCCTCTACCCCCTGCTCTCTTTGTCTCAAATAAAAAAAAAAATTCTTTGGAAGTTCTCTTGGTCATTTAAGTTTTGCTTGTCTTACCTTGCACAATCAAATTATTTCATTTCCCTGTAGGGCTATGTGTTTTAATAAAGCATTTGTGAAAGGATTTCATTTCTGGATGAAAGACTTTAGGGTCTCTATAAGAGGCAGACAGAACAAGCACAGTGACCTTCAGAATTGCTTTGAGGTCAAATGCCAAACTGATTATTTGTATAGTCTAAAGTCACAAGAATTGTCTAAGTATAATTAGTAAGGAAAGAAAGAAAAAACAAAACAAAAATTGTGTTTGTCTCCAAATGGCATTCACTGTATATTTACTCAATGATTTCTATGATTTAAATAGCAATATTTTCCAGAATAGATAATTTTGTGACATAGAAATAAAAAGTGGCCCAGATTTAAAGGAGCCAAAAATATAGTCTGATAAGTTGCTATATGTATTGCTGACTTTCTAGTGATTGTATATCTTAAGATAAGTTTTATGGTTAGTTTCTCCCTTTGCATAGCATTAAAATATTAACAGTAGAAAAGTGCAAAAGTTTAGCTATGACCTTATTGTCAAGGTTATGTGGGACTGCATGAGCAGATGAGAATAAAGTGTGTAGGAAGAGCAATAAATCAGAATCAGAAAAGTAATATTGATGATTATAAAAATAATAAAAGTGCAATATAGACAATTTGAAGGTATAGAGAAGTAGAAGGAACAAAAACTATAACATGAAACCTGGAAATAACTTTTGTTAACTCTTTGTTATATTTCCTTCCAGTATTCTTTATTTTCAGATATGAATGCAACTAATTGGGATCATATTTAATTATTGTTTTTTATTATTTGTGCATTTTTCATCTATGCTGTATCAGGAATATCTCATTAAAATTCCTTGAAAATTAAGTTTTAATAACAGAAACAATCAAGATATAATATAATTCATTTAATGAACCTATTATTTGGATGGTTTATTTCTATTTTATCCCTGTCACAAATAATGCATTAATAAACATGTTGATAAATAAATCTTTGTCATTGCTACCTTATTATTTCTGTAGAGTTGATTCCTAGGACTGGAACTACTGGGTTATTTGCTTATTTAATCATTCCTGCAAAAAATATTTTTTGAAAGCCAACTTTGTGCTCTGAAACATTTTTTGTCTTTAGATGCATATTATAAAGTTGCTGTCCAGTGTGGTTATACTAATTTATTGGTGATTATTCCAATACCTCCCTCCTGGTATTTAGGCCCTTGAGGAGTCCCTTCCATAATGAATAGGAAAGTCCTGTATAAACCAATATGATATTACAGAAATGAAGGTTAGTCAGAAAAGACATTGCTGTATCTGCCTTGCCCTCTCTTGGACAGCATGTTCTGAGGGAGCCAGGTGCCATACCATGGGAACACTTAAGCAGCCCCAAGGAGAGGTTCCCGTGGCAAGAAGTTGATGCCGTATCCCAAGAACCAACAGGGACCTGAGTCCTCCAGCAAGCAGTCATATAAATGTGTCATCTTGCAAGCATTCTCCAGGCCTAGCGCAGCCTTCAGATGACTGCAGCCCTGGTCAGCAAGTTGATGGACACCTCATGAGAACTCTTGAGCCAGAATGACCAAATAGCTAAGCCACTACTTGATTCTTGACCCCCAGAAATTGTGTAGGATAATAAATGCTTGTTAATGATTTCCCTGTGTTTAATTAACCATATTTTTCTCACTTCCAGTGGTGATTTGTGTCTCTCCATTGTTTTTTAAATTAGAGTTTCAGTTTTTTCCTTGATTTTCCATCAAGAACCAGTACAACAATATAAGAGTTCCAATAGGGACCATGAGGAAACCTCAGAAATGCATGATTCAAAATATTGTCAGATTAAGAAAGAGTCAAGATTTAGACAAAACGAACACTTGAAGATGCAGTTTAGCATTTCTCCTGGAACCCTCTTGGATCATCAAAGCAGCTGTGGCAGATTCTAAAAATACCAGAACAATATTTCCCATCTACATTCTCTTCCTATAACCATCCTTCCATTGAGTGATTGGGTCTATAATCTCCATCACTTTGAGCCTGGAAGACTTGAGACTGCAAAGGTGCAAGTGAAACTATGTGAGTTTTGAAGTTAGGTCATAAAAGATGCTATAGTTCCTTCCTGATTCTCTTTTGATGCTTCCTCTTGAAACTCAGCTACTCTCTTGCAAGGAAGTCAAAACTAGCCCACTTAGAAAGGCCACTTGTAGGTTTTCTATCCAATAGTCCAGTGGAGCTCCTAGTCAACAACCAGCACCAATTCCCAAATATGTAAGTAAATATGCCTTCAGAAAATTCCAACCATTGAGTCATCTCCAGTTTTTGAGTCTTCCCAGCTGAAATGGTATTCATTTTGGAGCAGAAACAAGAGAGTCCACTCTGCCATATTTGAATTCCTGACCTACAGAATTTGTGAGCATAATAAAATCACTGGTTTATATCTCTAAGTTTTGGTTTGCTATGTAGCAACCATATAAGGAAAAATAGGTTAGTCAGATGATTTTTTAAAAATATTTTATTTATTTATTTATGAGACACACACACACAGAGGCAGAGACACAGGCAGAGGGAGAAGCAGGCTCCATGCTGGAGTCCAACGTGGGACTTGATTCTGGGTCCCCAGTATCAGGCCCTGGGTTGAAAGCAGGCACTAAACTAAACCACTGAGCCACCCGGGCTACCCAAGTTAGATGTTTTTAATCACCATTTTACTTGTGGAAATACAAGTAAAGAGAGAGCGAGAGAGAGAGAGAAAGAGAGATTTTCAGGGTTTATGAATAAGTTAGTGTCAGTTCAATAGTAGACTATATTCACCACTGAATACTCTTTTAAAGATATAACTACTGATAAAAATTTAATGGAAGCATTTTATACTCAATGATTCATTCAGAAATATTTCTTGAGTAGTACTAGTAGATTCCAGGCAATAGATGAGATTTTGGGGGTAAAACAGTGAGCAAAAAACAGGTATGGGCTCCACCTACCTGGTGATTATAAACCAGCACAGAAGTGTGCTGGCTGTATTTGTATTCATCAAATAACACACATACATAAAAGTTTAACAACTGGGTACATCAAATAAAGGAAATTATGACAATGCTCTTTTTTTTAAGATTTTATTTATTTATTCATGAGAGACCGAGAGAGAGAGAGAAAGTGAGAGAAAGAGGCAGAGACACAGGCAGAGGGAGAAGCAGGCTCCATGCAGGGAGCCTGATGTGGGACTTGATCCCGGGTCTCCAAGATCAGGCCCTGGGCTAAAGGCGGCGCTAAACCTCTGAGCCACCACCCGGGCTGCCCCAACAATGCTCTAAAAACAAAACCAAATTGATTGTAGTCAGGAAAATGTGACTGCCATTTACTTGAGAACTGAAGGATGGGTAATTATGTTTAGCTGTACTTACGTTTTCTTTTCACATGTTATTTAGTTTTTTATTTGTCCCTTCACTTTTCCATATCAAATTATATACTGCCTTAGACCAGAAAATGTGCTTTCCGTTTCACTTGAGTAACTCCATGGAACATAATTATACTCATAGTTATGCTTAGGCTTCTGGAAATAGCACAATGGATTTAAGAATAATTCAGCTTAGGGTTCCATTTCTATAGCTGTTTTATGGTGCTTCTTTCCTATCACTCACCATCAGGTTTTAGCTGAGGTCTCTGCATCACCTGTAGCAAGATGTTAAATGTGAAGCCAACATATTGGGACACTGATCTACAGTGGAGGATTCAATTAGCTGATGCTTTTTTTTTTTAAATAATGGGTTATGTCCACTAACAACTTTAGTCCTTCCTATGCTATGAAGTATATAAGGATACTTAATGGTTATGAATTGGCAAGATAAGCTAGTAAGAGTTTATAAAGGTTTATAGAACTGAATTTATTCTTACTAATAACCTAAGAATGGAAAGAAAGTGATAAGGGGTAGGATTCAAAATCTTAAAATTCTCAAAAACCCATTTTACAACTTATGGCCCTATTAAGATTCTCAATATTCTATAATGAAGTTTCTATGAAAGAACTGTAACTATAAAGGGAAATCCCAGTAGGTTCAGACCCGGAGGGTCACAGGAGGTTATGCAAGGGGATGATCAGGAGGCAGGGGGAAGATGGAAGGGAACCTGAGGCAGAACACCATAATTTAGTCAAGCATTTGTACTCTATGAGGACTATAAAAAGCAGATGTTCTGAGATGTACATCACTCCAGAATTGCTCTCTGATTTATGGCCTCCTTTCTTTTGGGAGATCTATCTATTGTGGTACTATGCCTCTCCTAGACTTGCTGAAATACAGTCCATTTATCTTCTTGTCAGAGACTTTAGCTCTCTAAGGATTGAACAAAGGTTGAGGTGGACAGAATAATATCAGAGGATTTGATATATTGGAGTTGGGGACCAAGAGATGCCATGAAAGGGAATATCATCTGACATAGGTTCTGATTTGTACATGGGCAAGTAGATGGCATAGTAGACTTGCTAGTAGTTTGAGTTAAATTAGAGCGGTTTCTTTCATTTGAAGTTAACTCATTTGCTGTCATCAGTTTGATGACAGGAAAGAAATACAATCATATCTGAGGCTTGGAAAAGGATATCTCAGATATGAGATAAGATTATGGGCACTTGGCCCATAGTGATGTGATTTGGGAGGTCACATAGCCAAAAGTCTTATAAGAGCAGGGTTGTTTTTTTTTTTTAAATAAAGTTAGGGAAAAGGCTATTGTTGTATATTTAAGGTCACTAGTAAACCAAAAAAAATGGTTTTAAACCTGTTTAATCAGTCAATGACAGTTCTATAGCTATTGTAGTAACCAAGAGACCTGGTTTAAATTTCTTTAGTTGACTAATGACTAACCATTTGAGTTAACCACAAATCTAAAATCTAGCCACAAATGACAACTTCACACTTTGAAAGTCAGACAATTGATGGTGAACTCATTCCAATGAATATACATGTAAGACTGATGTAACTCAGTCCCTGATGTTAACTCAGTCTCATCTCTGTAACAAAAAACATGTTTACATCAACTCATTCCTGCTGACATAACTAATACAACTCTGAAACTGAATGCTTTCTCAAAACCCTGTATAAAGGAAGCAACTTCCTTTGCCCAAAAGACTATACCTGGTCAACATAGCTCTCTTTTACTTAGGTAAGCAATAATTCAGTTTTTAATTTCAGGTACCAAGTAGTGGTCTCTTCCTGTGATAGTTCCAAAGGCATTGAGCATACCATGGAAATCAAGAGAGGAGATGTGTGGGGATCTTTGTGTGGCATAACGGGCCAGGGACCAGACCTCTGAAAGATGGTTGTTGAGAGGACCAAGATTCTTCTGGACTATTTTTAAGAATGTACAGTGAACATCCATGGAAGAGAGAGATAGTGTCTTCTAGTGTCAAAGTATTGTTCAGTGTACTAAGAGTAAGGAGGCAGATATTTAGAAGACAGCAAATCAGGGAGGAGACAATAGGGTCCTGAATTAGTGGAGTAACAAAGGAGATAAAGAGGATACTAATTGTGCTATACATCTTCCATTTGTCCCTTTGTAGCCTGTTCTGAAGTGTTAGAATCCAGAAGCCAAACAGCTTGGACTACATTAATGGGTATTTTTATTCTCTGGCTTCCAGCTATGTTCAGACAATGATGTGTGAAGGCTGGACATCAGTGGAGTGATAAAATGTGAGATCAGGATATTTATATCCTGCCCCCTACCTCCACCAGCTTCCCTTTTTTTTTTTTAAGATTTTACTTATTTATTCATGATACACACACACACACACACAGAGAGAGAGAGAGAGAGACAGAGAGAGGGTGGGAGGCAGAGACACAGGCAGAGGGAGAAGCAGGCTCCATGCAGGGAGCCTGATGCGGACTCCATCCCAGGTCTCCAGGATCAGGCCCTGAGCTAAAGGCGGCGCTAAACTGCTGAGCCACCAGGGCTGCCCCACCAGCTTCTCTTTTAGGGGATCATCATAGACTTGTTGTGGCCCAAGCCTATAGTTTCTGTTAGACCTAGCCTTTTCTAAGTGGCTTCCTATTTCCATTATCATTTTTTTTTCCTTTTGTTGGTCCTTTAGTCCTGGGGGTAGTAATGGGTTCTCTCCATAATATTGTATTGATGCCTTTATTAACCTCTCCTCAAATTGCCCAATTTGAGTGTGCTCATCTCAATACATTACTGATGTGATGATGCAAAGGAAGAAAAGATAGGACTTGACAACTGTCTGAATGTCAAGGGCAGAGGAGGGAAGGCAACAAAGTGGATGCTGTTTAGGGGAATGGAAGTTGTTCACACAGACCAGAAGACCAGGGGAAGGTTTAGAAGAAACACTGGCAAATTTTAAAGATGTTGTATTTGAGGAGAAGGCTGTTAAAATACAAAATTGGTGCCCAGGACAGAAAGCAGGACTAGGGGTGTAAATAGATTCCTCTACAAAGAGAGAACTGACTGAAAACAATCAACGGAGACTCTATAGTTCTTCTACTAAGCTAGACCTTATGTATGGTTTAGACAGGAAGTAGAATAATTATCCAAAGACATGCAGTTCATCAAGTCTAAATCAAAGTAATTAAAGTATCTATTATATTGCCACACACTATGAAGGAGATAAAATGTACACAGTTAACTCTTGAAATCTTTATTCATCTATTATTTCCCACCCATGGTAGTTTTTTCCCCTTTCTGCAGCACCTTCCTTCTAGAAACTATATGTCCATCATGAAACTTCCTTTCTTGACATTCCTCTATTTATTATTCTCCTGATTCCTTCATAATGGTGAGAGAAGGTGAGATTTCAGATATATTCTGGAGACAGAGCCAGGAGAACATGCTAACAAACATGATTGGGGATGTGAGAGAAGGAGATAACCTCTCGCAGGTGTGTGTGTGTGTGTGTGTGTGTGTGTGTGGTGGCATTGACATCTATAACTGATCCATTATCTATGGAGAGGGTGAAACTTGAAATAGCCCTAGAATGGTCTGACGGGAAGTCAATATTTTTATCAATCTGTATTCCATAATTACTTCTTTAAGACCTTGAAAAACCCTTATGAAATTGCATTTTTGTATTTTTGTTGTTTTGGTACTGGGTGTTTACAGTTCAATTTTCAAAGCTCTCACTATATTATTATGTATTTTTATTTTGTTTTTAGATGAGTGATTACTTGACATTCACCTGAACTGCCTAACAGAGGAAGTCTCTAGATGCTGCTAAGGAAGACTGATTATTTAAGGCCCATTCAAGCCAGACTGCAGTAGAATGCTAGTAGAAGTCAGAATATAAATGATAAACATGTGGAACTGAGATAGGCATAAAAGGATAGAATCACCTAAGTTCAATGAATGCAAAAAATTAGATTCAGCACATGATAGCTGTCATTTGTTGTCCCTAAAACAACCCCAAATTTATAGTTTTAAAGTAAATTCACTACTGAGAATATAAGTAAAAGAGTACCTCAAATTTACCCCGTTTAACAATGTCAACTTTGCCTTTGTTAACAGATGTGTTAATTTTCGAAACTTAGTTGTATTTGTTGTTAAACTAATTAATTTATCCCATATTACCACCAGATATATAAATACTTCATACATATATTTAATCTTCTTTATCCTCATTACGTTAGTTTAGGTTCTCCTTGATCCCCCAGAATTTATGGAGTAAAGTTAAAAAAAATCATTACATAGAATATAAAGTCCTTTATCACCTGGCATTTTCCTGTGCTTCTGTTCTAATCTCCTTCCATTTTTACCACCTCCTTCCCCAGTGCAGGCATACATGCCAAAGTATGAGTGTTCTTCTGAACATACTAATCCAGTTAAAGATCCTGCCTTTACATTTGTTGTACTGTTTTTTCATTGTTGGGACAGCCTTCCAGGATTTGCATATATCCTGATCAATTCCTTATGCTATAAACCTCAGTTTGGAGAGGGCTTTGCTTTTGTTTTGTTTTGTTTTGTTTTGAGAGGGCTTTGAAATAAATCTGTTTTCATGCCAGGAAAAAACTTGGTTGTTCAAGGGCCTTCTTAGCATCTAAACATCTAACAGTTACCACAAGGAATTGTAATTATTTTCTTACTCGTCAACAGGCTCTTAGTAGGAAGAGCTCCGGTCTTATTTTTCCTTGTAGTCCTAGTCCCAGAAGCAAAAAAGATTTACAAAAAATGTTGAGTGAATATAAAAGATTCTTTTCTATTGGCAGTGTGGTAAATGGCCATGGTAACTAGTAAATAATCGATGAATCATACACTGGATGAAAAGCGTCTATTTGGGCTAGGTCCCCTGAAATGTAAATGGATTTTTTAAAAAATGTAATCATAATGACTGAGGCTTTTTAAAAATAAATTCCACTTATTTTACTTGACAAATGTTTTCATCAAGACTACAGAAATCATGTCAGAGTTCAAATTTCTTTTGGTGGCAGGATTTGTTAATCATGATTGTTCTATTCGATAAGTTTTCTTATATTCCATAAATCAAAACGAGGAATATCTGATCACAACATCTTTTCTTTAAGTTTTACTAAAAATATTCTTTCCTTCAGTAGAGTCTCAGGTAAAATAGGGTTTCTGGTGTAAGAACATCTTATCCTCTGTTAAGTGCAGGGACTTGTTTGCTAAGCCTGTTTTCCTGAAATGTGTGCTAATAATGCCTTCTCTTCCTCAGAGCTGCCATTAGCAGGCTTTTAGGACGCCTCCAATCAAACTCTAACAAGGCCTTGCTCAGATGAAGCTAAAAGGAAAAAGAAAATGTGTACAAAAATAATGCACAAACACTCTCAAGTGTTTCAGGGAAATAATTAGTGTTTACTCTGAGTCTTTCCCTTTGAAGACATTTTTAAAAAATCAGATTTGTAGATCATTAGGAAGACTTATGGATAACATAGTTGTAGATAAAAACTCTAGAGAAAAAGCATCATTTCTTTCTGAGTTCTTTTTGTTTTTATTTTTAAAAAGATTTTATTTATTTATTCATGAGAGACATAGAGAGAGAGGGGCAGAGACACAGGCAGAGGGAGAAGCAGGCTCCATGCAGGAAGCCTGACATGGGACTCGATCCCAGGCCTCCAGGATTATGCCCTGGGCTGAAGGCGGTGCTAAAGTTCTTTTTGAATATAAAGTCAAAATGTGTATTCTCATAGTTAGATCTATATTTGTTTTTTAGGGGGGGGCTAAACTCATTTTCAGGCAGGATTAATTTTATACCTAGAAAGCTGGGTAGTATTGTTGGAAAATGTCAAGAAGGAGAAGTTTTCACAAAAAGCAGATTCCTGAGGGATCCAGGGCCATTCTGGCTTTAAAACAGTATATCACATCCATCCTAAAATGGCAGAATACGCGTTATTTTCAAGTGCACATGGAACATTCTCCAGAATAGACCACATATTAATCCACAAAACAAACCTCAATAAATTTAAGAAGACTGAAATCATACCATGCATATTTTCCAACCACAACACTATGAAACTTGAAGTCAACCATAAGAAAAAATCTGGAAAGACCACAAAGACATAGAGGTTAAATAACATGCTCCTAAATGATGAATGGGTCAACTAGGAAATCAAAGAAGGAATAAAAAGGTACATGAAACAAATGAAAATGAAAACACAACAATCCTAAACCTCTGGAATGTAGTATAAGTAGTTCTAAGAGGGAAGTTGATAGCAATACAGGCCTACTTCAAGATGCAAGAAAAAATCTCAAATAAACAACCTAACCTCTTCACCTAAAGGACCTAGAAAAATAACAACAAACAAAACCTAAAACAATCAGAAGGAAGGAAACATAAAGATTAGAGCAGAAATAAGTGATATAGAAACTAAAAAAAACAATAGAACAGATCAGTGAAACTAGGACTTGATTCTTAGGGGAAAAAAATCAATAAAATTGATAAACCTCTAGCCAGACTTATCAAGAAAAAAAGAAAAAGGACTCAAATAAATAAAAGCACAAATGAGAGAGAAGAAACAACAACCAACAATACAGAAATAAAATTATTAGAGAATATTATGAAAAACATATATCACAAATTGGACAACCTAGAAGAAATGGATAAATTCCTAGACACATATAACCTACCAAAACTGAAATAGGAGGAAATAGAAAATTTGATTATCCCAATAAGCAGCAAAGAAATTGTGTCAGCAATAAAAAAAATTCCTAAAAAAACAAAAGTCCAGAACTGAATGGCTTCACAGGTGAATTCTACCAAACAGTGAATATCTATTCTTCTTAAACTATTCCAAAATATGGAAGAATAAGGGAAACTTCCAAATTCATTCTATGAGGCCAGCATTACCCTGACACCAAACCAGATAAAGACACCACTAAAAAAGAGAACTATAGACCAATAACCCTGATGAACATAGATGCAAAATTTCTCAATAAAAATTTAGCAAACTGAATTCAACAATACATTAAAAAAATCATTCACCATGATCAAGTGGGATTTACTCCTGGGCTGCAAAGATGGTTCAATATTCACAAATTAATCGATGTGATATATCACATCAATAAGAGCAAGTATAAGAACCATATGATCATTTTAGTAGATGCAGAAAAACATTTGACAAAGTACAACATCCATTCATGGTAAAGAAACCCTCAATGAAGTAGGTTCAAACAGAACATACCTCAACATAATAAAGGCCATATAGGAAAAAAACAATAGCTGAGAGTTTTTCCCCTCATATTAGAAACAAGACAAGGACTCTCACCACTTTGGTTCAACATAGTTCTGGAAATCCTACCCACAGCAATAAGACAAGAAAAAGAAATAAAAGTAATCCAAATTGGTAAAGAAGTAAAACTCCCACTATTTGCAGATGACATGATACTATATATAGAAAACTCAAAAGACTATCAAAAAAACTGCTAGAACTGATACATGAATTCAGTAAAGCTGCCAGATACAAAATTAATGTACAGAAATCTGTTGCATTTCTTTTTTTTCTGTTGCATTTCTATACAGTAATACTGAAGCAGCAGAAAGAAATTAAGAAAATAATCTTATTTATAATTGCACCCCAAATAATAAGATACATAGGAATAAGCCCAACAAAAGAGGTGAAATATCTGTACTCTAAAAATTATAAAACACTGAGGAAAGAAACTGAAGATAACACAAAGAAATGGAAGACATTCCATGCTCATGGATTGGAAAAGCAAATATTATTCAAATGTCTATACTGCCCAAATTATGCAAACTGAAATCAATATAATCCTTATCAAAATACCTCTAGCATTTTTCATGGAACTAGAATGAACAATCCTAAAATTTGTATGGAACCATAGAAGAGCCTGAATAGCCAAAAATATCTTGAAAAAGAAAAGAAAAGCTGGAAGTATCATGATTCCAGAGTTCAAATTCTATTACAAAGCTGTGGTAATCAAAACAGCATGGTACTGGCACAAAAATAAATACACAGATCAATAGAAAAGAATAGAAAATCCAGAAATAAACCCACAATTAAAGGGTCAATGAGTCTTCAACAAAGCAGGAAAGAGTATCCAGTTGGAAAAAGATAGGCTCTTTAACAAGAAATATTGGGAAAACTGAACAGCAACATGTAAAATAATAAAACTGGATCACTTTCTTACACTATACACACAAATAAATTCAAAATAGACAATGTGGGACTGGAAACCATAGAAATCCTAGATGAAAACACAGGCAGTAATTTCTTTGACATCAACCATAGCAACTTCTTACTAGGTATGTCTCCTGAGGCGAGGCAAATGAAAGCAAAAATAACTATTTGGCCTACAACAAAATAAAAAGCTGCATAGTGAAGGGAACAACAAGACTAAAAGGTAATCTGTGGAATGGGAGAATATATTTCCAAATGACATATCCAATAAAGAGCTAATATCCAAAGTATATAGGAACTATTATCAAAAATCCAATTAAAAATGGGCAGAAGAAATACAGACACTTCTCCAAAGAAGACATCCAGTGGCCAACAGACACATGAAACTGTGCTCATCACCATTCATCATCAGGGAAATGAAAATCAAAACTACAATGAGATATCACTTCACACCTGTCAGAATGGCTAAACTCAAAACAGAAGAAACAACAGGTATTGGTGAGAATGTGGAGAAAAAGGAATCTTTGGGCACTGTTGGTGGGAATGCAAATTGAAGTGGCCACTTTGGAAAACAGTGAGGTTCCTCAAAAAGTTAAAAATACACTACCTTATAATCCAGGAATTGCCCTACCAAGTATTTACCCGAAGAATATAAAAACACTGATTCAAAGAGGTACGTGCACCTCCATGTTTATAGCCCCATGATTTACAATAGCCAAGATACGGAAGCTGCCCAAAATGTTCATCAACTGATGAAGAAAAAGATGTGATATATAAATATGATGGAATACTACTCAGTCATAAAAAAGAATGAAATCTTGCCAGTTGTAACATGGGTGGAGCTACAGAGCAGAATGCTAAGTCAGAAAAAGACAAATACCATATAGTTTCACTCATATGTGGAATTTAAGAAACAAAACAAACAAAGGGAAAAAAATAAGAGAGAGGAAGAACAAAGCAGGAAACAGACAATTATAGAGAACAATCTGATAGCAGAGGAGAGAGGGACCAAGGGATGGGTTACATAGGTGATGGGGATTAAGGAGGGCATTGAGTCACTATATCGTACACCTGAAATGAATATAACAGTCTATGTGAACTAAGTGGAATTAAAATAAATAAAAACTTAAAAAGAACCACATTATACCATGATGACCAAAGTAATGGTCAGGATTAACAATAGACCATGAGGGTCAGTTTGTTCAAAAGTACAGATTTTATCCCTACTCACTGTAGGAAGCTTATAAATATGGGGTCTGATGGGGCACCTGGGTGGCTCAGTTGGTTAAGTGTCTGCCTTAGGCTCAGGTCATGATCCTGGGGTCCTGGGTTGGAGCTCGGTGTTGGACTACTTGCTCAGTGGGGAGTCTGCTTCTCTCTCCCCATCTCCCTCTGCCCCCCTCCCTGCTTGTACTCTCTTTCTCTAGTTAATAAATAAACAAATAAGTAAATAAGTAAATAAATAAATAAAATATTAAAAAATATGGAGTCTGGGTGAAAAGAATAGTTAGATCAACAAAAGTATCATCTCTGAAAACAAAACAAAATATAACAAAGAATAAATGTAAACCAAAACCAAATCAAGTCCTTTCTTCTTAAAAACAAATAATGTTTACAGAGTATGAG
This sequence comes from Nyctereutes procyonoides, assembly GCF_905146905.1. NCBI lineage: Eukaryota > Metazoa > Chordata > Mammalia > Carnivora > Canidae > Nyctereutes > Nyctereutes procyonoides. Next base: position 74,948,632 of record NW_026575052.1, on the reverse strand, counting down.
TCAGGGTCTTAGTACGTGAAAAAGAGCATATTAAGAGAATTAAGCTCTTGCTTTCATAACTCTTAAATTAACTCTTTTTTTTAAAAAAGATTTTATCTATTTATCTGAGAGAGACAGAGCACATGCATGAGCAGGGGGAGGGGAGGGCAGGAGGAGCAGAGGCAGAAGGAAAAGCAGGCTTCCAGCTGAGCAGACCCTGGGATCCTGACCTGAGCTAAAGGCAGACTCAACCCCGCTCAACTACTCAACTGAATGAACCACCCAGGTGCTGCTTAAATTAACCCTTTCTTTAAACAAACCAAACTCAACCAATAACAACTTTGGTTTGCATTAACAAGTTTGTAATATTAGGCATTGTTTAATGGTAGTACCAAGGGGCCTAGATTTTTGAGGTACATGTGCTAAAATTAGCCATGTCACCTCAGACATGAACTCTGGTCTTCAGCTTTTTCCACTTGCAAATTGAGAGAATTTAATTAGATAAATTGAAAACTCTTCTGGCTCTGTTGTTGTTTAAGAAGGGTTTCAGAGGAAGAATGATTATATTTGGAAGCATAGGTCTGCAATGCCAACTGATGTTATATTAGGACATTTCCTAGAGCTGAATGTTGCTGGAAATTTTAGATTAATTACTCATCATCACTAGTGCAATATTCAGTTGACTTCTGGTTCAAGCACTGGAACAGATCTGAAATTGCTCTCTAAGAAATCTTGGATGACCTGTGTGAGCTCCATATCTTCCACTCTGGCCATATTTCAACTCGGGGATTTTACTTCACATAGTAAAGCATGTATTTTAAAAATCATTTCTCTTTCATTTGTATGTCCAATAGCTAGGACAAAGTTTTTCAAGCTTTATTGTACAAAAAATCACCAGCAGTCTTAGTTAAAATGCAGATTCCTGTATTCCATCACGAAGAAGGGGATTTTCCTGCTCTGTGATGTATTTTTGTATGTATTTTTAGCAAGCTATTAAGGGGAATGAGCCATACTTGGACAAACTGATCTTAGAGACCATGGTTTCCCTTACTTTCAGCCAGTGTACCTGCCAGACCCTTCCTGTTTCTTTTTCTTGAATCAGAACAATTCCAGCAGTGACCATAGATTTTTGAAAGTGGGAGTTCTCAGAGGTGGTTTTCAACAATCAAGAGGATCATTTGTTCTATATGTAGATTCCTGGTCCCAGCTCAGAGATCGTAGGGAGCAGTCTAGGAATTTATACTCTTGCCAGCTCCTGTGTGATTCCTAGAAATTATTAATTTAGGGAAACACAGGCTTAATGGATTTGTTAATTTCTCAAGCTTTTCTGAGCATAATCTGATACTAGCCATTCTTCCACTGGAGGAAATTACCAGAAGTCTACCTACCTGTACAAAATCATTAGCACTATGATCTTTGCTTTCATGGAGGCTTTGATATTAAAAATAGCCATGTGTTGGATGACATTCTTTGTTCTTTATTGCTTTAGAGTTCACAGCCCATTACATTCTCAATGGTCCTTATAAAAAGACTTTTGGGACAAACTTTTCCTAAATTCAGATTTAAGAAAAAGTTTCTTTTGCCTGATGAACTGATGTGCTTTCTTTCCCTAGGTGGGAGAGGTATATAAACATATCAAACTTTCCTAGGCTGCTGGGAGGTTCAGAGCAAACCTTTGAGTTTAGCTGTTTTAGCTTTCATCAGGCAGTATTTTATGGATATTAAATGCTACCTTCCATCCTTATAAATTGGTATTTTAATTTTTTGAATCTTTATTTTTTAAAAGATTTTATTTGAGGAGAGAGAGCACACGCCCAAGTGAGTTGGGGGTAGGGGGAGGAGCAGAAGGAGAGGGACAAGCAGACTCCATGCTGAGTTCAGAGCCTAATGCCAGAGCTAGATTTTGCTATCCTGAGATCATAACCTGAGCCGAAACCAAGAGCCATCCAGGTGCCCCTGACATTTTAATTTTATTCAATATCCATGTACTTGTAGTTTGTTAGCCAGTCCAAATCATTTCTTGAAGTGGAAAGAATGGGCTTAATGAGGTTGAGTGTTACTTTTATTTTTTTTTTAAGATTTTATTTATTTATTTGAGAGAGAGAGAGAGAGCATGAGCTGGGGGAGGGGGGAGTGGCAGAGGGAGAGGAAGAAGTAGGCTCCCCACTGATCGGGGAACCCAACATGGGGCTTGATGCCAGCATCCTGGGTTCATGACTTGAGCCACCCAGGTGCCCCAGTTACTTTTAAAAGCTGTGCTTCTTAACTACTATTTCCATGCCCTCTGGGGTGAAATACTGTCTTTCTTGTTTCTTACATCTGAGACATGCTTCTAACACCTTGCAATCTACATTAAGTGCTGTGATGACCAGCTACCTTTCTTTATTTACTGGATTAAGCACAGGTTGTTTATCCTACATTCTCCTCATGTCTTGGCTGATTTTTACTTTCTTTCTTTTCCAGCGTTTCCAAATCTTGCCTCATTATAAAGCCATGTGTAAATGCTTGTTAAAAATACGCAGTCCCAGGATACCCCACCCCTCCTGTCCCACACTTCTGAGGTGTCCCACACCTTGTTCCAAGGTGTCTACTAAAGTTGAGATTCTTCAGTCTTTTCACTGAAGAACGTAATACATCTTTCAGGTAGGATTGAAGCATGATATTATCCACTGCTATCTGGAATCCTGGCTTCATGAAGACAATATCCATGCATGCCAAATTGATCTTCTTTTTCTATCAAGTCTTCGTAAGAATTAGGAGACCAATACTTCTGAAGGAGCATCCTGTCCCTGAAATGAGAGTCATAAAAATACAATTACCATCAAAAGCAATGTGAGTTGTAAGATTAAAAGGAGGCAAAAGCCACAGAGATTTATACTGAATCATTCTCTGACGTATTCAACAACTACTCATTGAAATTTATCGTGTATTATGTTGGAGCTTCTCAACTTTGGGTCCTTCAGTATAACCTACGGTGCTTTAAAATATACAGGTGCTTCAGCCCAAACTCTTTGTCTGCCAAATGAGTATCTCTTGGGTTGAGTCTGAATGTGTGTTATTTTGAAAAAGTTGATTTGGGTATCTCTGCAATGGGCATGCTCTTGCCCTGAAGAAGTTTAGTAATTGAGATCAGTAGTTCTTGGTCCTATGAAATGCGTAGAAAACTTGTAGTGATATAAAATCTTGAACCCCACTGCAATTTTACTGAATCATAAGCTTTTGGAGGGAGGACAAGAAATTTGTATTTCCAAAAAATTGAAATTAAATCTGATGATTCAGCTACGTTTGAGAACTTATATAAAATCAAGGGACTTTGGGAGAAAGTATTTGTGAAATAATTTAATGAAATGATTTTTTTAAGGGCTAATAGACCTCAAGCTAACACCTGGGAGGCTGTAGAGGTCTAGAGCAGTATTTTTTCTAATTGTTGGTCTGAAGATGGCTGAAGCAAGGTTTTACAATGTCACATCTTCCTTATTATCTTTCCTTTCCCTTGTGATAATTCCAATCTTTCCCCCTGTTTTCCTTTCTAACTTCCTGCCTTTCTTTTTTCTCATTCATGCCTGGAATCTGTATTACAGAATTTAGTTTACTGAGTTGTATAATTTGTCTCAATAAGCACTGTTAGGATATGATTTTGATTAGGTTTAGGGCAGAGTTTCTCAAATGTGACCTTACATTTGAATTATCTGGGGGAGTTTAGAAAAAAATGCCTAATTGCCGCCTCAGAGTAATTCAATCTGAGGCTAGTATTTGTATTCTTCTGAAAGCTTTCCAGTTGATTCTAATGGCATTCAGGGTTGAGAATAGCTAGGTAATTGTACTTGTTATTAATGCATTCAAGTTTTTAAACTAGCACTGAGATCTTTTGCATTATGCCTTTTTCATTGTTGCTTTACATATCTTTTTAATGCAAAAGTTTATATTATACAGGACAGACTTTAATGAGATGGCATATTGCTTCATGGAGGCCCAAAAGGAAAAACAATGGGATCAGACATTACTTTGTACCTCATAACCAAAGCACTTACCACCAGGTTTTAACATATGGATATAATCTCCATAAAACCAGGATTTTAGTTTGTCTCTTGCCATCCATTTTCAAAGAAAATATAATTCCAAATATTTTGTAGTGGACTATGTGTTTCCTTAGAGACTGAAGTATTGAGGCCTATAACTTCTAAGATGTGCCATTGTGTCTCTAAAGTGAAGCCCTTTTATTTTTTCTTTTCCAAGAAAGGAAGAGCTTAGATTGTGAATATTTTTACAAAATCTTTTTAAAAAATCCATAAGTATAATTTGGGGTACTGGTTTAATCCAAGCAAGCAAAATACTGAGCTATTTTGTTTCCTTCAGAGCATTAATAGTTGTATTCTTCAAACATTAGGGAATCTCTATACCATGTGCAATGCTGGATACTGGGAAAGCTGATACAAATACAGTTTCCTGTCCTCAGGGAGCTCACCATCGAATGAATGAAAAAATACACTAAACAATACAATAGAGACAAATGCAGCTTAGATGGGAAAATAAAACCAATATGCATGACACAAATATTAAGAGATGGTTATTCGATCATAATTGGAAATTATTAAAGAATGATTAAGTGCTAAAGAGAGAGCTGCTGAATAGAAATTCAGTAAAGAGATAGAGGAGGTCGTCCTTTGGAGGAAGACAGAACTTGCATAGAGGCATGTGGAAAAGGGGGCAATTCTGGGTGTGGGATCCGGCAGAACAAAGGGGCCAATGAGGGGTATATATTAACCTTTGTGTAGAGGGGCAGGTATTATGTAGACACATAGAAGAAGTGAGTTCTCAAGTTTTGGAGGGGGGTGGCATGAATCCTTTAGAGAAGCTAATGAAAGGGGTGCAACCCTTTCTCCAGAGCAATACATACACATACAAATGCAACATTTTGTATTTAATTGTAGAGATTTACAACTTCTTTAAAAGCTAATGGAGGAAATACCACAGAAGTGGTTTCTTTCTTTTTTCTTTTTTTTTAAGTGGTATGTTTCAAAGTGTTGATTTATGAGCAGGGGAGGGAAATTATTCTATTGGGACATTTTTCTGGTTTAGAGAAATTATCCTGGTAGCAGTATAAATAAAATAATTGGAGCCAGGACAGAACTGAGTAGAGAAATGTAAATACGTAATGAAGGTGATCTGAACCAGAAAGGCAGCTGTAGGCATGGAGATTTAGGCCATAAAAGGAAGATACTGCTCATTAAGTAACTGAAGATGACTTTTTTAGTCAATGGAATGCAATGAATAATTTTCTGTGTGCATTTTAATTTTTATATTTAATGTTGAAAATATTTTAGGAAGTATTCTATGATATCAGAGGTTATGTAGTTAGTTATCATAGAGGCAGGATGACTTTAGTAAAAGTTTTTAAGAAGTGGCTTTTGGAAATGAATTTAGTTTGTAGGAGATGCAACAGAGGAGGGTTGAAATTTGATAGTGTTATCAAAATCTCCAAAATGGTTGGAATTAGGCAGGAAGGAAGATTTTGTGTATAATAAGTTCAATAAAAACATAGTTTTAAGATTTTTTTATTTACTTATTCACTCATAGCTTACTTAGGTAACTTGGTTCTTTAGACAGTAGTGTAAAATAGAAATTCTGATGTGTGAAGGAACCACATATGTGAGGAAGAGATGATGAACTTGAACGCCCTTTTGCTTGAGGAAGGCAGCTATTAACCAGCAGAGGGAGTATGTTAACTGGATTTGCCAATAGCGTTAACATTTCTTACACAAGAGGCTGAGTAATATTGAAAAAAGCTCTGTTCTGCTTGCAATTAAAAAGAAAACAAGGTAAGCCTGCTTCGAAGATTTCATCCTGAAGAACACAAGTCCTGTTTTTCTTTCCAGGAATCTTTTGTTATCAGCTGGGCTCTGTGGAGATTATGAATCCTGTCTCCTGCAGAACGTCCATCCCATTAGAAACTGTGTTTCACTATGTTTTTATCCACTTTAGACTGTGTTGATCTTTCCAGATCTCTACAGTTGGGCTGAAAATAGTAATGGACAAAAGCCCTGGGAAGGATTCGTCCCCTCAGGTGTTTTTGCTGCTGGGACTCAAACAGGGCTATTTTTCTGTGTCCTTTTCCTATGACTGCAGCAGAGTAGGCTGAAACTATGACATTATTAAGAAAAAGAGAAGTACTCTCTTTTTCCCTCAAATTATACCCTGTGGTGTTGAATTAGCCCCTGGAGGTAGCTGAATAGGGATAATGCATCTGTTCAAGAATTAGATGCTTTACAGTTAATAAGACCGCATCTGATGCTGTATTATTCCCTTGTCAGAACTTTATAAATCGTTTCATAATTTTGAAAGAACTGCAGGACATTGTAATAAAACTTTGCTACTCTCATTAGCAGCCCTTTGTTACCCACAGTCTCCTCTAGCTTTGAGGACTTCATCTTTTTGATGATTTATTTAATGTGTTCTATATCCTCTGAGTTTGGCAAAGAGAAGCTACTTTAAAAAAAAGTCACTAACTACCCTCTTTGTGAAATTTATGGGTCTCAATCCTTGTACGATAATTTTTTTCCCAAGCACATGAAAACAATTCAGAAAAGATTTCAAAACATTTGAAATAACCAGGCAAAATTGTTCAGATTGTGTCACCACATACCAAAAACATAATTGTACTATTTTTTTTTTTACAGTCACTCTCAATGTGTGGGGGAACTAAATTTAATCACAACTAGATTAAAATTTGTGCATCTTCTTGGTACTAATAAAAAAAATAAGCAGTTCGGGTAAGAGGTAGAATGAAGTAAAATGAACAGATTTATTTCCTAAACATTTTTATAGTTACCCAGTAACAGCAAAGCTGTTAATTAAAAGTGTCATCAATAATAAGAAAGAGAAAATGAAGGTACTCGAAGCACATCTCGGAAAGTCTCCCTTTCATCACATATTTGGTTAAATCTCATTTGTTTTTTTCCTGGCAGCTCAGCAGAGCAGAGAAAAAATAGGGAGAGGAGGATTTTCTTGTGCCAGACTCACCACTTCCGTGGCTCAGTCAGCTCTCATTTGTCATCATGCAATCAATCCATATGCCCTGGCTTGGATGACCCTCTGTTCCTAGGACCTGCTTCACAGGTGACCAATACAGGGACTTGGAGTTTCATGCTTTGCAATTGCCATCTTGAAATTCTTAATAATTTAATCTTTGAGTTTATGCTAGATGATGGAGGTCTGATGGGACAATGAAGTATGGGCTGGGGGCCTGGAGCCTTGGTTCGGGTGAGGGCTTGCCTTCTGCCACATTGGTGCTTCCCCAGGACAGATGCTCCAGCACCTGCTCTCTTGCTCTTCCCAGTTACTGCCTTGTTTCTGCCGCCCCCAGCAGGAGGCCTGCCTGTGGGTGCAGGGAGCCTCTTGTGGTTGGGTGTGCACCCTCTTTCCAGCTGCATGGAGCTGTGAGGTCTTCACTCTCCCAATATAGTGCAAAATTTAGTAGTAAGTAAAAAAACACCAGGGCTGGTCAAGAGACAATGGCAAGAGCAAGGAGGGAGATTTTTGCCAGCTTTGTGAACAGAGAAGTCCTGCATTTTCATTTTGCGCTATGCCTTGGAAATTATGTCACTGGCCCTGTCTTTTACACCAGGATTTTTTCCCATCCCACCCTTGCTATCAGGTTGTTTTCTTTTGAAATGTATAGATAGAATAAAAATAACATATTTTCCTTGTTTCTCCCCGCCATGCGTCTGAGTACTTTTATGGGGTTTTTTCAACTGGTTAGATCTGAGTCTTAAGGGCTCCAAGGACACTTTCATACAAAGGCCATTGTCCTAAGTACTTCAGGGTTAAGTCTTTTTGAATGAGTCTATTAGATTTTTTTTTTGTTGTTCAAGTAATTCAAGGAACTATTACATGAAAGATTTCTGTAATGATTGTAATGTCTCATACTTAGTTTTGTTGATTAGCATCATAACCTTATAGTCTGAAAGACTCATCTGCTTACTTCTCAAGGCAGGACAGAAAGGCTAGCCCATTGGTTTTCCTGTAGTTTTTGATTGGACTACCTCCCCAAGCTGGGTGGGCAAGTCCTCAGATGAACTGTTTCCAGTGATCACTGAATACTTTTCTCCTCTTGGGCCCCATAAAGTAAAAAAAAAAAAAAGCCATGCTACTCTACAGATCACTCACAAATCCTTTTTTTCAGATGTTACCTAGCCCTCTATACTGGATATGCCATAAAGCAAATTTTTGTAATTGATTACTTGATTACTCTCATTATTTACAGGGGTACACCATCACATATGCCAAGTTGAAATAGGTGTCTTAAAAAAGTTAGGCAAGTATGTTGAGCATACCTAGCTTAAGGGATGGAAGCTGAAGCCAGGCAGTATTTCTCTCTTCCTTTTCTGAGGCTCTCCTGGAAAGAAGCCTGATAGCTCTCTTAGCAACTTGCATTTCTTTATAGCTATGACCACCCCATACTTGCTTTGTAATCTTGGTGCTGTGTAGATATGTTTTCCACAAACTATCATCTACACACCTTTCTGGTCCCCTGAAGTTAATCCCTCATAAATGGGCTATGACCAGGAAGTGGTACACATGCCACCACCTTCTAGGAGAATCCCAGCATACATCAGCTTATTGAAGGCTCCCAGTTGGCCCATAGTAAATAGTGTTTTTTTTTTTTAAGATTTTATTTATTTATTCATGAGAGACACAGAGAGAGGCAGAGATACAGGCAGAGAGAGAATTAGGTTCCATGCAGGGAGCCCAATGTGGGACTTGACCTTGGGACTCCAGGATCATGCCCTGGGCTGAAGGCAGGTGCCCAAAGGCTGAGCCACCCAGATGTCCCAGTGAATTGTGTTTAACATTTTTTAAAAAAGATTTTATTTATTTATTTGAGAGAGAGGGAGAGAGCATGATGGGGGATGGAAGGGGGAGAGTGAGAGGGAGAAGCATACTCCCTTCTGAGTGTGGAGCCTCATGTGGGGCCCTGAGATCACGATCTGAGCCCAAGGCAGATGTTTAACAGACTGAGCCACCTGAGTGCCCTGTGTGTTTACTGTTTTTCAATGTTGGGTTTTCTAAACTGATTTGATCATAAGTCACATTTCTCCCCATCAGTATCTATTAACATTTGAGGGCAGAAGCAACTGAGGGCAAACCTTTTGTAAATTGCTAGTCTAGACAGTTGGAATTTGTTGAGGTGGAGGTGGGGAGCTTCACCTTTAACTATTGATCTGCAGGATTGTAAAAACGTAGGGGGACTTGGTGATGTCTGAAGATGTCAGAGTGCCTGGAATCCAGCAGTGTTTGGTTCAGATCTAGTTGGTGTAATTGTATGTTGCAAGAAACTAAGAGTCTATACAAAAAAGATAAAATCATGAAATGGACCCTCTGAGGACAAACATCTCTGATACGGGAGCAAAGATTACTCATTCCAGTTCTCTCAATAATATTTGTGCCTCTTATTATGGGATAAGAAAGTTGAACTTGAAGAATATTTTGTAAGATTATGCAATGTGAACAAAATTGGCTGAATAACGGCCCCAAAGATGTTGGGTACTAATCCTGGAAACTGGAAATGTTACTGTTTATAGGAAAAGGGTATTTGCAGATACAATTAAATTAATGATTTTGAGATGGAGATATTATTCTGAATTATCTGGGTGAGCCTAATTGCAATCACAAGTGTCCTAATAAAAGATAGGCAGGTGGAGATTGCACACAGAAGAGAAGGCAATTTGATCAAGGAGGCCGAGTAGAGTGCTGTGGCCATGAGCTAAGTGTATTAATCAGGATTCTCCAGAGAAACAGAACCAATAGAATAATTTTAGGAATTGGCTCAGACGAGTTTGGAGGCCAAGAAGTCCCATAAGCTGTCTTCTGCAAGCTAGAGAACCAGGAAAGCCCATGTTATAATTCAGTCCAAGTGAGAATCTGGGGGATGATGATGTAAATCCGGTGTGTGTCTAAAAGCTGGAGGACCAGGAGCACTGATACCCGAGAGCAGGAGAAGATGAATGTCTCAGCTCAAGCAGAGAGAATGAATTTACTCTTCCTTTGGCTTTTTATTCTATTCAAGTCTTCAATAGAATGGATGATGCCCACTCATATTGGCGAGAGCAATCTTCTTTAATCTATTATTTCACATGTGAATCTCTTACATAGGCACCCTCACACACCTGGAAATAATGTTTTACCAGCTATCAGGGCATCCCTCAGTGCAGGCGAGTTGACACCCAAAATTAACCATCACACCAAAGAATGTTGACAGTCACCAGATGCTAGTAGAGGCAAGAACAAAATCCCCCAAGAGCCTCAGAGGAAGCATGACCCTGCTGAAACTTTGGTTTTGGCCTGGTGATACTGATTTTGGACTTCTGGCTTCTGTGAGAGAATAAACTTCTGTTCTCCTAAGCTACCTAGTTGGTGATAATTTTTTGTAGCAGTCACAGGAAACTAATACAGTGGATAAAGAGAGAAGAACAGTTAAGGTTTTCAATTTTTACTTTATTGATCTGGGCTTTAGAGATCTTTCCCTTATTTCCATAAAGCTGGAAGATCAAGGGATCTTTAGCATTTCTTCAGATTCAGATTGAAGACTTGTATCTATCTTGGCTGTTATTTCAGGATTCTCCAGGAGGCCATCATTACAGGCAGAGGAATACATGAGAGGGTAGGTCTTGAACCCCATAACAGGAACTATTTCAGTTATGCTCTAGGTGGAAAGAAAATAGTATAATAACTATGAAATTGATGTATTTTCTTGCTGGCCAATTTTCTTGAGAAGTTCTCTCATATTTGATGTGCTTTGTCCACATTCTCTAGAGAGCGCAAAATCAAAATGGAAGCTTGTTATTAACAAGGATACATACTGTTTCATGGAATCTGACTTGAATATAAGATCAGAACTGATGGAGATAAATGACTAAAAACTGAAGGATAACAAGAGAAAGACAGACAATATCTGATTTTCTTTTAGCAAGAATTTGTGAAGAATAAAACCAAATATGGGCATTTTCAAATTTGTGGTGATTAAATATGAGTATGCCAGCATGTCTCTTAGCTCAGAAAAAATAAGTCTCTACAGTCATGACTACATAATATCTTTAAATTTTATTTATTTCTAAACTCCCATTCATACCACAAAGCTGCCTCCAACGTGGCACCATCTAGTAAGAGCAAAACTTTCATTTCCAAATCTGAAAGGCTTAGCGAAGCTCACCTGAATGGATGAGTGCATACAATGGTATTTATTTTAGGAGGTGAGACTTCATGAATACTAAGGACTGTCCCTTGACTGAATTAGCAACAAGGAAGAACCAATCCAAGTGCATTGATGATGAGAATGATTTGGTCTCCTCGTGTCCAGTGCAAACCCCCATGGGCCTACCAAGCTGATTTGGTCACATCTGAAGTCCAGGAGCTGGGTGTCAATCCTGGGTTTTGTTGCACATACAGGACTGGGATCACTGGCCAGTGGTCAGTTGAAATGGAAATGAAAATCCTTCCATGCTCCATTGGCTCAAAACTGCCTGCTTGGAGCTTTTCTGGCATGCTGGCTGTTCCCTGATTATTGCCCTGTCCCTGAACCCTCCCTGTCATAAAGCCTAAGTTGTGCCTTTCAGACTGTGATTTAGCCACTATCTGTGGGTTCTGATTTCCATCTGTGCTGAATCCCTGGACCAATTCTTCACCTATCATTAGCAGGCCTTAATCTCTCCCCCTGGCTAAATTGTAATTCTCGATGAGGCTCGCCACTGTTGTTATTTCTTTTCATTGTGACACTCAGCTTCAAATCCTGATCATTGGGAACTCGGCATATTGGGGACTAGGAGGGATCGTAATTTTTCTGTCTTTCTCATCAAATATTAAGCTCAATTATCTTGCTCCCATCATCAGCAATTATATAGGCTAGCATAAATTTATACTGCCACAGTAGTCATATTGCTCAACTGAATGTCTGGCAAGTATAAATGTCATTGTCAGAGGCAATTTACAGCACAATTCAGAAAGACATGCTTCTCAACCAAATCTCTTTCCCCTTGATTCTCTGGAAGCCTAATTAGAAAACTGCAGAAAACTACATGTGAGGACAAATAGAAATGTAGTTACTCTTTTAAAGGAAGAGAGAACTAACAAGGCAAAATGATTATTATTAACTTCCTTGATGTGTGTATATGTGTGCATGTGTGTGCTTGAAAGGGTTAGAAATTGGGGAGACAGGTGGCAGGTCCTAGGTAGTTGGGTCAGCTCAGTTAAAAATTCTTTCAATAGGGGCACCTGGGTGGCTTGGTGGTTGAGCATCTGCCTTTGGCCTAAGGCGTGATCCTGGGGTCCTGGGATCGAGTCCCACATCGGGCTTCCCGCAGGGAGTCTCCTTCTCCCTCTGCCTATGTCTCTGTCTCTCATTAATAAGTGAATAAAATCTTTAAAAAAATTCTTTCAGTAAACAATAGCTATCAAACATTTATTAATGATGCAATTAGACTCTGTGCAAGGCAATGGGGATACATTGAAAAATAAGAGAAAATCTTGCCTCACAAGAGCTACTTGTATGATTTTTCTTTGTTTTTGGTGAACCAACCCTTGAATTCAATGGGACAGATTATGAGTTCCTTAATAACTTAGGTCAAGATGACTCTGGAATTTTGAAAATGAGTTAACACAGAAGGGACTATACCTTATTTGGGCCATTCAATATCATCCTTTTTAAAAAAATATTTTATGTACTTAGAGAGAGAGAGAGAGAGGGAACACAGGCAGAAGAAAAGGGAGAAGCAGGCTTCCTGCTCACCAAGGGGCTCCATCCCAGGCCTCCAGGATCATGACCTGAGCCAAAGACAGACACCCAACTAACTGAGTCATCCAAGTGCCCCCCCGCCATTTGATATCATCCTTAATATCTAGGTTGTATGTAAGGTTAAACAATTTTTGTCTTTATTCTTCCCTTTCAGTCTCCAAGCTTAAAAACATAATCTAGATGATACCACTGAGGGCTAAAATAGACAATCCACTTATTTTCTACAGGCTAAAGTAATTAAAGGAAAGGCAGCCTATTAGTTTTTTTTCATTTCCTGTGCTTAAAATTGTTGTAGAGAAACACAGACAATGGTCTTTCCCTGAGGTTTTGTCTATTTGTCCTGGGGGACTCTGTCCCTTTCAGTATTTATTGAGTCTATAGTGTATAAAATATATTTGGTAAATAGTAAGATAACAGAAAAAAAGCATTTTTTAACTTCTCAAACTTATGAAAGTTAGAATTTAGTGAGATCCTGATTCGGAGAAAAAAAAATTACCCTAAAGATATTGTTTTCTATTATGGTTTGTTCACTTTCTGTATTTATTTACTGACTGTCCCTTAAAGTTCTTCCATTTCTCACACATTTAGTGGCATAATGCCGAGAGAATAGTAGTCAAAGTAAAAATAAGAATCCTTTCCTGCTTCATCCCATTCTTTGCATTTCTAGGAGAACAGTAATGAACTGCATTTAAAAGCAGAGTGTTCTTCCTTTGAAGAAAGATTGGGTTTGAAAACCATCAGAGTAAAACTGCATTTTTCTCAAAGATAATGTCTTACTGTTTCCTGCCCTAAAGTTTCCTGGAAAACATTGTCAGAATTTAAAGTAAATAGTAAATACTGTCATCCTAATAACTCTCGCAGGTGGATAGCATTTTCTCCCCAAGATGCACCAAAAACTTGGAATTTTAAATTCGGACTTTTATAACCTTTTTCAAATCTTATCTTTTTATGAGTGTTATTCAGAAAATAAAAATGGTAACACAGGTAATTAAATCCATTTTGAAGTAAAATATTAGGTATTTCACTCAGGAGGAATTTTATTCGAATTAAATGGATTCATCGTAAAGATTCATAGCAATCAATTTTATTCCTACAAGGAGCACATTCTTGTTGTTAGAAATCACCTTAATATAGACACTACACAATTCTGAAAAATCAACGGTTTGGTTTTACGAGGTACACTGCATTATACTGAAAGCAGGAATAGTGTGGTTCCCCCATCTACATATTTTACATCGGCATCCTCACACAACAACCATCCAGTGATTTTAATTTGCATCACTATTTATTTATTTATTTATTTATTTATTTGCATAAATTTAAACTTCATTTTGTGGTGAGCTATTATGATACAACAAATAATTAAAGGATATATATTTCTTTTCTATAACACATAGAAATTTTTAAAAAGGAGTGGATTTTAGAAAGTTCATGTCTGAGATGTTGAATTGCATGGAGGCTGGAAGTTCCTGTTACTATTTTAAATATACACAATTTGGTGGCAGATTTATGTCCACATATATCAGTAATAATTATAAATAGAAATGGATTTAGGTCCAGTAGCACAATCTCTCAGACTCATTAAAGAAAATAAAGCCAAGCTCTATATGTTTCCTTGATTCTAAGATGTGCATTATTGTCACTTTTGACAATTCTGAAACTACAAAATATCTTAGGCACGACAGACACGTCAGCATATCGAGACAACACTTGTGATGCAGTTGTCACTAGGCTGTGCAGCTTGCTTAGAATCCGTGGTGGCAAGACGGGGCAATAGCAACCCTTTGATGTTCTGGTCCACAAATCATTAAGGATCATTTGAAAGAAATCTAAGTCTGGACTGTTTGAAAACCTTCTGTTGACATCTTAGAATAAGTTTGAGAAAACATGGACATCAAACCTTGTCAGAACAAGTGTCAGCAGCTTGGAAAGAAATTCTGGAGGCAAGAATGAAACTCTCTAATAAACGCCACCTCCTGCATTGTCTTGATGGCACACAGGACAATAGCATATGGAAAGAGTGAATATCAACATCCCTGAGTAAAAAGCCATTCAGGATTCTTAATCTTGGGTTCTTAATGTAAAGATTAAGATTAACTCTTAGTCTTGGATTCTTAATGTGAAGAAATTTTCACTTAGGCATACCTTTACCATTTGATTTTGGTTATATTCCTTTTAAAAAAATATGTATATGCACCTGATTGATATATGTTTAACAACCAATTTCTAAATACTGATTTGTAAGAGTTGTCCCATAAAGTACAAAATATAGATCTAAGTAATATATACATTATTTTTACACATTATGTTTGCTTATATTTATCTGTATTATACATTGTATTTATTATATACCTATTTACACATTAATTAGCAGAGATTTTTCTTTCACAAAGATAAATTATATAATGGTGCATATACAGTCAGTGATGGTCCTAGATTAAATGAAATGATCCTTTTAGGAGACAAATTTGAAAAAACAAATGATATGATTGGAAAATAAGAGGAAGGAAAAATTGTAACAAAAAAGATGGTATAGCTTTATAATACAAAATAGTATTCAAGGCAAAAATCAATGAATGCTGAGATAGGAATTTCATATTGATAAAAAAGATAGCCCACCAAGAAGATATGCTGTCAAACTACTTCATGCAACTACATAGCCTCAGAAAATACAAAACAAAGATAGAACTGCAATTTAAAAAGGCCAAATCCATAATTGTAGCTACAGAACTTTGTACACCTTACTCAAATTCTGATCGATTGATTTATTAATACAGCCCACAAATATATATGGTTGAGTGTCTGTTCTGGCCTGAGTATTGTTCTAGATTTTGGTAAAATAACTTATTAGATAGGATGTACTGAGATCCGAGTTTGCAAAAAGGAAGATTTTGAAATAAATGCCCACAAATACAGAGAACTTATTGAATGAAAGATTGAGTGTAAATGGTATACAATTTAATTTAAAAATTCTGTAATTGCACTTTGAAATATGTTGACTTGTGCATGAATAGAATCTTTTGGTGGAATTACTATTTGAACTGGACACATTCATAGTCTTCCCAGGAATGGAATGAGTTTGTGATATGCAACAATTTGTGGCATCTAAAGTTGGTTTCATATTAAAAAGTAATCCTAAGTAAACATCTATGTGAGATGTTTTATCTTGCAAAATTTATTTGATAGATCTTCTGAAAGATGGCAAAAAGTGAATATTTGTGAAAATATTTAGGGTGAAATAGTTATACATTTCAATCAGAGTAGAAATATTCTCATTTAGTTGAATTGGGTTTGAGCTGACCAGATTCCTCAAAATCTATGAGGAGATAATTTTCTAAATTTAAAATATTGTAGCTTCTCAGGAAGAGCTAATTGGAGTTGTTAACAATTTCAGATTTACTAACCATAAGAATGCAAATTTGGGGGCCCCTGGGTGGCTCAGCTGGTTAAGCATCCAGCTTTTGGTATTAGGCTCAGGACATGATCTCAGGGTTGTGAGACCAAGCCCTGTGGGGGGCTCTATGCTCAGCGCAGTCTGCTTGAGATTCTTTATCCCTCCCTCTCACTCGTCCTCCTGCTCTGCTTCTCCCCTCCTAGTACTCTTTCTCTAAAAATAAATAAATAAATAAATAAATAAATAAATAAATAAATAAATAAAATCTTTTAAAAAATAATACAAATTTATATGAAGAGAAAGTTAAAATATTAAGACCATGTGGAATAAATAATTTAAGAAAAATACTGGTGATATGACACCAGAGAGAGATACAGGTAAGAAATGGATTAAATTATATCAGTATGTATCAAAACTAATTATTCTGATATTTTAAAGTATTCAAATAGTACAATGCAATAATTTTGGTTGAATGTATGTGTATATAATGCTAATTTTACTTTTATAAATAATTTTCCTTTTGGAAATAGTTTTTGGTAAGAACTAATTTTATATAACTGAATTTTACATAAAAATATAATGGCCCACCACTGTAATAAAATGAAATTTTCAGTTAATAAATAAATGTTTCAGAAGCTATACAATTCTAATTATGTTAGCATCCCCTTTTGTACTAAAAAATATCCCAGCTTAGGGCAGCCCAGGTGGCTCAGCGGTTTAGCACCGCCTGCGGCCCAGGGCCTGATGCTGGAGACCCGGGATAGAGTCCCACATCAAGCTTCCTGCATGGAGCCTGCTTCTCCCTCTGCTTGTGTCTCTGCCTCTCTCTCTCTCTCTCTCTCTCTGTCTGTCTCTCATAAATAAATAAAATCTTAAAAAAAAAAGTCCCAGGTTAGATCAGAAACTCTAGAGACTCTACTAATGCAAGCTGCAAAAAGAAATAACAGAAAAGGTTAAAAAGGAAGAGAGACAAAAAAATCATACAGAAGAAGAAAACATTTCACCGACAAAAGATATCACAAACAAAACCACTCCTTTTAATTTTTGTTATTAGTAATTTGTGTCAGCTCCCTTTTTTTCTTAGTTATCCTGGCTACAGGTTAATCAATTTTATTGATCTGCTCAAAGAACCAGTTTTTAGTTTCATTGATCTGTTTTCAATGCCATCCATATCTACTCTCATTTTTATTATTTCTTTTGCTTGCCTTGCATTTGATTTGATCTTCTTCTTTTTTAGTTTCCTAATGTAGAACTTATATTATTGATTTTAGATAGTTCTATTTTTCTAATACATGCATTCAATGAGATCAGTTTCCCTCTATGCACTGTGTTTGCTGCATCCTACATGATTTGATCTTTCAGATATATCAGCTGCAACGTCTCCTTTTCCTTCCCACAAAAAGCACACATAACTTAGATTTTAGTTGTGGATATAAATCGTAAAAACAAAATAAGGCTGATCAATTGAGAAATTTCTCTTTTAGATAAGCTCAGTAAGGTCAATAAGTAATTGATTACATCCATAGTTTGAGCTTTAAATCATATTTATGGTTAAATTTTAAAGATACTGCTAGACTAAGTATGAGCTCCCAGCCAGTGGTTTCTATTCTTAGTCTCAGACTGGCATTGTGGAAATCATAGTTTTTTTTTTCTTCCTCAGATTTTATTAATTTATTTGAGAAAGAGAGTGTGCATGAGCAAGAGGGCGAGGAAGAAGGTGAGAGAATTCAAAGCAGACTCTGTGCTTATTCCAGAGCCTGACTTGAGGCTCGATTGTCACAGCTGGGAGATTGTGACCTGAGCTGGAACCAAGAGTCAGGTGCTTATTTAACCAATTGAACCACCAAGATGTACCTGGAAATCATACTTTTAATGTATGCACAGCTAATATATTATTGTCATTCATGTACAAACCTTTAAAAATTGGCAAATAATTACTTGTAATAGGCTAGTCATACAATATAATGTGTGAGGAAACATCCTAACTTCTTCGTTAGTGTAAATGTTTTATGGCTCCTTTATTTTTTTAAAGATGTACAAGCCAGTCTTTCATGCAATATAAAAGAAGCACATGTTATTGGGTCATTCCCTTTAAAAATTCCATGTAAAATATCATTTCCAATTTGGAGGCTTACTTTGGAAATAGAAGTTTCAGTTCTGAATATTTGAGACTGGTACTAGTTAGTGGTGCTTTGCTTTGGTTTGTAGTAATCCAAATTAGTAAAGTGTCCTTGTTGCCACCTTTATTCCAGGAAGGCATATTCCTAGCAATTGTCACCTGTTAACTGGTTAACTATGGCTCTATCAACTGTGCAAAATATACATACAGAAAAGACCAATCTTTTGCTTTTAAGATGTTCTTTTCCCTCATGAGTTTCTACGACCTTGTTGGGGAGGAAAAAGTTTTTCTCGACCCTCTTTGGATGCCTGGCGATGCCTGCAATTTAAACTAGAAAGATCCACAGGAAAAAAAACCATGCAAAATGTATTAACATTAGTTTTACATGACATGGAAACCCCTATAAGGAAATGAAGACCTAAAGATACAGATTTGTGTATTTTCAAGCAAGGTTTGATGAAAAGTTGTAACTGAACCCAAATGTATTTGCCCTCTGCACAGCAAAGCTAATCACTGAGACATAGGTATGCAGCAAGGAAAGGATTTATCAGACAGGCAGTCAAATGAAAAGACAGGAGAGCAAGCCTCAAATCTCCAAGGAGGGAGAGAGCAAGTTTTTGTATAATCATAGGGGTTGAGATTACAAACATATTGATGAAAAGGGCAGAGAAACTTACGACTATTCATGAGGAAACACGGAACATGTGCATTGAGCAAACATGTATGTAACATATATTCCATGTGCACTCTGGGGTGAAAGCAACATCAGAAGGAGATAAAATTCAGCCCCTGAGTCAGGTTATATTAGGACAAGAGGAAGAGGTATGGGCATGCTTCAATAGTCACTGTAAACTGGATGGAGTCTTGAGCTCATTATCTTGGGGAAGGAATGCAGGGTCTTCTTGTTCACAGGCTGAAAACATACCTGTTGACTTTGAGACCAGGCTTCTGCAGAGATGGCTAGTGGATTTGCTAGTGGGGTCTGAAAAGACACAATAGCTGACCGGGGAGAAATGCTCTCTGAAAAACAAGCTTTAGCTTTTCTGCTAGTTGTAACCTCATTAGCCCTGTGGGCCACAGTTTCAAAGTGGGCAGTTGTGTGGAAAGATGACAGATTAAGGGGTAAGAGTTTAGTGTAGTCTTCAGAGATAAAAATGTTTTTTTCCTTCAGGTATGGTGAGGGCATCCCTCACATGCAGATTTTATTAACTGTTTCAGGCGAGAAGGGTGGGTAGGAAGATCAGAGTGAACTTCCTGCTTCTGCCATTTTTCTCAAACTGCTTCAGTTGAAATATTCAATATGCCAAGGTGCCATACTTTGGGGTAGCAGGTCCTGTACTCCATCAACCTCTACATTATTTGAACTTAAGATTTTTGGGGGCTGGTAAATGCACTTGGGAATGCCATATGCTTCTTGGGGTAGAGAGTTATTTGGAAAGTGATGACAATTAAGTAACTGTGTTGGAAAGTCCTATGAAAATATGTATTTCTACCAGGACACCATGTTCAAAAGTGAGAACAGAAAGTAGACAATGGCTGGAGATGAAGGACTGATGAGAAAAGAGCAAGTAATCTATACTTTAATATCGTGGCTGTTTGCTACTTCTGTGAAGGCAGAAAACAGCAAAAAGAAATACAGTTATAAACTCATGGAAGCCTACCACCTAAGTAAAAAATGCCTGAACTTCTGGAACTCTTTCCCATGTCATATTGTGTCCAGTTTACTCAATGTCTATCATTTTGTCCTACATTTGGCTAAATTGCCTTTTTAGTTTGTTATCCACTTTTCCATTCCTTTGTCTCTAACATTTTCAAGTGTCTATTTACTTTTAGCTTTTTCATTAAAAGAAGAAAAATTCCATTGTACTTCTTTAAGTAAGTGAGAAAATCTTTTCTTTTTTTCTGTTTATGCTGGACTCATATTGTGTGATTTCAATGCTTTAAAGGCAGAATGGCAAGTTTTCATTATTCCTTTTATCATCCAAATTGATCCCCTGGAGTCATGGGAAGTACACAACTCTCGAAAATTATTGTAGAGAAGAAAATGGAATTTTATCTCACTTCTATGACTAATACTTCCTTAACTGTACTGATCCCACCTCAGGTGGGTAAGAAATGAGAGTATGCTTTGAATGCATACATACTTATGCAAACCAATCAAACTTATTGTCAGTAGTCAACTTGTGTTCCTATAACTACAAATTCCTGATTGAATATCTATTTTTTAAAAGATTTTATTTATTTATTCATGAGAGACACACAGAGAGGCAGAGACATAGGCAGAGGGAGAAGCAGGCTCCCTGCAGGGAGCCCGATGCAAGACTCAATCCCAGGACCCCAGGATCACGACCTGAACCAAAGGCTCAACCACTGAACCACCCAAGAGCCCCAAATATCTATTTTTTAAAAATGAATCAGCCATGAAGAGGGCAGAAAGATAATTTAAAATCACTGGGCATAATTGCTTCTAGTACTCCCTCTCAATGTAATAATCACATTGGATTATATTCAAATATGGTCATTCCCAACTGCAGTGTGCATCACAATCAACTGGAGGGCTTGTTAGACAGATTTCTGGGTCCCACTCCTAGAATTTCTACTACACTGAGTAGGGTGTGGGGCCAGATAACTTGCATTCCTAACAAATTACCAGTTCATTCTGATGTTGCTGGTGAAGGGCCACATTTTAAGAACCCCTGTTCATGAGTTCGTTCACTTGTCTGATCTCCCCACAGTAGGTAATCTATAAAAGAACTTACATTGCTCTTTTCATGCTTATAAGTGTCGATTGCTTCTTCTCTAAAAGTGTTATCTAAAGATTTATTTTTCCCCTCCTGAGAACTAGAAGGTAGGCGGGGGCAAGAAATGTTCTCATGAAAGCTAATCTTAAGAACAACAAATAAAATCTTCCAAACACAGACGGCGACTCTCTCATGTACAGGAAACTTATAATTTTGTTTCAAATGCCTCTTTATCTTGTATACCTTTATGCTTCTCTATTACTGACAAATTTAATGGTCTACTTTCATATAAATAGAACCATTTTTTTTAAAGTGTCTTAGTACTAGATTCAACTCTGGCTGCCATAATATGCCATCTGTTATTTCAAAAGCCATCTCAAATAAGTAAGCATTCTCACTTTTATTTCTGTATTTTTGACAAAATGCTAAGGGGGAACTCCACCTTTAGCTTTCTAAGGGTGCTTCTCCATTTTTTTTGACTACTCTCGCAGACATTTTTCTGCTATAAAATAACGCCAGTCAATTTCTGTAGTGATTGCTGCCTTCATCATTGCAAGGCTCTGTTGCCTGGAGGACAGATATCAAATCGGAGTGAAAATGATGGTGTGAAGTGTGTATGTCTAGTCTCAAGTGATAAATGTACTCTTATTGCTGTGGGCCACAGACATCTCTTTTCATATACAGATGGGAAAAAAACAAACAAAAAAGAAAAAAAAAACAAAAAACACCACCTTCAACTTAAAAAGACTCTATTAATCTACTTTTTAATGGTCTCATCTCCATAAACCTTATATATTACAGGTTATATTGTCAGAGAAACTCTGGAATTCCTCAGGTGTTAATATTTCTTTCCATGCGGAGAAGCTAGAATTTTATTCACAAGAATAAAATTACTTTTCCGAGAAATCAAGTATACTTCATGTCATCTCAAAACATTATCTTTCTAATTGGCTCAGGGTTGGTTAAGCCTAAATGATTAGAAATTAGGATTCATTGTAGATATATCTTCAGCAGGTTCCCTGTGGCATATCAAAAAATGACCACATATTTTTTCCATTCCTTTATGCACACTGTGATAGGTTTTGACTTTTCCCGTTGGTCCTTTCAAGAGGTGGAGTCTATTCATTTATTGACTCAGATCCTGGCCACGTGACTTGCTTTGGCCAATGAGGCAAACTCTTGAAAAAGTCTTCAGCAGATACTTGAAGAATACTATGCAATAGGGCACGTTGTTTTGCTGCATCTGGAACTCCAAGTAGGCAATGGGAATGAACAGAGGCTAGCCTCATGGAGAATGATGGGTTATGTGGAAGAGAACTGAAGCACCCTGGCTGATCCTGAACCAGCCAACCAGACTTGTGTGTTAGACCACATGGGCCAGGGGTTGGTGAACAGTGGTGTATGGGTGGAATTCCGCCCACCATCTGCTTTTGTAAATAAGGTTTTATTGGAGCACAGGCATGCCCATTCATTTAGGTATTGTCTATGGCTACTTTTGTGCTACAACAGCAGTGCTGAGCTGTGTCAAAGACCACATGATCCACAAAGTCATTTACAGAAAAGGTTTGTTGACTCCTGTTGTAAACCATCCAGTCCCAGGTAGGCTGGCCCAGACCAGAAGAACTACTCAGCTAAGCCACAAAATAATGAGGGATATAAATGCTTGTTTTAAGCTTCCAAATTTTGGGTGGTTTGTTACGTAGTATAAACCGATACTGACACTCCCTGATAACTAACTCCATCTCTAGCACCTAATGCCCTTTCTCTGGTTCTCTTAAGCCTGGAGGCCTGGCCCATCAGCTCAGTAAATATTGGAATAATCTTAGGGATCATTTAGTACAATCGGTCTGTTGTACAGTCAGGAGAATAAACTTCAGGGACTGAAGGCTACATAGATATTTAAGGCTACATGGATAGCTGTCTTTACCAATTAAGTGGCAATAGGCCTTCCACTTATGAAGGAATGCTTTCTTCCTTTCCAGTTGGACTATGAAAATATCTTGATTTGATTGCCTCAGGAAGCAATTTCACACTTGTTCAATTATCCTTAAGGCAATTTTTGTTCCTTCCATAGCATTTTTCCCAGCTGGGGTATTTGGAACAGCGGGTATGAGTGTAACTACTTGGGATGACTGGGAAATCCGCCACAAGAATGTGCCAGGGCCTCATTACAGACAAATGATCCTTCATCTCTGATACCCACCTGGGTGGGTAGTTTGGTGTGATGAGGTGAAGTGATGGCTCTGCATAATATTTTTGCTTATTCCTCAGTTTCCCTGAATAATTCAGGTAGGCTTCAGTTTGGATAAATTGGTTTGTTTCTACGTTTCTCATAGACCTCTGTTTCGGATTGTATGGCAGATGCTTGCAATGCCAATTTTTGAAATGCCTTGAAATATTGGTTAAAAGAAATAACTGCAAAACTATAGTTATTGTTTAAGTTTCCTTTAGGAATGTCTACAAATTACAAAAGCAAAATATCCATTTCAAGAATAAATATAGGCTATCTCTTCACCTTCGAAGATTAATTTGGCACCTGAATATTACAGAACTGATGAGGATGATGATAATTTTAACTTTGATTTCATTTTGATTTCATATATAGGTATTTATTCATGTGGAAACAACTGTCAGATATATTTTTTTAAAAGACTGGGAATTTAAATGAAAACTCAAAGTAATTTTATTGGTTATATTTTTGTTGATGAATGTTGGTATTGCTTTTCTTCTGTCTTAATAAAAAGTCAATTTTCAGGATCAGTTACATATGTATTATGTTTTAAATAATTTTATTGACAGTATAAAATTAGTAGGTACATATTACAAGATATCTATAAAGTAGGTTGGCTATATCTTCTTACCACTTAGTCTATGCATAGTTTAAAGTGGATATTCTTAGTCATTTACCTCTGCCTAAGATTAAGATGTTATATTTTCATATAACACTCTATTAATTTGCATGTATATGCATATGTCTATGTTTTAAAACCACAAATTGCATCTCAATGTATATATTGCATATAGCCTCAATTATTTAACTTTAATCTTGGGAGAATTTTCTGTGTTAGAACACATAGGTTTCCCTTTTTCTTTTTAACATCTACATGTAATTCCATAGTAATTCCATGGGTATTATGATACATAAAAATTCTTTAATTGAGGGACACTTGTTTTAATTTTTTTCTTACAAGCAATGCTTATTTCTTTGTGCATTTATTCAACTATTTCTGAGGGATAAATTTGAAGAACTAAAGTACCTGGGTCTGTATATGTTCCCATTTAAAATTTGGATTTATTGTATCAAATGTCCTTCAAAATGGTTCTAACATATAGGGTAAAGCCATGCCAACATTAGATTTTATTGCTTTTTTTTTTTCAATTTATGCTATGTTGATGGTAACTTGCATTCCCATAGTTTCCAATGATTGGATCATTTTATATGTTTATTTGGACTTTGTCTTTATTCTTATTCCTATATAATTGCTCATATATATGTCTTAAAGGCATTTCTATTTATCTAAAAATTAAATTTGTAGAAGTCCCTTTAAAAAAAAAGATTTTACTTATTTATTCACGGACACAGAGAAAGAGAGGCAGAGACACAGACAGAGGGAGAAGCAGGCTCCATGCAGGGAGCCTGATGTGGGACTTGATCCCAGGTCTCCAGGATCACACCCCGGGCTGCAGGCGGCGCCAAACCGCTGCACCACCGGGGCTGCCCAGAAGTCCTTTATATACTCATTATATTCTCATTCTCTCATTTATTTTTACTTTGTTTAAGGGATTTTTGTTGCTCACTTTTTTTTAAGTCAAATAATAAAATTTTCTTTTATGACTTCTGGTTTTGTTTCAGAAGGCTTTCTTTACAAAAATGTACTTTCCTGTATTTTCTTTTAAAAGTTAATAGTTTTCTGGTTTATATTTAGGTCTTTAGTATAACAGGAATTTAGTTTTGTGATTTTCTAATGTAGTGATCTACAATTTTTCAAGTAAATAATTTTTAATGCCATTTTCCTCAATTATATGAAATGTCAACACTATCTTAGATTAATTCGTATATGTGTAGGTCTGTTCTGCATATTTGGGTCCATTTATCTACTTCATCATTCTTTAGACAATTAGAGTCTCTCTTAGTACTAAACTTTTATTATTGTTTTAGTATTCGAGTTGTCAAATGAATCACTCCGACTATTCTTTTTCATTTCTTTAAGATTTTATTGTTTATTTTGCAAATTTACTTTTTCAGCTGAATCCTGGAATCACTTTGTAAAATTCTATAAAATTTCTGTTTGAGGGTAGCCCCGGTGGCGCAGCGGTTTAGCGCCGCCTGCAGCCCAGGGCGTGATCCTGGAGACCCGGGATCGAGTCCCACGTCGGCCTCTCTGTATGGTGCCTGCTTCTCCCTCTGTCTGTGTCTCTGCCTCTCTCTCTCTCTCTCTGTTTCTATGAATAAATAAATAAAATCTTAAAAAATTCTGTTTGAATTTGGTTAAGATCATATTGATTTTATAGATTTGAGGAAAGTTGATAGGCTTATAATATATATTTTTTAAGATTTTATTTATTTGAGAGAGAATGAGCATGAGTTGGGTGAGCACAGAGGGAGAGGAAGCAGATTCTCCACTGAGCAGGAAGCCGGATATGGGGTCCTATCCAAGACTCTGAGATCATGACCTGGGCCAAAGGCAGTTGCTTAGCCAATAGTTACCCAGGTGACCCGGCTTATTGTATTTTTACCTTTATTTCAGAACAGGTGTGATTCTCTAATTCTGTTTTGTGTTCATGAAAACAGTTTAAATTTAAAAGCCTTCTTGGTATTCTCTTGTATATCCATTCTTATGTGAATTCTTTGGCACTTTACAGTTTTTGTTGCTATTATAAACCAGATATTTCTTAGAGTCAAAAATAGTGCTTTAGCCAAAAATGCTTGTCCACTTGCTGAACTATTCAACTGCTATCATTCGTATCCTGTCATGTCATGGTCTGTAAGTCTCTGAATATGTTTTAATCCATAGGTGGCTTTTTGAAACTGTTTAAAAACCAAGGATCCAATACTTCCTTTTCCTGTCATCCAAAAATTTTGTCTGACCTAATGCCACTGAAAACTGCCAATGTAGATGTGTTCTTTTCTTTTTTATAATATGTCCTTGTTCCGTATTTCAGATCTTGTCTGTTTATTGACACTCATCAGAAGTCATGGCCCTTCCTTGAATTTCTCCAGTTTCACACATTTTACTCTTTATTTTCTCCATTCTTCAGGAAAGAGAGATTCCTTATGTGGAGTACAATAATTCTATTGTAGCTAAGGCACCTTGCCTCTTGGGATATCTTATTGTTGCTTAAGAATAAGAACTATAAGAAAGTCAGGACTCATAAGCTATAATCATTTTACCCCTTTTATAGGTCACCTCTTTCAAGTGTATCCCTGTCAGTGCAGGGTTTATGACATAGTGGTTGGCAGCAGTGGTTTAGTTTGTGGGGGTGGGGTGGGGTGGGTCAAAATATTTTTTTATCTCAACATTTTTCCTTTTATTCCTTCTGGAACTTTGTATGTTTTAGCCATACAACTCTCCAGGCTGAGTCTAGCTAAAATCGTGGGCACAGTTCTTCAAAAATGGTATTTGGATATTTCAAATCTAGTTTGAAGTCTCATTACAAGCTTGATGATTAAATGGCGCAAGTAAAATTGAAATGATCATTTCTGCACAATTTAGACTTAACCTGACTCAAATTTAGTATGACTGGGGCCGTTACTGGCATTTAGATTTCGTGTGCCTCATATTCTTAGCCTTTAGTGTATAAATATAAAAACACAATCTTTTCTTAAGGGTATAGAAAGGACTCACATGTTTGTAAAACACTTTATAAACTTGAAGTGCGTTTCATCCCAAATCTCCCACCACTATATGCTGATGTTCAAAGTGCAGTACAATATAGAGGCTTTAAACCATGGATAATACATTTTCATTTTCATTCATTAAGGAACACCCATAGTGAAAGGTAATTATTTTCCCTTGATTATGAAACACTAGGTTGCCATGAGGTATGCAGAAATTTTGTTTAATTATAAACAGAACAGCCTGGGATTTGACATGGTGACAATGGCTAGAAAAGTAAGGTTTAAGAGCTTTTCAAGCTGTGCTTGTTTCATTAGTGTAGAACGGTCCTCTTTGTTTTCTCCTGGTTGCTTGCTGAGGACCTGACAGGGGAAAGTATCCATCTCTCGCTTCTAATACTAATGTTAATCTAATTAGAAAAGTCAGCACATCATTTTCTCTTATATAACACAAAGTTATAAATCAATTACCCAGAGGCTCTGGTAGAAAGTATAAGAGGAAGAATTTTTTTAAAAAAATACACATGACATAATCTATAAATATTTTCGCAGTGTCTGCTATCAGGGTTGTCATTTGTCAAGCATTTCCTGTGGTGGGTAATTGATAGAATCCTTCTACAATCCTCATAATTACAGAATAGGGTAAATTTTGTTATCCCCATTTTACAAAAGTGACTATTTCTTGTTGTTGTGTGTGAAGAATTATAGAGTAATTTTTGAAGCTCTATGTGTTACCTTCCTGCAGAGAGAATTTACCTTTGTTTCTGGCATGCAGGAGGTTCAGGGGGAAAAATACTTCACTCTCATCTGGAAGGGAGACGATTTACAGCCATATTTAAATGTTTATGAAAACCGTTCCATTTCCAGTTGCCCTTTTTCCTATAGCATAGCCTCTCATGAGTCCTAAGTAACATCTAGAAGTCTTTACTGGGTTTCTCCCCTTGGTGAGCTCTCCTTTGCAATTTTTTATTTTCTTAATCTCCTGAGGCCACTGAACTCTGTGGAATTCTGCTCAACTTTTCAGCTTCCTGGCCACCACTTCAAAGCCAGTGACTCCACGGAAAATATGATGAATTTGAGTCTTATCTCTCTGTTTTCCCCTTTTCTTGGAGATATTGGCCCCTCAGGTCCTCACTGTCTTGGTAGCACATTGCCTTCAGTTTGGTTTTTTCCCTTAAAAAAAACATTCTACCCAGGTTTCCTAGTTTTCAGCAGCAAATGGTCAGATACCAGCTGGCCTTCATAGACATAAGTGGAATGGGGAGTTTGTCTGATTTAGTTCTGGAAACAAATTCCATCATTGTTCTGGTGCTGTTCTTGTTCCTCTTTTACCAGTATCAATTCATAATCCATGAAAACTGAAACAAAATAGTGTGTTCTACAATCTTTCTCTCTTTTTTTTTAAACAATATTTCTCTTAAGTGGAAAGTTTTGTCCATCTGACAGTTGGTTGACAGGTACTCACTTCCAAATGCTGCTTGTAAACTATTGCTGTAACAACTAGAAGAGATAAAGAATAAGATTAGATGGTGAGAATCCAGCTTGCCTTGTACCCATATTCTGATTATAATTTAGAATATACCAGACCTTTAGTAAAGCACATAAAATGCCGTATTTCAAGCCTATTGTGTATATAATATAAAGGTCAATTACAAAATTTGGGATATTGTCCCATGTCAGAAAAATGCTTTGCTTGATATTTCCCTAATTTGTTAAGCTATGAGGCACTAAATAGAATAGTGATTAATAACCATGGTTAAATTAGAATCCATTGAAGTACTTTAAAAAATACATTTTACTCTAGGGCCCATCCACAAAGTTTCTGATTGAATTGACCTGGGATGGGACATACTGTCTTCCCAATTCATATTTCTGATCTGAATCCTAATTCATCAAAGTATTTTCTTCTCTGTAGTTATTTTCTTCTTCATCTCCAATCTGTTTCTTAATCTGAATTTCCAAATTTATCATGCCCTAGAACACTTACTTATTTATTAAATCCTTATCACATTGTCTTACACATATCTTGCCTTACCATCTAAACTGTCAACTCTGATTGAGGACCGTATCTCAACCTTCTTTAGTATAACTATTGACAGGCCCAGTCTTTGGCAAAGAAAAGGTATATGAAGGTGAAAAACAAAGCAACACAACAGAATACCACTCAGAGAGAGCACTACATATGCTTAATACTTGATAAGTCACTTTTAAGATAAAATATGAGTACCTGAAATAGAAATTAGCAAAAGAATACACCAGAGGCAACAGCTGAGCTTACTATATGCTTTTGTTTTGGAAATAAGAGAAATCCAGGGGTGGGGAGAGAGCAAAGGCGAGAGTAGACAGGAGTGAGGGCAAAAAGGAGTATGGCTGAGCAACCAGTATACTCTGTACCTGGGAAAATTTGTATGAAAGGACATCATTATTTAGGTTGTTTGTCTTACTGCAACTAAAACAATAACAAACTCTCTGTCTCACCCAAGAAATCAGCAAGGAAGTTTGCTACATACCACCTTATAAAACCTATTATGACTTGTTTAGCTTAGTGTTTTTTTTTTTTTTAATAGTGGGAGTGGCTGATTACCTTGTGTGGTGATCCCATAGGCCAACAAAGACCAAAATACAGGCAATTGCAAGGCAGTGGTCAGGATGCTCCCTGAACAGAGCTAATTCAGTTGGAGTCAGAACTGCCTGCTTGGAAGATCCTGTGTTGAAATTTGGGGGAGGTCATTAGACTTTCCATAGAAAATTCAACGGAGGTTCAAGCCAATATCATTTATATCTTACAGTCTTGACGCTTTAAGATTTTAAGATGTGAGACCTTATTAAGCCATCAGCTTGGCTATAGAAAGAAATTGCTTTTTCTGATTTGGTGTGAGGAACTTGTATATTTATAGCAGGCTGCCTGCATTTAAATCCTGACTCCACCATGTGTTTCCTATGTGACCTTGGGAAAGTTATTCAGTTTATCACTGCCTCAGATTCCATAACAGAAAAGTAGAAATAATGCTAGCTCCAACCTCAGAAAGTTGTTATGAGGATCAAATGAATTGAGACACGTGGATCTCTCAGCCAACTGCCTGGCACACAGTGAACATGCCAAAGTTGTGAACCCCCGTCATCATTTTTATTTTCAGCGCTGCCTTTCTTCACCTTGCTTTGCATCAGTCACCCATGGAGTTTGAAAAAAAATGCACATGCTCAGGTCTACCCCAAACCCATTAATCAAAATTTTTGGAATTGGAGTCTGGGCTTGTGTGGAAGAAAACCACAGGGATTCTGAAGTGTGGTTAGCTCTGAGAAGCACTTCTAGGATATAGAAAAATGTGAAGATAAGTGAGAATGGCAATCCCTTATGGGAACAGTATCACTGAAGGCACCTATACCATCCATTAGAACCCAAGCAGGTGATGTCCAGGAATCTTTGGCTGTCTAGTGGAGGTGTGGAAAGCAGCTGTTGAACACATTTTGTGGTTTGGGTGGAACAAGTCCTTGGGGGAAAGAATGTTTGCCTACATATTACCAAGTGGCTCCTAAAAAAACAATAGCATATTTGTTTGATTTGTCTTGAGAATGAATTCTGGGACCACAAGAAATCAATTGATGTCCATGGTTATGAATGTTAACCTTAAAATGCAGAGATGTTTTTTTTTTTCCTTCAAAGTGAATAGAACTGTTATTTCTTACCTGTTACTTGAATTTTAGAAGGCTAGAATGGGAGCAATTATGTCCTGTTCTTGTGACAATGTGGATTGTTCCAGATAGTTGTGGTTTCCTGGAGTCCCTCTTTCCCGCCACAGAGTACCACACATCTGCCATTTTTGTTACTTATCCTCCTGACCACATGTACATGCTCCTAATTTTTTTCTCAGGTTTTTCAATGGTTCCTCATTATTGTGATTATAGGATAATTCAGACTAAACCAGTTGGCTGGTATTCTAGATTCTCTAGAGCAATTATTTCACTCTTGCTTTAGCCAATTGATCCAATTCCTGTTGCGCCAAACATTCATAAGGATAGAGGTGATTTCTTGTGTAATTGTTATAATTAGCCTAGCAGTGGACATTTGCCAGAAGACTCAGTTCTCTCCTGTCTCTCCCGTTATCCTTTATCTGAGGATAGGCCAATGATAATTATAAGGATATAAAAACTTGTAATAGGGATTTGGGGAATATCATATGCCCATGGCGTTGATCAAATTCTTACTGAGAGGGAGGTAGAAGACTGCAGTGATTGCAAAGAAAATACTTTGGAAGTAGATTTTTTTTTTCTTGGGAAAGTTACTTAGTTTCTTTATGCTTCTGTCTGTAAAATGATGATAAATTATAGTAAGTACTTCATAAAATTGTTAGAAAAATTAAAGGAGTTTTCTTTACAAAGTACTTAAAATAGTAACAAGCATATAATAACCATTATATTAATATTTGTTAAATAGAGAAAAAAATACTTAGGGTTGCAAAAATTCATGGCCCATTTGAGGAACCAAGTATGGCTTTCTCTCCTGATTCTTGCCTGGCTATTCAGATATTAGACCCTGATCTTAGAATTTCATTTATTCTTTGCCATCCAGATCAACCAAGAGTTTGATTTTTCCTCTTACTGGGTTTGCCAAAAGTGAAAAGAATAATCCTGACCACCTGTGATTTTCATTAGGATTTTTTACTTTTTTTTTTTTTTTGTATTTTTTACTTTAATCCAAAAGGGCTATTGTTGCAATCACACTACCATCAACTTTGTGGAGCAAAAGCAAATCTCATTTGAGCACTCCCTTTGTGGAGTCATTTTGGGTTCCATATGTGACTTCTAGAATGCAGCAAAGAAAGGAAGATCTTTTTATGCTCTGTTGGTGTGTTCTTAATTCTTGTGTTTTATTCTTTCTGTAGAACTGGAAACTTGCTATTTAAACTGGTCCCTGGAATCAGTCATTGGTCAGCCCAAACATGTTGTAGCAGTTGCTATTGTTTCTCCATCCTTATCTCTCAGAACTTACCGTGTTTATGCCTCACATCAGAATTCCACATACAATGATCTTCCAGAGGAATTTCTCTGAAGCTAATGAGTTAAACTCTGTTGATGAGCATGGCTGGCCTAAAGTAAAAGAATTGGCATCACCCAGCACTGGCTCTCAGCCCATGACTATAGGAGATGGTAGCTACATATATCAGGTTCCTTTCCCTTAGGTTAAATCTAGGGCTCTTCCAGTGAATTAAGCACTAGCAACTGTCTTTATGAAAAGCCTTTCCTTCCTTGACTGACTTCTCCATTTTCCCAACTGCTGTTCCTTTCTTTCCCAAATAAAATTCTTGTATTCAAATATTTTATCAGCATCTGCTGATAGGGGAACCCAAACTAAGAGCCACATGTCACTTAAATGTGTCAAATAGAGGTTAAAGTGACAAAGTCAAATTTGAGATGCTCTTCAGGTACAGGAAAAGCTGGGATCGATTGTTGCCACTGTCACATTAGTTGGTATCTCAAGTGATATGGGAGATAAGAGCAAGTAATGGTTTGATGTCTCATGTAAGGACAGAAGTGTCTAAGTGATACATTCTTGCTTTTTTATTTACTTGCTTGCTTTGAAACCTATCACTAGTATTGCTCTGGACTGAGTACCACTAAGGCTAGAAGGTTTGAGGAGGGCTGCTTCACAGATTACAAAGTGCAAATTACTAGAAATACATGCTAGATGGTTGTATCATTCTAGATCTTTAAAAATGTATGCATGGAGTCAGCAACGGAAAAATCCCCTGCAGACTGTTGTACTCTACCATTCGTATTATTCCCATTCTTGGTCCTGGCATTCAGACACTGTGTATCTGGACCATTTCCCTTGGACACACCCTATTTTATCTACTACTGCCTCTTGTATATCTTTGGCTTCAGTGAATTTATTTTGTTCATTTTTCTCCAAACAGAGGGCATTCATTCTTGGATATGGTCATATTTCCTGCTGTTTTTCCTAACTGGAATTCCCTCCCATTTTTCTCTGTAAAACTAAATTTTATTCTGCTTTTAAACTGTGTCACCTGGGATAAAGTTCAATGATAAGTAGCAGAAAGCTCAAGTAATAGTGATTTAACCAAGTAAGAGATTTATTTGTCACGTGTGACAAGAAATTTGGAAGCAGGAGGTCTTAGGATGGTGTAGTAGTTTGGTTGTTTCATCATGGACCTGGATTCCTTTCATCCTTAAACTGTGTTCTTCATCATCATGATTACATTATGGCTGTACCACATCTAGGCATTGTATCCTTGTTCCATGTAAAAGAAGAGGAAAGGTAAAGGGCAACAACAAAATGCCAAAACTTATAACATTGGCCATTTAGAAAAGTCTAGTCAATGATGTCTGCTTGCATTTCATTGACTAGAAGTGAGTCACATGGCTAAACCCAGCAGTGAGGGATTCTGGGAATTCAGGATTCAGAATCCAGAATTCTGGGTATCTCAATTCTCCAGTCTCTGTTACAGAAGTTAAGAAATAATAAGGTTGTGGATGATTTTTTTCATATCTAGTTCACAGCATCCAAACATTCTGCTTTTAGCATTCATGAAATCCATAAGCACTGTATTTCTGACAATTTGTAATTTAACTAATATTGCCATGAATGAAAAAGACCTATATATTTTCATTCATACACACACACACGCACACACACACACGTATAACCCCTTTGACTGGATTTGCAACAACTGTGAATTTCATCTTGTCATGTTATTAACACCTACTTAAATGTTTCTTGAAACTAAACTTAATCCATTGAGGATGAAGTAAGCAAATGAAAAGAAGCCACTGCAAACAGGACTGGCAAGAACCATGATAATGATTTCTATGGCTGTCTATCCTTCAAGCCTTTCCTAGCCAATCTCCATAGTTCATGAGCAGGTGGGTCAAAGCCACTAGGCACTATATAGAGTGAAAGAAGTGTTCAGAGCTGAGGAAGAGATGTGAATAAAATGCATTTAGGGAAGTGGATGTGGGTGTGGGCTACTTGAGCGAATAAAACCATTTTTTGTTTATTTATTTATTCATTCATTCATTTATTTTTATTTATTTTATTTTTTAGAGGGAGAGGGAGCATGCAAGCAAGGGAGGAGGATGGAGAGGGAGGGAGAGAGAGAATCTTAAGCAGGCTCCATGCCCAGCACAGAGCCCAACGCAGGGGTTGATCTCAACATCCTGAGACCCTGACTGGAGCCAAAATTAAGAGTCAGATGCTTAACCAAGTGAGCCACCCAGGTGCCCCAAACAATGTTGTTTTAAATCCTATTTAATGTTAGTTCTATGTAAAGAAGCATTGTCTCATGTAATTTTGACAAGACAGTGAAGTACATTTCTTGGGAGGAAACTTCAAAGAAATTAAGCATTTGGCTTTAAATAATACAGTGGCAAATAATGGAGCTGGGATTGGCAGACAGGTCTGGCTCAGAAGTTGATGTCTTTCTACTGGTTTAGGATAAAAGACTAAGGGAAATTATGTGGATCAAAGGTCAGCCAATAGCCAGCATTCTGTTTCTCAAGTAACTGTTGGAGGGACGTTTCTTCAGTATTAATCAAGGTTAATCACTTCTGACTATGAAGTAAGTGTCTATTTAAGTGACCATTGCTAGGAATGAAAACATGGTGTAGTGTTCAAATGATTTTGCTTAATGGTGGAGCTAGATACTTTCACATGTCTTTTCAGAACCAATTTGAGCAAGTGAAATGAAAAGCTACAAAAATACAGCTTTATAAATAATGGAAGTCTTGACATTCTTTAATATTACAGAGCAAATAGTTCCACCTTCTAATCACTGGTGTATAATGTTGAGTATCTTTGGTAAAGTTAATTAGAGAGGGCTCTTGAATACTTTGCCTAAAATATCTGTGCCTCACTTTTATACTGCTACGTCCTTTGAAAAATACAAGCTAATAACTGAGGAGAAACATGGCCCAGACTACATTTCTTTTCAAACTCTGTATCTCAGTTTTCTGTATGAAGGGGCTGCAGCAATAGATGTTGTTTATGCTGGGAGAGAAGACAGAGTGGGTATCCTGAGTCAGCATTAGAGCATTTGTTCTTTTAGGATCTTGTATCAATTTCATGGGTGCAGTTGATGAGGTATTATACTGGGGGAACTTTTCATTTTTTGCTTGTGTTTTTTTCATTTGTCTAATGCTGTAGTCTTGCATAATTATGGAGAAGATATTAGACTACTTTGTTCAGATCATGATAGGACTAGTAGAATGGGCATTTTACTGTTCCAGGACTAGTGTAGAAGTTTTCAACTTTTTCTCTCTGAGGAATTCTATTTAAAGTAAAAAAGAAATTAATAGAAACATTTATGTTATTTATACTTCTTATGGTTGTTGACAGGACAAAAATGCTATGAATTTGAGAATACTTCAAATAATTTTAATGTATTAATCGCTAAAATCTGTGTACATTTGAAGGATAATAACAAATCATGTATGAAACACATTATTTATTCCATCTACATTCAATGTGTAGTGCTATGTGGATCCATAGACTTATTCTAATGCTGCCTTCTAGAATTCAATAGAAATGATCTAAAAGGAGTGGGTTTGGGAGCTAAGCAAAATAGCAAAGGTCAGTAGATTTCTTGGGAGGGCCTGCTAAATGTCCAGTGATTTTCAGAAATTTTTAAAACTCCATTAAGAGATATCTAGCATCACACTCTTAAAGTTTTGCATTCAGTATTGTAAACTAAGTGACGTATGTTCCTTTGATGATAAAGTTGCCATTTGAAATTCTTGAACTTGTCAGTACGTTTTTAATTTAGAGAAATTATGAGGCGTTACCCCAAAATGGTTAGCCTATTGTTTTGACCTTAATAAAGAAACCACTAAACATTTAAAACCAAGTATAGCCATTTTTTAATGAGTGTCAATGTTGTGTTGAATTTGGCATTGATTTGGGACTCAGGCACTGAAGAACTTTTTAGATCTGGGGCTTACTAGCTGCCTGCCTTTTGTCATTTTATTTAACTCTTTAGTTCTCAATTTCTTTCTGTGTAAAAAAGGACAGTTACTAGGATTATGGTAAGGATTAAGTTTATCATATTTAATGTACCTAGTACAGGTCTGGCACATTTTAGTGCTATGATAGCTATTATTAGTATCATCATTACCATTATTGTTAAATTCCATCCTTTCTAGATATGACAATAATTTCTAAAGCAGAAGCTGTGATTCCAAGGGTACACAAGAAAATAGTACCAGAAACAAAAGGACTTACATTTTTCTAGATCGGTGTATTTTGCTAGTATTTCCTATAACACTCAGCCAAATCTTTTGAAATATGAATCCAGGGGTGCCTAAGTTAAGCATCTGCCTTTGGCTCAGGTTCTGGGATTGAGCCCCACATTAGGTTCTGTGCTCAGTGGAAAGTCTGCTTCTCCCTCTCCCTCTGCCTCTTCCGCCTCTGCTTATGCTCTTTCTCTCTCTGAAATATAAATAAATAAATATATACAATCTTAAAAAAAAGAAATAAGAATCTAATATTAGTGGACTGGCTTGACATTAAAAAAAATCAGTTTGAGGGTAATTGTTGGTGTCAAAAGACATTTCTCCAGAGGGCTTGCTATTTCAGAAGTGGGCAGTATTGAGAGTGTGGGACTACATGCCACAGGGTGTTTGAGTAGTTTACATGATACATTCTTTGTCATGGACACTTATGTTGTTACCATAAAACTGTCAGGGAGAAAGTAGCCCATGCTGCTTATTTTTCCTCTACTATCCTAAAGTTGTTCTCATCAGAAGACTAAGCCAAGAAAAAAAAATATAAAAAGAAAACCAGTGATCTTTATCCAGTGATTTTTCAAATAACAAATCAAGAGATATGAGAAAGCAAAGGATTTTTAAAAATAGGTTTGATGGTGCTTAAACTGAAAAAAGATAAATATTTACTTAAAATGAGAGTTCACAGAGAAACAGTAAAGGAAACTGATTGCCAAATAAGCAGAAAGCATTTTATGAATAAAACTGTGGAGGAATTAATTTTTAAAATTAAGACAGTAATTGGAATAATGTCATTAGTTTTATTACTGCATATTATTACATATAATGTATGTAAGTATTGCCATGTAAAAATATAAATGAAATTTAAAAAATCTCATTGGACTGCACATCTCTTATATTGTCTTTTTATTTTGCAAACTCCAGAGTGTATTTTTTATTCTTCTAAGAAGTAACAAATAATTTGGTGACTACACGTAGCACTGATTGAAATGTTTAAAGTGCAGTAATATTAGAGTAACAGCATAACTCTATCCCTCCACCTCCCACCACCTCCATCCTCACAAACTCACAAAGGTGTTCATGTTTCTAATTACATTTAAAGAATACAGCAGTTCAGCCTGGGAAGTAGGCTGCTAAACAGGTCAGCCTCTCACTGACTCAAATTGATAAATAGAAATCTGAACACTTATCTCTTTACTTCAGCCAAGGACTCTTGAGGCAATCTCGTTTCTAAAAGTAAGCTTGGAGATTCTAGAAGTCTGATTTGAGGCCTCCTCAGTAGGTTAAACGAGGTAGAAATAAAGTTCACCTATAAATATGGATGTCTGTAGAGATGGATGTTTCCTATCTAATGTATTTCATCTTAGCAGATAATTACTACTCTATGGACTAAATGTTTGTGTTCCCCTAAAATTCATATGTTGACACTGTAATCCCCAGTGTGGTAGTGTTTGGAGGTGGGGCCTCTGCAAGGTAATTAGGTAAAAGTGGTGTAGTCTTCATGTGGATTAATGCTCTTATAAGAAAAAGAAAGAGATCCATGTCCTCTCTCTATGCATATATACCCTTCTGAGAAAGAGAGAAAGAGATCTCTCTCTCTCTCTCTCTCTCTCTCTCTCTCTCTCTTTCAGGGTCTATATATAAATATGTGAGGACATAACCAGGGAGAGGGCCCTACACCAAGAACCCAGCCATGCTGGCACCCCAATCTCAGACTTCCAGCCTCTAGAACTGTGAGAATTTGTTGTTTTAGTCATCCAGTTTATGGATTTTGTTACAGCAGCTCAAGTTGACAAAGACAACTACCAATTTGAATCTAATCCAAACAGAAATATGGATGTCCATATAGACAAACATTTTCTACACTACACTTTTTTTTTTTTTGAGAAAGAGCATGTGCGCAAATGGGGGGTGTGAGACAGAGGGAGAAGGAGAGAGAGTATCTCAAGCTGGGCATGGAGCCCATCAAGAGGCTCAATCTTAAAACCCTGAGATCATGACCTGAGCTGAAATCAACAGTTGGATGTAACCAAACTGAGCCACCCAGGAGCCGCTACTGCACTACACTTTATAAGAAATACCTATGTTAACACCAGTGACTTTTTATTTTTAAGGATGTTTATTTTTATTTCTAAGAAATTTTCTTCAGAATTTGCCTTCTTCAGGGATGCCTGAGTGGCTCAGCGTTTCAGCTGCCTAATAATCTATTTGGGAATAACTGATAACATTTTGATGCAGTTCTACCTTATGTAAGGAGTTCCAAATTGAATGATATTAAGAAATCCGCTATACTATGGCTAAACTGTTAGGTATCTTGAAGTATTTGTAAGCAAATTAGAACACCTATGTTATGGACAAAAGGTGAAAATAGAAAAACAGAATGTTAGAAATTAATATTGTGATAATAGTTCCCTT
The DNA here is from genome assembly GCF_905146905.1 of Nyctereutes procyonoides. Classification (NCBI taxonomy): domain Eukaryota; kingdom Metazoa; phylum Chordata; class Mammalia; order Carnivora; family Canidae; genus Nyctereutes; species Nyctereutes procyonoides. Next base: position 74,910,124 of record NW_026575052.1, on the reverse strand, counting down.
CTTATAAAAAGGCTACAGGAAATCTTCTCAAGAAGATAGTACTAGAAATAATTGATAATTTGATGACATTCACCAAATTAGGGTAATGAAAAGACAATGTATTTGGGGAGATAATCATGTATTTGGGGAGTCACATAGCAGTTGGAAAGGAAGTCAAGGTTTTCACTGTATCATTTACATTATGATGACTCTAAGAACCTTGAAATATTTTGGTTTTGAGGGAAAGGATGAAATGCACAAAAATATATAGAGGACTATAATGAGGAGTTTAGTGATCAGGTGTTCTGTACCTCCATTGAGGGTGGATTGGCACTGTATAAGCAAGCAAAAAAGACATGGGCTAAATGTGAAGAAAGCAATTGTCAAACTGTTGAGCATCAAATTAGCTAATGGGTTGTTTAATTTTATTTATTGCAGATTACAAAGCAGATGAGTGTTAATCTTAGTTTAGTTAGAGCTCTTTGTTTAGACACAGGACTGACAAGTTAATATCTGATGCAGGAGTTAGCGAACTTTTTCTTTAAAGGGTCAGATAGTAAACATGTTCAGTTTTGGGGACCATGTGACCTCTGTTGCAACTATTCAGCTCTGATGTGATAGGATGAAACTGCCTTAAACAATGTAAATGAATGAACATGGTTGTTTTCCAATAAATCTTTATTCATAAAAACAGGAGGCAGGTGGAATTTGGGCCATAGTTTGCCAGTTCTGTGATCTGATATTTTCCTGTAGAAGACTGGAACGTTTGGTTGGTAGAGTTTAAGAGGAATGATGATAAGTGGACTCTATTTCTGTGATTTTATTATTCTATAATTAATTATTTTTATAATTCTCAATTGTTCTATAATTTTTAAATTCTATCATAGTTCATCTTGGGTATGGCCTTTAATGGAAAAAAATCCAAATCTTTACAATTTCACACTTATTTGCCTGTATAACCCTGAGATCCTCTCCAGGCTATAAGCATCTTAAAGACAGAGCTGATTTACTTCACTTCTGCATTTCCCATGCACAGTATAGTGCCCATCACTAAGTAGATATTTAATTGATATTTTAATTGATTGAAGCAATCAAATGTTTAAATATTTCCAGTCTGCCTTAAGTGCAATAAAAAATCTGAAAAATCTAGAAACAAGGTAAGTATTCAAGGGTCCCTTTTTATACAATAATAAGCATACCAATAAATGTTTCTTTTTGCCTTTGGAAACATTTTTATTCCTGCAATACCCAAAAAAGCTCTTGATTGAAACCTTGTATTCAGGGATTCCATGTAGTGAGAGACACACAGATCAGATAGGTTTATGTCAGAGAAATATCAAATACAGCGTGTGGAGCACTAAAATCCAATTTGGCACTATTGTAAAGATTCTCCTACCTGTGACCCTGCAGAAACAACTTCCAGGGGCCTCATTATTAAATCCTTTTGTGGGAGCAATAAATATGACCAGGATATAGCAGATTTTCTTTAAGTTCCAGTGACAGCTGATGGGCAGAAAATGTTGACTGGAAAACTTTACAAGGAGAAAGTGAATGCCTCATTCTAAGAGTAAGTTTTACAATTATCGTTGAATAAAGAAAGGCAAGTTGCAGATCCACCAGTGACGGTAAAGGATGGCACGGATGAACAAACTCCATATTCACATTCACTGAAGTTTTTCCAGTTGTCCAATAACTGCTACAATGAACAAAACAACTTGTGGGATTGAAAAGGTAATTTTATTTTTTTCTTAATAGTCTCTCCTTCCTTATTTTGTGGGTTTCATTTGTCTTCTGCCCTGACTAAAAACTCTGGGAACCCTTATCTGGTTACTCCTAAGAAATAGAAATTTTTACTGTCATTTAAGTCATAACCAAAATTCATTTCTGAAATTAAAAAATGTCTTGTCTCTACTAGATAACTTTCTCTTCTAAAACAAACCCAAAACCGGACAAACTATATGAAACAACAATTTTGAAGGCATTGGACATCAGACATAGAAGGACAGTGAAAATGAGGAGAGACAAAATAAGTGAGATGAGCCCTCTGATAGTTACAGTAGCCTTGAGAGAATTCCCAGACTGTAATGCAGGTTGAGACAACTCAGGCAGAACCCAGAGGACATTTGGAATTGAAGAGATAGAACTGGGAGTTCCAGGTGACCAAATCAGCTGCAGTGTATAGAACAGAGTCCTGGAAAAGAGAGAGTTGTACAAATAAACAAGAGGATCCACTTGAGTTTTTAGCAGAGCACTGATCAGTATATGTATGTGAGAAAACAATAAACCTGAGTTCAGGGAATGAAACCACCTGAAAAGGTTGCCAGGAACATTATGTGTCAGTCAGTCAAGGTCGGAATAGTACCTGTCTCATCAGCCAATGTGGAAAATTTCACAATTATGGGGTGCTGGGCAGAGAGCTCAGAAATATCTTGCCTCAGTACAGTGGAATAATTATCCCTAAAATAAATAATGTTTCATGTACTCAAAAATTAAAAAAAAAAGTTGAGACATGGAAGATATAAAAAAAGATGTAAATCAAACTTCTTAGAGGTGAAAACTCCAGTGTGTTAAAAAAAACTATCCTGAATTGGATTCATAGAAGAGTTGATATCACAGAAGAAAAGATTAGTGAGTTTGAAGGCATAGTAATAGACAATCCAAAATAAAACATGAAGAGAGAAAATGAAATTTTAAAAAATTGTGCAACTGTGAGACAACTGAATATAATTTAATATACACATAGATGTAGTTCCCAAAGGTGAAGTGAGTGGAAAAATATGTGATAAAATAATGGCTGACCATTATCTGAATTTGATGAAAACTGTAGACCTGCAGAGCGAGGAAATTTTATAGATCCCAAAGAAAGGAATAAAGAACACTGGAAATGATAACTCTACCAGTCAATGCATAAAATATTTTCCTTATTTAAATCTCCTAAAGATATAATTGTTTAAACAAAAATTATAATGTACTGTAAGGTTGATTTTATATTTATAATATGTATATATGTATATATATATAAAATGTAACAAAATAGCATAAAGATCAGGAGAGGAGAAATTAAAGTATAATCTTGTAAAGCTGTTATACTATGTTTTTTTTAATATCATGGTATATTTGAAAGTAGGTTGTGATAAATTAAAATGAACCCTAGAGCAATCTCTAAAATATCAAAATGAAAAATTATAATAAATAAGCCAGAGATCAAATGGATTCATAATAATATTCAATCTAAAAGAAATTAGGAAAAGAAGAAAAAGGAAACAACAAAAAAGATGAGGTAAATAGCATGACTTAATCATATCAGTAGCCATATTAATTGCAAATGACATGAATACCTTCCAAAAAGGCAGATCTTGAAAGATTGGATAAAAAAGCAAGACTCATTTTGTATTTTACCTTCTAGAAATCTACTTTAAATGTAAAGACAAATAGATTAAAAGGTTGAAAATATATATAATGTTCATTATAAAAGATCATCTTCCCCTCAAACTTTCAAAAGTTTCAGAGTTTCTGTAGTTGTAATTAACAGAAACAACAACAACAACAAATCAATGAAGAAGAAATGACGCCTATCATTTTAACAAGTATAAAATAATTGTTAAGAAAATAAACTCTTGGGTAAGAGTAATGGTATTCAGAATCATCTTCCTCCCTTGACAGCTCCTCTGACCCTGAGTATCTTCACCAGGAAAATCAAAGTTGTGATGGTCTCCATGTCAGAATTTTTTTGTGCATTAAGGGAGTTTGCTTGAATATGTAACATGCCATGTTGCAGTTATTGTCATTATTACAAAACAATGGCCTGGAAGCAATATAGGTCCTTCATTATAAAATATCTCACTTCTAATAGTTAAAAAAAAAGGAAAATATATGTAATGTTAACAAGAATCAAAATAAAGTGTCTCTTAATACGAGACAAAATAGATTTCAAAGAAAAGAATATTCTTAAGGATAAATTCCCCTCACAATGATGAAGGGTCATTTAGTAAAAAGGACATATTAATATGAAATGTTTGTTTGCCAAGGAACAGAGCACTGAAATACATGAAACAAAAACTTGCAGATCTTCAAGGAGAAATAGACAAATCCATAACTGAATGTGGAGATTCCAGTACTCCTCTCTGGATAGATAATTGCTTGAACAATTATATAATCAGTGAGATATTGACTTGAAAAGCAACTGTCTAATTAACACTTACAAAACGACTCCACACAAGGGTTGAATGCACATTCTTTTCAAGTCTTATGGAACATTTGCCAAGATATACCGCATTCTGAACCATATAATACAAGATTAAATAAGCTTAAAATGATTCAAGTTGCACAAAGTATGTTCTCTAACTATAAAGAATTAAATTAAATTAATTATAGAGAATTCTAATTAAACTAGAAATCAAGAAGAAATATCTCTGAAAAATCTTCAAGTATTTGGAAACTAAACACATAATTCTGAACAACTCACATGTCAAAGAATTAATCAAAAGAAAAATTTGAATTTTTTTGAACTAAATGAAAATGAACGTACATTGTCTCAGAATTTATAGCATAGGGTGTCTTTAGTAGAAGAAAGTTTCAAATCAATGACTTCAGTTTCCTGCTTAAGAAGCTAGAAAAAGCAAAACAAAATAAACTAAACCTGAAGTAAGCAGAAGGAAGGAAATGGAAGAAGCAGTCAATTAAATAAGAAGCAGGAAAGTAAGAGAAAAAAAATCTGGTTGGTTGAGAAGCTGGTTGGGTGAGAAGATCAATAAAATCAAATATCTACCAAGACTATCATGAAAAAAGGAAAGAAATTACCAATAAAAGAAATGAAGTGAAGATCATCACTTAGTTTGTGATTCTGGGGTCCTGGGATCCAACCCTGCATTGAGCTCCCTCCTCAGCGGGGAGTCTGCTTCTCCCTCTCCTTCTGCCCCTCCGCTGCTTGCTCTCTCTCTCTCTCTCTCCCTCTGTCTCTGTCAAATAAATAACTAAAATCTTAAATAAAGAAATATGCAAACTTAGCAAGGTTGCAAGATACAATATCTGTATACAAAAAATCAATTGTATTTCTATATACTGCCAATAAATAGTTGGAAACTGAAATCAATTATAATAACATCAAAATAAGAAATACTTGGGAATAAATACTACAAAACTGTATGAAACACATACTGAACCCTATAAAATATCACTGAGGGAAATTAAAAACCTAAGAGAATGAAGAGATGTACTTTATTCCAAGGTCTGAAGACTCAATATTGTTAAGTCGATATATAGATCGGAAACAATCCCAGTCAAAATCACAGCAGCCGCTTTGTAAAAGTTGACAAGTTGAATCCAAAATTCATATAGAAATGCAAAGGATCTGGAATAACTGAAAAAGAAGAGCTAAATTGGAGACTAGAATTATTTAATTTCAGAACTTATTATAATGCCAAAGTAATCAAGATTTTGTGATTAATGGCATAAAGATAGACAAATTCCAGAAATAGACCCCCACAGACAATCTTTTTGATGCTTTTTAAATAGATTTTCTTTCAAAGCAGTCTTTTGGTTTACAGAAAGATTAAGCGGAGGGGGGTGGGTGGTGCCAGGGTGGCTCAGAGGTTGAGCATCTGCCTTTGGCTCAGGTCATGATCCCAGGGTCCTGGGATCCAATCCCGCATCAGGCTCCCTGCAGGGAGCCTGCTTCTCCCTCTGCCTGTATCTCTGCCTCTCTCTCTCTGTGTCTCTCATGAATGAATAAATAAATCTTTTTTTCTTTAAAGAAAGATTAAGCAGTAAGTACAAAGTTCCCATATACACTTTCACAGGCTCCTCCTTGCTCTTTTTCAAATTTCCCTATTATTAATAGCTTGCATTGGTGTGTAGTGCACTTATTATAGTCAATGAGCCAATATTATTCATTTTTTGTTAACAAAAGTTCATAGTTTACATGAAGGTTCACTTTTTGTGTTACACGTTCTATGAGTTTTGACAAATGTGTGATGGGCATGTACCTACCATTATAGATTCATATAGGATAGTTTCACCACCCTAATATTTCTCTCCTTCTTCCTGCAACACTGGAGAACAGTTTTTCTCAATCTCTCTCTATTTTTCCATCTCCACAGTTTTGCCTTTTCCAGAATAACATGTAGTTGTAATTATACAGTATGTAGCCTTTTCAGATTGGTTTCTTTCACCTAGCAATATGCATTTCCTCCAGGTCATTTTGTGGCCTGACAACTCATTTTTTAATTACTGAATAATATTCCACTGAATGAATGTATTACAGTTTATTTATCCATTTACCTGCCTAACGACATCTTGGTTGCTTCCAAGTTTTGGCCATTGTGAATAAAGCTGCTATACATATTTTTATGCATGGTTTTGTATGTATATTAGTTTTCTACTCAATCAGGTAAGTATCAAGAAGTGTGATTGCTGGGTCATATGGTAAGTGTATTGTGGTTTTAATTTCCAATTTCCTAATAATATGAGATGCTAAGCATCTTTTCAAATGCTTATTTTCTAACAGCATATCTTCTCTGGTGAGGGGTCTATTCAGGTCTTGGCCCATTTTTTAATTGGGTTGCTTGTTTTCTTTTTGTTGAGTTTTAAGACTTCTTTGTGAATTTTGGATACCGGTCCTTTGGCACACATGTTTTGTCAAGAGTTTCTCCTGGTCTGTGGCTTGGGTTGGTTTATTTTTTTAATTTTTAATTTTTTAATTTTTATTTTTTTTTTATTTTTCCTCTTAACAGTGTCTTTCATAGGCCAGGAGTTTTTAATCTTGATGAATTACACATCCTTTTTTTTCTTTCATGGATCATGCTTTTGGGTTGTATCTAAGAGATCATTTCCAAACCCAGGTCACTTAGATTTCTTTAAGTTATTCTGAGAATTTTATATTTTTTCAGTTTATGTTTAGTTTTATGATCCACTTTGATTTTTTTTTTGAAAGGTATGGTGTGGGTTTAGGTTTTTTTTTTTTCTTTTTTGTATATGGATATTTAGTTGTTCCAACACCATTGTGGTAAAGGCTATCTTTTCTCCATCTAATTGCCTTTGTTCCTTTGTCAAAGACCAAATAACCATTTAGGTATGGGTGTATTTCTGGGCCTACTGTTTTGACTCATTGATCTATTTGTCTGCTAATTGATTTTTTTTAAATTTTTATTTATTTATGATAGTCACAGAGAGAGAGAGAGAGGCAGAGACACAGGCAGAGGGAGATGCAGGCTCCATGCACCGGAAGCCCGATGTGGGATTCGATCCCAGGTCTCCAGGATCGCGCCCTGGGCCAAAGGCAGGCGCCAAACCGCTGCGCCACCCAGGGATCCTCTGCTAATTGATTTTTGAATGTACCTGGAATAAATCCTATTTGGTTGTCATGTATAGTTCTTTTTATGCATTGTTGGATATGATTTGCTGATATTTTAAGATTTTTGTGTCTTTGAGACATATTGGTCTATAGCTTTTTTTTTTCTTGTCTTTGTCTGGTTTTTGGTGTGAGGGTAATGCTGATCTCATAGAGTGATTTAGGAAGTACTTTCTGGAAGATATTATAGAAAATTAATATAAATTTCTTCTTTAAGTGTTTGGTGGAATCCACTAGTGAACCCACTTGGGCCTGATGCCTTCTTTTGGAAGCTTATTAATAATTAATTTCTTTAGTAGATAGATATAGGCCTATATTCAGATTCCCTTTTTCTCCTTGTGTTGGTTTTGATGGATTGTGTTTTTCAAGGAAATGGTCTATTTCATCTTGGTCATTAAACTTGTGGACATTGGATTCTTAATATTCCTTTATTATTCTTTTATTGTCCAGAGGACTGGTAGTGGGGTCCCCTCTTCCATTTCTGATACTGGTACTTTGTGTCTTCTCTTTTTCATTCTTTGTTTCTCTTCTTTTCCCCCATGTTAACTTGGTAAGAGATTTATCAATTTTAACAATCTTTTAAAAAAATAAACTTTTGTTTCATTGATTTTGCCTATTGATTTCTTTTTTATAGTATCATTGAAATTGATATTGAAAAATTTCCAAAATTTTGATAAGCCTATTTCCTGACCATAAACCATCCTCCCCATAAAACACCTGCCCATGGCCACCCAAAGATTCTTGAGTAAGTTGCAGAACTTATCTGATTTAAAATCTAACTTTCCTTTCTCTGTGCTCTTGTAATGAATAGTGAAATGATGAAAGGGAGGGAAAATACGGTTTTTGCTTTTGAAGTGATATTTTTTTTCTAAGTTTTATATTTAAAATTTAGATGGGGATGAAGGAGTGGATTTGTTGTAATGAGCCCTGGGTGATGTATGGAACTATTGGATCCCTATTGTACATACTAATGTGACACTATATATTAACTAACTGGAAGTGAAATAAAAACTGAAAAAAACAGAATATATTATTAAAAAGCATTTTTGGAATGATTGATACTATATCTTCATTAGCACTAGAAACACCTGACATTTATAGAGAAACCATTCTGTTTTCTCATTTCTATAATCTCTGTAATTTCCTATCTCATCCTTCTTTTTGGTGCTTAAAAAAAAAATCTCACAGGGTATTATTTGCGTCTTAAGGCTTTCCTTTCTGTTTAAGCAAGTGCCTCATGATATCTGTGAAATACCACTCTTTCTTTAATTTGGACATTTTGGTCTATGTCCTTGAGAAATATGAAGCTTGTGGGCATTATAGCAGTTTTGTGATTCACCAGCAGGTTACAATTTGAGGCATTGACTTTAAATGAAAAATGTTATGATCGGACTTTAGTTTACCTTAGAAAAATGCTTTCTTCTCATGTAGTTTCAGAAATAGGAAAGATCAATCTCTGTGCTCTCACTGCTGTATATCTGTGATTCAGCTTCAGGGGAAGCCATGATAAGATATGGCACTCACATCTTTGTGTTTCACATCTACTCTGGTCTGTTACAGTTGCATTGAAATAAAAAATTTTAAAGCAGTGCAAAATCTGTATTTTGAAGAGTTTGTCTATATAGATGGGGTTTAGCATGGCATATTTTATAGTCCAAGTCTGGTGATTCGAAAGGATGGTTCTACTTAAAAGGAGATGCTTGTAGTATAATGGAATAATTCCTCTTTTAGAAGCATTTTTGTAGACATTTAATAATTCTGTCTGCAAGTGATAGACTTAAATTTTTATATCATCTCTAATAAAATGTTTATTTACATTTTCACTGCTGGATTTGGTATGTGCTACGCTGAGTAATTTAGACAGTAGTGTTGACACTCAGTTTAACACTAATTTAGAGAATTTTAAAGAGTGTATGAAATACTTTAACATAACTAAATTGGGTAGCTGTGTTTATAGAGAGCTAATGCACTCTAGAGGTGATAAGGAAGCACTGTGGTTTTTAAAAATTGGTTTGAAATGTTATTCATTATATACAACAGAATATATTTATTTACATAATCTCTTGTTAAAAATTAAAGTATAGGCACGCTAGGCGGCTCAGTCAGTTAAGCATCTACCTTGGGCTCAGGTCATGATCCCCCAGGCTCCAGATCAAGCCCCACATAGCATAGGACTCCATGCTCAGTGGTAAGTCTGCTTGTCTCTTTCTTTCTGTTCCCCCACCCCAACTTATGCTCTCTCATGCTCACTCTCACTCTTTCTCAAATAAGTACATAAAATCTTTTTTAAAAAAGTATAATTATGGTACTTTAGCAGGAATAATATAACTATGAGTGCTTGGAATGTCTTCACAACATGCCAGACTGTCTTGATCAATTTCATAACAGTGTTTCTACCACATGATTCACTCACTTCCCAACTAAGATGTCTTTGGTTGAAAAAAGAAATATAATGTAAAAGCAATTGTTTCTGTTGCCTTGTGAGAGACCCCAAGCCCCATCTCTCATCTCCTCTCTCATTTTTTTTTAATGTCAGAGGACATATCCTTTTTCAAAGCCATGTGTAAGGTATTTATGAAGAATAAAATATCTGAGAATTGTGTTGGTTAGCCACACTTTCCTTTTCAGCTCTTATGTTGGAAATATAATATTTAAATTTATATTTTTAGTTATTTCTCCCAGACTTGCTGCATGCAGTTACAGAATTTTTCTAAATGTGTATATGATGGATATTTTTTCTGTAATGTACATTTTATTTTTTATATAAGATTATAGCCAACATTGATACTATCCTGAGTAGATATACTTATCTTTGTTGTTGTTGTCTTTATTTTAAGAAAAATATTGTTACAGAATTTAGAAATAATTCTGGTCCTGGCCATAGAAATACATATAAAAATTGCCATATATGCTGTATTGAACTGATGTATTATTGGACATTTCCACATATAGTAACGTGTGCCAGGGTGTGATGGTAAAAACAAATGAATGACCTTGATTTAGTGATGCCTTTCTCCCCTATCATGATTAACATTGACTTTGTCATATTTCTTTGACTTTCTCAGAACTTGGGCTCTCAATTCTTTGATTTTAAGCATTCCATTCATTTTTTGATCACTGATCCATTGATCTCACCAATATTTCTATTAGTCATCAATCCCTTTTATATTAACTTCTCCACTACTCTACACAGATTCCATGATCTGTCATTGTAATCACTGTCTCACAATTCTCCAGACACTTGTCCTTTCTCCTACCATTATACCCGCCTTGCAAAACACAACCCCAGTTAAATTTGGCCCTTTGACCTATCTACCGGCTCTGAGAAGCTGAATGTTTCTAGAGCAAATCATACACTCTGTTGTTTATTGATTTCTCTTTAAATTAGTTATCATATGTCTCAAACAGGCACTCAAAACTACCTAGCAAAGCTCCTAGGATGCTCACTCATGCACATATACACACTTATATGTAATTCATATATGTATATGAATGAAGATATCAATGAAAAGAGGATGTCAGGGAAAGCACTATTGGTTTTGTTTTTGCTGTTTTTGCATGTAGACTAGATATCTTGTAAGGAGGAGAGGAAGCAATTTAGGTTGATATAAGATGATGAATTGAGTTTTGTACGTATTGCAAAGTGGCTTTGTAAATTCTTAGAGATGTCAAGTAGGCCACGTTATGTGGATATGAAATTTAGAGAAGAGTTTGGGTAAAAAATGAGGAAGTTAGGAAATACTGGTGAATCTAGGAAGAGAACATTTATTAGTGAAAGAACAGGTTTAAGACTCAGACTAGCCAAATGATAACATCTCAAGGCATTGAGGAGTAGATGAACCAGTAAAGGTGAGGAGGAGCTAGAATGTGGATGTAACTTGAATAGTGTTATGTCAGGGAAAATATGGCTTTAGAAAGGAAATGGGTCACCAGTATGGAATGTTCTGGAGATCTGAAATGTGATGAAAAACTGTAAGACTTATTGATATTTATTTTATTTCATTTTTTAAGATTTTTATTTATTTGAGAGACAGAGAGGGAGCAAGAGCATGAGCAGAGGAGGGGTGGAGGGAGAAGCAGACTCCCTGTAGAGCAGGAAGCCAGGCCTGAGATGGGATTCTGGGACTCTGGGATCATGATTTGGGCTGAAGGAAGACGCTTAACCAACTGAACCACCCAAGCATTCTATTTTATTTTTTAAAGATTTTTTTAGGGATCCCTGGGTGGTGCAGCGGTTTGGCGTCTGCCTTTGGCCCAGGGCGTGATCCTGGAGACCCGGGGTCGAATCCCACGTTGGGCTCCCGGTGCATGGAGCCTGCTTCTCCCTCTGCCTATGTCTCTGCCTCTCTCTCTCTCTCTGTGACTATCATAAATAAATAAAAAGACTTACAAAAAAATAAATAAAAAAAAAGATTTTTTTAGATGTATTAATTTATTTTGAGAGAGAGAGAAAGAGTGAGAGGGAGGGGCAGAGGGAAAGAGAGAGAAAGAGAATCTCCAGCAGATTCCCAGCTGAGTGCAGAGTCTGATGTGGGGCTCAATTCCATCAGCCTGAGATCATGACCCAGCTGAAACCAAGAGTTGGATGCTGAACTGACTGAGCCACCCAGGCGCCTTATGTTATTGACATTTAGTTAGCAGTGAGGTCATGGGTGACCTGAGGTGGAGAGTAGTTTTGTTGAGTTGTGGAAGCCACATTAGAGTGAATAAAGGAGCAGGAGCTGAGGGAATGGAGACACATGCAGAACATTTTCTCAAGAAGCCATGCCAAAAAATGTGAAGCTTGAAAGAAGGTAGAACAGTATGTGGAAAGAGAAGGGGAGTGAGATGACGTGTCTGTTTATTTCCTAGTTTTTATTTGAGAGAGGTTGAGCATTGAAATGCAAGCCTAGCTTCATTGCTAGCATGAACTCATCTGAAGAAAGAGAGGTGATGTGTAGTCTGGGAAAAGATATTTGAAGCTCAGAGTCTGGCATCTTTTATCCTGTAGTGAGAGACAGAGAGACAGAGAAACTGAAGGCAGAGGGCATACCAGTTTGTTATGCATTTCCTGCATGAAAGAAAATCCTATTGGGGTCCTATTACTTGTGTTGTGGCTTAACTACTAATGGACTCTCCCAAGCAGCTCCAGTGAAAAATTTATTTATTAACTTATACATGGTTAGTTAGTTTTAATCAGGTTCTTAGGAGCTCTTTTGGTACATTAATATAACAGAGTTTCTAGACCCCCCAGAAGGCGATGGACTGTGGAACAAGATGCCTATATTTAGATGTTGCTGGTTCAAACTGGCATTTGGTTCATCAGCTAGAAAAAGGAATAAAAATAGTAGTAACCATTTGTTCAGAATATGTGTCATCATATTCTGTGCTGCACACATTTTTTCATCCTTTCTACAACTTTGCTAGAGGGTTGTTATTATCATTATGTTACAGGTGAAGGAACTGAGGCTCAGATGATTGTTTTTGTTTACATTTTACTGTAGAAATATTCAAACCTACACTAAAATAAAGAGAAGGGGGCAAGAAAACCCCAGAAGACCCACATTGAAGAATTACCAATCTTGTTTCACCTACGCTCTCTTCCGTACATGCCCACAATATTTTTCTTTCCTACAGCTCAGGGAATTTAAATGCCAAGGCCAAGGCTACATAGTTAGCATGCTGTTCAAGTCTCTCCTAGGGTTAAGCACTAAGTTGACTCATTGGGAGTGCAAACACAAAGATCTGGTCTTTTTCATCACCACCACCACCACCACCACCAAGTATTCCATAGGCTTTGTTCTGTGAGAATTGATTCTGTTAGTCATTACAACAATACCATGTGATTAGTGTTAAAGATAGGGAAACTGAGTTACAGAGAAGACAAGTGACTTCCCAAGAGTGATAAAACTGGGTTCTAACTCAGATGGTCTGGCTCTAGAACTGGTACCGTCTGGGATCCCTGGGTGGTGCAGCGGTTTGGCACCTGCCTTTGGCCCAGGGCGCGATCCTGGAGACCCGGGATCGAATCCCACGTCGGGCTCCCGGTGCATGGAGCCTGCTTCTCCCTCTGCCTGTGTCTCTGCCTCTCTCTCTCTCTCTCTGTGTGACTATAATAAATAAACAAATATTAAAAAAAATAGAACTGGTACCGTCTGATAGGCAAGGCAACCCATAGATAATTTTGGAGGATTTGAGATATCATAAAAGGAAATAGAAGGGAAAATCTTTTAGTCTCGCTGGGTGGCTGGCACCCCTTCCTGCTAGCGTTTGGATCTCCTTCTCCAGTTATAGCATCCACAAGGAGAGCAAACATTCGTGTCACAGCACTGACATTATTTAGAACAATGGGTCTAGCTCTTCTCTAGTCTATGTGGCCAAGTCAAAATGAAAGCAGAGATAATTTTGACATCAATGCTAGACTCTAGCCTGCTTGTGTTTAAGAGGCTGCTAACCGAATGATGTAGTACAAGTTGGCAGGGTCAGACTCTAAAAAGCCTTGCAGAGGAATAAAACTAGAAGCTTTTTAACTGCCAGCTATACCTTGTTTAAGCCATGATGAATTCAAATGAGCTAGGCTGTATTTCCAGCATGCCCGCGGGATCATCATGTTACTTTGAATTATATAATATCTCAGTCATTGATAAGTATTATTCTTTCATCTGGAGTAGAGAAGAGTAGAAAAAATTGCATCAGGAAGAAGATGTTCCTCTTGATTTATTTTTTTGGTTCCCCATGGATATTCAGATATTATTCAGATATTCCTCAGATTAATTGCTTATGTGATTAGCAGTGGTTTTTGTGCTTGCTCTAGGGATTAAAATGGCAGCTTTGTTACCCTATCATTCAAAGGCAAATGGATAGGGATGCACACTTATAGCCAGGATGCTGGTAGGAGGAGGGGAAAGAAGAAAAGACAGGAAGGGAAATGAAATGAGTAGGTGGTGGAATAATTTTTTTTTTGTTAAGAATCATAATATTCTGAGGCAGATGGTGGGTATATGAAAATTATCACTTAGAGACGAAATTCTTTTTAGAGGGGTCAGTTGATGTCAGAATTTGTATCTCTTGATTTGTGGCCAAGAATTGGGCAATTGCACCGTTTTTGTTTTGCCTTGAAACTCCTTTCTTAGAAATTCAAGCAAAACCTTCTATTAATGCCTGTGAACTGAAAGGCAGTTCTCTTGGTTGATGTTGAGAGTATGCCAGTGGGAAGGTAGGTTGCTTTTGACTGATGAACTGTTTTGGAGAAACATTGTTCTCTAAATTGCTTCCAAGTTTATTTTGTAAAATGCTTTGGAAGGTTATATTTTCTAGATGCTTGGCACACTGCTGGATATCTAGCATTCAGCAAGTGAACCCTTTTAGTTATTTATCAAAAAAAGTCTCAGACTCCCACTCACCTTGCAAATTCTTATTGAGCTTTTGATGGAAATAAACTAACTCTCACTGCATTCACTTTCCTACTTAAAAAAAGGGAGAGAGAGAAGGAAGGAAGGAAAGAAGCCTTTGTCACAATGATTCATTTGAGGCAACCGCCCATATCCCAGTTCATCTGAAGTTCATTAGGTTCCAATTCCCCCAAATGCCAAGCTCCAATAACATTGTAATCCAAGAAGTCAAGGAAATAATTTATCCTAACAGTTTATATACTTGTAAATGCCTTGCTAGCCTTGTGATGTACATCGTTGTGTTGGGCTCATTACTATATTTGACAAGTTTATATGTTAACTTTGGGCAATAGGAATTTTACACATTAGAGAACATAATACTGGCCATATGTTGGCTAGCCACACATTTGAATTCTATATTAGTTTGTATAATATGAAGGTTTGAAATCATTGCTTTGAAGAATGTTTTACTCTTTTCACAAGCTTTCAGAACTGATTTTGAAGAATATAATTGCAAACTGTACTCCCTCCTTTGTATGTCTCTTAAAATTATTATTGAGGCATATAACACATGGTTATGTGGCTAATGAAAATGCAAAGGAAAGGTAAAATATTAACATTTGTTTTACTAGATGCATAGTTATTCAAGAGCATTAGAGTTAAGAAAGGTAAATTTGACTCAGAAAAAAAAAACTAGTATTGGTGAGGGTAAATTAAAAGAGAAAAAGAGACTAACTTAAGATCTTTCTTTCCTAATTTACAGGAGAGGAGTAATGCACTTTGTCATATTTCCTTTTTTTGTTTCATTGAGCTGGTGGTAGGATGGAGGGGTGGTCATGGTTGAGGGGGAACTGTTGAGGATATTAGTTTGGACTTCATACAGCCTTTGTCTATGCTGTTTGTATGGGTATATTCCTCAAATTTCAGACTGTTCCTTTACTTTGGGCATTGCATTAGTTTTCTAGGATTGCCATACACAATACCATAAACTAGGTGCCATAAAACAACAAAGGTTTATTCTCCTATAGTCTGTAGGCCAAAAGTCTAAAATCAAGGTATCAACAGGGTCATGCTTTATCTGAGACTTTGGGAAGAATCCTTCCTTGACTCTCCCTAGCTTCTGGTGGTGGCCAGTAATCCTTGGTGTTCCTTGGCTTGTAGATTCTTATCTAATCTCTGCCTCCTTTGTCACATGGCCATTGTCATGTGTGTTTTTGTCTTTCTTCTTATAAGGACACCAGTAATATTGGACTAAGAGCTTACCTCACTCCAGTATGACTTCATTTTAACTAATTAACCCCAAAGCAACCCCATTTTCAAATACAGTCACATTTACCATATCTTTTTTGGGGGGATCCAACTCGATCCATAACAGTCATGGAGATGATGAATCCTGCTGGTCTTCACTACACACCTGAATATCCTATGGTGGTTGTAGTGGCTTTTTCTCCTGAGAGCTTTTTGGTTTTCATTTTTCAAGAAATGTTCTGTGACTTCCTATCTCTCTACCTAACAGGCTTCTTTCCAGATTGACAATAATAGTAGTGTTTAGCTTTCTCTTCTTTTATCAGTACCCTTTCTAAGGACTAGTCCTGAGATTAGTGTTCTCACAGAGTCAGAGTCTTCTGTTCAGCTCCCCTTGCCCTGTCATTTTTTGAAATCTTTTGAATTTAGAGTGTACCTACTTCTTTAGTAGGTTTTTGCTACCATTTAGTTATTTCATTAGTTACATGAGGCAGAAATTTGTGGTCCAACTTAACTATCATAACCTAGAGGTTTAATTTAAAAAATCTGAGCATAATTTTATGAAATATATGTTAGAAATTGTTGTTAAGAACTGTAAATAATCTGAGATTTTACCCTATGTGCAGACACAAGTTAGTCTGTCACAGTTTCATGGATGCTGGAGAAACAGACATCCTGGGTCAAAGATGAAGAGTGATGTATCACTCACAGCATTGGCAGTAGCCAGAGTATCAGAATTTTGTACCAGTTCCCACCATGTGATATGAAGAGAGTCAGAATACACCTGTACACACAACAGGTTGAATTATACGAGAGGAGCTCTGAGTTTAGGGAACTTGAATCTTTTATAATGGGCAGTAAGCATGACTGCCCTTTGCTTTCGAAGGAGCTTTATCTTTCTTATGCTGTTCAGTAAGCATGTCTGCCCTTTGCTCTGGAGGGAGACACTATATTTGCTGAGGGAGCAAACCAACTCCTTGCTCCTGAGGGAGAAATGATCTCTATCTTCCAAGGCTATTTTTTTTATACAAACATCCTTGAAAGTATAGTCCAGAATGAAGAATAGTCAGTGCCTTGCCAATAAGGCAGTCATAGGTGTGAAGGGGCCCATGGAGAGTTGTCTTCCAACAATTATTACAAGGAGATATTTTCTCATAGGAAGCACTTCTACTGATATTGCTATATTTTATGGAAAATGTGATATTTGTTTAAAGATTTACAATGACAATATATTTAAATGCTGATTAAAATAAGCCCTGCATAGAATAACCTCATGCCATGTGCTTCAGTTTGCATTTACAATATGATTTTAGACATAGTATTATGTGGTAGCTAAAGTAGGGGCTTTGGAAACAGGCAAGATTGAGTTTTATTGCCAATTAGGCTATTTCTTCATCCATGGGTGATTAAAAATCTTAAAAATTGTTTTCTTATTTAATCCTATTTAATCCTCAGAAAAACAGATCAGATTGGAGAGGTTTATTGTCTTTCCCTGTGTCATAGTGCTAATAGAAGATAATCAGGATTCAAACTAAGGTCTACCTGACTTCCAATCCTGAATTCTTAAACACTGTATTATTATAAATCCATGAGGTATCTGGTATAATCAGTAGCAGATGTTTAACATCTAGTACTTAGAATTTATGGGAGAAGCTCCATCAACAGGTACCTGAAAAATATTCTAAAGTACTCTTTGGAAACAGACAAGAGTTGTGTTAAGGAAAAGAAATCAAAGCAGGGAAATTCCCTAGAAAAAGACACCTGTCACTGCTATTACAGAACTTATTTTCAGAAAGAAATTTGTTATAAAAAACAAATTGTCATCCATTAAGGCCTGGATCTTGTATATTAGCTGCTGAGATTGACTAGAATAGCCAGTAAACATGAGCTATGATTTAGATTTATATATTTATTTGATTCATATGTGCCAAAACACTGGAGTAGAAGAGGGAAATATTTATTTTATTTTACTGGCCAGAAGGACAGAAAGTTTCTTTTTTTGTTGGCTTGGTGTGGAAAGGAGTCCTGAGCTGTGTTCCAGGTATTTCAGCTAACAAACAAGAGTTACAGTCTGCTTATGTTTTCTCTTTGTGTACTTGGCTTTGTCAGGTTTGTCTAACCTCTTTCATATGGCATTTTACTTTGATTTTGTTTTATATTTACTGGGTGTTAGCAAGATGCAAGAACGGTAGGAAGTATCAGTTACATAGGTCCCTTCTCAGTAAATGTACCATAGAAATGGAAACACCAAGTGATATTTTCTGAGATGACAGGTGAACATTTTTATTTTAAATTTCTTTTCAGTGATAGGTGAGTAGATTCTCAAGTTGCATACAATTAGAGTTTATTATTTGATATATTTATTTTGCTAGCTTTTAAAATTTTAATATGGTTGGCCATTGTTTTTGTTATTGCTGGCATTTATGCTGTTCTGTTTTCCTTACTTAGTGACTGTACTATTCCAATGCTTAGGTAGAGACCTGTTTCCAATAATTAATAAATACTATTATATAAGGCTTAGGGAAGGAGTTTTGATCCTAAAATAAATGTTTGCATGTAGGACATGCATTTGCCTTTCAGTGTAATGTGAGTTTCCTCTGCCCTGATTAGTGTTGGAGTTATCTTTTGGAGAATGCCAATTAAGTGCAGACCTGCCGTAGGAAATAAATGCCTTTCAAAAATAGGCTGTGTGCAGAGGGGCACGACCTATTGACAAAACATCAAAGTAGGAGGCTAGAGGATTCAATTTTAATCCTGATGGCTCTCCTTATTAAATTTTTAATTTTGGGCAAAATCCCTTAACCTTTGGTGACCGTTTTCTCATTTATAATGTGATGTATGTATATCAAATGTATCTGACTTATGCATATAAAATGCATATGTATTGTTCATTTTATTTCTCTTAACTTTTGTTAAAAGTTAAAGACTTTTAAAGATTTTAAGGTGTTTTATAAAATTCTATGTCCTAGTTTTTGCTGGTGGATAATAAATCGCCCCTAAAACATAGTGGCTTGAAACAACAATTTTTTTCTCTTTCTTATGGATCTGCAATTTGGGCAGAGCTTGATAGGGTGGTTCGTCTCTACTGGATATCAGCTGGGGATGCTTGGGTGGAGGCTTGTGGATCCATTTTTAAGATAGCTCTCTCACATGGCTAGCAAGTGTGTACGGGCCATTATCTGGGAACTCAGTGCTGTGGGCTGGGGGCTGGTTCCTCTTTTTTTTTTTAAATATTTTATTTATTTATTCATGAAAGACACAGAGAGAGAGAGAGGCAGAGACACAGGCAGAGGGAGAGGCAGGATCCATGCAGGGAGCCCCATGAGGAACTTGATCCTGCGACTCCAGGATCATGCCCTGGGCTGAAGGCAGATGCTCAACCTCTGAGCCTCCCAGGCAACCCTGGTTCCTCTTCACCTGCGCCTCTCCATGGGCTATTTGGAGTTCCTCACAGCATGGTGACTGGATTCTAAGAGCAAGTATTCCAAGAGATAGGAAGTGAAAGCTGCAGGTTTTATAGCATTTGAGTTCAGAAACAGATAGTGTTACTTTTACTATATTCTATTTTTCAATTTTTCATAGAGCCCCAATTCAAGAAGAAGGAACTAGACAACACCTTTCAATAAGTAGTGTGCAATTTGGAGGCCATGTTTTAAACCACCGCATTCTGGGTGGTGGTTCCTGAACTACTGACAACAAACATACATCATTATAAATAGCACTCCCAGTGTTTGATTAGCATCTATTTCTTTTTCCTTTAAAAACACGAATTGTCCCTTGATACTCTACATCTTCCCTTACCATAGGCATCGTTGTTCATTTCGTATATTTGTGTAAGAATTTCTAATGAAGCAAATGAACGAAGGACTATAAATCATCAACAATTTGTTGTCATCTGTCTCTAGAAGTATTAAGACTGTCATAAGAAATATGCAATACAACTTGAATTAAGAAAAATAAAACACATCACTAAGGAATTCTTGTTCCATGTGACATCAGTGTATGAGTGTATGTTTGAGAGTAAAGCCTACAGCCGAGCTAGTGACCAGCCTTTGATAAACTGTAATGGAAATACTATGAACACACCCTCACCATTCTGAACAGTGTCACTGATAGTCATCTTAAACAAGATAGGGCAGGATCAAAGTAGAGAAAACACTCCACCAATAAGGGTAGGGTGCGTTTGCAAAAGTTGGCTCAGGGTGTGTAGCAGGGTTTTTCAGCAGCTCCAGAATAGTGAAATAGAGTTGGAGAAGCTGACGGAACGCAAAAGCTGCAAGTCCTTTAAAACGTTCGCTGACACACAATTTCAGCATTAAGGAGGGCACGTGATGTGATGAGCATTGGGTGTTATACGCAACTCATGTATCGCTGAACCCCACATCTGAAACTCATGATGTACTATAAATTGGCTAATTGAATTTAAAAATTGAAAAGAAGGTTTAGCACAAATACAGCTTAGCAACAGTTAAGGATAGAAGATGTGAAATGATTTAAAATGGGATTATGTTTATTTCATGGGAGAGAAAATATGTGTCAAGGAAGGGGAAAGTTAACTTAATATGGGTCACTGAAAATACTAACCAAAGCTAAAACCCAAAAGCTCCTAAAATAGCAAGGGCCTCTGTTGGGATCTATCTCCTTCCAGGAGTCCCGAAGAGCAAAGAGATGGCCAAGTGAGAGTAGCTGGTATCCTGCTCACCTACTATACAAGTTTCTCTACTTCCTTAAGCACATTTAATTCCATTATACTCCTCTCTTATCCTGACAGTACTCACCTGTCATGGCATTTTCACGTCTTTTATAGCTTGTTTGGGTATGTGTACATTCCCTTTACTTAATACACTGTGATACCATAATTCACTGAATGAGTATTGAACTTATTTGTTCCATATAGCAGTCCATTCCGCTTTGTGCAGCTCCACTCATTCCTCATTATTGGCATAAACTCACCCCTTGTACATGGCAACTTTAGATGCACCTTTTATGCTGACAGAATAAATGGAGAGAAGTGTTCATCTGTTGCAAGGGCCTTGTGAATCATAAGCTGGGTTTTTCTAATCACTCCCCTGTCCAATAATGATTTAGGATTGTGTTTTCAGCTAATTGCTTACTACCATATCATGCAAAGTTATGTTAAGAGTAAATGCTTTGGTACTTACACTATGAACATGAAAGATCAAACAAGATCAAATTTAGATTTGTTTTTTTTATTGACTAGTGAGAGAATTAATTTTTTGAAATAGTTAATTTGGAACTTTATTAAATAAATGCAGCATATATTTGAGAATGTAATTTATGTGGTAGCTAAGAGGGGTAGGAAGTCAGCAGTGTTGCTCACCTCTTGTGTCCTCCTCACCACCCATATCTTCATGACCTACCTTTTTATACCAGTTGTTGCTATGGTAACTATATGGAGGTATAACCTGATAGAACCTTGTCTCACCTGATCTAATATTTCTGCCTCCAGACTTCTCTGCTACTGTTGTGTGGGATGTCCATGGGAATATACCCAATCCCTTAGACCTATGCAAAACCTGCAAGGGTGAGAGAATTTGTGATTCATGGGGTAGCCCTTCTGCCCTCAATAAAGCAGAAACCTGTACATGTACTTCCCTTTCCTGCCCTTCATGTAAATAATTCTGAAGTGCATTCAGTGAGGATAACAGGATTGAGTTCTAGTTGCTCATAGTGGTGATCAACTCAATAATGTTTGTTTGTTTATTTATTTATTTATTTATTTATTTATTTATTTATTTAAGATTTTATTTACTTATTTATGAGAGACACAGAGAGAGGCAAAGAGAAAAAGACAGGAGAAGCAGGCTCCATGCAGGGAGTCTGACTTGGGACTCGATCCCGGGACTCTGGGATCACGCTCTGAGCCGAAGGCAGACGTTCACCACTGAGCTGCCCAAGCATCCCAATAATGTATATTTAGATGGCTTTTCCTCCTGTGTGTTTTTACTTTTATCACTTCTGACACCAGACGTGTGGAATTTGTTTCCTCACATGAACTGATTCTCCTATGCCAACCAGATGTCTTACAATTCACTTTGGTTCTGACACTATCCAGACTTTTCATAGACCCTGTGCATTAAGGGCTCAGTTCTACAAGAGCGCCCCCATTTTAGATGCAAATTGCAAGTCCAGAACACCTAGACTTTTGACCACCTGGCTATAAAAGTGATGTGGTTTCTACAATCCCCTCCTTAGTTTGCTAGGATGTCTCAGGGAAAACTGAGGAAAACACTTGATTTAGGTTTACCAATACATCACAAAGGATACAAGTCAGGAACAACCATATGGAAGAGATGCAGGGCAGCCTGGGTGGTTCAGTGGTTTAGTGCTGCCTTCAGCCCAGGGTGTGATCCTGGAGGCCCGGGATCGAGTCCCATGTTGGGCTCCCTGGGATCGAGTCCCATGTTGGGAGTCCCATGTTGGGCTCCATGGGATCGAGTCCCATGTTGGGAGCCTACTTCTTCCTCTACCTGTGTCTCTGCCTCTCTGTGTGTGTGTGTGTGTGTCTCATGAATAAATAAATACAATCTTAAAAAAAAGAAGAAGAGATTCATAGGGCAAGGGGAGAGAAGTGCACAAAGCTTCTATGTTCTTTCTCAGTGAGCCAAATACCCAGCATCTGGATGTGTTTACCAATCCAGAAGCTCTCTGAAGGCTATTGTTTAGAGATTTTTATGGAAGATTCATTATGTAGGCACGTTTGATTAAATCACTGGCCATTGGTAATTGAACTCAACTTTCAGTCTTTTTCTTCTCTCCAGAGGTCCTGAGGTAGAGCTGAAAGTCTCAACACTCTGACACATGGTGGGTTCCTCTGGCAACCAGCCTCATCATGAAACTATCTAGAGATCTACCAAGCATCACCTCATTAGCATAAATTCAGGTAAGGTAAGAAAGGGGCTCATTATGAATAAAAAAAGCTTCTCTCAGGAACTTCAGGAGTTTTAGAAGCTCTATGTCAGGAGCTGGGAACAAAGACCAAATATGTATTTCTTATTATCATACTTTCTTTGTTTTATTCTTCTCAATCTGTCATTTGTTTTTCCTATAGTCGCCTTCCAGAATAAACTAGCTGCATGCAAATTTTTGTCTCAGACTCTTTTGAGGGTTCCTGGGCCAACATATGAGAAAAAAGAATAAAAGTAGGAAGGCTCAGGTTCCAAAGTACTCTTAAACCCTGGGGACCTTAGTTGTTCACCTGGCTCTCCATCACTGCCTTAGAGATGCTGCTATTTTTATTTTGTTGTGCAAGTTATATTGTCTGCAAAAGATGTGCTGGACAGCACCCTTCCCAGTTATTTTTTGTCTGATTCTGAATTCAAGTCCACAAATTAACCCATAACACGGTGCTGCCAAATATGTAAACTTCATGTTAAATACATTCAAAGCATTTGATAAATTGCTTCCTGAAATTCTGGAAAATTTGGCTGATTGATGAATCGTTTGGGTGTCCTTGAACCGAGCATGATGAAACCAAGACACTAACCTAAGTCCAATACCATTAACTAATGCACAAAACTTACTTGGATTTCATCAGTGTTCCAGTAATGCTTTATTTCTATTCCCAGGGTCCAATCCTGGATTCTGCTTCCCATTTAAATGTTCTCTTTTAAATCTGTGTCAGTCCCTTGGGCGTCCCTTGTCTTTTGTAACTATGACACTTTTGAAGAGTATTGGTCACTCGTGCTGTGGAAGGTCCTTCAAGAATCCTTCATGATCAGAATGAGGTTATGCATAATTGGGAAGGCTGTCACTAAGGTACCAGAACATCGTATCAAGAGTCCATGATGTCAGTATGTATTACTGGTGATGGCAACCTTGATCAGTTGGTTAAGGTGATGTTTCTCAGGATTTTCTACTGTAAAAGTGTTTTCCCTTTGAAATGATTAAGTATTGGGGGGGGTACTTTGAGTACCTTTAAATATCTTATTTTTGCCATCTACATTTGTTACTATGTTCTTTGACATGCTATCATCTTTTTTCTTTAGACACTCTTTACTTTCTGGCAGCACAAGAGACTCCAGGCTTACCTTGTGTCTTTCCTGCCCTAACCTTGAAATCAACCCGTTTTCTAAGGAGCTCTCCTCCTTTTGTTGGAGAATGGTATTTGGAGGACAAGAATTAAGTACTAGATATGTTCTTTTTATTTCTAATTTCGTTCAGAAATTAGAACTAGAAAACAAATGATGTACAGTACCCAACGTAAATGCACACACCTATGCCTCTTTCTCTTTTTTTTAAATAATAAATTTATTTTTTATTGGTGTTCAATTTGCCAACATACAGAATAACACCTACTGCTCATTCCGTCAAGTGTCCCCCTCAGTGCCCACCAGCCAGTCACCCGCAACCCTGCCCTCCTCTCCTTCCACCACCCCTAGTTCCTTTCCCAGAGTGAGGAGTCTTCCATGTTCTGTCAAGCTTTCTGATATTTCCTACCCATTTCTTCTCCCTTCCCCTCTATTCCCTTTCACTATTATTTATATTCCCCAAATGAATGAGACCACATAATGTTTGTCCTTCTCCGAATGACTTATTTCACTCAGCATAATACCCTCTAGTTCCATCCACCTTGAAGCAAATGGTGGGTATTTGTCATTTCTAATGGCTGAGGAATATTCCATTGTATCCATAAACCACATCTTCTTTATCCATTCATCTTTCGATGGACACGGAGGCTCCTTCCACAGTTTGGCTATTGTGGACATTGCTGCTAGAAACATCGGGGTGCAGGTGTCCCGGCGTTTCATTGCATCTGTATCTTCGGGGTAAATCCCCAGCAGTGCAATTGCTGGGTCATAGGGCAGGTCTATTTTTAACTCTTTGAGGAACCTCCACACAGTTTTCCAGAGTGGCTGCACCAGTTCACATTCCCACCAACAGTGTAAGAGGGTTCCCTTTTCTCCGCATCCTCTCCAACATTTGTGGTTTCCTGCCTTGTTAATTTTCCCCATTCTCACTGGTGGGAGGTGGTATCTCATTGTGGTTTTGATTTGTATTTCCCTGATGTCCAGTGATGTGGAGCATTTTCTCATGTGCTTGTTGGCCAGGTCTATGTCTTCCTCTGTGAGATTTCTCTTCATGTCTTTTGCCCATTTCATGATTGGATTGTTTGTTTCTTTAGTGTTGAGTTTAATAAGTTCTTTGTAGATCTCAGAAACTAGCCCTTTATCTGATATGTTATTTGCAAATATCTTCTCCCATTCTGTAGGTTGTCTTTGAGTTTTGTTGACTGTATCCTTTGCTGTGCAAAAGCTTCTTATCTTGATGAAGTCCCAATAGTTCATTTTTGCTTTTGTTTCTTTTGCCTTCCTGGATGTGTCGTGCAAGAAGTTACTGTGGCCTAGTTCACAAAGGGTGTTGCCTGTGTTCTCCTCTAGGATTTTGATAGAATCTTGTCTCACATTTAGATCTTTCATCCATTTTGAGTTTATCTTTGTGTATGGTGCAAGAGAGTGGTCTAGTTTCATTCTTCTGCATGTGGATGTCCAATTTTCCCGGCACCATTTATTGAAGAGACTGTCTTTCTTCCAGTGGATAGTCTTTCCTCCTTTGTCGAATATAAGTTGACCATAAAGTTGAGGGTCCACTTCTGGGTTCTCTATTCTGTTCCATTGATCTATGTGTCTGTTTTTTTTCCAGTACCACACTGTCTTGATGACCACAGCTTTGTAGTACAACCTGAAATCTGGCATGGTGATGCCCCCAGCTATGGTTTTCATTTTTAAAATTCCCCTGGCTATTCGGGGTCTTTTCTGATTCCACACAAATCTTAAAATAATTTGTTCTAAGTCTCTGAAGAAAGTATTTTGTTAGGGATTGCATTAAATTTGTAAATTGCCCTGGGTAACATTGACATTTTCACAATATTAATTCTGCCAATCCTTGAGCTTGGAATATTTTTCCTTTTTATTTTTATTTTTATTTTTATTTTTTTTATTTTTTTATGATAGTCACAGGGAGGGAGAGAGAGAGAGGCAGAGACACAGGCAGAGAGAGAAGCAGGCTCCATGCACCGGGAGCCCGACGTGGGACTCGATCCTGGGTCTCCAGGATCACGCCCTGGGCCAAAGGCAGGCGCCAAACCGCTGCGCCACCCAGGGATCCCGAGCTTGGAATATTTTTCCATCTCTTTGTGTCTTCCTCAAGTTCTTTCAGAAGTGTTCTATAGTTTTTAGGCTATAGATCCTTTACCTCTTTGGTTAGGTTTATTCCTAGGTATCTTATGCTTTTGGGTGCAATTGTAAATGGGATTGACTCCTTAATTTCTCTTTCTTCTGTCTCATTGTTAGTGTATAGAAATGCCACTGACTTCTGGGCATTGATTTTGTATCCTGCCACACTGCCGAATTGCTGTACGAGTTCTAGCAATCTTGGGGTGGAGGCTTTTGGGTTTTCTATGTAGAGTATCATGTCATCTGCGAAGAGGGAGAGTTTGACTTCTTCTTTGCCAATGTGAATGCCTTTAATTTCTTTTTGTTGTCTGATTGCTGAGGCTGGGACTTCCAGGACTATGTTGAATAGCAGTGGTGAGAGTGGACATCCCTGTCTTGTTCCTGATCTTAGGGCAAAGGCTCCCAGTGCTTCCCCATTGAGAATGATATTTGCTGTGGGCTTTTCATAGATGGCTTTTAAGATGTTGAGGAATGTTCCCTCTATGTCTACATTCTGAAGAGTTTTGATCAGGAATGGATGCTGTATTTTGCAAAATGCTTTCTCTGCATCTATTGAGAGGATCATATGGTTCTTGGTTTTTCTCTTGCTGATATGAGAGGATAGGTATGGTTTCTTCTTTAAACGTTTGATAGAATTCCCCAGGGAAGCCATCTGGCCCTGGACTTTTGTGTCTTGGGAGGTTTTTGATGACTGCTTCAATTTCTTCCCTGGTTATTGGCCTGTTCAGGTTTTCTATTTCTTCCAGTTCCAGTTTTGGGTTTTTGAATGGATGCTTGTATTGCGATGTATTTCCCCCTCAGGACTGCTTTTGCTGCATCCCAAAGATTTTGAACGGTTGTATCTTCATTCTCATTCGTTTCCATGAATCTTTTAAATTCTTCCTTAATTTCCTGGTTGACCCTTTCATCTTTTAGCAAGATGGTCCTTAACCTCCACGTGTTTGAAGTCCTTCCAAACTTCTTGTTGTGATTTAGTTCTACTTTCAATGCATTATGGTCTGAGAATATCCAGGGGACAATCCCAATCTTTTGGTATCCGTTCAGACATGATTTTTGACCCCTTATGTGGTCTATTCTGGAGAAAGTTCCATGTGCACTTGAGAAGAATGTGTATTCAGTTGCGTTTGGATGTAAAAGTTTTGTAGATATCTGTGAAATCTATCTGGTCCTGGAGGCTCCGGGGCGGGGCCGCTGATCTGCTCAGCTCGGGGCAGGAGCGTCCTTGCTGTCCTGGGCCCTCCCGGCCTCTGCCAGTCCCGGGGGAGGCCGGATCCTGGGCTGTGTCCCGGCGCCCTGTGCTCCGGGGCCTGCGCTGGTGGATTCGCGCTCCCGCCCCGCAGCCCCCTCCGCGGAGCCGCCGCCCGAGCCCCTCCGAGCTGCTCCGGTCGGTCCCGCCGTGCGCGCTGCAGCCCTTAGGGAGCTCG
Organism: Nyctereutes procyonoides; assembly: GCF_905146905.1. Taxonomy (NCBI): domain Eukaryota; kingdom Metazoa; phylum Chordata; class Mammalia; order Carnivora; family Canidae; genus Nyctereutes; species Nyctereutes procyonoides. The sequence continues at coordinate 74,882,562 of NW_026575052.1, read as the reverse complement.
GCGCACTCTCCTGCGCTCGCAGGTGTCTGTTAGTGTCCCCGGGAGCCCGAGGGCATCCCCGCTCTCCTGGGTCCTGCTCCAACTCCCTGCGAGCCCCTTTCCCCCGGGAAGGTTGGTGCAGCTCCTGCTCCTCCGGGACGGGGCTCTCCTGTCCTGGGGACACTCGCCCCGGCCTCAGCCCGGCTCCTCGCGGGGCCCCTCCCCCTCGGAGGCCTTTTGTTTCTTTATTTCTTTTTCCCCGTCTTCCTACCTTGATAGAAGCGCGAACTCCTCTCACTGTAGCGTTCCAGCTGGTCTCTCTTTACATCTCAGGCCGAATTCGTAGATTTTCAGGATGATTTGAAGGTTATCTAGGTAATTTGGTGGGAACAGGTGACTTGGGGACCCTGCTCTTCTGCCCTCTTGCCCCTCCCTCCTCTTTCTCTTTGTCTTAAAAGCACCATGATGTCTTTAACTCCTATCCCACACTACCCAGTTTCATTCTAAGAAAATCAATATTAAAAAAAAAGAAAAAAAAGAAAAAAATCGATATTATTTTTATTTATTTATTTATTTATTTATTTATTTATTTATTTATTTATTTTTGCATTATGGTTAGAAACTAGGGTCCACACAATATTTATTCTTTGGAGTTTTTCGAGGCTTCCTTGTATTTAGGCCTAATAGTTTATTTTGCGATTTTCCATAGGTACTTGAAAAGAGTGTGTATTCTTTGTTAGACATAGAGTCTCTGTTCATCTAACAATATATGAATATATTATTCAGATAGTCTAGATCTCTGATTTTTTTTTTTTTGCTTGATTTTCAATTTCTGAGTGAAATGTATTTCAGTGGTTCTCAATGTTTGGGACCAGCACATTTAGTATCGGCTGAGAATTTAGAAATGCAAATTCTTAGACCTCACTTTAGATATGATTTTTGTTCCTTTTGGATTCCTTTCTCTCTGAAAAGCCTTAGAATTTTCTATTTGTTTGATGTTCTTAAAATGTCCCATCATTTGTCTTACTGTGGTTCCTTTTTTCTTACCTCTCATATTTAGCACTCTGTGATCTCTTTTGATCTGCGGTCTTCTGTCCCTCTAATTTTGGGAAATTTATCTCTATTATTTCTTCAAGACTTTGCTCCTTCAATATTTTTTTTAGATTTTATTTATTTATTCACGAGAGACAGAGAAAGAGAGAGAGAGAGAGAGAGAGAGAGAGAGGCAGAGACACAGTCAGAGGGAGAAGCAGGCTCCATTCAGGGAGCCAGATGTGGGGCTCGATCCTGGGACTCTAGGATAACTTACTGAAGGCAGGCACTAAACTGCTGAGCCACCCAAGGATCCCCTGCCCCTTCAAATTTTTACTTCTCTTCCAGGACTATTATAATCCCTATCTTGGCACATCTATTTCCAGATTCTTTAGCTTTGAAAAGAAATTCTTTCTATTTTCCTACTATTTTCTCAGTATATTTTCTACTCTAATGTGTTTTTTGAAAAAATAATATTCAACTAATTGCTTAAATTATATATTGTATTCATGATTTCAAATATTATATTCTTGTAAGTAATATTATACTTGGCCCTACTTGTGATTGCTTTTGCTTCCTTCAAATTGGAAATCTCTCTAAGGGTTTTCTACTCTTAGTTTCTTGGTCCTCAATAATTCTGCTATAGGTTCAGAGGCACTTGGGTGGCACAGTTGATTAAGTGCCCAACTCTTGGTTTTGGCTCAGGTTTTTTTTGTATGTTTGTTTTGTTTTGGGCTCAGGTTTTGATCTCATGGTTGTGAGTTTGAACCCTGCACTGGACTCTGCACTCAGCATGGAGTCTTCTTGAGATTCTCTCTCTTCCACTCCCTCTGCGACTCCTGCTTGTGCTCTCTCTCTCTCAAAAAAAAATCTTTAAAAAATTATTTGGCTGTAAATTTTATGTGTTGTGGATTTGATCCATTTTAGTTGAGGTCATTTTAAGTTTCAGTTGTATACTATTTTTGTCTGTATGTGTTTATCTGGGGTAGCCTCAGGCATTGTGAATTTGGGAAGAGCAGGAAATCCAGGCTTTGTTACACTGGGAGACTGTTGTGGGGGAGAGGGGCCACACTCCAGAACACCAGTCTCTATAGACTCTGCAAGGGATAACTGCACCCAGAACCACCTTAATCCTTGACCAAGCCAGTGCTGGGGAGATGTAATCTCCTTGAGTTCTGTTTCCTGAGCCCGGGGAGCCTTAGATAGGGTGAATGGAGGAGTAATGCAGTAGGGCAACTGGTCAGGCCATACCTGCTTATACCAACCCCTAACCCTGTAGCATGTTTTTTGTACTAGATACTCTCCTCCCTAACCAGCCCCAGAGACCTGTGCTATTGTTGCTGATTTCTGTGGTAAGAGTAGACACAGTAGTTGTCCCGGGCAACATAAGGGAGAGGAAAAAAAATAGCAGTGAAAAATCTTTCCTCCACACCATCCTCCACAGTTATCACTCACCTTCCTGCCCCTACACATACACGAATTCAAGGCAGCTTTCATTCTTTTCAGTAGTTTCTCACATTTGATTTGTTCACTCTATTTGTTTTTTCCTTTGTTCTGGAATCCATATTTGCTTCCTGAGTCCATATATTCTCCAGAGGTTGAATTTTGGGAAGAGGTTTTAGCAATTCTGCTATTTTGCCATCTTGGCAGGCCATTTAATTTGCGCTGATCTATGACCATTGACTCTGCATTTGGACTGTACTCCTGGATAACCTCCAGTCCTCATGGCCTCTCTGCCTTGCCATTGTGCTGGAACCAGAAATCACTGCCTGTGGGAGCCAGAGAATGAACGGAACTGGCCCATTTCAGATTCCTGTTGACCATCTCATCCCACCCTCCCCCGACACCTCTTGGGGATGGATGCACACTTCACCTACGATAAGTAAAGGAATTCCTCTTCCCTTTTTCTCGGTTGTTTTCTTCTTGCCACTGTTGATCCCAGTGAATGGCCAAGGTTTCTGTTTGACAAAAAAGATGAAACATGAACTCCCTTGCCCAAATTCTTATTTATTTCATCACATTCTCTTCTCTCGCCTCAGAGAGTTTCAGAGCTGAGTAGCTGTTGCTAAAATAAGCTTTCCACTTGTTCTCCAATTCCCATTTTCCTTGGGATGATTTTTTGTACTGATCTCTTATATTGTTAGCATTGTTTTTGTTTGTTTTAAAATAATATTGTTACCATTTCCTAAAACTCTGTATATTTACATGGAAATTTTTAAAATGCATGTAAGTTTTTCTTCGTGTGAGTTTCTTGGCAAAACAGAGCCTGAGGCAAAAAATTTGTCGCTAAAGCATTATTGGGACCAAAGGAGCGTGAGGCAGGGAAGGAGCAGGGAGTGAATATGAATTAGTATGTTACTGAGCTGCTCACGCTTTCAGGGTGAGCCAGTCACTCATTCATACCTTGAGGTCCTCAAAGGGGCTCCAGGAAGCTCCAACAAATAGTCTACCTGGGAGGTAGACTATGTATTCATTGTATTCTATTTGTCAAAGTTTAACTCGTCAGAGTGACAACTCCTTGCGTTCTCTGTCCTGCATTGTTGGTCTCATGACTCAGGGACAGTTGGGAACATCCAGGGTGGAGGCTGGACAGGGTGAGGTGTGCTGAGAGAGGCATGAAAGACTGGGAGCCCTCACTTCAGAGGGTTCTTCTGTCTAGATAGCAAGGCAAGATTTTGGATCTGGGTGCACATAAACTGAACCCAAATAACAGTATATAAAGGGTACAAAGAATATTAAATCAAATATCATGCTTCTCCCCAAATAGATTAAGGAGAAGAATGGAACCAATAACACTGTAGCTCCCTATATGCCCTTGTCCATTCAAACTATCTTCTTCTCCTTCCTAATCATATCTATTCTGATTTTTGCAGTATAATTCTATTGTTTTCAATAGCATATAAAAATGTATAAATATCTTTAACAACATATTGATCAATTTTGGATTTTGTATTATCCATAAATGGTATCTTATTTTGTATTGTTCTGTGATTTGCTTTTGCTATTCCTGAGGAAATGTAATTAAAAACAAAATCTCCTGCCAACGCAGGAAACCTCTCCACAAAGGAAGAAGAGAAACAAAACAATTTTATTATCGAATAAGCATTAAAGCAAAGTGTGATGTACATCACAGACAAGTAGCATTACAAAGTAAAGCCAAATTGTTTTCCAAAATTGTTGAACCAATTTACCTTACACTAACAGTGCATGGTTTGTTGCTCACTGTACTCGTCAATACTTGCTAAAGTCAGGTGTTGAAATTTTTGCCAATTTGGCTTGTGCAAAATGTTCTCTCATGGTTTCAATGTTCATATCTCTGATTAAAAGTGTGATTGGGCATGTTTTCACTTATTTATTAGGCATTTATATTTCTCTTTTTGGCCACTTTTCAACTGGTTTTCTTTTCCTTTTTGTTTTTTAAGAATTATTTATGGATTCCAGTTTATGTTTTTTGAATTGCAAACGTATCATCTAATTTTGATATTTGATTCTACATTTTCTTTTAAAATATCTTTTGATGAAAAGATATCTTAGCTTTAGTGAGTTAAATGTATTTATTTTTCAAACAGGACTTATGCTTTTGTGTCTTGTTTAAGAAAGTCATTTTTACTGCAGTTGAGGATATTCACCTAAATATATATGTATATTTATTTATAATATACATCTTATACTTATAAATAATAAATAATAACATTTTTATTTAAATATATAGTATATTTAAAGATTTATTTCTTTGAGAGAGAGAGAGAGAGAGAGAGAGAGAGAGCATGAGCTGGAGGGGCAGAGGGAAAGGGAGAGAGATTTTCAAGTAACTCCTCACAAAGGATAGAGCCCAGTTTGGAGCTCCATCTCATGACACTGAGATCACAACCTGAGCCAAAACCAAGAGTTGGATGATTAATCAACTGTGCCACCCAGGTGCCCCTATATATTTTTTCTAATTAAAAGAAAATCTTTCCACGTTTAAGTCTTTCATCTCCTAGAATTGATTTTTTCTGTATGGTGTGAGGTAGAGTTTCCATTTCTTTTTTTCTTACTCCCCCCCTACCTTTTTTAAGTGTGTAATCAAGTACTCCAGCACCACTATTTGATTGATCCATTTTCTGGTATACCTATTAAGCCACAGCTCATCTGTAAGATTAGCAATGCCTCCTCTGTGAGGTACCATGTTTCCATGTATATGAAGGTCTGTTTGGGAGCTTCCTATTCCTACTCCCTAGTGGAGAGCCATATGCTCATTGGGGTGACAGGGATAAGTTGAAAATATTTGTATTTTTATTTTTGGTTTCTATTTTATTTAATTCTGCTTTGATCTTTATCTTTCATTAATTTATGTTTTATATTTTTATTTTTTTATTGTTAAAGATTTTATTTATTTATTTGACAGAGAGAGCACAAGTAGGCTGAGTGGCAGGCAGAGGAGAGGGAGAAGACTCCCCGCTGAGCAGGGAGCTTGATGTGGGGCTCAATCCCAGGACTCTGAGATCATGACCTGAGCAAAGGCAGATGCTTAACCGACTGAGCCACCCAGGTGCCCTGATTTATGCTTTTTAAAATTACTTCTTAAATAATCTTTTCTGCATCTGTAGTTTTCTGCATTTTATTCTTATTAAGTTTTAAAATATTTTATTTATTTATTCATGAGAAACAGAGAAAGAGAGAGAGGCGGAGACACAGGCAGAGGGAGAAGCAGGCTCCACGTAGGGAGCCCGACATGGAACTCGATCCCGGGTCTCCAGGATCATGCCCTGAGCCAAAGGTGGTGCTAAACCTCTGAGCCACTCAGGCTGCCCAGTTTTCTGCATTTTAAATATGATTTATCTAGGTTATGATTTTCATTTTTTAAAATCCTACTTGAGTGTTTCTGTGTTTTATTATTTCTAGAAAACTCTTAGGCATTACTCTTTGGTTTTTGTTGTTGGCTTCCCCCCCCTCCAATATCTATATTCTTTCTGTCTGGAATATTGATTAGATATATGCTAAGGCTTTTCATTCTATTTTTGTATACCTCTTAATTTTTTTTAGTTTATTTATGCCACCTTTGGGTAATTTCTTCAGATTTATTTTCTGGCTTATTAATTCTCTCTTTGGTTTTGCTTCATGTGCTACTTAACTCTTCCTTGAGTCCTGAACTTCAATGATTCTTTTTTTTTTACACCTTTCACTTTGTTCTTTGTCAAATTGACTTGGTCATTGTTAATGTCTTCTTGATCCTTGGTTATAGTTTGATTCTTTATTCTTAAACACTTTATCACTTGATTATTTTGTCTTCTGTGTGTTCTGGTAATAGAAACCTTGGGATCTTAGTCTGTTGTTTTTGTTCCTACTGTCTCTTATTGAAGATGACTTGTTTTGTATGCATTTGATGATTATTTTGGACTAATATTTGATTGTGGGTAAATCCTGTGGGATCTACGTGGAAGATGATTCCCTCTAGAGAGGATTTGTGTGATCATCCTAGGTTGACTTTAATTAATATTTTATCTTCTACTTTCCCAAATCATAATCATACATGTAATCTGAAATCAAGCCCAAGGTACATGTGCTGGTAGGTCTATGGCTAAAATTTGTTATTAGGCCATTATTCTTCTTTATTTACACTCTGGAACCAAGGTTGGGACAGACAGGTTTTCTTCTTAGCTCTCTTTGTGGCAGGGTTGAATTGCCTACTCATCTTTTCATCTTGGTTAAAGTTCTTTCTTTGTGGAGTTTTATGTCTAGCTGTTCCCATCCTGGCAAGCCTGTCCTCAGTTACCAGCTTGGTGAGACTTCTATTCCAAATGCTCTAGACTCCTGTTATTGGCATTTATGTTCTCTTTCTTACTCTACTATGAGCTTTTGTATTATTGTCATCATCATTATTTCTTGCCTTTGGGAGATTTTCCCAGACTTTCTTTTTAGATTAGCAATGCATTTGAAAAATATGACTTTTGTAATTTATCTAATATCTATTTCTTTAAGGCAGTAGGTTGGAGTAGTGGGTTCTGAGTATTAATTCCCAGAAATATAAGGAACCAACATTGCAGTTACTCTGAATTCCTGGAGAAGAAGGAAATAAAGGGAATAAATAATTGCCTTGCAATGTGGGAAGGTATATTTAAAGACCATTTAAATGTCAAAATTTTGGGAGGTGGTATGGCTAGACCTAGAGAGGACATTTTATTTTAATGGCAGCTTCTGCAATGTCTGTAGATAGAAGATAGAAGAGATGAAGAGATGACTTACTAATTCTGTTCTCCGTGTAACTGTGAAGCCATTGCCCTAAATTATTTTTTAAATGCCACAGATTATTGTCTAATCCTCATGGAAAGGGCTAGATGTATGGAAAATCTCAATCACATATTCCATAATAAAGTTTTCTTAGCTATGTGTCTATTCAAAGACCCTTCCTTCTGACAGTATCTACAACATGAATGTTGCCTTAGAACTAATGAAAGTTCACATCTGCTGAATGGCCTCATTTAGAATGTTCTCCTTTGATTTTAATAATGAGCCAAGTAGTACCACTCCAATAATGCAATTGAAGTGTTTTATATAAATCTTATTAAAGATATAAAGCTCAAGTAAAATTGAAAATATGTTGCATTGGGATCCCTGGGTGGCGCAGTGGTTTAGCGCCTGCCTTTGGCCCAGGGCGTGATCCTGGAGACCCAGGATCGAATCCCACGTCGGGCTCCCGGTGCATGGAGCCAGCTTCTCCCTCTGCCTATGTCTCTGCCTCTCTCCCTCTCTCTCTCTCTCTCTGTGACTATCATAAATAAATAAAAATTAAAAAAATTAAAAAAAAAGAAAATATGTTGCATTAAATTCTTTTTACACTGGAATAGCAGTGAAAAATTTAAATGGCCTCCTGTTATCAAATTCATCCTATAGATAACTATTAGAATATTTTCTTTATTTTTAAATTTTTTTATTTATTTGAGAGAGAGAGAGAGCAGGGACAAGGAGCAGGGGAGAGATATTCCCAAGCAGACTCCATGCTGAACATGGAGCTCAACACAGGGCTCAATCCCATGACTCCGAGACTACCACCTGAGCTGAAACGAAGAGTGGGATGTTTAATTCGCTGCGACGCAGATGCCCCCAGAATATTTTCATAGCACAAATCCTATTGTATGGCCCTTCCTTCCCTGAAGAAAACTTGAATTAATTGCTCCTTGTTAAACATTTCTATGTGGATGCCAACCTTACAGTCAAATGTTATCTATCTGAGTCTGAACTTAGCCACATTTACTCCCATTAAATCAATATTTATTGAAGTCTTGTTTTATATTGTATTCTGTGTGAGGCAAGTGAATCAAAGATGAATTAGCCACAGTACTTACCTTCCCAGTGACATTCAGTCTAGTGGGGATGGAGAGGAGGGACACACAGAATGTAAAAAAGTCACATGGTGTGGTAAGGGCTCTAACTGAAATGTATGCAAGTAGTTCTTTTTTTCCTTAATTTTCATAGCATTTTATTATTTTTTTAATATTTAATTTTTAAAAGTTATTTGACAGAGAGAGAGCACACAAGCAGGGGGAGGAGCAGTGGGAGAGGGAGAAGCAGGTTCTCTGCTGAGCAGGGAGCCCAGCTTGGTGCTCGATCCCAGGACCCTGAGACCATGACACGAGCGGAAGACAGACACTTTAACCATCTGAGCCATCCAGGTGCCCCTCATAACATTTTATCTTAATCTCTTATATGGCTTTATGACTTTTACCTTTTAGACAGTCATTTACTTCTCCTATGACTTCAAAGGTTTTGAAGGGAAAGATATGGATATGAGGTTTTTTTTTTGATATTTTTAAAGACAATTTAAAATTATTTTTCTTTTTAAGATTTTATTTATTTTTTTTTACTTTAGAGAGAGAGAGAGAGCAGGAGGAGGAGAAAAGGAGGAGGGAGAGGGACAAGCAGACTCTGTGCTGAGCATGGAGCCTGTTGTGGGACTTGATCTCGCAACCCTGAGATGATGACCTGAGCTGAAACCAAGAGTCAAATGCTTAACTCACTAAGCCACCCAGATGCCCCTTTAAAACAATTTTTTAGAGCAGTTTTCGGTTAACAGTAAAATTGAGGGAAATATGCAGAGATTTCCCATATATCCCCTCTCCCACGCATGCACAGCCTCCCTATTATCAACCACATTTATTATGACTGATGAGCCTACATGGACACATCGTCATCACCCAAGGTCTATAGTTTACATTAGGGTTCATTCTTGGTGTTGTACTTTGAGTTTGGACAAATGTATGATGACATGTATCTGACACTATAATATCATTCAGAGTACTTTCACTGCCCTAAAAATCCTCTGTGTTCTGCCTATTGGTCCTTTCACCTCCATTACAATCTCTTTTTTAATTCTCCTACATATTTAGCTGAATGCTTACCATGGAAAAATAATGGTAGCAGAACAACCACAGTAATAGCAACAATAATACCACTTAAAGTAGGTGCTAGTCCCTGTCCTAGAGCTTTGTACATATTAACTCATTGAATCCATCCAACAACTCCATGAATTGGGTACCAACATAATCCCCATTTAATTGACGAGGAATCCTCAGGCACAAATAAGTGAAATAATTTTCTCATACTCACATAGGTAGGACTGTAGGGTGGATACAATAGGTATGTAGAACTGGATACAGTAGATAGTCAGTGAATATGTACTGAAGGTATGATGAATTAATATTAGGTGGCTGTTTAAAGAAAGACTTAAACACAAAGGTCCTGCAAATTCTACATCTAATACTGATGCACTTTCCTTTGGTTTTTGGGCTGTATAATTTGTGGAGACTATGAAACTATATCTGCATTAGAGGACTTTATTTATGTCTGATGGGAAACTCCTTGGTGTTGTTGCCCTAAGACATGAAAGATTGACACATTTTACCTCCAGCAATTCTTTAGTTTTGTTGTCCTGTTTTTCAAGTTGGGTTGTCCTCAAAGGACAGAGACTGCATTGGCATGCTAGACATTTCTTGTGTTTTACACAGAAACTTCCCTAGTGCTCTGAATATAAATAAGCTTTACCTTCAATGCATAACAACTGACTTTATAACTTGCATATTAATAGAATACACTAAATGGAAAGTCATTTTGAAATCTGGACTCTTGATCTTTTATCTCCAGTCCTAAGATAATTATAGCTTGTTGAAGTTAAAAGGGACTTTGGTGATCATATAGTCCAATAATCACTTTTACAGACAAGCCAGCTACTGTTCAGAGAAGCTCTGACTCACCTGAGGTCACACATAAATTAAGGGGGAATAGAAATGAGAAAAGTCCTGTTTAGAGACGATACTGACAGACATAAAACAAAGACACAAATCAGAGGATAGCCGAGCTGTTACCATGAAAAAAATTATGTGTCATTCTCTGTATTCGAGTAACTTTATAGTTAGGAGAAGACAGTACCAGGTATGATATCCTACACTGCAAAGCAGTCTGATAGGGTCCACACAGGTAGAGGTAGCAGTCAATTATAGAGGTAGATTATATGGGATTATAGAGGAATAAGCGGTACATTCTGGTATCCCTGTTGTATTCAGGAAAGCTGCTCATTCATTTATTCTTTTAACATATTTCAAACCTAGCGTATGTTCCAAACACCACTCTACATTATGGAGAATCTGTGATGCATAAGATAGACACACTTTGTCCTCATGGAATTTATATATTGACTGAGATAGATTGTTAACAAGGCAGAAATGAAGACCAATGAAAATAATGAGAATAAGCAAAAGGTACTTGTTTAGCGCTTGCTGGTAAAGTGAGTGAACCCCTGCCATCACTTGCATTAGGCAGAGACTCAAAGTCAGGCAGAGGAGTGAAAAAGCTTTATAAGAGAGAAAAAAGTTAGTCCTTAGGCAGTTGGCATGGGAAAGCTGTAGGCAGGCTAATAAAAGTGGAAACTCTATGTGACTGGTTAGGAGTGCATACTTGTTTTTTTCTGGTTGGCCCTAAGAAGCAGGTTGGATATTTGGGAAGCTTTAAGCTAATCAAATCCTGGACATTCTGGACCAGTTTATTACCAGAGATATTGTTTGGCTCCTGGAATGGTTGTTGAGAGATACTAGTTGGACTTTCTATGAGTCTGATATGTAGATAAAAGGTTGGCTTCCTGGGCTAGTTGCTGTAGATTGTGAGTCAGAGTTCTATTTTTATATATGATAAATAACGGTAATTTTTATATTTAATCTTTTAAAACACATGCTCTAAATAATACAAATAAATGCAAAAGTAGAAACTCAGGGAAAGGAACAAAGTGTGATCAAGAAGTGGGAAGGAACTTATTTTAGATGGTGTAGTTAAAAAAGACTCCTCTGAAAAAAGTAATGTTTGGGGCAGAAACTTGAATTTTGTGAAGGAAAAAGCTGTGAGGAATTTGGGAGGTAAGTGTAGGAGGGAGAAGTGTGTCTCTGGTGGAGAGCAAGTCAGGTGTAAAGGCTCAGAGGTGGGAATAAGCTAGAAGTACATGAGAGAGGGCCCAAGGTAGAGAATGAGCATGGAGAGTGCTAATGACAATGAGGACAGTTCAGAGGAAGATGAGGGGTGAGGGCTGGGGTGTTGATGTCCTACATGTCATCTAGACCTTACTCTGAGGTCATCAGACATCACTGACAGTGGGATGAGCTAACTGCTAAACATCAGTTTGGCCGCCATGTAGACAAGAGTAGGGATGCTACCAAATATGGAAGCAGAAACAATTAGAAAGCTGACTGTGAAGACAATTGGAGCAGAGTAAGACTGAGAGGATAGATGGGAAGAGGATTTTAACGTGAAGGAGTGGTATGAGCAGAATTAGAGGCAATGAAGAGAGATTTGTGATAGGAGAATAGAAAGGACATCTCTTGTGTGGGCAGGGGGTGGCTGAGACACTGAGACTGTAATTGGAGGCAAAATCACATGAAATATAGGTTTTGTTAGATAGGAGATAAGCGTCTATTGTGAGAATAATATAATTAATATTTTGGTTTAGGACATTTGATTTCTTTGTGGTTGCACAGTGGGTGAGGGAGATGGAGTTTGTGAGCAGGAACACTGGAGCCAAAATTATCCATATATGAGACATTCTGGACACAGTGGAAATAGAAGGAGTAGAGGAAGTGATGGTTTTTGTCATTGTTTCAAGAATTCTGAAGAATGGGGCATCTGGGTGGCTCAGGGGTTGAGTGTCTGCCTTTGGTTCAGGTCGTGGTTCCGGGGTCTTGGGATCGGGTCCTGCTTTGGGGTCCCTGCAGAGAGCCTGCTTCTCCCTCTGCCTATGTCTCTGCCTTTCTCTGTGTCTCTCATGAATAAACAAATACAATTTTTAAAAATTCTGAAGAATGAAGAAATAATTGCACTGCATGGGATCAACACAACTTCATATGTTAAAATGCACCATTGGAGCAGCAACACAGTGTTTAATATCCACCATTAGGGCCATGTGTAATTGCAAATGGTAGGGACAATTATAAAGCAATGAGGTTCTGAATAGCACAAGAGGGTTGTTCAGGCAGCATTTGGCCTGGAAGATACAATGCCCCTACCGAAAGCCAAGAAGGTCTAAAAAACTTCACCTCACACAAAGAAAGCCTGTGGTATGAGGCCTTGTACAGAAGGCAGAGGTCAGTTTCAAAGCACAATTTTGTTTCCATCCTGTGTTTTTCTCTATGCATCTTAAAATAGCTAAGTTGGGACTGCTGATAAAATTTTGAGTCTTATTCTTCTCAGGCAATATTAGAATTTCCCTCTGGCATAAAACTCCTGGTAAGCATAATTTTTAAAGAATATTCATGTCTTTGTACATAAACCTTTGCTAATATCTTAAATTATTCCCCTAGGAAATATTACTAGAAGAGAAATGAATGGATCATTTCTAGTTACTTTTGTTCCTAATAGTTCTTGCATTAGCCTGGAGAATGTAGGAAGTTCAGGAGCTAAAGAGCCTTTATTATTCCTTTCAAATGCAAATGTGAGAAATTCGACATGAATTATAGAAGCACATCAATGGCTGACACAGAATAATAGTGATCACTTGAGTGCTGATTTGTAAAGGGGTTTTCGTACATTATCTTCTGTAATCCTCAAAGCAGTCCTATGAGACAACTGTTTTTATTCTCATTTTGCAAGTTTATAAACCAAGGCCATGAGGATGAGCTCAAGGTCTGCAAATGTTAATTTGACTCTAGAGTCTGTGCTCTTAATCTGACCAAATGGGCAAATAAAACTAGATAATAACCTGAATGGGTCAATCTTAGCCGTTCCTGGGCTTCACCCTTCACCTCATGAAGGAATCACTTTCATTTTACACCCCTCTTCAATCCTCCTTCCAGTCTCCAACATTCTGCTAAAACAGTTTTGCCCATAATTTCTTTCCCAACTCTTCCCTTGGCTTCCACATTTTCCTGTGTTAACCTAATGACAATAACCCCAGTGTAGTTAGATCTGACTGTAATAAGGTCACATTAACATAGCTTATAGTTCATTCTCTTGTGTAAATTTAGTAGTTAGAAGTAATGATTTTGTTGTCATCATAGAATTGTATGTATAAAGGACCTTGGAAAACTAAACATTTTTCCCTGTGGCCCTTACGAGACCTTGACCCCCACATATTTCTCTTCACCCCTCTTGCTAAACCTAAATTTCTCCACTGAATAGCCACTGAGCTGCTACTTTATTTCTGGTGCCCTGCTCTGCCCCATGGTCAGCAGACCCCATTTCCCTGAGCCTTCTGAGAATTTGAACAGCAAACAATTCTTAGAATAATATCAGGTAGGTTTTCTCCTATCATAAAAGATTTTCCTCAGATATTTTTAATGACATACTACTCAACTCAACTGACCTGACTGCCATGTAGTCACTTGTTTTAGCCACAGTTTGAGAGAACCTTGTAATTTGTTATCCTACAAATTCATGCCTTGGTAACAATATCAAACAATAGTAAAATCATTTACTGAGCAATCACCCAATACCAGCCTTTGAGCCCTTTCGATATATTATTTCATTTACTTCTTAGAAGAAATGTGTGAGATACAGTTATGATCCCATTTTTAAAATAATGAAACCGAAGCATAGTTTAAGTGACTTCCCAAGGTCATACACATCAAAAATGGTGGAGTCCAGTTCCTAATCCGGTTGTACTTGACTCTAAAGCCTGGGTCTGTAAACTCTACAGAGGTCTGATCTGGCTACACAGGCCATCCCTTAAAACAACTACAGATTCAACCCCAAGGCACAATTCAGTTATGTTTAATTGTTTGTTATATAACCTGGTGCTTAAATTGATAGTAAAATTTCCTGTTTGATCAATGAATTATAGTTATACTTCAGATGATCTGTCTTCTACTGGCTCTCCTTACTCTCAGAATACTTTTTATAAAACCAAGTATGGCTGCAGTATCTTTTCACATAGAAAAGAAAAACTCTTTATGGGGCTTAAAAGTCCACTGATTTATATTTCAGTTATACCTTGAGAGACCACAGGGCAGTGCAAACATATCTCTTTTATAGTCTGAAAGCACGAAATTTTGTTATTTAAGTTTTAAGAAAATTTCAAGATAGCTTGAAAGTGAATTTGTCTAAATGATTTTTGTCTGGATGATTTTTCTTAAAAGATCAGTTCATTGATATTTTTGTAATTAAACAATATATGAGCTATTTGTTTGGCTACTTGTTTGTTTGTACTGAGATTGAGGCAAATGACCAGCAAAAGCATATCTGGTGAAGAATCCCACACCTGTGAGTTCTTGCTGTCTGCCAAATTTTTCAGATTTGAAGGGCAGCTTTAAATAAATTTCTTGCTATTTCCCCAAGATGATGGGACAACTGTGCCATCTGCCAAGGATGTTTTAGGTTGCAAATTCTCCAACACAGTCCTTATCTCAGCCATCTTATTTTGTCCAGTTTTTTTGCACGTAATATTGCCATCACTAAAGTCCAACAAAATCACCACAGTCCTATTAATTTGCTGTGCTATTATTCTGGGGAAGGCTTTGTATCAAAGCTACTTAGGTAACAATGAATATTTTAAATGGGCAGAAAACAAATAGTTGGCATCTAAAATGTGAAAGGTTTCAATAGCTTTGGAGTCAATCCATGTCTTCAAAGTTCTTTTTTTTTTAGTTTCTTATTAGTGGAGACACTGAATTGCACTCAGGATATAGACAATTCACAAATATCAATGTTGATAATATTTACATACTTTTTATCATATCAGTACATGATGAAAACATTCTTTCTGCACTTCCATAGGAAAATCAAAATTCTTTGAATACCTTAGAGTTTAAATTTTTATTTTATTGTATTATTTTTTTAGAGCTTAAATTTTTAAAGATTTTTAATTGAAGTATAGTTGACATACAATATTATATTAGTTTTAGGTGTACAATATGGTGATTCAACAATTATATACATTGACAGAGTTCACCATGATAAACATAGAGTTTATGACACCATGCAAAGTTATTACCATATTATTGACTGTTTTCTCTATACTGTACTTCTCTTCCCTATGATTTATTTATTTTGTAATTAGAAGTTTGTCCCTCTTAATTCCCCTCTATCTATTTCACCCGTCCTCCTACATCCATCCCCTCTGGCAACCACCAATTCTTTGTACTTATGAGAGTGTTTCTGTGCTTTTTGTTTTGTTTTTTAGACTTCACACATAAGCGAAATCATATGGTATTTATCTTTTTCTGCCTTATTTCACTTAGCATAATACCTTCTAGGTCCATCCATTCTGTCACAAATGGCAATACTTCATTTTTATGGCTGACTAATATTCCATTATATAAATATTTGTATCTATAGCTGTCATTATGTATAACATCGTCTTTATCCATTCATCTCTCAGTGGATACTTAGATTGTTTCCCTATCTTTCTAGTATAAAGAATGCTTCAATAAACATAGAGGTATGTATGTATTTTTGAATTAGTGTTTTCATTGATGTGTGTGGGGGCAAATACCCACCAGTGGAATTACTGGATCATATGGTATTTCTCTTTTTAATTTTTTTTGAGAAAACTCTATTCTGTTTTTCACAGTGACTGCACCAATTTACATTCCCACAAACAGTACATGAGGGTTCTCTTACCTCCATACCCTCCCCAACACTTGTTTTTTTGTGTGTTTTGGATAATAATCCTTCTGACAGGTGTGAGGTGATATGGTGATATCTCATTGTGGTTTTGATTTGCATTTCCCTGATGATGACTGATAATTGAGCATTTTTTCACGTGCTTGCTGACCATCTCTGCGTTCTTTGGAAAAATGTTTATTCATTCGTGTCATCTATCTGTTTTAAATTGGATTATTTGGGTTTTTTGGTATATGTGTAAGGAGGACTATACTTTTTTCAAGGAGGAGTATACTTTCATATTCTTTACTTTCTTTAATTCCAAAGAGGAGGAAGGAGGAAAAGTACACTTTGTTATTTACTTATTAATGTGGCTATTCTTACAGAAAATGCTTTTATATAAGCTCTAAACAAGCCTAGAGAAGAGGTAAAATTAGAAAAGAGGTATTTAGAATTTTAGGTCAATACATACTTTGATTAAGTTACACCCGGTAGTCACATTTAAAAAATATTCTAAGGTCTTTTAAGGATTTTCCTAAATCCGTTAAATAAATTTTATTGAAATTGTCAGTTTTCTAAGAATTAATAAAGCAACATTTCCTGTTTGTGAGAAGACTGAATAATTTGGAAGTATTTGAGGCCATGCCTACTTTCTTAAAATATTTTATTTCAATCTTCCATCCAAATTAGTAGCATCTTGGGAAATTGTAATTTTACCTTTCTCCTTGTTTGCTGGGCTGACTGTGGCCGGTTGCCCTCCAACCATTCCTAGCCTTTCTCTTACCTTGGCAGTAGGGATCAACACCTGTAGGTTGCTTTTTCCAGGTGATGTGGGCTTCCAGCTGGGCCTGGCAAATAGGATGATGGGTGGGAAATTACGAGTTATCCCAGCCTGTTTTCTCTCCCCATGTGCCTATGCCTTAATCTATCTCTGCAGCTCCTCAGTCTCCTCAAGGACCCTCGTCTGCCTGGCAGGCTCACTGTTGCTTTACTTAGTGCAAAGTGACCTTATTTGGAAATAGGATCTTTGCATATATTTTTAGTTATTATGAGGTCATACTGAATTAGAGAGAGCTCTAATCCAATGTCTGGTGTCCTTATACAAAATCCATGTTACTACTGAGGCAAAGATCAGAGTTATATGTCTATAAGCCAAGGAACACCAAAATCACTGTTAATCATCAGAAGCTGGCAGAGTCATGGAACAGATTCTCCCTCAGAAACTCCAGAAAGAACCAGCCTTGCCAACACAATTGATTTCAGACTTACGGCATCCAGAAATGTAGGAGAATAAATTTCTGTTGTTGAAAGCCACCCAATGTGTGGTTCTTTATTACAATAGCCCTAGGAAATTAATAGACCAACTATTTTTAGCATTACTATTATTGTAATTCTTACTTCTTTCCTAATTTATAATATTCCTTACTTCTTTCCTAATTTATGTCGTTGTAATTCTTAATTCTTTCCTAATTCATGTTAAGTCCAGTCTGCTAATTTTCCCCAAGACTGGGACCAGGTCATTTGCATGCTTGATCTAATGAAAAGTAAGTGATGACCTTAGAAAGGAGTGCTTGTTCAATCAAGTTCACTCTCAGCCACATCAATATAAAGCCATGCCAATTCAAGTAATCCAATCTAACAATGCAGCAATTCTGCAATAACAATGTTTTTTTTTAAAAATTATGTAATGATATATACAAAAATATAACATATTCTGAAAGTTATGAAGCATAATAAACCATGAACCTATTTATATTTTATAAACTAGAACGGAAGTATGCAAACATTTTCTGTAGAGGACCAGATAGAAAATATTCAGGTTTTGTAGGTTTTTTTGTTTTGTTTTGTTCTGTTTTGTTTGCTACTCTGCCTTTGTAGCAGGAAAGCCACTACACACTATTGTGTAAATGAATGTGTTCCAATAAAACTACAAAAAAGGTGGCTGGCTAGATTTGACCCATGGTCATAGCTCGCTGACCCCTGAACTAGATCATTACCATTACAGCTCCTCTTTATTCTTCCCTTACACCTTTGCTCTGAGCAGTAATTGTTCTTTTTTTTTAATAATAAATTTATTTTTTATTGGTGTTCAATTTGCCAACATACAGAATAACACCCAGTGCTCATCCCGTCAAGTGCCCCCTTCAGTGCCCATCACCCATTCACCCCCAACCCCCCCCCCACCCTCCTCCCCTTCCACCACCCCTAGTTCATTTCCCAGAGTTAGGAGTCTTCATGTTCTGTCTCCCTTTCTGATATTTCCCACACATTTCTTCTCCCTTCCCTTCTATTCCCTTTCACTATTATTTATATTCCCCAAATGAATAAGAACATATAATGTTTGTCCTTCTCCGATTGACTTATTTCACTCAGCATAATACCCTCCAGTTCCATCCACGTTGAAGCAAATGGTGGGTATTTGTCATTTCTAATGGCTGAGTAATATTCCATTGTATACCTAGTAACTGTTGTTCTGATTTTGATATTTACTATTCTTTTTAAAAGATATAGTAATTTATTTTATTTGCAAGCTTTATTAAAATGCCTTTTTAAAGAAATTCAGATTATGCTTGTGAGATTCAATACTAATAATTCATGTATTGAGTAGGTCTTTTCACTGCTATAAAATATGTTTTGCATGAATATTCCATAATGTTTTCTTTTTCTGTTGGACACTTCCATTTTTTTGCTGTTTTTTTTCCCTTCCACTAACAGTTACCTGGTTTATCATACTCCTATCTAGATGCACATGTGCAAACATTTCTGTGGGTATACACCTAGGTATAAAATGGTTTTAAGGGAAGGTATGCACATTTTCAACTTTATAAGAAATTGACAAGTTGCTTTCTAAAGTGGTTATATCAACTTACATCCATCGCATTAGAACTGTGTAAGGATTCTCATGATTCCACATTGTTGCCAAAACAATATTGCTAGATTCTTATATTTTGCACGTCTAATGAATATAAAATGACATCTTTATTTGGTCTTTATTTACATCTATTACATTTCCATGATTGCTAATTAAGACATTTTCACTGGCTTATTACTAATTTTTTTGTGAAATTCCTATATTTTTGTTTGTTTATATTTCTATACCTATTTGAGTTTGAAATCTGGAGATCCAAGTTCTGGAGTCCTGATGTCTGTAATCAGACTTCCACTGTGGAATTCCACAAAGTTCCAACTAAGTAACTGTGAAGCTTTTCTCTCTCCTCTCAAGTATTTATTAAGCCAAGTTCCTTCATAATTGTTCAAATATAAATCTAAGAAAATTAAATATTGCCATTATAAAATTTATATTACTTTCTAAATGTGATACCTTTTTGTAAAGATCAGGTAAATAGATAATTTTCTGTCCCCAAATTTGTGATTGTATTCTACAGAGCAACTGCCAATTCATATATGTCACTAGGCTTAGTCAAATGAATTTCTGTAGATGAGGAAAACAACTCAGTAAAATACATTTTTCTTAAGTGATTACTTGAAAACTTCCATTTATTTTCATATAATTATATCATGATTTGATGGAAAATTTCATAGATTTGCCTTTTAACAAGCATTTTTCAATGTAGGCTGTCTTTCCTTGGAACTGTCCCTCTTTCATTCCTGTTCTTACAGCCCACATTGTCTTATTATCTTTAAATTTGTTTGCCAAAAATATATCTGCTAGAAGAATTATTACATAAATATTTGCTTAATATTTCAATTGATTAATTAAAATCAGAAATGTTTTCTTTTAAAAACAAATCTATCTATATGACTTGGTATTTCTCTATTAATATACTCATCCAGAAGCACCCAACAAATTATAGGTTTTCAACTTACTAAATTGCCACAAAGTATATAACCACTGGCCAGATCAAAAACTGAACTTAGGGGCAGTAGGGGTGGCCCAGCAGTTAGCGCTGCCTTCAGCCCAGGGCCTGATCCTGGAGTCCCAGGATCGAGTCTCACATCAGGCTCCCTGCATGGAGCCTGCTTCTCTCTCCACCTGTGTCTCTGCCTCTCTCTCTTTCTCTGTGTCTCTCATGAATAGATTAAAAAAAAACAACAACAACAACAACAAACCAAAACCAAAAACCCCTGAATTTTGCCAATATCACACAAGACCTTTTAATGCCTTAACTCAATCTCTTTATTTCCTCTCCCAAAAGAATCACAATTTTGACCTTTAACACTATAGCTTAGTTTCACCTTTATTAGCTTTGGTATATGTATTAATTAGAATTATATGTTGTGTATTTTGTGGGTATGGTTTTTGTTGATTAATATGCCCATGTGATTCATCCAAATTTTTGAGACTAGCTATGGTTAATTTGTTTCATATATTCTGTTACGTGGATATATCACAACCTGTTCTACTTTTAGGGGGAAATTCGGGTTGTTTCCAGTTTTTTGCTCTCACGGACAATGCCATTATGAACATTCTGTCCTGTTTCCTGGTGTAGAGACATTTGAAGTTTTATTGGATATGTATATACCTAGGAATGGAATTGCTGGATCATTAGAGTGTGTATATTCAACATTGGTGGATAATGCCAAACAATTTTCTATAGTGGCTTTACCAATTTACACTTTCCCCAGT
This sequence comes from Nyctereutes procyonoides, assembly GCF_905146905.1. Lineage (NCBI taxonomy): Eukaryota > Metazoa > Chordata > Mammalia > Carnivora > Canidae > Nyctereutes > Nyctereutes procyonoides. The sequence continues at coordinate 74,861,909 of NW_026575052.1, read as the reverse complement.
ACTGTATAAGAGTTCCCATTTTTCCACATCATCAACAAAATCGGGTGATCAGCATTTTAAAATTTAGCCAATTTTGTGGATGGCGAGTGGTCTTTTATTGTAGATTTAGTTTTAATGTTTCTGATGAGTAAGAAATGGTCATGTACTTTTTCCCATATATATTGTTCATTTGGATATTCTCTTCTGAAGTGTCTCTTCTGGGTTTTGTCCATTTTTAAATTGGTTGTCACAATTTACGGAATGACTTTATATTTGGGTTGGAGTGATTTGATTTGTTATAACTGTTGCAAACTGTTTTTTTTTTTTTGGTCTTGTTTTTATTCCTTTATTAGCTAGAAAGACTTTCAATATGCAAATGTATTTCTTCTAAGAATCGCCCCAACGTGATCTCAGGAGTCCATGTTAACTCCTTTTCTGGAAACTTCCTTTTCTCAGTTGTATTCCTGAAGAGCCTAGGCCCTGAAGACTTTGCCTAAGTTTTGGGTAGCGAACTCCTTGATGTTCAGGCAGTAAGTGTTAATATGGCCTGCAATAAGCAGAGAATCCATCCTGGCAGAAAGCTGGGGTAGCTTCAAAAGTTTGGACAGATCCTCCTTGGGCAGTGGGGGTTCTCCTTGACTCTGGTGTTGTAGAGTCAAGGAGAACTCTCACTCTGTGGCTTGGCTTTTCACTTTTTAGTGCTGTCTTTTGATACCAAGATGCTCTTAATTTTAACATCCAATTTAGCAATCTTTTCCATTATGGTTAATGCTTCTTTGTGTTGTCTTGTTTGAGAAATAATTTCATATTTTAAGGTCATAAAAATATTCTAAAAATATATTATAAAGGCTTCTAAAATATTCTAAAATATCATAAGACTTCTAGAATTCTTTTTATATTTTACATTTAGATTTACAGTCCACTTGAAACTTTTATTGTGGGTATGTTGAGTTTTATTTTTCTCCCCTGAGGATATCCACTTGATATAGAGTCACTTATTGAAAGAACCATCCTTTCCTCATTAATGTATAGTACCATCTTTGTCATATGTAAAGTGTTTTTATAAATGTGAGTCTGTTTTATAATTTCTTTTGTTCCATTAGCTTATTTGTGTATCCTTGTGCCCATACCACAATGCTCTCATTGCTTTAACTTTACAATAATTTTTAACACTGGTATTATAATTCTTCTCAAATATTTTTTTCTTCTAAGCGCATGTTGATTATCGTTGGCTCTTTGCTTTCTTTTTCTTTTTTTTTTTTTTTGGCTCTTTGCTTTCATAAGATGTTTAGATTTAATTTATTTCCACAAAAAAAAAGCATGGAAATATTTTAGGTGATTGTGTTTAAGCCATAGATCCATTTAGTGGAAATTTACATCTTTTATATCGAGTTTTCCATCTATGGACACAATAATTTTTCCATGTATTTAAATCTTACAAAATTTCCTTGACTATTACAGTTTTTTTTTTTGTGTGTAGCAGTCTTGCATGTTTTGGTAGATTTATATATGAATTTATGGTATTTTTTTGTAAATGATTCTTTTAGAGAATTTATTTATTTATTTATTTATTTATTTATTTATTTATTTATTTATTTATTTATTTATGGGCAAGCAAGAGAGAGCACGAATGAGGATAGAGGTGATGGGTATGGTGGGGGTGAATCTCAGGCAGATTCGGCACCGACTGGGGAGCCCTATGCAGGACTCCATCTCACGACCATGAGATTTTGACCTGAACTGAAACCAAGAGTATGATGCTTAATTGACTGAGCCATTTGGGTGCCTTATAAATGATTTTTTAAATTATTTTTTTAATTTATTTTTTAAAGATTATTTATTTATTTATTTATTCATGAGAGACACACAGAGAGATAGAGGCAGAGGGAGAAGCAGGCTCCATACAGGAGCCCGACATGGGACTCGATCCTGGGTCTCCAGGATCACTCCCTGGACTGAAGGCTGTGCTAAACCACTGAGCCACCCCGGCTGTCCCTAAATGATTCTTTTTAAACTCTCTGTTTCTGTTGTTTGTTGCTAACATGGAAATGCTTTTCTGTGTTAGTCATATATCCAGCAAACTTCATACGATATTTATTAACTCTAATAATTAAACTGTAGATTCCTTTGAATTTTCTAAGTAATCAATAGTTATTTCTGAGTAAGAACATTTTTTTCCTATTTTTCCAATATATATATTTTTTGTATTTCCACACTGTCTGGAACCTCTAGTAAAATACTAACTTGAAATAGTAATTTGAGCATTCTTTTCTTGTTCATAATCTCAGAGGAAAAGTTTTGTCTGTATCACCCTTAAAGATGATGTTTGGAATTATTTTTTTAGGTAAACACTCTGATAGCTTAAAGAAGTCGCTTTCTCTTTTACATTTGTTAAACATTTAATTATTTAATTATTTATTTTAAAAATTTGTTTATTGGGATCCCTGGGTGGCTCAGTGGTTTGGCACCTGCCTTTGGCCCAGGGTGCAATCCTGGAGTTCTGGGATCGAGTGTCGTGTTGGGCTCCCGGCATGGAGCCTGCTTCTCCCTCCTCCTGTGTCTCTGCCCACCCACCCCCCCCCCGGTCTATCATAAATAAGTAAATAAATAAATAAATAAATAAATAAATAAATCTTTAAAAAATGGTTTTTTATTTATTTACTTTAGAGACCGTGTATGTGATCATGGGATAAGGATGGGTAGAGGGAAAGGGAGAATTTTATGTGGGTTGCACACTCAACATGGAGCTCAACACAAGACACAATCTCACAACCCTGAGATCTTGGCCTGAGCTGAAATGAAGAGTCAGTTAACTAACTGAGCCACTCAGGCACCCCTGTTAAATATTTTTTAAATGATAAATGCATGTTGGCTTTTATAAAATTCTTTTTCTGCATCTGTTAAGATGATCAAATATTTTTATTCTTTAATTTGTTAGTGTGGTAAATGCATCTCATTGATTTTTATGTTTAAACCAACCTTTCATTCCTAATATAAACCTATTTGATTATGTTATCAAGTATCCATTTTATGTACAACTGGATTCAGATTACATGTATTTTGTTTAGTATTTTTACATCTATTTTTTTAATCTACATCTATTTTTATTAGTAAGATTGGACAATAATTTTCCTGTATTGTGATGTCCTTATGATGTTTTTGTACCAAAGTTATGCTAATCTCATAATATGATGTGGAAAACTATTTAACCATCTCTTTCCTTCACTCATTATCCCCCCATCTCCAATTCTCTGAAAGTGTAAATATAAGATTGCTATATATTTTCCTAAATGTTTGGTAGCATTTGCTGGTGAAGCCATCTGGAACTGCAGTTCTCTGTGTGGGCAGCTTAAAAGTGTGGATTTTATCTCAAATTTTTGTTAAAGTTGTCAGAGTTAGTATTTCTTCTTGTGTCAGTTTTGTTATGTTGCATTTCTCAAGGATTTTGTCCACTTCATCTAAAATTTCTAAATTATTATTATAAGTTTGTTTATAAAGTTCTCCTAAGATCTTTTACGTGTTGGTTGGATCTGTAGTGATGCTCCCTTTTCAAATGTTTGCTTGAGCTGTCTTGCTCTTTTTCTTAGTCTTGCTAGCTATCTATCAATGCTATTTTCCATTTCATTAAAAGTATTTTAAGATTTGTTGATGAACTTTACATTTTGTTTTCTATCTTACTAATTTTAGTTCTTTTAAAGTTTTTTCCACCTTCTTCCTTGGATTTAATTTACTCCTAATTTTTAAGCTTTGTGTGAAGGATTCTCTTTTTCCTCTGCTGAGCAAATAGAGTGAGCATCTTCTCAATCCAGTTAAAAATTAAACAGGGTTATAGCAGAGTTTGAATTTACTTATACATTCTACCTCTGGCTTACCTTTTTTCTAGGATGAGGCTCTCCCAGACGTTTGTTTTAGGGCCTAGACAGTCTTATTTTTCTCAGATGTGAATCACGGTAGTAGTTCTGGTTCTATGCTTCAGAGCCAAATCTCTAGACTAATACCCTGTGTATTTTCAAAATGTGGCAAATATTCAAAGAGGAAGTTGACAATATGTTTGAAGCAAGCTTTTATTTCCTATGTACTGAGAAATAGACGGAATTTCAATCTGCCTCTAGATTTTAACCTATGTCCCTTTTACATCATCATGGTCTCCGAATGCAGAAAATGTTCTATGAATACATCAGCTTTTGTTCTAAGTCCTTCAGTTTTTCAATTTGCCACACTGTTTCTTCTGATTACCCACAACTTTTCCAGTTTACATTTCCCCCATTAGAGGCTCTGTACTTTGCCAAACCTCAAGGTTGGACAAACTAGATCTTTAGTCTACAGTTGAAATTACCTCATGTTCTGTGGGGAAAATAATTGGATGTTATTGGCTCCCCTGAGAAAATTTTCTCTTTTTAGGTACTTCTCCTTAGAATTCTCCTTGGAATTTTATTTCATCTAACTCTTTGCTTCCACAAATTCCTAGTATCTTTAAAAATATGATTCAAATAGTTAATTTTTTCCTAGTTTTGCAGGAGCATTGGCCTGCTGTGAAATAGCTATAAACTCAAGTATGTCTGGATTGGTTATTTTTATTACCCCTCTTTATTGGCTTTTTACTTATATAGTTACTTCTTTATTATTTTAAGTTGTTATCCTAAATACTATAGCATGCATTCTAATCTTATTTTTATTGCCTAGACAATGAAGGATGTTTCTGCCATCTAATTTTTCATAACAGACCACTGTAAAACTTAATGCCCTAAAACAACGATTTATTATTATTTCTCATGTTTCTGTGGTAACTAGGTTCACCTAGAGAATTCTCATCTGAGTTCTCTTTTATGGTTCTAGTCAGATGATGACCAAGGCTATAGTCATCTGAAGGCTTAGTAAGAATGGATTCTTGATGGCTTCCTCATGCGGGTGGCAGTTAGTTGTTTGTTGGGAGCATACTTTTCCCATAATCTAAAGTAAGCAGTCTTCAGTCTTCATGGATCATGTCCTCTAGTATTCAAGGCATTGTGAAATCTCCTCCTTAAGTTTGGGCTGACACTGTGACTCAGTTTTAAGCAGGAGAATATGGCAAAAATAATGCCACATGATTATTAAGCAAAGTCACAGGAAGCCTTGCAGGTTCTATCTGGGGCTCTTAGTATGTTCTTGAGATGCTTCCTCTTGGAATTCAGTTATCATGATGTGACAGGCTTAAATCCAGTGCGAAGCCCTAGGAAAAGTACTCATGTTGACAGTCCCTTTTCAGCTGTTCTTGAACTCTAAGTTTTGATCCCCAGGCCTAATGAATTTTTTAAAGCTTTGCTCATCTAGTCTCCATCTTATGTACCTCTTCTAGAATTAGAAAATATCCCTAGCATGAAAATAGCCTTAAATATTGGGTGTACCTCTTTTGGTATTTATCTAGGTCTTGGCCTTGTCATTTTTAAATTGTCTTATTAGCCAGTTATGGATCTTTAAAATCTTTTAGAGAGCCTTCTGGCTTTCTTCTTCAGGGAAGTTTGGATTGCCACTAATAGGAAGTAAAATTTCCATATATATTTTTAAAAGTTTGTAATAATTGGTATTCTAACAAATCTAATTAGGACACTCTGAAGGCTTGTCCTCTGCCTCATTTTAATATCATTAGCCCTTCAACAAAATATATGGACTTTTTACATTGAATAGAGGCAGGACTCCATGTGGATGGTAATAAAAGAAAAATTGTGTTGAGATTAATTTCCCCTTGAACTTGTTCTTAAACTCCCTTGTTGTATAGTTTATACCTTTTGATTTTGGGTTTATCCTAGCAGGATGACAAAGTATTAATACCAAACTTAAGTGAAAGTATTTCTGATAAAACCTGGGAAACAAATACATTACATACAGCTACTTCTCTACTATGTAGGCTTTAAGTCCTTGAAGTTGTACCTTGTGTGTATCTCATTGTTCTTTAATACATTGCTTTGGAATCATCTACTTATGTTTCTAAGTCCACAGTGCAAATAAAACTTCATCAAGGACAATGATCCTTCCTATTCAGTATCTGTCCTTACCATTCAGGAGATGTATATTGATTTGACCTGATGGGAAGCAAAAACCATAGTTTTGAGAGCAGTTAACTTCCTATGGATTTTTAGCACTTTAGGTCCTGTGACTCTTAGGTGTGTGTGAATAGCTAAATATAAATAGAAGAGAGTTTAAATATTTTGTTCAACAATAAGGACAGCATGTTCTAGATGGTATAAAGCAGGGTTTAGTTCAGTATCAAATGATTACCATGGTCTCTGAATGAAAAGAAAAAAAAATGTGTGTTAAATTGCCAGAAAAATAGTCACTGCATTTCTCCACTAATCCTGTTCTTTTCTTTTGCTACATCTCTCCATTTCTTCTCTAATTTTTCTTTATTATTACTAATCATTATCATATACAACTGACCTTACTTGATCCCCACCTAGCATTAAGTATTATAAGTACAAAAGAAAGTTATATTTTGGAAGGCAAATATTTACTAATCATTTATTATTTGCCAGGCATTACCTTACATCATTATTTTCTTAAACTTTTGTTTAAATTCAAGGTAGTTAACATACAGCATTATCTTAGTTTCAGGTGTACAATATAGTGATTCAGTATTTCCATATAACAACCGGTGCTCATCATGACAAGTGTGCTCCTTAATTCCCATCACCTATTTAACTCACCCCCGCACCCTACTCACTTCCCCTCTGGTAACCTTCAGTTGGTTCTCTATAGTTAAGAATCTGTTCTAGGGATGCCTACATGGTTCAGTTGGTTAAGCGTCTGGCTTGATTTTAGCTCAGGTCGTAATCTCAGGGTCATGAGATAGAGCCCCAGTGCTGGGCATGGAACCTGCTTAAGATTCTCCCTCTCCCGCTGCCCCTTCTCCCCCCCCCCATTGACTCATGTGTGCATATTCACGCTCTCTGTAAAAAAAAAAAAGAATGAAAAGACTTACTGAGAAAATATTTGTAAAGAACATGTCTGATAAGTATCGAAATTCAGGAATAAGAAAACAACCAAAATTTGGGGATCCCTGGGTGGCTTAGCGGTTTAGCGCCTGCCTTCAGCCTAGGGCATGATCCTGGAGTCCCGGGATGGAGTCCCACATAGGGCTTCTGCGTGGAGCCTGCTTCTCCCTCTGCCTGTGTCTCTGCCTCTCTCTCTGTGTGTGTGTCTCTCATGAATAAATAAATAAAATCTTTTAAAAAAAGAAAACAACCAAAATTTAAAAATGGACCAATTTAAGCAAATGACATACAGATAGAAAATAAGCACTTTATTTTTTTTTAATTTTTATTTATTTATGATAGTCACACACACAGAGAGAGAGGCAGAGACACAGGCAGAGGGAGAAGCAGGCTTCATGCACCGGGAGCCCGACGTGGGATTCGATCCCGGGTCTGCAGGATCGCGCCCTGGGCCAAAGGCAGGCGCCAAACCGCTACGCCACCCAGGGATCCCGAAAATAAGCACTTTAAAAGGTATTTAATATCATTAGCCTTTAGGGAAATGCAAATTAAAACTCTAATGGATATAACCATACACCTTTTTAAAAGATTGAGCATGTCAAGTGCTGGTAAGGATGTAGAAGAACGAGAATTCCACACACCACTGGTGAGGATGTAAAATGCTGAGACTTATCATGTAATCCTAGCCATTCTACTCCTAAGTATTTAAAGTCTCTAGCCATACAAAGACTTGGATACTAACATTCATGGCACCATTATTTGTAATAATCATAAAGTGGAAACAACAGATGTCTACTGTCAGATGAAAAGATAAACAAATTATGGGATATCCATATGATACAATACTACTCAACAGTAGAGAGGAGTTAACTATTGACCCATTCAACAATGTAGATAAATCTCAAATAATTATATTCAGTGAAAGAAGCTGGACAAACAAAAAAGAGTTATATTCTATATTTTCTTTTATATAAAATTTTATAAAATGTAAACTAATCTACTGTGACAGAAAGCAGACCAGTGGTTGCATGGCATATTAGTTATCTATGGCTTTATGACAATATTTTCCCAATTTCGGCAGCTTAAAATGACATATAAAACCAAGAAAGAATAAAAAGGTAAAGAAAAACATTGGCATTTCCTTAGCTGCAGATAAGTTAACTTATGGTTACAACCTTGACTGCTCTCTAGATGAAAATGTACTAATGATATTAATGTAGTCAGCTTCCTGTTAAGAAACTTAAGTTATACAAAACATTACTGCCACTAACATCAATTCAGATGTTATAAAAATTATGAACTCTTGTAGTTTGTGTTTCATAAGGAATAATGAACAATGCAATTTGTATGTAGTTTGACTGACAAGTAAATTTCTCATATAAAGTATAAATAGAATAAAAAAATAATTTGTCACATCCGTGAGGCTGAAGTTAGAGCTCTTAGAGAAGGTATATTATTTTTGGAGAAGGTATATTATTTTAAATGTCAGAATGTAAGTTCTTTTTCATTTCATCATGATAATAGAATTATGAAAATTTGTTTTACAACATGGCAAGAGTGGCGTAACTTGATAGAAAAGTGGGTATTAAAACTGAGTTGCTTTTATGTTTACTGCTAATTTCAAAAGCGTATGGGAGATATATCATCAAAAGAGCAAAGGACGAAAGAACATAGAAGTATATCACTTTCTAGTGAGGAGAAATACTTGTGGGTTGCTATAGTCTATGTTAATGAAAATAGAATCAAGAATATTTTGTTCACAGTGGGACAAAGAAATAATAATCATTGAGTACTAATAGTGTATTAGGAAAATATGGTAGCATTCATTTTATGAATTGAATATTTAATTTTTATAAAATTCCTACCAGTCATTTTAAAAAGACAAGAGTGCGGGGTTGAAGTCAGACAGAATTGTTCACAGTGGAACTGGATTTCCAGAGGATTTCCTCTTCATGCCTCACCTTCAGTATTTTGTTAAGTATGAGAGCAGGATATAATCATAGTTAGAAGCATAGATTCTGGAGCCATAGTGGATAGGTTAAAATTCCAGTTGTAAAAGCTGATATAAGCTATTATTTTACCTCTCTATGCCTTTGTTTTTCCTACTGAAAATATCAGTAGTACCCAGTGCATCAAATTGTTTGTAAAGAATGAAGACATTTCTAGAAAGACCTTAGAACAGTGTCTTGCACATAGCTTCCTGTGATTATTTCTTCTCATTATTATACATGTATATTAATCAGGATTTTTCAGAGAAACAAAACCAATAGGATTTATATCTATCTACTTATTTATTTAGTTTAAGGAACTGACTTACAGAACTATGGAAGCTGACATGCCTCAAGATCTGCAGGGTGAATGAGCAAGCTGGAGCCCCAGGAGATCTGATGTTTCAGTTTGAGTTCAAAAGCAGGAAAAAGCTGATGTTCCATTTGGAAAGCAGGTAGAAAGGTGGAATTCTCTCTTTCTTCAGGTAGAGGTAGGCTTATTTTACTATTTTTGTTCTTTTGGGGCCTCCGCTTGATTGGATGCTTATCCACATTAAGAAGGTCAGTCTGCTTTGCTCAGTCTACCAATTTACATGTTAATCTCATCCAAAAACACCCTCATGGGAACACCAAGAATCTTTAATGAAACATTTGGGTGCCTCATCATTCAGTCAAGTTGACACACAAAATTAACCAGCACAGTATGGAAACCATTAGACATCCCACCAAAACTATACATATCTAGATTCTATGTGCTGTGATATTTTTAGTTAAGATTTATTGACATTTAAATTTTTTAAAGATTCATTCCATATCTATGTTTATGTATTTTTATTACTGAATGCTTAATGATTTCTTGCCTTGTCACAATCATTATGATTTCTTTCCCTTTCAGAATGAACACTTTACAAGTATATTGGCTGTAACATGACAAGTGGGCTGGTTATTTTGAAAACAAATCAGAATACTTTGTGAGGGATAAAATGACAAATCTTGTGTTCTTTTGACTGATGATCCATTCATTTTTTAAAAATTTGAAATCATTCAGAAATCTGGGGCCTGGTTGTATTTAACCATTTTAGCAACAAGGGAGACATTACATAAAAATTTTAAAAGATTAGTTATGGTTTTAATATATACCATTTACTGAGTATACTTATTATGTGTCAAGCACTGTGACAGGAACTCCACAGTGATTATTTCTTTTCTTTTCTTCTGAAAGAGAGAGAGAAAATGAGAGAGAGGTGTGCCCAAGCACAAGCAGGGGTGGGGAAGGTGGGAAGATGGGGGCAGGGGGGTGGAGAAAGTTAAAGGGAGAGGGAGAGAGAGAATCTTAAGCAGGCTTTATGCTGAACATGGAACCTGACATGGAGCTTGATCTCATGACTCTAAGATCATAGCCTGAGCCAAAATCAAGAGTTGCCCACTTGGGGCACCTGGGTGGTTCAGTTGGTTAAGTGTCTGCTTTGGCTCCCTGCTCAGTGGGGAGTCTGCTCCTCCTTCTGCCTCTGTCCCCCCAACTTGTGCCTTCTCTCTCTCTCTCTTTCCAATAAATAAATAAAATTAAAAAACTGGACACTTAGCCAACTGAGCTACCAGGTGCCACTCACGGTGGTTATTTCTTTAATTTTCACACAAATAATAAATTTGGAACCATTATCTTATTATGTAGCAAGGAGATGATCAAATAAATTAGGGAAGCATTGGAACCAGTCCGGGCTTGCAAGATGGAGAGGTTTCGTATTCATACAGTATCCATTCATTGCCTGTTGGTCTGTAGACTCCCAACTGCAGTGAAGAGTCCTTTGTTTACATCAGTAGTGGAAAAGAGTAACAGCTCATCAATGTCAGCTACTCAGCAGAGAGAGTTGCTACCATGGGCTAGCATCCTCCATTGTAAGGGAGAAATGGAAATACCAAAGGCAAAGGAAGATTAAAGCCATGGGAAGCCTTGAGGTTTGTGAGAAGGGGCTGTGATTGTGCCAGTATGCAACAACTCCCCAGGAATAAATGACATGGGCAGAGACCTTGATGTAGATCTTTGTCTCCCTCTCCATTCTCTCCCAGATTAAAAAAAAAATTATTATATATTGAAATTAGTGAATCTTCTGAATTTTTCCAATCTTTTTTTCCAACTCTCATTCGGTGCATTCTTTAGGATATTGCAACAATTACTGAAAGGAAATAATGATAAAGCAAGTTTGATAGAGACAGAATGTCTTCATTTACAAAGGAGGAAAAGAAGCTGAGTGAACAACTGCTTTTAGGATACAGAAACATCCTTATCACAGAGAATGGAGAAAAGAGAAATTTTTGGAAATATTTACAGTTTGAAATGAGGGCCTGTCAGGTTTGTAAGAAGCAGATAGGTTGAATTGAATGGGGCGATTTATGGATTTCAATGCAGCATGAGCCTGTAGTGAGAGATTGCTCTACATATCTGGGCGGACTCAAACATTGTAATATGTTAGCTGTCAAAAGGACTTTGGGGGAAATTATGGACTGTACTTTCCTTTCATTCTAAAATTAACTGCATGGCGAAGGTGACATTTTTCTGAGTGACCTTGAGGAAAAGCATAGAAGTCTTCCTTGGATTGTTAAGGTTCTGTTGGGACAAGTTGAACAGCATAGAGAGCCCATTCCAAGTAGACTCTGTGGATAATAATGGATGACCTGCCTGAAGGAAAGAATTGTTCTGCACACCTTTCTAGAATCTATGAGGGCCTATTTGATTCATGTGGAAGGATTAATAGAAAGAAGACTTTTTTTTTTTTTTAAATCAACTCTACTCTCTTGTCTTTCTGCTCTTCAGGGCATGGAATGCATTACACGTGGAACAATCTCAGAAAAGGTAAGGATTTGGTGATTGTTCAGAGATATTTTTCAAAGCCCAGGCATACCAGGTCTTCAGTAACCCTTCCTCAAACACAGTGTGCTGTTGGCTTTGGAACTCAAATGAAATTGGAAGCTAGAGGGAGACATTAGAAAGTAAAAATTACATAATGTGGTGCAGAGCTCCCAAGCCAATGGGTTATGGGGTTGCCAGATTATAAATGGATTTTTTTCTCCATTTACTCTAGTATTTCTTGTAAACATGACCATGTAATATGTATTTCACGATGGGAAGCAAGTTGGAAAGTATTAATCTAAGCAACTGTGTTCTAAAAGGAGAATAGCGCCTGTTTTTATTTTTAATATTTACATTTCTCACTGCTTTTTTAAGGCAATGACCAGCCTTATTCCTTATTATAAACATATGTGTTCAAGTGCAAAACATATGTGTTACATAGGAAAAATGCCACAATTGGGTGTATACATGCACATGAATTCAACACTAGGGATGAGTTTCAGCCTCAGATCAATCAGCGGTATTTTATTAATGAAGGGATCTCTAAGTTACTGTACCAAATAAATTGGATTCATGGAGATTTATACATAAGCAATTAAATAAACATATCATTTTTCCTTAATTCTAATAGAGATTGCTCCGATTTAGGTGAATGCATTTTATAGCACTACTCTCTATATTTTCATAGTTCTAAGCCAAAAACAAATGCATTCTTTCCAGGTCAGGCTATCACATAAGATATGTAATTCAAGTTTGCTTTGTGGTTTTCTCTTGTAAATGTGCTGAATTGCTATTCATTTTCTCTTATAAGGACAACTTTTGGCAAGATTCCTTTCTCCATATTTTCTGTTTTAGTGACTGAAAGTCACAAAAAGCCAGAAATGTAGGAGTTACTATTGACATATGCCTCTTTTTCACCTCCCCTCTGGAATTAGTCAAGTCCTTTCAATTTTCTATTATTTCTGCCTTAATTTATGATCCTAGGGATTATTGCAACCACTTCTTTACTGGTATCTCGAAACCCAACCCTTCCTTTCTTCTTCAGTCTGTCCTCCATGTTGCTATCAGAACGTTCTTCCTAAAGCTCAAGTTTGGTTTGATTCATTTCTGTTGCCTGTTAGAAAAAGACTGAGTTCCTTAGTCTTAGGCTGAAAGTAATGAGTTAAAAAAACTTTTTTTTTCTGTTTTGCAAGAGAATTTTATCGTGAACAGAGTGAATATTTTGAGTTGAAGGAGTTTGAGAAAATCACAGAAGCAGACTTCTTTACCTTCTTCTCCCTTAAAACAGATCACAAAGGCCCATGTGAAAGGTGTCTTCCCTGTACCCCGAGAAAAGGAGCATCCTTATCCCAGAAGACAAAGGGATGCCAAAAAGAGTCTGAATAAATTGACCTTGCTAAATTCTCCCACTTGACTACAATTACTTCATATTTTAACCTATCATATTCTTTACAGCTGTCCATTCCTCATCAAACTTAGCATAAAAATACTCAGGTCTATTTCTTCAGGTTGCCATTCCTTTTGAAGGCTCCCATGCCACATAAAATTTATAGAAGATGTGTTTATGCTTTTTTCCTGTTAATCTGTCTTTGTTTAATTTTCAGACCTAGCCAGGGACACCCTAAGAGGACTGAGGAAAACTTTTTCCTCCCTTACATAATCTTCACAATTGTTTTGTGAGAGCATGGAATTAAATCCTTTTTTACAGATAAAAAAAATTGAGGAAAAGCTTTGAAAAAAGTGCCTAATTTACAGGCTCAAATACTGGATTCTCTAGCCCAAAAGCTATGACTTTTGTGTTAGTCTATTTGGGCTGCAAAAACAAAAGACCACAGACTGGGTGGCTTACAAACAACTGAAATTTATTTCTCATGGTTCAAGTGTCTGGAAGTCTTAGATCAGGGTGCCAGCATGTTGGTGAGGGCCTTCCTCTTGGTCCTGTATTTCTTCTCATATGGTTACATGGTGAAGGGACAAAGTAACTTTGTGGGGTTCTTTTATACGAGCATTAATCCCTCTGTGAGGGCTCTACTTTCATGATGTAAGCATACTAAAAGCATCCTAAAAGGCTCCACCTCCTAATATCATCACATTGGGTATTAGGATTTCAACATGTAAATTTTAGGGGGATACAGACATATCAGCTTTCTTTTTTTTTTTTTTATTTATTTATGATAGTCACACACAGAGAGAGAGAGAGGCAGAGACATAGGCAGAGGGAGAAGCAGGCTCCATGCACCGGGAGCCCGACGTGGGATTCGATCCCGGGTCTCCAGGATCGCCCCTGGGCCAGAGGCAGGCGCCAAACCGCTGCGCCACCCAGGGATCCCTTTTTTTTTTTTTTTTTTTCATATCAGCTTTCTTAATGGAAACTCCATTAATAGAGGTACTTTAGAATTAGAGGCCCTACAGTGATATATCTCTTAAAACTGAAGTATTGGGGACAATTCTGGGATCAAGGAACTAATATATATATTCAATATAGTGACAATGCTGATCCTCCCAGGTAGTTTAAGAGGATTTTGAGTTTGCTGTGTCTGTTGCCCATCTATCAAAATTAAAGCCACAAATAGTATTAAAAACTCAGTAAAAGAGGGATCAACTCTTACTGTTTATTGTCTACCTGTTATGTCTTCCTTGAAGAGACTCTTTCAAGTTCCTAGATTTTCAAGATGTTCTGCAAATCAGATGAACTATCACTAAAATATTCATCATTCACCGTGTAATATTCTTTTAACAAATGAGCTAAGACAGAAATCTATTTTGTTGTGGTAGTTTCCTATAGCTATGCTTTATTGAAGGTGTTCTTAATCACATAAGTAGTGCATGAAAATATGCTCAGTAAGAAAAAAAAAGATTATATAGATTTGAAAGGCAAGACTCTATTTTATTCTTTTAAAAAAAAGATTGTATTTATTTATTCATGAGACACAGAAAGAGAGAGGCAGAGACCTAGGCAGAGGGAAAAGCAGGCTTCTCGCAGGGAGCCCAATGCAGGACTGCATCCCTGGACCCCAGGATCACTCCCTGAGCTGAAGGCAGACTGCTCAACCGCTGAGCCACCCAGATATCCCTTTATTTTACTCTTTAATCTACTTTTCTCCCTAGAGGTAAATATTATAAACATTGGTGCATATCCTTTGAGACTATATTTCTTAAAAATGCATTAGTCAGGGGATGCTCGGATGGCTCAGTGGTTGAATGTCTGCCTTTGGCTCAAGGCATGATCCTGGGTCTAGGAATCGAATCCCACATTGGGCCCTCTGTAGGGAACCTCCTTCTCCTTCTATGTCTGTGCTCTCTCTCTCTCTCTCATGAATAAATAAAGAAGAACTTTTAAAAAATGAAAATAAAAAATACATTAATCAGATTTATTTTTCACATAATGTAATCATTCTATAATCATTTTCCAGTGGCTGACTTTTATGACTCCATTATGTATCTTTGAGATTATTATGTGCTAATGTATTTCTCAATGATCTGTTGCCACAATGATACTGTGTAACAAAACACCCTACAATTTAGTGAATTAAAACAATAGCCATTTATTATTTCTAATGAATCTATTGTTTAGCTAGATAGTTCTTTCTGATTGAGGCTGATCTAGGTTTGGCTTTTGCATGCACCTGCTGACAAGTAAGTTATGAGCTTGCTATATAATGGCCTCAACTGGAAAACTTGTCTTTTCTCCATGTATCTTTCACATTTCTCAAGAGGCTAGCTCAGGCATGTTCTAATCATGGAGCCAGGGATCCAAGATTAGTAAAGAAGTATACAAGAGTTTTGTCAAGCTTCTGTTTGCATCACATTTCCTATTGCCCTATTGACAATAGGAGGCCAAGCGTAGAATCAATATGATTTGAGACAAGGAGACATGAAAAACTGAAATCATTAACACAATCAGCCATAATACAAATGAAGCATGATGTTAATTTTGCATAGTATTTTACAATAGATTACACCAAGATTTATTAATTTGATCCCTGACTTTGAGGGTGCTTTAGTTTACACTATTAAAAACACTGATGCAAAGCACATCTTTTTACAAATATATTATGTTCACATTTTAATTTTCCAGTAGGGATACATTCCAAGAAAACTTAGAATTTTATTTTTCATTGAAAGAATAAGAATGTGTATAGTTAAAAAAAAATTACCTAACTCCAGGAAGGCTGGCTTCCTCAATTTATGCTTTCTGCTTTTGGAAAAAACATTTGGGGCCTACTGCTAGAGATTTTAAATTATAGTTGAATCAGGAAAGATCAAAGAATATGATTCTTTCAATTCTCTTCTGTTCCTCTTAGTGGTTTAAAGTGGGATCCAGTAAGGAGCAGTAGAAGCTAATAACTGAATAGCATATAATGTCAGGTAAATACCATATTTATTCTGTATTTACTCTTCCTTTTTAGCATGTGTTGAAGTCATAAAAACTAGTACCTTGTCTCATTTAAAAAAATAACAAAATCCAGCACATGTAATTATTTCCTTCTGGGATCTACAAATATAAATAGAATCAATAAAAATTAACATTGAGTCACATATAATTATTAACAGTTCCATATACCTTCTTCAGATTCTAACCCTGTACCTGGATCAGTGTCTAGCACATAGTAGGTTTTTAATAAATTTGTGTTGAATAAATGTCAAAACTATGTGTACAGTCCATACTATCAGTTCTTAATGTAACAGAAATTATGGGATAGGAGAAATGGAACTGATGTTTAAGGTCTGGAACATCTTGTGTTTTAGCTTCCCAGAGACAATTACGCATGGCATGAGAATTCTGTTTTGCTTCACTATTCATTTGGTGTCTAAGATACTGGGAATAACAATTCTCTGCCATTATAAAGTTCTATTCAGTCTTAGATATAAGAGTCCTTAAGGTGCAGCATAAAGATTGACACATTAGAAATGGATTTATAAAGAGCCCAGGGCCTTGTTTGGGGTCA
Source organism: Nyctereutes procyonoides (assembly GCF_905146905.1). Lineage (NCBI taxonomy): Eukaryota > Metazoa > Chordata > Mammalia > Carnivora > Canidae > Nyctereutes > Nyctereutes procyonoides. The sequence continues at coordinate 74,845,177 of NW_026575052.1, read as the reverse complement.
TGTAATTGAAGACAATTTTCCTAAATATAATGAGAGCAGCCAAGGCCTAAAAGCTAAGAGTTTAAAAGGAACAGGTTTATGCAAGGATGAGAAATGCCAAGCCATTATATGAAGCAAGTAATTTTTCTGTTCTCAAATTGCATTTCCTAATAAGTCGAGGTTCAATTTATTTTACTTTAAATGAATATACACTTTTGCCCTGCCTTCTCCCTGTTTGATTGTAGGAGTTTAGTTCAGAGAGTGGGAAAAAAAATTATAGCACCATTGGTCTTCCTTAGAGGAGAGATGATTATATAATCACCAAATTCAATTAAGGATATGGAAAACATCTTTTTAAACCTGCTCCATATAAAAACAGTACGCTCTCATTGTCACTGACAAGAAAAAAAAATGTAGTCTAAAGCAAGATAATATATTAGCAATCATTTTTTGTCATCCTGGAAAAATAGCTTTAAAAAATGAGAGCTGATTCTTTCATTAACTATAAATATTATCGCTAGTGCTATGTAAGTCAATCTACTGTGTTTTGCTTCTAACTGGACTAATATGCTGAATGCATAGAAACTCTTTTGCCCTAAAATGTCTAAGAAATAGTGGCCTAACCGTATTTAGATTCCATCTTAGAAGAAAAAAAAAAGTAGAAATACTGGATAATTTAATCTGTATTTCCCCAAGTCACACAAGGCAACCTGAGGTAGCTTGAGGATCTGAAAGGGATCATTTCAAGAACATCCATCCTTTCTTTGCTGACTCTTAACACCCATGGTTGGCACAGAGCCTTAGGAGTCCTGCTTCCATTATTTTAGCCAGTCCCTCAAGGTGTCTCTAGAGCAAAGCTTCCCACTCCTATACCCTACTCAGGCTCTTCTTTGTTCCTACTCCAGCCCTACCTCACTGATGCTGGCTCCCCCTGACATTGCCTGGACTGTCCATGGCCACTGGGAGAACATCTACTTAGGCGTGCTGCCTCTCTTCCCAGTGATTGCCCTTGAGGTGCAGTAATGTAGAATCAGAAAAAATAGTATCTGTTAAATATTTCATTTTCTTACAAACAAGGTCAAATACAAATTGTGCATGACATTTCTGTAGGAAGAAGTTCAGGCTGCCCTACGTTAACCTAAAATTTGGAAGTAAGTGATGATGATGATGATGGTAGCTGTAGGAAAAGCTTATAGTACAATACCACCTGTTGTATGCTTATGATTATAATTTTCATTTTTCATTTTGGTGACCTCATTACCTTACTTTGGAAGACTGGATAATTTCTATTTGGTGGTAGTGTTAGTGGTTAAGGAAAGTGTCATAATGAAATCTATAATTTATATAATTCTTTTTTTAAAAAAAGATTTTATTTATTTATTTATGAGAGACACAGAGAGAGGCAGGGACCTAGGCAGAGGGAGAAGCAGGCTCCCTGTGGGGAGCCCAATGTGGTACTTGATCCCAGGATCCCAGGATCACCCCCTGAACCTAAGGCAGACACAACTGAGCCACCTAGGTGTCTCTAATTTATGTAATTCTAATACAATCATAACGACAGTTGTGCAGTGCAAATTTTATAATTTATCAAAATTGTATGTACCTTTTAGAATTTAATCTTTGTAACAATGCTATGAGAGTAGATGATGAACTGTATTTTGTTAAATTTTACAAATGAAGAAACTGAGGCTCTGGGGGTTACTTAATTTGTGTAAGTGGTATAGCTAGTAACTGGCAAAGGCAAAATTTGAAACCAGGTCACTTAAGTGAATACTTCACCCCCCTTTACTACTATGATTTAGAGAGTCCATTACTCTAAAAATTTATTCCAACAGTCCACTGTTTTTTGATGGTTAAAATTCTCACATATGCATGTACTTGTACACACACACATACTCCATGAATTTATGTTATCATACCATCTATTCTCTTATACTTTTTGCTAAACTTCTCGTTCCCCTTTTCTTCCCTCTCCCATTACATTTCCCTGGTGCTCCATCTGCACCACAGGTATCCCATCCTATTTTCTTCGTGCTTATATAATCATATAAAATATACATGAATGTGAATAATAATCATATTGAAATATACAGTTTCCTGCATTTTGATTTTCTCATATAACAATGGAGTTTGGAAATTTCTCCAAATTCAAAGATTTAGTTGTCATTCATTCTTTTCATTTGCTAAATAATGTATCATGGTTGGGTGTCCTCTAAGTTGTCCAGTATTCACTGGATGATGGGCATTTCAATTTGTTTGCAATTGTAGCCACTATTGCTAGTGTTGCAATTAACATTATTTATTATCTTCATGTGGCCGTTTGAAGGGGTACAATATTCTTCTTTTTTTTTAAGATTTTATTTATTAGAGAGAGAGAGAGAGAGAGAGAGAGAAAGAGAGTGCATACAAACTGGGGGAGGGGCAAAGGGACAAGTAGACTTCCTGCTGAGTGAGGAATCTGAATTGGCGCTCAATCCCAGGACCGTGAAATCATGACCTGAGCTGAAGTCAGACACTTAACCTACTTAAGCCCCTAAGTACCCCAAAAGGGGTACAATATTCTTATTTTAAATAATTGTTGATAGATTGCTTTACAAAAGAGTTCCAGTAGAGTTGTTAGAAGCCAAATTTCCCTCCTCCAGAAATGTATGAGAGAACACTTCCTTTACATTCTATCTACAAAAGGTAAGATAATTTTTAATGTTTACCAATTATTTGGGAAAAAGATGATATATTACAGTAACTTTAACTTTTACTTCCCATACTGCTGCTATAGCTGAACATTTTTTTAAAATGTATTTTATGTCATTTGGATGATATCTTCTGTTAATTGTCTTTCCATATCCTTAGTATGTTTTCTAAAGTTTAGTTTCTCTCTTCCTTGGCTATTTGTAAGAATTTTATTATATTATGTTAATTACATTTTAATTCTTCTGATATTTTCAAAATCTCTTGCTTATCTGTTAGGTTCTTGTATCATACAAAATTATTTATTTTAAAAAATTTATAGCTCAAATAAGTTTATCTCTTCTTTTAGAACTACTTAGTTTCCATTTTAAAGAAAATCCTCTTAGATTTTATATCGTGTAGGAATTTTATTGTTTTATGTTTTAAATTTAAATATTTAGTCCTGAAATTTTTTTATGTATGTGGTGAAAGAATGGGTTTGCTTTAATTTTCTTTCAGATGGAAAGCCAATTGTTCCAATATCATGTTTGTTTGCTTTCAATTTAAATTCAAGTTAATTAACATATAGTGTAGTATTGGTTTCAAGAGTAGAATTTGGTGATTTATCACTCCACGTATAACACCCAGTGTTCATCCCAACAAGTGCCCTCCTTAATGTCCATCATCCATTTAGCCCATCCCCCCCATCTCCACTTTAGCAACCCTTAGTTGTTCTCTATAGTTGAGTCTTTTATGGTTTGCCTCTCTATTTTTATCTTATCTTATTTTTTTTGCTCTTCCTCTATGTTCATCTATATTGTTTTTTTAAATTCCACATATGAGTGAAATCATGTATTTGTCTTTGACTTATTTAGCTTAGCATAATATAATCTAGTTCCATCCGCGATGTTGCAAATGGCAAGATTTCCTTCCTTTTGATGGCTAAGTAACACTCTATTATATATATGTATAGGTTGCCTTTTAATTTTGTTGGTTTTCCTTTGTGTGCAGAAGCTTTTTATCTTGATGAGGTTCCAATAGTTCATTTTGCCTTTGTTTCCCTGGCCTCCAGAGAGGTGTCTAGTAAGAAGTTGCTACTTACTTAGCCAGGGTCAAAGAGGTTGCTGCCTGTATTCTCTTCTAGAATTTTGATGGTTTTTGGTCTTACATTTAGGTCTTTCATACATTTTTAATTTATTTTTGTGTATGTTGTAAGAAAGTTTCATTCTTCTGCATGGGGTTGTCCAGTTTCCTCAACACCATTTGTTGAAGAGACTGTCTTTTTCCCATTGGATATTCTTTCCTGCTTTGTTGAAGATTAGTGGACCATATAGTTGTGAGTCCATTTCTGAGTTCTTTATTCTGTTCCATTGATCTATGGTCTATTTTTGTGCCAGTACCATACATCTTAAGGATTACAGCTTTGTAATAGAGCTTGAAGTCTGGGATTGTGATGCCTCCTGCTCTGCTTTTTTTTTTCAACATGCCTTTGGATATTGGGGGTCCTTTCTGGTTCCATACAAATTTTAGGATAGTTTGTGCTAGTTATGTGAAAAATTCTGGTATTTTTTAAAATCAGGATTGCATTGAATGTGTAGAATGCTTTGGGCAGTATAGACATTTTAACAATATTTATTCTTCCAATCCATGAGCATGGGATGTTTTTCCATTTCTTGTGTCATCTTCAATTTCTTTCAGAAGTGTTCTATAGTTTTCAGAATACAGGTCTTTTACCTCTTTGGTTAGGTTTATTCTTAGGTATCTTATACTGTTGGGTGCAATTGTAAATGGGATTGATTACTTGATTTCTTTTTCTATTGCTCCATTATTGGTGTATAGAAATGCAACAGATTTCTGTACATTGGTTTTATATCCTGTGACTTTGCTGAATTCATATATCAGTTCTAGCAATTTTTTGGTAGAGTCTTTTGGGTTTTCTAGAGAGAGTATCATGTTGTCTGTGAAGTGGGAAAGTTTGACTTCTTCCTTGCCTATTTGGATGCCTTTCATTTCCTTTTGTGGTCTGATTGCTGAGGCTAGGACTTCTTCTTGAACAACAGTGAAGAGAGTGGACATCTCTGTCATGTTCCTGACCTTACGGGGAAAAGCTGTTTTTCCCTATTGAGGATGATATTAGCTATAGATCTTTCATATATGGCCTTTATGTTCTTTCTATTCCTACTTACTTGAGGTTTTTTTTTTCTTTATCAGGAAAGGGAGCTGTATATTGTCAAATGCTTTTTCTGCATCACATGGTTCTTATTCTTTCTTTTATTGATGTGGTGTATCATGTTGATTGATTTGTGAATGTTGAACCACCCCTGCAGCACAGGAATAAATCCCACTTGATCATGGTGAATAATTCTTTTATTGTACTGTTGGATCCTATTGGCTAGCAACTTAGTGAGAATTTTTGCATCCATATTCATTAGGGATATTGGTTTGTAATTCTCCTTTTTAGTGGGGTCTTTGTCTGGTTTTGGAATCAAGGTAATGCTGGCCTCATAGAAAGATTTTGGAAGTTTTCCTTCTATTTATGTTTTTTTGGGCAGCTTCAGAAGAGTAGGTATTAATTCTTCTTTAAATGTTTGGTAGAATTCCCCTGGGAAGCCATCTGGTCTGGGCTCTTGTTTGGTGGGAGATTTTTGATTACTGACTCAATTTCTTTGCTCATTCTTGGTCTGTTCAGGTTTTCTATTTCTTCCCATTTCAGTTTTGGTAGTTTATACATCTTTAGGAATGCATCCATTCCTTTTACATTGCCTAATTTGTTGACATATAAGTGCTCATAATATATTCTTATAATTGTTTGTATTTCTGTGGTGGTTGTGATCTCTCCTCTTTCATTCATGATTTTATTTACCTGGGTCCTTTCTCTTTTCTGTTTGATAAGTCTGGCCAGTGGTTTATCAGTCTTATTAATTCTTTCAAAGCACCAGCTCCTAGTTTTGTCGATCTGTTCTACTGTTCTTTTGGTTTCTATTTCATTGATTTCTGCTCTAATCTTGATTATTTTATCTTCTCCTGCTGAGTTTAGGCTTTATTTTCTGTTCTTTCTCCAGCTCCTTTAGATGTAAAGTTAGGCTGTATATTTGAGTCCTTACCTGTTTCTTGAGAAAGGCCTATATTGCTATCTACTTCCCTCTTAGGACAGCCTGTACTACATCACAAAGGTTTTGAACAGTTGTGTTTTCATTTTCATTTGTTTCTATGATTTTTTAGCTCTTCTTTAATTTCCTGGTAGACCATTCATTCTTTAGTAGGCCTTTAGCCTCCATGTATTTGAGTTCTTTCCAATTTTCCCTTTGTGATTGTGATCCAGTTTCAAAACATTGTGGTCCGAAAATATGCAGGGAATGATGCCAGTCTTTTGGTAACAGTTGAGACTTTATTTGTGACCCAGTATGTGATCTCCTCTGGAGAACGTTCCATGTGCACTAGAGAATAATTCTGTTGCTTTAGGATGAAATGCTCTGAATATATCTGTGAAGTCCATCTGGTCCAGTGTGTCATTCAAAGCCCTTGTTTCCTTATTGATCTTCTACTTACATCTATTGCAGTGAGTGGGGTCTTAAAGTCCTTTACTATCATTGTATTATTATTGATGTATTTCTTAGATTTTGTTATTAACTGTTTTATATAAGTGGCTACTCCCATGTTAGGGACATAAATATTTACAATTGTTAGATCTTATTGTATAGACCCCTTAATTATTATAGTGTGCTTCCTCATCTCATGTTACAGTCTTTGGTTTGAAACCTAACTTTTCTGATATAAAGATTGCCACCCAGCTTTCTTTTGATGTCCATTAGAATGATGAATGGTTTTGCACCACATCACTTTCCATCTGGAGGTGTCTTTGGGTCTAAAATGAATCTCTTGTAAGCAGTATATCTATGAGTCTTGTTTTTTAAAACAATCTGATACTCTGTGTTTTTTGATTGGAGCATTTAGCCCATTTGCATTCAGAGTAATAATTGAAAGATATGACTTTAGCGCCATTGTATTACCTATAAAGTCACTGTTTCTGTATATTGTCTCTGTTCTTTTCTGGTCTGTGTTGCTTTTGGGCTCTCTCTTTGCTTAAAGGATCCCTTTATTTTTTTTAAAGATTTTATTTATTTATTCATGAGACACACACACACACACACACAGAGGCAGAGACACAGGCAGAGGGAGAAGCAGACTCCATGCAGGGAGCCAGATGCAGGATTCGATCCTGGGTCTCCAGGATCACACCCTGGGCTGAAGGCAGTGCTAAACTGCTGAGCCACTTGGGCTACCCAAATGATCCCTTTTAATATTTCTTGCAGGGCTGGTTTAGTGATCACAAATTCTTCAGTTTCTGTTTGTTCTGGAAGCTTTTTATCTCTCCCTCTATTTTGAATGCCATCCTAGTTGGATAAAGCATTCTTGGCTGCATATTTTTCTCATTTAACACCCTGAATATATGATGCCAGTCTTTTCTGGCCTGCCAAGTGTCTATGGATAGGTCTTCTGCCAGTCTAATGTATGTACCCTTATAGGTTATGGACCTCTTGTCCAGACCTGCTTTCAGGATTTTTTTCTTTGTCACTGAGATTTGCAAGTTTCACTATTATATGTCAAGGTATTGACCTATTTTTACTGATTTTGAGGGGGATCTCTCTCCTTGATTGAATGCCTGTTTCCTTCCCCAGATTAGGGAAGTTCTCTGCTATAATTTGCTCCAATAAATGTTCTTCCTCTCTCGCCCCTTTCCTCTTCTTCTGGCATCTCAATTATTCTAATATTGTTTTGCTTTGTGGTATCACTTATCGCTTGAATTTTCCCCTTATGATCCAAGTTGTATCTCTTTTTCTCAACTGCTTTATTCTCCATCATTTTGTCTTCTGTATCACTAATTCTCTCTTCTGCCTCATTTATCCTGCAGTTAGAACCTCCATTTTTTTTATTGTATCTCATTAGTAGCCTTTTTTATTTCAACTTTAGATTTTACCTTTTTTTATTTCTCCAGAAAAGAATTCTCTAGTGTGTTCTGTGCTTTTCTTAAGTCCAGCTATTATTTTTATAATTGGTATTCTGAACTCTGGTTCCAACATCTTACTTATGTACATACCGATTAGGTTCCTGGCAGTCAGTACTACTTTTGTTCTCTTTTTTTGAGGTTTTTTCCATCTTGTTATTCTATCCAGAAAATAATATGTGAATGAGAGAAAAAAATACTAAGATGAAAACAATGACCCCAGGGCAATATGTACTAAACAAATCAGAAGAGACTCAAAACTGAAAACACAAATTTTTTTTGAAAAATTTTTTTTTAATAATTTTTTTTTTAATTTACCACATTTATTTATTTTTATTTTATGATAGTCACACACACACACACACACAGAGAGAGAGAGAGAGAGGCAGAGACACAGGCAGAGGGAGAAGCAGGCTCCATGCACCGGGAGCCCGACGTGGGATTCGATCCGGGGTCTCCAGAATCGCGCCCTGGGCCAAAGGCAGGCGCCAAACCGCTGCGCCACCCAGGGATCCCGAAAAATTTTTTTTTAAAAAGATATAGTCAGACAGGTGGACAGAACAGAATAATTGACTGGATCCTATGTATTTTTTGGTCTGTTTGCTAGAAACTAGATCCCAAAACTGTAAAGAAAGAAACAATTATATATGTACAAAAATAAATTTAAATACAATGAAATGATAAAATCTAACTGTAAAATGAAAAAGACAAAGAAAAAAAGGAATATAAACAGATAAGTGAACAGAACAGAACAATACACTATGTCCTGAGTGTATTTTGGTTAGCTTGTTAGAAGAAACTACATCTTAAAATTGTAAAGAAAAAACTTATATATATAATTAAATACATAAAATTAAAACATAAAATTAAAAGACATTGAAAGGATAGAATATGCTGCAAATATGAAAATTAAAAAATAGTTTAAAAACAAAGAAAAAGAGAGAACATGATCAGACAGGTGAAGAGAACAGAACCATATGCTAGATTCTGAGTGTATTTAATACACCCAGAATTTGGGCAGCTCGGGTGGCTCAGCACTTTAGTGCCACCTTCAGCTCAGGTCGTGATCCTAGAGTCCCAGGATTGAGTCCCACGTCAGGCTCTCTGCATGGAGCCTGCTTCTCCCTCTGCCTGTGTCTCTGCCTCTGTGTGTGTGTCTCATGAATAAATAAATAAAATCTTAAAAAAAAAATACACCCAGAATTTAATTAAATACAATGAAAGCATAAAATGTAACTGTAAAAATTAAAAATATTAAAAAAAGAATTGATGAAAGAAATTTGTTGAAAAGGGAAAGAGAAAAAATATTAAAATTGAAAAAACTAAGAATCATGGGAAACAACCATGAGTTCTGTATGCTATATTACCCTAGCACTGGAGTTTTGCAATTCTCTATGATCAGTAAACTTGGTCTTGGCTGGATGCTCTTGCTAATTTTCTGGGGTGAACTACCTGTTGGGCTGATTCTCAGGTGTTTTTGCCCTGGGCAGATTTGCATCACCTTTGCAGGGGGTGGGGCCAGGCTAAGTAATCAACTCCAGATTGCTCTATGTGGCTTCTGCTCCCTGAAGTCTTTCTGTATCTCTTTAGAGAATGAGAATGAAAAGGGTAGCCTCCTAATCTCCAGTCCTGGAGCCAAAAGCCAGGGGCCCCACTCCTCAGTGTTCCCTCAGGGAAAAGCAGTCAATCATTCTTGTCTTCCTGGTCTACATTCCCACTCCATGCTCACCCAGCCTGTGATGAGCATTTCTGTCTGAGGCATGCGACTCTCTTTTGGAGTCTCCAAACCCTGCAGGCTCCTGAGCCACACACCCATGCTTCTCCTCCCAGGGGAGGGAGAGGGTGTCTTGTGGTGGTTCTGCTGCTTGCTTGGTTGTCTGCTCAGAGAGCAGTCCTGCAACTGAGCTGTGGTTCAGTTTATGGCAACCTGAGCCAAGAGCCCACTCCTGAGCTCGCTGAATGCAGCTGGCTTCCCCCACTATGATGCCTGGGAACTCTGCTGCAATCAAGCACCACTGGTCTTCCTGTGACTCCAAGGATCCTGAGATCACACTGTCCTACCTAGAATGCTGCTCCTGCTTTGCCACCTGAGCAACTTCCAGGCTGGGAAGTCCCTTACTGCAGCAGACTCCAAAAAGTTCCAGTTTTGCACTCCACTATTCTATCACTTTCTGGTGCCAGCTACCAGAGACTCCCTCCCCCTAGGTCTGTCTTCCCATATATTGCCTTGTATTCACTTCTTCACACCTCTTAACTTGCCCAAAGTGATTGCTGTTCTATTTGTAGAGATGCAGCTATTCTTAGATCTCTGGTTGAGTTTGCAGTTCTTCAGAATGATTTGATAGCTATCTAGCTGAATTTCTGCTAAAGTGAATGAAACTAAAATCTCCTACTCCTCTGCTATTTTGGACACCTCTCTAATCTGTATTCTTTAAATATGTTAAAATTTATTGAGACCTTCTGATTTAGATGTCTTTTATATATTTTTCTTGCTTAATTGTTTTGGCTAGGACTTGTAATACTATGTTGAATGCAAGTGGAAAGAATAGGCATCTTTGTCCTACTCCTGATCTTGGAGGAAAAGCTTTCCGCTTCTCATTATTGGGTATGATGATATTAGCTGTGGGTTTGTCATATGCAATATTTATTATATTGAGGTACATTTATTTTATGCCTAATTTGTTGAGTGTTTTTATGATGAGAGAATGTTGAGTTTTGTCAAATGCTTTCTCTGTGTTTGTTGAGATGATTATATGATATACATCATTCTGGTGATGTGGTGTATTACACTTCCTGATCTGCATATATTTAACCATCCTTGCATTGCATGGATAAATCCCACTTGATCATAGAATGTGGTCCTTTTAATGTACTTAATTGAATTGTACTGTTTGCTGTTATTTTGTTGAGGACTACAATGAAAAGGGACCCATTGTACACTGATGGTGGGGTTACAAATTGGTATAGGCATTATGGAAAACACTGTGGAGTTTCCTAAAAGCATTAAAAATAGACTATTATATTCTCTAGCTATCCTACTTCTGGGTATTTATCAAAAGGAAATGAAAACAGTAACTTGAAAAGATACGTGCATTCCTATTTCATTACAGCATTCTTTACAATAGCCAAGACATAGAAACAATTTAAGTGTTCATGTATGGTTGAATGGATAAAGACAATGTCATGAGCATGTACACACATATGCACACACAGAGTAGGATATTATTCAGCCTTAAAGAAAGAAACCCTGCCATTTGTTGTTCTTGTTTTTAAAGATTTATTTATTTTTTAGAGAGAAAGAGAGAGTGCACAGGGCAAGGGAAGGGCTGAGGGAGAGGGAGAGAGAATCTCAGGCAGACTACCTACTGAGTATGGAGCCCAATGCAGGGCTCAATCTTATGGCCCTGAAATCATGACCTGAGCTGAAATCAAGTTGGATACTTAAACTGATTGACCCACTCAGGTGCCCCCAAACTCTGCCATTTGTGACAACATGGAGGAACTTAGAAGAAATTATGCTACGTGAAATAAGCCAGTCACAGAGAGATAATTACTGCACAAGGGTTTCCTTTTTTCTATGTTCTTTCCAACATTTGCTATTTATTGTCTTTTAGACAATAGCCATTATAACAGGTATGAGGTGATATCTTATTGTAGTTTTGATATCCATTTCCCTGATAATTAGTGATGTTGAATACTTTTTCACTTACTTGTTCCTCATCTGTGTGTCTCCTTTGAAAAAATGCCTATTTAGATTTGTCCATTTTATCATCAGGTTGTTCTTTTGTTATTGAGTTATCTGAGTTCTTTATATATTTTGGACATTAATCTTTTATAAGACATATGATTTGCAAATATTTTCTCCCATTCCTGAAGTTGCCTTTCATTGATGGTTTCCTTTGCTGTGCAGTAGGTTTTTGGTTTGAGTTCTACCTGTTTAATTTTGCCTTTGTTGCATTTGCTTTTGGTGTCAAATCCAAAAAGTTATCACCAAGGCCAATGTCAAGAAGTATACTGCCCATGTTTTAGTCTAGGAGCTTTATGGTTTCAGGTCCTAGGTTCAAGTCTTTAATCCATTTTTAATTAACTTGTGTGTATAGTGTAAGGTAGTGGTCCAATTTTATCCTTTTGCAAGTGATTGTCCACTTTTCCCAACACCATGTAAGAGACTGTCATTTCCCCATTGTATATTCTTGGTTCCTTTGTTGTAAATTAATTGGCCATATATGTTTGAGTTTATTTCTGGGTTCTCCATTCTTTTCTAATGATATATGTATCTATATTTATGCCAATACTGTATTGTTTTGATTACTATGGCTTTGTAATATAGTTTAAAATCAGAAAGCATGATTCCTTTAACTCTGTACCTCTTTGTACATCTAGTTGCTGTCTTTTGCGGTTCCATACAAATCTTAGAATTGTTCTAGTTTTGTGAACAATGTCATTGAAGTTTTGTTAGGAATGGTTTTTTCAATGCCTTTTATAATAATTTTTTCTCTTTTTCCTTAGATTGGAAAATTTTAATTCATCTCCAAGTTTTTTGTGCCTTTCATTTGGAATTTCAAATATGCTGTTAAGACTATCCAGTAAAATTTTAACTTAGACATTGTAATTTTCAGTTCTCTAATTTCCAGGTTGTTCACTATTATGGTTTCCAAATCTTTTTCTTTTATATTTTTGAACATGTTCATAATAGCTTCTCTGAAAGCTATTGATTATTTGGATAATCCTGGAGTTGCTTTCTATTAAGTGTTTTTTCTCTTGATCGTGGACACTTTTCATTTTGCTATTTGCTTTTTGTAATGTCAATTTTTTTGTTGCTGTGTATTGGACATTGTGGTTGATGTATTTTAGGGATTCTGGATTTTTTTGTCTTTCGGTGTAGAATCTTGACTTTTGTTCTAGCAGGCAGTTAACTTAGCTGCATTGCAACTTCTAACTTTGCCACAACTCTGGTGTGCAAATCGTTAAAATTTCTCATCAGTTCTTTGAGCCTCCAGTACTTTTTTCACTTGGTCCCAGTGAGTATATGTAGTCCAGAGACCAGTCCAGGGTTTGGATAGGGTTTACAAAAAGATTTATTCCCTTTTCTTTATAGTTCTCTTTACTGGGAATTTTCTCTCTCAGGCCTGAATTCTGTCTTCTGAGTACACAATGTCTTGGGCTACTCAGAATGGGAAGTGCCCTCGCAGACAAAGTTGCATGAACATAAATTTCACCCAGTGCAGTTACTCTCTTTCATAGGTGTTTTCTCCATAAGTTCCAAAAGTTTTGCTCATTCTTTAGTGCCTTAACTTAAAATGATTGTTTTTATTCATATTTTGTCTAGAGTTTATAGTTGCTGTCCATGGGAGTCATCTATTTTGCCATTACAGGAAACAAAATCTGTACAGACTTTTAATAAACTAAAGTAACCATAAATTATAAAAATTTGTCTTAGGGCATCTTGAGAAGGAAAAGTCAGAAAGCATTTTTGAAGTCAGAGGTTTTTTTTTTTTAAGTGATCAAACAATAAGTATTTTCTGTTTGTAACTCATTAGTTCACACTGTGAAAGAAATCAATTACAGACATTCTAGCTTGTTCCTAGTGCAGTTTCTTCTAAACACATGGTACCATCTATGTGTTTGGACAAAGTTAACTAAGGCATATTAAAGCTGATTCTTGTGCTTAGTGCTTATTTCTTAATGGTTGGGTTCAAATGTAAACTTGAAGGTTCACTGATCAGTAAAAATACGTGAAAAAAAATGGTAAGAGCAACACAGGCTGTGAGGACTCAGGATTAGATGTGTATGGAAAAATATTCTCTTTGTTTTCTTTTTTCTTTTTGAATCTATTTGTATGGAACCTGGAGATGAGTATGGGTGAAAGTTGTTCAGAACACCTGGTTAAAATGACTAGGTATTTCCTTTCTCGTGTTACTGAAGCCAATTAAAATTTGACAGGAATGGAGAACTGGGACAGATTCAAGGTGATGTTTGTTCTCTTTTAAATCACATTTTTTCCCTCTTTGCCTCTTATGCCAAAAAGGCTGCAATTTTTATGGAATGAATTTTATAATATGTGTTTGTTTAAAAACAAGCTAACCAGAGTAAAGAGTCATTGTGTATTTTTCCTCACATTGAAAATATGCTTTTGTAGGATGTTGAAAAGAAGCCTGAGTAGCAAAGTTTAATGTTTTAGGCCTAACAGGTAGTGAATTTGTATAGGATATAATATTAATTATAATTTTTAATTTTTATAGTATATTAATTTTGTCAGTAGATATTCTTTATTGCCAAGCTTACGATATAGAATTATTATTGTACAGAATTAAGCACATTTGGTTTAACACACATTACAGAAAATACCATTTTCTAATATTCATTCCTAGAAGAATAAGTTAGAGTTGACAATATTTAAATTCAAAAAAATAAGCAAAAAAAGTTACACTAAGAATTTTTTTAAAGCCAGATACAGAGCTTATAATCAACCAAAGCTTCAGATATATAATTTGAAATTTCTAATTTTCCTTGTAGATAATTTGGATCCAAATCACTTTTAGTGAAAATTATATTTGTAATCACATATTTTCAATGTATGTACATTTCTCAGAATTTTTTAAAAAAGATTTATTTATTTATGATAGACACACACAGAGAGAGAATGAGAGGCAGAGACATAGGCAGAGGGAAAAGCAGGCTCCATGCCGGGAGCCCGAAGCAGCATCCGATCCCGGGACTCCAGGATCACGCCCTGGGCCAAAGGCAGGCACCAAACCGCAAAGCCACCCATGGATCCCACATTTCTCAGAATTTTTTGCAAGAAGGAATCCAACCTCCAAGCCTCTGATTTATTAGAGGACCTTTGCAAATTTGCTTTATATGTAACTTATATATCATCATTTTAAATAAGAATTTTGCATTTTTCTTTTTTGAGGTTCCTTGAAGTGACCACTTATATAGGTAAAGAGAAGTTATATTGGACCTGTGAGTGCCTCAGAGATAGACCTGCATTGTATTCCTTAGTACCCTGGTGTCTAGCACCCTTCCTGGCACATAGTAAGCACACAAGAAATGTTTGTTTTCTAAGTGGTGCTTTTTACCATTAGTATCTTCTTTAAGCAATGAAAAATTACTTATATCATTAGATTTTCATAATTTTTGATACTTTACACATTATTTTAATGGCATATAGTTTTAATACAAATACTTTAATGTTAGATAAATTTCTTCTCTGTTTCAAAGTATAATAATGTATTATGTAAGTAAAAACTTTATTCTTTAAGTAAAATATTAATTTTGAAAAACAATAAGATCTCCCTGCTTCAAAATGAGAGTGACATATTCATAACTTAAAGTTGAAACATAGGAAGGCTATTGTTTAAGGGGAAAATGATTAGACTCCGATTGTTAAGGCAATTGGTATATTATTTTGCTTTTCTTTATACTTGGAATTCTTAGCACATAGAAGAAAATCAGTAATGTTGAATTAAATCAATGAACAGTGGAAGTTAGGGTTGTTAAAATATATTATTAAAATAATAAATGTGATTCTAATATTTCTTAGCTAATAAACTATGAATCAGAAAAAAAATCATAGAATGGTAGTAACTATTTTGTGTTTGCATACTCCATTAGAATTTCCAAATGTAGCATTAGCTTTCAGTGACCTACCCAAATGTACTGACTTTCCTGACCTGCTTTATCATAGAATTTTTATTATACATATGTTAATACATTTAGATTGCTGTTTGTTTACTGTTTCTGGCAGCTACTATGCAGTTAAAACAAGCCATTCTGAATATTTTGAGTAGAGAGGGATTTAATGTAGAGATCATTCTAGTGGTGCTGATGGGACTGGAAGAAGAAAGAAGATAGGAAGTCTTAGTGTCTGTCAGCTGGAGCCCAATATCCCCACTCTCCCCACTACAGCTTCTAGGAACTCCAAAGTTGCTGGCACTTACTATAGATTTAGAGATAGATATTTTTTCTTTTAGAATTGCATTAGAGTGCATCAGTCAATAAAGCAAACTCTATTTAATTTGAGTTGAGTATAAAATATAGTTCATAAAAATACTTCCATATGTATCAGCTGCTATATTTTGATCACTCCACTAAAGTTTGAATTCTTAAAGAAGGTCTCTATTTGGCGTTATATGCTGAACTGAATTAAGAAGTTTATTTTTTGTGACTTCATAAAGTCTTATCAAGGTGGGGATAAAAAGCTAACTAAAATTTTAAAGATCTCTTGGATTATTAATCTTAGAAAACTAATTTTTATAGTCATTCTTTGCTTTTAAGAATTTTAGGGAGAAACTGGTAGGGTTGATGGGATTGGAATGTGTCTGCTGGTTCATACTCAGAAGTGTAATATTGTGCTAGGCATAATAATCTATGTTATGGAAAATTATCCTTATATTTTGTTTTAAATATTTGAATATGGAAGCATAATCATTTAATACAATCCAAGTTCCAGAGATTTTGTTAGTGCTTGTGAAATGAAAATTTAAAGTATTTTAAAATTATTTTAAAATAATGAAGTATTTCAACCAGGTAGAAAAGAATAGAGAATGATATGATGAACATCCATGTTTTCATCACTCACTTTGCTTAAGAATTTGGAAAAGATTTTAAGTATAAAAATAGAGCAAAATATATACTTCTTTTTAGTGTATAATGACATTACCTATTTTTATGAAATCTTTACGAATTTGAGCTGATTCTTTTATATTAACTCTATCTTCAAGAATTAAAAGTTCACTTCTGGATAAGCTATTCTAGGAATGGCACACTTTAGTTATTTTCAGATTTTCATAGGTGCGTTAAATGTTGCCAGTTTAGTCTCATTGGTTCTCAGTTTTATATAAAAGTAGTTTGTCATCCTGTTTTTGAAAAATTACCTCCTTATATTGCCATAGTTCATAATATATGGCACATGAGAAGCTCCATAAAAATAACTAGACTAAAATCAAAACATGAGAGTACTTGTGCATTTATTTATACAGAAATAAAAAGTATATTTCAAGCATGGGGCATTATCGAGCATGTCAATGTTTCAACAAATAGTTTGGTTGGAATAAAATTATGAATCTATTATTTAAATGAGGTAAAGGATTATATGGTTCTTTATGCAGAAAATATATCTCGTTTCTTTTACTTTATTATCTCATTTGGTTTTAGATGAAGGATGTCAGGTTTCATAATGAGGAAACCCATTCTCATTTTCACCAAGATTGCCCAAATTTAATACATGTGCTTCAAGCTTCAGTATCCTAAGTAATAATCCTCTATGTGTCTTTTTATTTTTTTTTTGGTCAAATATGGGCAAGGGTGCTATGAAGCTTATAATTTTGCTGTGTTCAATTGACTGTAATGATATTAATTGAAATTACTACAGTTTTTGATGATATTAAAAGTTGTAATCTATTTCTTTTTTTCTTAAGTTTTTAGTTAAATTCAAGTTAGTTAACATATAGTCTACTATTTCTAACATGCCATTAAAAATTTTCAGATTTATTGGAATTTATTAGAGGTTGTACCCAAAGACACTCTCATGAAATATTTCTAACAGATTTGCATTCTTTATTCATAATGAAGAAATAAAAAACACAATGGAATATATATCTAGGTCTCAACCTATAAAGGATTTTTTTCTCCTCCAATAAAATCAATTCAAAGTATATCATTCCATATCTATACCCTAAATGTCTTTGTCGACATTTAGAAAACTAAAAGGGCCCACGTTGTCTAAATGTCTAAAAGTTGATGTGGAGAACAAAGACAATAGAAATGTAGGAAAAAAATTCAATTTCCTTACAACTCAAGACAGGCAAATGACCTCCTCCAGGAGCTCAGCTACCTTTCTTTTTTTCTTTTTAATAAATGTATTTTTTATTGGTGTTCAATTTGTCAACATACAGAATAACACTCAGTGCTCATCCCGTCAAGTGCCCACCTCAGTGCCCACAGCCAGTCACCCCCACCCCCCGGGCACCTCCCCTTCCCCCACCCCTAGTTCGTTTCCCAAAGTTAGGAGTCTCTCATGTTCTGTCTCACTTTCTGATATTTCCCACATATTTTTTCTCCTTTCCCCTTTATTCCCTTTCACTATTTTTTATATTCCCCTAATGAATGAGACCATATAATGTTTGTCCTTCTCCGATTGACTTACTTCACTCAGCATAATACCCTCCAGTTCCATCCACGTTGAAGCAAATGGTGGGTGTTTGTCATTTCTAATGGCTGAGGAATATTCCATTGTATACATAGACCACATCTTCTTTATCCATTCATCTTTCGATGGACACCGAGGCTCCTTCCACAGTTTGGCTACTGTGGACATTGCTGCTATAAACATCGGGGTGCAGGTGTCCTAGCATTTCATTGCATCTGTATCTTTGGGGCAAATTCCCAGCAGTGCAATTGCTGGATTGTAGGGCAGATCTATGTTTAACTCTTTGAGGAACCTCCACACAGTTTTCCAGAGTGGCTGCACCAGTTCACATTCCCACCAACAGTGTAAGAGGGTTCCCTTTTCTCCACATCCTCTCCAATATTTGTTGTTTCCTGCCTTGTTAATTTTCCCCATTCTCACTGGTGTCAGGTGGTATCTCATTGTGGTTTTGATTTGTATTTCCCTGATGGCCAGTGATGTGGAGCATTTTCTCATGTGCTTGTTGGCCAGGTCTGTGTCTTCCTCTGTGAGATTTCTGTTCATGTCTTTTGCCCATTTCATGATGGGATTGTTTGTTTCTTTGCTGTTGAGTTTAATAAGTTCTTTATAGATCTCGGAAACTAGCCCTTTATCTGATATGTCATTTGCAAATATCTTCTCCCATTCTGTAGGTTGTCTTTCAGTTTTGTTGACTGTTTCTTTTGCTGTGCAGAAGCTTTGTATCTTGATGAAGTCCCAATAGTTCATTTTTGCTTTTGTTTCTTTTGCCTTCCTGGATGTATCTTGCAAGAAGTTACTGTGGCCTAGTTCACAAAGGGTGTGGCCTGTGTTCTCCTCTAGGATTTTGATGGAATCTTGTCTCACATTTAGATCTTTCATCCATTTTGAGTTTATCTTTGTGTGTGGTGCAAGACAGTGGTCTAGTTTCATTTTTCTGCATGTGGATGTCCAATTTTCCCAGCACCATTTATTGAAGAGACTGTCTTTCTTTCAGTGGATAGTCTTTCCTCCTTTGTTGAATATTAGTTGACCATAAAGTTGAGGGTCCACTTCTGGATTCTCTATTCTGTTCCATTGATCTATGTGTCTGTTTTTGTGCCAGTACCACACTGTCTTGATGACCACAGCTTTGTAGTACAACCTGAAATCTGGCATTGTGATGCCCCCAGCTATGGTTTTCTTTTACAATATTCCCCTGGCTATTCAGGGTCGTTTCTGATTCCACACAAATCTTAAAATAATGTGTTCCAACTCTCTGAAGAAAGTATTTTGATAGGGATTGCATTAAACGTGTAAATTGCCCTGGGTAACATTGACATTTTCACAATATTAATTCTGCCAATCCATGAGCATGGAATGTTTTTCCATCTCTTTGTGTCTTCCTCAATTTCTTTCAGAAGTGTTCTATCGTTTTTAGGGTATAGATCCTTTACCTCTTTGGTTAGGTTTATTCCTAGGTATCTTATGCTTTTGGGTGCAATTGTAAATGGGATTGACTCCTTAATTTCTCTTTCTTCAGTCTCATTGTTAGTGTATAGAAATGCCACTGACTTCTGGGCATTGATTTTGTATCCTGCCACACTGCTGAATTGCTGTATGAGTTCTAGCAATCTTGGGGTGGAGTCTTTTGGGTTTTCTATGTAAAGTATCATGTCATCGGTGAAGAGGGAGAATTTGACTTCTTTGCCAATTTGAATGCTTTTTATTTCTTTTTGTTGTCTGATTGCTGAGGCTAGGACTTCTAGTTATGTTGAATAGCAGTGGTGAGAGTGGACATCCCTGTCTTGTTCCTGATCTTAGGGGAAAGGCTCCCAGTGCTTCCCCATTGAGAATGATATTTGCTGTGGGCTTTTCATAGATGGCTTTTAAGATGTTGAGGAATGTTCCCTCTATGTCTACACTCTGAAGAGTTTTGATCAGGAATGGATGGAGCTCAGCTACCCTAATGTTAATACTTTGCTAAAGGCAGAAGGCAACCTTAGCTTGACATTAGCCAGACCTCCAGGATGCTGTAAGTCTTCTTTAACGTAGAAAAATCCATTTGGAAACTTCCTTTACCTCTACTTCTCCAACATATATGTTGGCCATCATCCTCCAAGCATATGGCCCATTGTATACATCTGAAGTGTCTCATGACTAAGGTTTTACTAGACAGTAGTAAATGACCCCTCAAGATCCTGGAAACCTGGCTTCCAAATTCCTTAGAGACTTCCACTATCCTTAACTCCCTCTCAACTTGAAGTTATATAACCAGTCACTCCTCACAACCGCAGTGCAGCTCTTTCTGCCCAAGGGTCCTGTCCCCATGCTTTAATAAAACCACTTCTTATGTTTTTCTTATTTTCTGTGTTAATAGCATGGCCATTCCTTGAACTCTCTTGACAGTCAGCTAGCCCATACTTTTACCTAAAGATAAAATGGAGTAATAATAGTGGTGAAGTGAAGTGAAGTGGGAAAATACAAAAGCGCCAGCTTCTCTAGACTTGTCCTTTCTGGGAATAAAAATAGCCAGAGGGAGTCAAGTTGTTCTGCAGAGAAGTAGAATGGCAATTTATTTAATACCATGTTAAGATAAGAATTTAAAGTTGATATTGATTAGAAAGAAGGACATAATTTGATTCTCCATGTTTAATAAAATAAGTCCACCATTTACCTGGAAATGCACGCAGGAAATGAAATGGCTACAGCGAAGAATTACCTTAAGATTGTTCAAAAACAAAATGTATCTTATTAAATTTAAAGATCTAAATGACTTTATTCAAGGATTCATGAGTGAGGCAGCATCCTGTCTAGCAAGTAGAAAGGAGCTCTGAGGAGCTGTACAAAATGGAAGGCTTCTCCTATAAAATATGGTAATGGAGGTGGGACAAGAAAGTTATTAACGAAAAGAAAGAATTGTTTCAGGCAAGGTCACCTTCCTTTGGGGGAAAGGCAGGGGTCTGTCATGCAGATTACCTCACTATTGCTGCTCAGAAAATCCCAGAATTACTGTTTAAAGGTCACATTCCTGAAGTTAAAGTCTGTTTGCTATCATGAGTGCAAGGGACTCCATTTTAGGCCAGTTTTTTTTCTTTCTTCTTAACAATATCAAATCAGTCAAATAGTATGTCCTACTTGTTTGCTGCCCTACCAGGCACTAAGAAATGCAAGATGAATGACTTAATTATGAGGATAAGAAATTATATTAAATTACATACTATTGTATACTTGGGAAGCATGGGGCAGATATAATTAGCACCCATGGTGTTTACTTCTAGGATTAGCCCTGTGAGGCTAGGCAGTAGTAGAAAGTTAGAAAATGCAGGGGAGAAAAAGGCTGGTGTGGAAATGACTTTTAGATGTGTACTTGGGACCTAGGGGGAAAAGGCCTGAATGCACCCATGCTCTTCACATTTACTTTTGATCTGATTTATCTGAAAAGTTCAGCTCTAGAGATAAAGGTTGAATAATTGGGCAGGGCTAGATTTCTTTACTGATAAGGAAGATGGGCTGTTGTCCAAAAAACTGATGGTGAAAAATAATCAGAACCTTGGTCCTGATAAGGCAAGGGAAAAATGCTGAAACAGAGAGAATGATGACATTGATAAAGACATGTGTATACATTGATAATACATTCAAGTATTTATAAAGGCCACTTTTAACTGACTAATCTATTTATATGCTGTGGTAAGCCTGAAAAGATAGTTTTATAGTTTTTTTTCTAAAAAAAAAAAAGATTTCTTTGTTTTCCTTGGAAGAAATCCACAGTGCTCTTTTTTTTTTTTTTTTTTAAAGAAAAATCCACCTTATCCTGGCTTCTGACAGTAGAAATTAGTAAAGATGTACTCCTTATTCGCCATGCTGGGATATTTCCTGTTTCAATTTCCTTCTCCCAAGTCTTCTGCCTTGAGTCGTACATAGTTATAAATTCTTTTTTTCTTGTGTTGAGGACTTTTAAAATTTATTTTTTTAGTAACTTTAAATATGCAATACAAGATTATTAACTAGAATCACTATGCTGTACATCACATCCTGATGAACAATTGTTCTTTTTGATGAATTTTTTCTTCCCCCTTACCTTTGTTACTATTTTATTTTATTTTATTTATTTGAATGTAGTTGGCATATAATGTTACATTAGTTTCAGGTATACAGTATAGTGATTCCACAAGTCTACACATTATGCTAAGCTCACCACAAGTGTAGCTACCATCTGTCACCATATGGTGACACTACTACAGTATCATTAACTATATTTCTTATGGTGTATCTTTTATTCCCATGACTTATTTGTTCCAAAGAAGTCTGTGTCCCCCTCTCCTTTTTACCCATTTTGCCCATGTCTCCATCTGCTGCCCCCTAGCAAATACCAGCTCTTTGTGTTTATAGTCTAATTCTGATTTTTGTTTGTTTATTCATTTGTTTTATTTTTAGATTTCACATATAATTGAGGTCATATGGTATTTATCTTTCTCTGTCTGACCTATTTCACTTAGGAATGACATAACTCTTAAAGCGGCTTTGTATTGAAGTTATTCTATCAAGACATAACATGTCCTATTTAAGGCCATAGTGGGTTTTCATCAGTCTTCACACATAAATTACTGATACCTGGCATAGTGCTCTGCAAGTAGTAAGTACTCATTTCTACAGTGAATGAAAGGCATACATTTTAGGGTGTTTTTAGCTTCAGTCAGAAAGTCATATGATACAAATTGCCATCTTCAAACATTAATAGCACCCTGTTTATACCTGATATATTCTCATAATCTTTCTTATTTATTCCCTTTCTACTACTAGCAATGCCTCATTATATCAAAATTTGGGGGAAAAATGGGAAAAGACTCCTTTTGACTGTGTTAATTTGATACTAGCTCTAACAAATAAAACTAATTATAGCTAAAAGGATTCTCACCACATCTCTCAGATTTCTCATTCAGCAATAAACAGGAAAGGTAAAGTGTAAAACCAGCAGAGATTGTTCAAAGGAGTTATATGCTAGTGAAAATGGGAAATTTCAATAGAAACCATTTTGTAAACTTTAGTGTTGTAATTGGAGATGCTGAATTGAAAATGTGACCAAAATGTTCAATGACAGGCCATTTTTATAGCTTTCTGAATGAAAACATTCAAGTACTTTGTAATTTTAGCTCCTTTGAATGTTTAATCTCTTTGTCCTTTGTTCCTGAGCTCATTTATTTATGCATATAGTGTTGATGACAGAAATTCTCATCTACAGATCCTATACTTTAAGTTGATGTAAACGTATCACTGTTTATAAGTAAATCACTTACAGAGCACCTGGGCTTTGATTAATAAAAATGCAGCAATACTGATTCACCAATTGTAACACATATATCTACTAATGCAAGGTTGTTAATAGTAGAAGAAAATATGTGCAGGCAAGAGAGGAAGCATATGGGAATTCTCTGTACTTTCTGAACAACTTTCCAGTAAATCTAAAAATATTCTAAAATATATTACTAAACATAGTAAAATCAAAATATGTTATTATTATGGAAAATGTGTAATCTATAAGGAATAATATGAAAATGACTGGGTTATGCTTTTATTATCTTATCTAAATGGTCATTGCTAAACCCAAGATCTCTAGATTTTCTCCCTATGTTATCTTCTAGAAGATTTATAGTTTTCTTTTTTTTTTCTTTTTGATTTTATTTATTCATGAGAGATGCAGAGAGAGAGGCACAGACATGGGCAGAGGGAGAAGCAGGCTCCCTGTGGGAAGTCTGATATGGGACTCGATCCTAGGACCCTGGGATTGTGGCCTGAGCCAAAGGCAGACACTCAACCATTGAGCCACCCAGGTGTCCCAAGATTTATAGTTTTCATTTAACATTTAGATGTATGATACATTTGAGTTAGTTTTTGTGAAAGGGATAACATCTCTGTCTAGATACATTTTCTTGCATGCGTATGTCTTGTTTCTTCAACAGTATTTGTTGGAAAGGCTACCCTTTCTCCACTGACTTGCCTTTGCTCCTTTGTCAAAGGTCAGTTGACTATATTTGTATGGGTCAGTTTCTTGGCTCTCTGTTCTGTTCTACTAACCTATTTGTTTGTCTATGTCACTCTGACTTGATTCCTGTAGTCTTATAGTAAGTCTTAATGTCAGGTTGGTGCCAGTGTCCTCTAACTTTGTTCTTTCCTTCAGTTTTGTGATTCCATTTGCCCTCTTAGCACAATAATCAGTGTTCTTTAAATCCCTCATCTGACAGTTCCAAAATCTCTGCCCTGAGTCTGTTTCTGATGCTTGATTATGTCTTCAGCCTGTGTTGCTTGCTTTTAGCATACCTGGTAATATTTTGTTGAAAGAGGGACATGATAAACTGGGTGAAAGGGATTCAGTAAACAAGCCTTTCATTTGAGGTGTTATGTTTATCTGTAAGAAGTTAGGCTGTGTTTTACTCTTTGCTGTAACTGTAGGTCTTAGAGGCTAAAAAAAAAAAAATCCCTTGGCAGTCTTGTTATTGGCTCCTCTGTTGTCTTTAGGTTTCCTTGAATCTTCTTAAGTGGGTTTCTAATCCTTTTAGGTATAATTTGCCGCTGTTATACAGGAGCCTGATTGATGTTTTGGGGAGAGGAAAGAGTACATTCTATAATCCTACAATTGGGTCTCAGTGTTTTGGCGAGCCTGCATCTTTGGCTGTAACTTTCACAACTCCTCTCTGCCTTCCACGTCCCTCACATCCTTCTGGAAGAGACAGAAAGCTGAGAGCTGGCTGGGGTAGGTAGGCTCTGGTGGAACCCACATTAGTTATAGTCTAGTAACACTGAGCTCTGAGAATATTTAAAAGTGGTTACTTTGCCCTCTCCCCCTCTGCAAAGATGTGGGTATTGCCCCCCTCAAACTTCACCTTAAGAGCAAGATGGGAGACACACTCCTGAAGACAAACTCATGAGAGTGTTGGGTTATTTCTGTGAGGCAAGGTTCCTAGGAATTCTTATCTCATCTCAATCTTTTCCATGCTCAGTTTGCAGCAATAAATTAATTACCCTTTACATTTTTCTATCAGTTACTGGCTTGAACAATCTCTTCTGCTCCTGGTATACTGTGATTCTGTGTGTGTGTCTATCTCTCCAGTTGTTGAGGTGACTTTCTGTTGTGTGACCTCCATTGAGGGTTTTGAGTATTTATATATAAATGAGGTCAATATTTGGATATTTTAAGAGGCTTTCATAAAAGTGTTCCCACTTTGTGTTAGAATATTGCTTTCTCAATTTTGTCTAGGTGCACCAGCTTGCTGAAAACATAATATTACAGTCTTTTGCAAAAATCACACATATGGTTTATTTATGGCATTTAGTTCAGCTCTATGTAAGAGAAATTAAGACTTTTGGAGGTCACAGAACCATATATAGTTTTAATATTTTGAAACACGTTGGGGAGAGATATGTGCATTCACTTACTAAGTTCCTAAGAAGTTGCACAAGATGTAGATTCAGCTTGTAACTATTTATCTCACATTTTTTAGTATCTGCCATCCATTCAAGATGCTGCATGTATAGCAGTAAGCACCACAGATGTATTATTGACCTTATTGGAGTTTACGTTGGAGTTGGATCTGGCCTCGACAACCTTCTCTTCTCTATTGTTATGAGGAGCTCGCTCTAGGAAGGGCTGAGGCAAAATTGGAAAGGGGATATTTTCACTAAATTCTTCCAGCCTCCTCTCTTCATCCTTTTCCTCCTCACTATAGAGTGATAGTCATAAAATTAAAAGAAAAAAATAAAGCAATATATAGTATTAATTTTTTAAAAAGTGATTGGGGCACCTGAGTTGTTCAGTTCATTAAGCATCTGCCTTCAGCTCAGGTCATGGTCTCAAGACCCTGGGATTGAGCCCTGCATGGTCTGGGGAGTCCCTGCTCCTCAGGGAGTCTGCTTCTTTCTCTCCTTCTGGAGCTCTCCCTGATTGTTCTCACTCTCTCTCTGTCAAATAAATAAAATCTTTTTTTTTTTTAAGTGATTAAATTCCTTTTCCCTTCCTATCCTTTGCCACAACTTCTGGCAAATGCCCTAATCCTAAATGAACCTAATTATCACCCTTCCCCAGGCTATCAAGCTGATGAGTTTTGCTGAGTAAAATCAAATACATTTAGATCACAAATAACTTCCTCATGGATTAATTTAATTAGCAATTTCAGCCCTCAACATACTAGACATCTCAGCAGACATTTACGTAACTGCCCACCAAAACATGTTCAAAACCATCTTTTCTCTTTGGTGCTTCTGAAACCCACATATTTCTCTTTTTCCTACTTTCCTAGCTATTTCTTCTCAGTTTCCTTTATTGACTCTTTTGATTTTTCCTGAGCGTTAAGTATAACAATTCTCCAGTGCTTTGTTTTAACTTCTCTTCTTCCCACCCACTGCTTCGCTTACTCTACACCAGTCCAGCAGCTCCATCTTGGTATATCCCAAACTAACATCACCTTCCCCTGTTTCTCATTGTCAGCTTACTCTTCAGTATATAATAGTAGCATCTACAGACCAGACCAGAAACCTGGCATCATTTTGATAATCTTCTTTCTCGCCTCTGGTATGCAGACATGTCACCAGCCCACATGCATCTGTGTACATGTGAGAGAAAGGCACTTTGTGGTCATTTTAGGATTCCATGCAAGAGATCCTGGAAAGAAAAAGGGACTATGACAGCTATCTATATGGCCAGCAGTGGAGACTTGTTTATTTCAAGGGAGCTGCTGTTGAAAATCACATGTGCACTCATAGAAAAAAGAGCCACCTGAGGACATTGCTGCTCCAGAGGGCCTGTGAAATTAAGTCTAAACATAGCCCTAAAAACTTGCCTTTTTATCCAATCCCTTCTTTCCTATATAATGCTGGAAGGATTAGAAATAGTGACTCAAGTTTGGGGGAGACCAAACAGTAAGGGCCTATTTAGTATCCTCTTACGTAATCAGATGCTAACCCTCTCCAATATCTGGTGATTTCCCTGCTAAATTATTTTAAGATCTTTCACATCTGCACATGCCATTGTTTATGTTCTAGTTGAAACCAGATAGATCTCTGTCTTCTGTGATAGTCTCTTTTTTAAAAAAAAATCAGTTTTCATTTCACATAATTTCTCACTCAAGATATTTAAAAAAATTCTATAGGTATATTTCTATGAGGCTAGGAATTACAATCTTTCAAATTAGAAGGAGGAATCTAGATGGGTTCTTAGAATAGAAACATTTCAGGGTTTGGTTATAGAACAGTAGTTTTGAGTGAATGCTTCTGTTATGGGCTTTCTTATCCCCTGCTCCTGACAATTTTGGAGGGAGAGATTCTAAAACCAAAGGCCTAGTTGTTGTTTTTTTCATTTTTATCTGATTCTTTTTCTTTTTTTTTTTTTTTAAGATTTTATTTACTTATTTGACACAGAGAGAGCACAAGCAGGGAGAGCAGCAGGCAGAGGGAGAGGGAGAAGCAGGCTCCCTGCTGAGCAGGGAGCCCAACATGGGCTTTATCTCAGGAATCTGGGATCATGACCTGAGCTGAAGGCAGATGCTCAACGGACTAGGCCACCCCAGGTGCCCTGATTATTTTTCAACATATTGTCTGAATGCCATACATGTAGACATAGGAAGTAATAGTTTTCATTTTTTCTTTGACTTGCATAGAATTGGTTTCTTACTGCCTTTTTAGTATTCCATTGTTTCTTAAGAGAATAGATTTCCATATCTGAACGTGTCTGATAAGGTATTTTTGAAGAGATTTTCTTTGAGAACTATAATTTGAGGTACAACAACTGCATTTATGTTCTAGCTAAACTGCATCTGTAAAATAATAATAGTTTCTAGAATCTTTAACTTCTCATGCTCAGACTCATAAAGCCAGAAAGAAAATCTCAAATTTCTGTCAGTCTGTATAATGACTTGATCTTCAACTAGGATGAAATATTCAGTTGTACTAATTTTTCCAAAGACTTTCATGTTCATAGGAGACTGCTATGGAGTCATAGCAGCTGCATGATTGTTTGAATTTTTCCTTTGCTGCTTAATTTTTCTTGCTGAACAAATGAGTGCCACTTTATAGGCAACTCTATAACTCTTGGAAGAAGAGATGATTGCAGTAGGTTGTTTGATTGTGCTACTGCAAACATGAAGGTCATCAAGAGTTGTCATTAAGTTTCTTATGGGGACGTAAAGAGCTAATGTGTTATGATAAGGATAATTTGGCATATATATATATATATTTTTCCTTACAGTGGGTTAAAAATTACATTTGCTACTTTCATAGTACATGTATAGAATGTTCTGGCAAACTCCAAACTTGAAAAGTAAAATGAGTGATGCCTGGGTTGCTCAGTGGTTAACCATCTGCCTTTGACTCAGGGCCTGATCCTGGGAGTCCTGCATCAGGCTCTCTGTGGGGAACCTGCTTCTCCTTCTGCTTAGGTCTCTGCCTTTCTCTGTGTCTCTCATGAATAAATAAATAAAATCTTAAAAAAAAGAAAAGTAAAATGATATTGACATTAGTCTTTGAAAGTGAATCTCTTTTACCTATACTTTGGGTAAGTGTGGGTTTAGAAATTATTTTGCTATCCCAGGCAATTACATTCCCTAGGGTCCAGTTGATTTCCTGTGGCTGCTTGGTTTTCTTTATCCTGCATTCTGACTTAAGTCACTTCCTTCTACTCATCTAAGGTTTGTTCTTTTTTTTTTTTTTTTTTTTTTTATAAACTGTCTCTAACTTCTGTGGCCATTCTGGGTTGCCTAACCAATGCCATACTGCATTTATGTAGTAAGATCTAAGATTTTCATATTAATTTCTGTGTTTCCCTTAGTAGGTGATGATTTTATTGTCATCAATATTAAAATTCATAAGAACACCTGTTTCCAAGTGTTGATTGGAAATGGGCTCATATAAGCCCATTTCAGTTGCAAACAACAGAAACCAACTTGACAAATCTAAAAAAAAAAACAAACAAACAAACAAAAAAGGAATTTATGAGGAGAGTAAAGGAAATCAAAGAGCTTCCAGATAGAAAGTTCAGAGAATCAGACCTGGCAATGGATGGAAACTAGGACACTTGTTGAAGTCTGGTAGCAATTATTTATTAGACAGAGTAGAGTCATTCGCTCTAGTCAGTATAGCTGGAACAAATAAGCTTTAACCAGTTCTACCTTGATTAAAAGCCCTTCCTGACTATATCAAAATAGGGAGAATGAAGTGATTTTTTTAAAAGATTTTATTTATTTATTCATGAGAAACAGAAAGAGAGAGAGAAGCAGAGACACAGGCAGAGGGAAAAGCAGGCTCCTCACAAGGACCCTGATGTGGGATTTGATCCTGGGACTCCAGGATCACGCCCCGGGCTGAAGGCAGGCCCTAAACCACTGAGCCACCCAGGGATTCCAAGAAGTGCTTTTGCACAAGGAAATTAGGTTATCATTATCAAAGATAGTGGAATGACTATAAATAGGCCAAACTCAGCAATATCCAGAACAAAAATATGTGTTTGAAAAATCGTAATAGTTTTATGGTTTTTAAACTTCCTTTTGAACTGGGATTTTGGGCCTCTAGGCAGGTGTCAGAACTTACCTAATATTATTAATTTTAAGATTACATTAATTAAAGATAACATTACTTTA
Organism: Nyctereutes procyonoides; assembly: GCF_905146905.1. Lineage (NCBI taxonomy): Eukaryota > Metazoa > Chordata > Mammalia > Carnivora > Canidae > Nyctereutes > Nyctereutes procyonoides. The sequence goes on along the minus strand of NW_026575052.1, from coordinate 74,815,773 downwards.
AAAAAAACTTTTGAAAGTACTCAGAAGAATTGAATTTAGATGGGTCTAGTTGGCTTAAGAATGACTCTAAGTGATTATATTGTCTTAAGCTAATTAATTATATTTGAATAAAAAATTCCCAAGAATATGTTAATACAAAATGATAAATTATTTTGAGACATTTTTAGAGTTTTATACCCTTCTCCAAAATAATTCAATTCTTTTTTTCCCCAATTCTATCTTATACTAATTCAGAAGGTCTTCCTTTTTGTGCTATAAAAAATGTGATCAGAAAAATTATTATAAATTAATAAATTCATTATACTTGCCCAGAAGAAATGTAGAATATATATCTATTGAGAGTCATTTATCCAAAGAACAAAAATAAAATAGGGTCATGTCTTATACTAAAAAAAGAATTAAAAAAAATTAGAGTAATATATGCAATATTCAAACTACTTTTGTTATTCAAAAGTTAATAACATGTTGTTTAATCAAAAAGCTGGATGTGAACTAGAGTTTCAAAATTGTAAGGGAAAGAGAAAGACAAAACAAAGCACAGGAATAGAAACAAAGTAGAAATAGAGGGCAAGGTGAAGGAAGGGCAAATGTCCACTTTCATGACCCCATTAACACACCACAGTGGCTTCAACTTATTCCTCTGTTCCTAAATCTGTTGGACATGCTTCCAACCTCTTCTTGCCCCTGCATCATAAATAAGACATTCCTGTCTTGGAAGTTGCCTTTTGCTCTAACAGTTCCCTTAAATTCACAGCCGTGAATTATCTTCACTTTCTCTATGTGAATCCTTTCTGTCTCAGCTTTCCATATTTTTTAACACTCTCCTGAATATAGTCCAAAATTGCTTTTTTCTCTGGCCTGGCCTACTGCCAATATTATAAGTCTCTCCCTCCTACCCTCATTCCATCAACAAAACTACTCATGGGAACTTCACTTATTAATTATCTTCTACCTGACTTCTGAGGTTGTCATCATCAATCAATTTGTTAAATATTTATTAAGTTCAGAATGGAGATTCAAGGTCTAGCCCCATCACCCCACTCCACCATTTCCCAATATTTGCTGACATCCAGCAGATTTCTTATGAGAGCTGCCAACTAGTTAAGTTTATTTAACTTCTTATTACATTTCTAAATTAAAACAAGGCCCTGATCTTGTCACTCATGAACATGGACTCATGTTTCTCCCAGAAATGCATCAACTCTTTGAAGACCCCTTGGTACATGAGTTTAGGGACTTTTTTTTTTTTAACCATTGAGCTATGTACCTTTGGGGCAGGAATGGAGGCAATAATTAAGAGTTAATATCCAACATTGAAAAGGAAGAAGAAGCAATCTGCTCTGAGCTGTTCATGACTCTACTGGTATGAAAAAATGATTCAAACCTTCAGAATGAATCCTTCCCTTTAGGTACCACAAGAATATCTCAAATGTTGTAGGATGGACACTATTTGGTATACATTTAGACAAATTCCTCTAAGAAGTCCATTTTACTTTATTTTATTTATTTATTTTAAAGAGAGTGAGAGACAGCATGGGGAGAGGGGCAGAGGCAGAGGGAGAGGAAGAGGGAATCTGGTGCAAACTCCCTGCTGAGTGCAGAGTCCTGTGAGGGACTCTATCCCACAATCCTGAGATCATGATCTGAGCCAAAATCAAGAGTTTGATGCTCAACTGACTGAGCCATCCAGGCACCCCAGGAAGTCCATTTTAATGTAAAAAAATCTAAAACTGAATGTGATATTTAAATAAGGACAGATTCAACTAGGATTAAAGTAGAATCAAGGTCAGAAACTTGGGAGAACCCTCAGTTCTGGTGGTGTGATCATAGAACAGCCACAAATGTCTTCTGATTAGGGAACTTTGTTAAAACACCTGCCAATAACTCTCTTCATAGTAATTTACTGCATTTCTAATGAACCTTAAGAGCTCTATGCTCAAGCTGTAAGGCCCAGGTCTTAGGACTTGACTCACTATCTATCTGATTGGTTGGATATTATTTTCCTTTTGAAACACTTCTTAAAGTCTAAAAAATAAAATTGATGTCATTCGGTTTTATTTTCTAATTTTGTGTCTGGTCCATTTGTCATAGGAATCAAGATTTCATTTGTATAATGTAAGCTTGACAAGTAACATTGGATCCTATTGGGAATGTATGCTTTTCTTCAGATCCTTCATTTTTGAGGCAAAGATGCTGTGTTAATATCTAGATGGGATCTGGTTAAGTTTGCAAAATTTCCCACTTTGTGGTTTTACCTGATTCTGTATTATTGACTGATTGATTGATTGCCACCATGTAGAGTGCCTGTTTTGTTGGAATTTGTGCGCTAAATGCCCAAACCTCACATCTCAGTACTCGATCTATTTCCCCTGCCTCTCTTTTTCTTCCCCCCACCTTTTTCTCCTTCCACAAATTTTTATGGAACATTTCATTTGTGCCACATCCTAAGAAAGATAGCAATAGAGAAGGCCCTTCCTTGAAGAACTTACTATCTAATGAGAAAGATACATTAAATAAAATCATGCAAATAAATGAACAGTAAGAGACTATAATTAAAGAAAAACTGTAAAGTGCTTAGAAGAGGCAGAAATTCCCTCACCATCTACAGTAGTCAACTTTAGGTATTGAATTAGGCCAGCTCCTGTCATTCCCTGTCTTTACACAGGCTCCTTGATCCCTGACCCTACAGAAATCAGCTTAAAATCATTCTCATTCAGATCATGAAGACACCCAGAACAGATAAGTTACCCTATGTATAAAGTTTCACACTGTCCTGTTCTCCCCGTTGGCATTTACTTAAGTGGAATTAATCATTTACTGGTATAATTAAGTTTAATGTCTCCTTTCCCATTGGCCTGAGCCCTGTCCATCTAATTCATATGTATCCTGGCTGCCTGGAAAGTAACATAGTAGTTATTTGATAAATGTTTCTGTTCAAGTGGAGATATTAGACTCTGGTGACTGTGTTCTTTCTCCAAGATAGGAAATGAAGAATTTTATGTATCATTGTGGTTGTTTCTCGGCATCCATTCTATCCTCTTCTTTTATATAATAGGTGGTGTGAGGGTGATTTCTGGAGCATGGACTCCAACTTCAAGAAAAGGGATACTTATTAATCTATGCCACTGGGTAATTTGATCACTCTTGCCATAGTGGTAGGTTTAGGACTTGGAAGGGTCAGCTGGTTGCTTTATGACACTCTCTTGGCCAGGAGTTGGAATAGATTTGTGATTGAATCTGAAACAGTAACCTTCAAAGACAGATTTGCTAAAGGCTTCAAGGACAGAAGCTTTCTCTTTCACTGTCTGTTCTAGAATACAACTGTGAGGCCAAGGCTGAGACACCCTGAAGGAGAAGCTGAGGAAATCCCACAGCAGAACCAGGCTGAATTGACTCTCCTGAGCCTGACCTTGACTTCTACCCACCTCTGCTTTTTTTCAGTTACTTGGGAAAATAAATGGCTTTTACTATTTATGCCAGATTGAGCTGTTTTTACATTCTCTGTAAGGATCTGAGCTCTTGTCTCCCATTTATACTGGTGAGATCTCTGTCTCTGTCTCTATCTCTCTGCCTCTCCTGGCAAACTTCCACTATCAGACAGTCAAAGAGCAATATTAGATACCAGGAAAAAAGACTTATAATTAAGAAATACTTATCTTTACTTAAGCAACACATATTTTAGAATAATCTCAGTTTTAATCTAGTATATTGATCAATTGAGTTAACTGTGTACCTCAAGGACAAAGAAATGTTTGTTAATTATTCAGGACCCATGTGATTTTATTTACTTATTCTTGAATTTTTTTCATTGTTGTAAGATACATATAAAATTTGCCATTTTAACCGTTTTAATTGTATAATTCAGTGGCATTTAGTGTATTCACAGAGTTGTGCAAACATCCCCACTATGCATTCCCATGACTTTTTATTTTATCATTCCAAATAGAAATTCTGTACTTTTTAAAAAAATAACTCCTCACTCCATTTTCCCTTCAGGCTCTAGTAACTCCTAGTCTATTTGTCTCTATGAATTTGCTTGTTCTAAGTACCTTATATAAGTAGGATTATACCATGTTTGTTCTTTTGTGTCTGACTTATTTCATTTAGCAAAGTACCTTCAAGTTTCATCCATGTTGTAGCATTTATCATAATTTAATTCCTTCTTAAGCTTAAATAATATTTAATTATATATAATCATATGTATGTATGTATATATGTATACATTTGTATATATGTATGTATGTAAATAAATATATATACATATATATATCACATTTTGTATGCCCATCCCTTCATTAATGAGGATTTGGATTGTTTCCACCTTTTGGCTCTTATCAATTATGCTACTATGAACATTGCTATATAAATATCTATTTGAATACTTGCTTTCAGTTCTTTTGAGTTTATTTCCAGAAGTAGAATTTCTGGATCATATGGTAATTCTATGTCTCACTTTTTTGAGGAACTGCTGAATTGTTTTCCATAGTGGCTGCATCATTTTATATTCCCACTAGCCATGCACAAAGTTCTCCAGTTTCTCCACATTCCTCACCAACACACCCATGCTTGTTATTTTCCTTTTTAGGCTATTATGCATCCTAATGAATGTGAATTGGTGTCCCATTGCTCATTGTGGTGATTTTATTTTATGTGTGGATTTACCAGTTCACTTCTAAAGAGGCTTACTTTGTAGCATTTCACAGTGTGATCTTTTGAGCCAAAGTGTCAGGGTTCAAATTCCAACTCTGATAGCCACTAGATGCATTACAGTAAGCTTGAGATGTTTATTCAGCTTTCCTGTGCCTTAGTTTGCTCATATAAAAATGGGGACAATAATAGCAGCTGATCTTGTAAGATGGTATAAAATGAATGAATTAATTTGATACAGTCTGGGCGTTTCCTTTCAATATTTTGAGCTTGAGTAGATTGTCTTAATTTAGTCCTTTGAAAAGAATTCTTGTAATTTATCCAGCATTTCTTTTTGCTTGTCGTAGGAAGAGGAATTCAAGTCATCTCAGTCTTTATCATTACTAATGCCCCTTAGTATTATATCCTTGAAGAGGTTTCCTCATCACACTGTTACTCACACCATGCTGTGAGTCACCAAGTACCAACACTGTTAACATTTTGTATTTTTATTTGCCGATATATTTTTTTTAAATACAGTTTTTATCTCCTTGATATTTACCCAAAGGACAACTCCTTTTGTCCATACAAACACTTGCACACTGATGTTTATAGCAGCTTTATTCATAATTGCCAAAATTTGGAAGCAACTCAAATGCCCTTCAGTAGGTGAAGGGATAATGAACTGTGGTACATCCATACAATGCAATATTATTCAGCAATAAAAGAAATGAACTGTCAAGCCACAATAAGACATGGTGGAAACTATAATGCATATTGCTGATTGTAAGAAGCCAATCTGAAAAGACTATCTACCATGTTTTTTCCAACAATAGGAAATCCTTGAAAGAGTAAAACTATAGAGACTACAAGGATCTGTGGTTGCCAGGGGTTGGCTGGGTGCATGAATAGGTGCACCACAGGGAATTTTTAGGAGAGTAAAATTATTCTGTGTAACATTAGTAAGATGGGTACATGTCAAAATATATTTGTCCAAATCCACAGAATGTACAACACCAACAGTGAATCATAATGTAAGCTGTGGACTCTGTGTGATAATCAAGTATCAATGTAGGTTTATCAGTTATAATAAATGTAGCACTCTGGCAGGGGATGTTGATAAGGGGGGGACAATATGATGGGGGTAAGGCTATATGGGAAATTCATGTACCTTCCCTTTTATTTTGCTGTGAGCTTAAAACTACTTTAAAAGATTAAAATCTTAAGAAAAAACAAAAGAAAAAAAAACAAAAATACCCTATAGTTTTTATGATATAACTACCATTATACTACATAGAAAATGTTTCCCGGAAACATGATTTCATAAGGTTTTTGAATATCATGTGATCATTGTAAATTTCATTTTATAGCACCCAAAGTGTGTCAGTTCATTTTCTAGGCACTTTACATTTACTATTTTTATTATTACTTTTATTATTTTTTATTATGTGCTAAAAGTGACCTTTTTGGCATACAGTTCTATGAGTTTTGACACATGAATAGATTTGCATTAACTACCACCACATTTGGGATATATGACAGTTCCATTATCCCCCTAAAGCCATCCCTTGTGCTACCACTTTGCAGACAAACTTTCCTATTACACTTCACTGCTGGCAACTACTGATCTGTTTTCTATTGTTGCAATTTTGTCTTTTTAAGAATATCATATATATGGAATTATATGGTACATACCATTTTGGGACTGGTTTCTTTCACTCACTGTAATGTCTTATTTTGATAGTAATGCACTTTGTTGCATGTATTAACAGTTTGCTTCTTTTGAATGTTGGGTAGTATTCCATTGTATGGCTATACCACAATTTTTAAGAGATATTTATTTATTTATTTATTTATTTATTTATTTATTTATTTATGTGAGAGAGAGAGCAAAAGTAGGGGGAAAGGGTAGAAGGAGAGAGAATCTTAAGCAGGCTCTTTGCTTCATTTAGCCACTCTGAGATCGTGACCTGAGCCAAAATCAAGAATTGGCCACTAAACTGACTGAGCCACCCAGGCACCCCTGCACCACAATTCTTTTAATCCATTCACCAGTCGAAGGACATCTGGGTTATTTCCATTTTGGGAAGAGATTATAAATAAACTTCTATAAACATTCACATACAGTTTTTGCAACATAAATTGTCATTTCTCCAGGAGTAAATTGCTGGGTCAAATGCTAATTGAATGTTCATATTTCAAGAAACTATCAAACTTTCCCAGAGTGGCTGTACCATTTTACATTCCCATCAGCAAAGTGTCAGAGTTCCAGGTGCTCTACATCTTTGCCAGTATTTAGTATTAAATATAATTTTATTTGCCCTAATAGGGATGGAGTAACAGCTTATCATCATTTTAATTTGTATTTACTTAATGACAAGTGAGGTTAAGCATCATTTTATGTGCTTATCTGACATCTTTATGGCCTCTTAGCATTTTGCCTTTATTAGCTCATGGAATGCTCATGACAATCCTATGAGACTAGGAAGAAGGCAAAATTATTAATCCCCATTTTACAGATAAGGAAACTGAGACACAGTAGAAGTTAAGTAATTTGCCTAGAGTTTGTAGTTACACGGCTAGAAAGTGGTAGAACCAAGATTCATAACCAAGTTCCTATAAAAGGACATTCAAACTGTTTGTAATTATTTTTCTGATTATGAATATTTGTAAGAAGAATTGAAACTTTTGGTCATGAAGCTTTTCGCATATAAAATTATTAGGATTTATCTTAGAAGTAAATTTAATGAATCAAAGGATAAGAAAATTATTTTTAGATGTGTTGATAGCTAGTGTCAAATTGTTTTTCAAAAGAGCTTTACAAATTTGTGCCACTCAGTATCCTACATGGCTACTTCTTCAATTTTCCTTGGGTGTCCAGTGGCCCTAGGCCTGCTTGAAGTCCTCCTAATCTAGGTAATTTCTTATTCTGTCTTCTTAATCTGCCTGTAAATACAAAACTATGAAATTGGATGAATGAGCTATTTTTCTTTCATGCTATTAGTTTAGAATGGTTTATGAGATATTTAAGTAGACTCTAAATAAAAATAAATGTTCTTTTACACAATATTAGGTGGGCCGTGCAATAATCTCTAAGTCATATTCAGAAAGGTTCCAGAGGTCCTGTTTACCCATCAAAATATAGTTTTCCTACTGACCAATCAAGTATAGCCTTCTTCCCTGTCTGATCTGTAATTCCAATTGGAAGAGTCAAAGTAGCAGGGGTAGGAGACATTACTATAATCCTGTTAAATTAGTTTATCTTGTTGGTTAATTCTACTTGAAATGGAGAACTGGAAAATGGAAAGAACTTACCCTGAAGGGATGAATTTTAATTGTATCAGAATGCAGATTTTCGGCCACTAATCCTGAAATTCTGAAGAGTCAACCAAAAGAGTCAGAGCTCCCAGTGTGCAGGTAAAGAATGAGTTTGTGGAGGGCCAGGGGTAGGGTCAGAGAACAACCACCTGCTGAGCAATGTTCCCAGACTCAGGCGATACTTGAAAAAAACATTATAAGCGTTTGATTTTTAGTTTTCAAACTATATCATGTCTCATTTTATTACATTATTCTATATTCTTCCCCCTGGTAATGCAAAGTATTTATTTTCATCCAATGGGTTAAATTAGAAGGCTTTATAAGATCGTTATGGTCCCAATACCCTCTTTCAATGGTTAGCTTTCAAGAATCTACAGGTCCTTGTAGATTAATATTCTTGTGGTTCTTCCTTGAGTATCTCTAGATTTGTGTTTTACATTTATTGTGTGCTTACTGTTTACACAGCAGTTCCAGATCCTAGTGCTGGTTTAGAAAATGTATTGCATTCCAGAAATGTATCCTATGGACATAATTTGAAATAAAATAAAATCTAATTGCATGGAGTGTTTAGTTGCAAAATTTTTTGTAATGTAAACATTTTGCAAAGACTAAACTAGAGACAAAGGCAAATGGTTACACAAATTGTTAAGTGAACTTGGTGAAATATTTGAAGGCACTATAGCAACCTGACAACATAAAACTATATGTAAGCTGTCTTGATGACTATAAAACTGTGTGAATATAGATGAGAATATTCCAAGGAAGACAGAAAAAAATGTGCACGATATTAGATTGGTTGCACTAAGGGTCATTACTGTGTACTTTTAATTGCTTTAACATTGAAATGTTATACAGTTTTAAAAAATTAGAGGTGTGATCTGTTGCGATGTGGCCTGAATTCTTGAAAGAGCTTGGTTTGTAGTTTAATTGCAGGAAGATAAAACACTTGTACATGGAAAGATAATTGATGCTCTGAAGCTACATATAGTTAAGATAAATGAATACCATGAACAAGAATAATTTTAGTTATAGCATTTTTCTTCAATGTTGGCATTTCCATCTTATGAGATATTGGAGAGGTGGTCAATTCAGATTCCGTCAGATACAAGAAACATATTACATAAAGAATAGCATCCCTAGTGCATTACTCCTTCATTTCCAGCTCATTTAATTTCTATCTATAAATCCATTTGGTGCTTCTATTACACAGTGAATGATTTTCCAATTTAAACCGTATTCATTGATATTTTTACTTAGTTTTGTTTTATCATAAAAAGGAATACTCTTTAGGATAAGACTTAATGTTCATTGCTAATTAATTTTTTAAAAATTCCACTTAATACTTGTGAAGTTTACATTTGCATAGGGAACTGGGGATGTTGTAATTCAATCCATCCTACTTCTGAATAATTGTAAGTAAAATATTCTTGAGAAAGTATGATAATAATCACTTCAGAGAGGGATACTTTCAAACTCTGCCCTTGATGCAGAGGTCGGTGTCTTATGATTGTGAATGGTTAGGCCAGGAGGCTGATGGATCAAAATCATAGCCTGTTTCTATGTGGGCAAGTTAGGTTTGGAAATATACTTGTAGCTGGCACCCTGTCCCATGTTTTGAGGGACTTACCAAAATTACAGATTGAACTGTGTTTCACACATTTTATATGTTGAAGCCCTTAACCCCCAATGTGACAGTATTTGCAGATAAGACCTTAGGTTTAGATGAGGTCATGAGGCTGTGGCCCTCCTGATGAGATTAGTGCCCTTATAAGAAGATATACCAGTAGCTTGTGCTGCCTACCCCAGTTCCTCTTCTTGTAGCAGATGGCTATTTACAAGTCGGAAAGAGAGCTTTCATCAGAAACTGACTGTGCTGGCATCTTGATCGTGGACTTCTAGCTTCTAGAACTATAAGAGAATAAATTTCTATTGTTTAAACCACCTAGTTAAGGTACTTTGTCATGGTAACCTGAGCTGATTAAGGACTCAGTTCATTGTTTGAAGGTTATGTTTCAATTGCCATTACTGTAACTTGTCTGAGGGTTTTGTCTGAAGCATCAAAAGGCAGCTCAGTCTGTGGTCTGGAAAATGCTAAGAAATTAACCAGTGCTGTCCCCACCCTCGGTGCCTTTCAACCACTGGCTGATAGTTCTGACTCCTGGCTTCTGGAGGGTAACTCTGCAGATATGTTCTACATGATTTCTTAACCGCATCAGTAGCTTAGTGACACAGTCTTTTTTGGCTGCTTTCCCTTTGCTTTCACATCCTCACTCCCTGACAGTAAATTCCCGTGTCCATCAAAGTACTGGGCACCCGAATCCTGGCTCAGGGTCTGCTTCTGTTGGAACACAGGACACATAGAACTCTTGGCTACTTTGTCTTTGAAGTAATAGAGCTAATTGTCATGGGGGAAATTGCAGGCATCTGGAAGCAGGCACCTGGCCCTCATCATTGTTAGAAAACGATTTAAGCACATGTTCTAATACTGGTGAGTTAGTAGTATCTTTTTTTTTTTCTTCTCTAGATCAGGCACCATGTGCATATTTATACTGAGTGTTTATATATTTATAGTGAATGTTTTATTGTTTTCCTGATTGATCATATAATGGACTCTCCATGATTCATCCAAACAGGGGCAGGCCTTGTTCAGAAATGTATTGCATTCCAGAAATGTATCCTATGGACATAATTTGAAATAAAATAAAATCTAATTGCATGGAGAATTGGTTGTAAGAAGGCTGCTTCTCTGATTCTTCTAAGTAACTTTCTTGCTCTGTCTTTTCCCTCTAAGCTCTCTAGACCTCCTGAATGTTCTCATCACTTTGATCTAACAACTTAACACCATTTGTAATTTCAGCACTGCATATAAAATATGCACTCTTTAAGAATTTTAAAGACATCCTTATAATTAGTTTGAATGAATAGACTCTGTTTAATTTTTACTTACAAAGTAGCTTATTTATCAATTAGCTAAAACATGAATATATATGAACATGTACATATATATAAACATTATGTACCTGTATATTTATATACATATATATTCATATATAATCATATATATAATAAATATCTTTTTTCCTCCAGGTTTATTGAGACGTAATTGACATATGACAAGGTGTACAATATATTGGTTTGATACATTTATATACTGCAACACGATTACCACCATAGTGTTAGTTAATCTCCATTGCGTCACATAATTACCATTAATATCTCCATCATGTCACATGATTACCATTTCTTTTCTGTAGTAAGAATGTTTGAGATCTACTATCTTAGCAACTTTCATGTTTATAATATGGTATTGCTAACTAGGTCCATAGAATGTGTTCATCTCCAAACTGGAAGTTTGTACTCTTTGACCAACATCTCCCTGTGTCCCCTACCCCAGCCTCTGGTAATCCCATTCTACTGTTTCTATGAGTTTGGCTCTTTTAGATTATACATATATGTGATATCGTAGAGCATTTGTCTTTCTCTGTCTGACTTATTTCACTTACCAGAATGCCCTCAACTTCCAGCCATTTTTGGAAGTGGCAGCATTTTCCTCTTTCTCATGGCTGGGTCATATTCCAGTTTGTGTGTGTGTGTGTGTGTGTGTGTTTATCATATCTTCTTTATCCATTCATCTATTGACAGAAACTTAGGTTATTGAATTTATAGATAGCTTTGGGTAATATGGACTTTTTGATGAATTCATAACCAGTTGGTATCCATTATTGTCTCTGCTCTGGCTGCACCTCTGTAGTCTTGATCCTGTGACATCATCTTCTGATCCTCTTCTTCATACTATGTTGTCCTTTATTTTTGTCAACTTTTAACACATGTACAAGAGAACTCATCTTTTGCTTGATATGTCTGGATACCTATAACAGGATAGTGGGGTGGCCCCACAAGGAACACAGTGCTGATCTAAGCAATAGGTCTCTGCAAGTTGCTAAGAGTCAGCAAACACATCATCTTACTTCTGATGACTTATGAATATCTGAACAAAGATGGTTCATCATTCTTTTCTCAAAGAATCTTCTTTCTCCTTCATCAAAGTCCCTGAGAAGTATCTGCAGTCTGTTTCCTAAGAGTGTTTTATTTTTTTTAATCCAGTATGGATTTCTGTCTGCATCACTGCTCTGTTAACTGATCCATCTTATGCCAGTGGGAGGAGTCTATATGGTGTGGAAAAGAACAGCTCCAGAGGTTGAGGATAACCTTCATGTCTTATTTGCCACACAGAATTTATGACACCTCTTTTGTTTTAATAGAAAATATTTCTCTTAGTGTAGCAATCCCTTCATTTTCACTGCTTAATTTTACCAAGCCCATTGTGTGTATGCTGTGCTTTTGAATGCATCATTTTACTTAATTCCCCAATATCAATATTATTTAGGATGTTGGAAATTCTGCATTTTGAATTTCCAGATGAGAGTGTTGAGACTCAATATTTTGCCTCAACAGGATATAAATAGCCGAATTAATAGTTGCAACAACAGCTTGAGAGCAGTACAAGAGCACTGCTTTCTTAAGTCTACTGCAGAAATGCAGAGTCCTTTAATTACAGCCAAAAATGGGCAAATTGTATGAAAAAGGATGATAATGGATTAAGATTTTAGAAATGATTGCCATTTTGTAAAATGCTATTTTAAAGATGCTACTGGTAATTCTGCATCTTGTTTCCATTCTAATTACATGTTTCTGGCTGTCTTAATTTCTCTCTTTTTAACCTCTTCAATGTATTACTTTTTGCCCTTTGCTGTTGTTTTTCTCCTTTACTTTTGTGCTTGTTTCAGGCAAGGACACATATCTACAGCCCTTTATTTTTTGGATTACTAGAAAGCCATCTGGTAATCATAGTTCTCTTCTACTCCTTGTACTTTGTTTCTATGAGATGCACAGAAGACATTTGGAATTCATGGGGGAGATCATAGGGATGATTTTTGAAGGTAGTGAATTATCTTTTTCGGTTTGAGCCACCTGGAGAATTTAACATGGTGTCACATGGGCACAGGGCACCTGTTGACTGAATGCTTGAAAGAGAGGACAAGACCAGTAATGAGTTTACATTTTTCAAATAATAGCAGGAGAAAAGGTGACAACCAAGAGTGACCACCATAAAATGATAGAAAATATTAATAAAAATCTATTCTTTATCATTATTGGGTTGTCGATAAAAGATTAAGTTTTCAAAAGAAATTTAGATTGATATGACAGAATGAGGAAATTTATATTGTATATAGAAAAATAAATACATTTTTTACATACTTAGTATATTCACTGATGCATTAAAAATGAACTATGTACTATTATGTTTATAGCCAGCCATTATGATGAGTGTTGTGTATACAGTGGTAAGTAGAAATAGGGCTCTATTTTCACAGCTAATGGACTACTGAGATATAAAGAGACTAAATAGGGATGCCTGAGTGGCTCAGCAGTGTAGAGTGTGCCATCAGCCAGGGCATGATCCTGGAGTCCTGGGATCAAGTCCCACATCAGGCTCCCTGAATGGAGCCTGCTTCTTCTCCCTCTGCCTGTGTCTCTGCCTCTCTCTGTGTGTGTCTCTCATGAATGCATGCATGCATGCATGCATGAATGGCTGAATAAATAAATAAATAAAATTTTAAAAAAATAAAGAGACTAAATAATAACAAAGTGATGTTTAACTGAGAGGTTTTCCTCTGTGGTCAGTAACAAGACAGAGATGTCTATTCTCATCACTGTTACTTAAAATAGTACTAGAAGTCCTAGCCTCAATAATCAGACAGCAAAAAGAAATAAAAGGCATCCAAATTGGCATGGAAGAAGTCAAACTTTTGCTATTTGCAGATGACATGATACTCTATATAGAAAATCCAAAAGACATAACCAAAAAATTGTTAGAACTGATACACAAATTCAATAAATTTGCAGGATACAAAATCAATGTACAGAAATCCATTGCATTTCTATATACCAATAATGAAGCAGCAGAAAGAGAAATTAAGGAATCGATCCCATTTACAATTGCACCAAAAACTATAAGGTACCTAGGAATAAACCTGACCAAGATGTAACAGATCTGTATGATGAAAACTATAGAACACTTATGAAAGAAATTGCAGATGACACAAAGAAATGGAAAAACATTCCATGCTCAAGGGTTGAAAGAATAAATATTGCTAAAATGCCTATACTACCCACAACAATGAACATATTTAATGCAATCCTTATCAAAATACTTCTCAGATTTTTCAGAACAATCAATCCTAAAATTTGTATGGAACCACAAAAGACTCCTAATAAGAAAGGCAATCTTGAAAAAGAAGAGCAAAGCAGGAGGCATCATAATCCCAGACTTCAAGTTATATTACAAAACTGTAGTGATCAGGATAGTATGGTACCAACACAAAAACAGACACAGAGATCAATGGAACAGAATAGAAAATGAAGAAGTGAATTCACAACCATATTGTCAACCAGTCTTCAACAAAGCAAGAAAGACTGTCCAATGGAAAAAAGACAATCTCTTCAACAAATGGCATTGGGAAAACTGGACGGCCACATGCAGAATGAAACTGGACCACTTTCTTACACAATACACAAAAATAAATTCAAAATGGAAGAAAGAGCTAAATATGAGATAGGAAACCATAAAAATCCTAGACGAGAACACAGGCATTGTGTGTTCTTTGACCTTGGCCACAGCAACTTATTAGATATGTCTCCTGGGGCAAGGGAAACAAAAGCAAAAATAAACTATTGGGACTACATCAAGATAAAAACTTCTGCACAGTCAAGGAAACAATCGACAAAACTAAAAGGCAACCTACTAAAGGGGAGAAGATATTTGCAAATGCCATATCTGATAAAAGGTTAGTATCCAAAATACATGAAGAAAAAATACATAAAGAACTTATAAACTGAACACCCCAAAAACAAATAATCCAGTTAAGAAATGGGCCGAAGACATACAGATGATTATCAGACACATGAAAAAATGCTCAGTGTCACTCATCATCAGGGAAATACAAATCAAAACCCCTGCACACCTGTCAGAATGGCTAAAACTAACAACTCAGGAAACAACAGATGTTGGCGAGGATTTGGAGAAAGGGGAACCTGTTGCACTATTGGTGGGAATGCAAACTGGTGCAGCCACTGTGGAACACAGTACGGCAGTCCCTCAAGAAGTTAAACATAGAACTACCCCGTGATCCAGCAATGGCACTCTTGTGTATTTATCAAAGGATACAAAAATACTAATTCAAGGGGATACATGCACTCCAAGGTTTATAGCAGCAGTATCTACAATAGCCAAATTATGGAAACAGCCCAAGTGTCCATCAACTGATGAATGGATAAAGAAGTTGTGGTATATATACACAATGGAATATTACTCAGCCATAAAACAGAATAAAATATTTCCATTTGTAAAGACATGGATGAAGCTAAAGTGTATTATGCCAAGCAAAATAAGTCAGAGAAAGACAAATACCATATGATTTCACTCATATGTGGAATTTAAGAAACAAAACAGATGAACATAGGGGAAGAAAAAAAGAGAGAAGTAAACCAGGAAACAGACTCAACTATAAAGAACAAACTGAGAATTACAGAGGTGAGGTTGGGGGAAGGGGGGGATAGGTTAAACAGGTGATGGGTATTAAGGGGGGCACTTGTGGAGCAATGGGTGTTGTATATAAATGACAAATCACTAAATTCTACACCTAAAACTAGTATTACACTGTTCATTAACTAACTGGAATTTAAATATAAACTTTAAAAAAGAAACTAAAAAATTAAAAGTGCTATCTGGGATCTTTTGACTGTAAGTAAAAGAAATAAAAATCAATGTGGTGGAGATAAAAATAGTACATGTGGGTTGGAATTTTGGGCACATATAACTGAAAGGTGTAGGTTATTTTTCAGGCATTTGGACCAGGGAACTGTCACCATTTCCCAGCTTCAATTTCCTCTTGGGTAGCTTACTAATTATCAGGCAGGCTGTCTGCACATCTTAGCCAAAATGAATCCTTGTACTCTCAGTTTACAATGTCCTTAGCACCTATGATCTCAGAGGGAGGTAAATACTCCTTTGTCTGCTGTTTTAGCTAAGATGGCTTCTTATTCAGCTGGCAATTACTATGGAAATTATTCAAGTCCGTGGTTGGGATAGGTGAAACTTCACCCCTGTATAAACCATTTAAATATATCCTCTTTTTTATGGAGAAGAAAGGAGGGATGATAGGAAGGCAAAAATAATTATACATACTATAGTACAAATATTAAGTATAAATATTGTCACACACTGTAATAGACTATAAATATACTATTAATACTAGTAAAAAAGTTATAAATTATTAATAGTGGGATACAATTTTTTAAATCAAGCTAAAGAATTAAAAGTATTTAACAATAAAAAGGCAATAAATATTGCTAATATATGTATAGCACTTATTATATGGATACAACAGTCATCTAAATGAAGAAACATTAGCAGCATTCTTTAAAAATTCAAAGATCCAGATATGTTCTTGTCATTATTAAAGAATTTCCTGGAAGTTTTGGCTATGTAGTAAGTCAATAAAAAGAAAGTAAAAGCATAAAGATTAGAAAGTAGGAAATGCAACTATTGCTGGATTTGCTTGATAGAATTGTCTACCAAAAATATTTAGTATAATCTACTGATGAATTATTACAAGTCATTAAATCTAAAAGAAAGATTAGCAAGATGACTGAATATAAGATTAATATAAACAAATCAACTGTATCCCAATTTACTAGAAAAAGTTTTTAAGCATAATTTATAATGGCAACAAAAATTATAAAATACATGTAAATAAATTTAACAAATGATGAGCAAGATATATAATTATAAGATTTTATTAAAGCCATTAAAGAAGACTCAGCAAATGGAGAGTTATAACAAATTCATGGATGAGGAGACTTAGTATCATTAATAATTCACTTTTTCCCAAACTGTTTATAGAATCCATATAGGGCCAACAAATATCTCAACAGAGTTATTCATGGAGCTTGACAAGCTAATCTTCTCATTTATATGGGAGAACAGAGGTTTAAGAAAAATCAAAACACCACAGAAATAGAATGAAGAAGTAGTAGCCTTACCATATATCAAGACTTTTATGGAGCTGTAGTAATTAAGACAGTATGGTGTTCATGCAGAGATGGACAGATTGAATAATGTAAAAGAATAGAATGACTAGAAATGGACCATGCATATTTGCAACTTGATTATTTGGTAGAAGTGACAAAACAGATCCTTGATAAAGGAGAAACTATTCTTTAAATGAAATTGGAAAAGCTTGTTCACTATATGAAGACAAAATAAAATTACATCCTTACATGTACCACACTAAATATTTAATTTAATATTTAATAGATTAAAGACATTATCATAAGCAAAGTGTTTTTTAAAAGATTTTATTTATTTGAGAGATGTATGCATGTGCAAGCATGGGGAAGTGGAGGGGCAGAGGGAGAAGCAGACTCACTGCTCAGCAGGGAGCCAGATGTGGGGCTCATCCCTGGACCCTGAGATCATGACCTGAGCTAAAGGCAGGTGCTCAACCAACTGAGCCACCTAGGCACCCCAAAGTTTGAAAACTTTTAGGAGAAAATATAAGGAAATGTCCTGCTGGTTCTAGGATTAGGAAAGATTTCTTAAGACATGCAAAAAGCCAATGGGTAAAGAAATTATGGGTATTTGTATTAAAATTAAGAACTTCTAATTACCAAAAACACCTTGAACAACCTGAAGAGGTTTCCCTAGGCTGCAACCTAGGAAATATAATATAAATGCCTGGCAAAATGCTAGTAACAAGATTATTTAAATAACCTCTACTAATCAATAATAAAAAGAAAGAACACAGTGTAAAAGTAGGTAAAATGTATGAATAGATATTTCATGGAAGGAGAAATTAGTACTGGCAACAATCGAGAATCCTGATAATTGCCAGTGTTTGAGATATGAATTAGCTGGATCCTTTACATATTGCTGGTAATTTATTTGGTGGGAGTAAAGCTGCTAAAAGCACTGACCATCCTATTTTAATCGCTTGCCCTAAAATATAACAATTCCAATCCTAGCTATATATTCAAGAGACAGTTTCACCTAGAAGCATCAGGAGAAATGAAAAGTAGTGTTCCTCTCCTTAAGAGCAAAAAATTAGAAGGAAATGGACTATTCATCAAATAGTGATAAATTCTGGTATGTTTCCACTATGGGATACTTCAGCTACAAATATATATAATAATAAATAATACTCATAGAATAATTTTGGAAAGACAAAAGTCAAATCCCAGAAGACTATGTTCTGGATATACAGTTCAAAAGCAGGAAACAGTAAGCAACATATTGTATTGGCGTATGTAGCAGAGAATGATTAGCATAAATTCAGATTTATATGTTATTGTCAGATTTGAATGGGTAAAAACTGGATATGGGGTAAGAGAGGAGGCATTTATAGGTAGTTTTAAATGATTCTTAATTTACTAGACTTTGGTTTGAGAAGCAAATTAAAATTGGCCGTTATATTTTAAAAATTCAGTAAATGAGATAAGGTCATGTGTGGGCTGATCAATAACCAAGGATTAGTGGTTATTGATCCAATATAGTGTTGGGTTTTGGTTGCACAATTGGAAAAAACTTAAAATTATTCATAGAGAAACCTGAGAGACCAGATGGAAAAATAAAAGACCTGCATTGGATTTTAATCTGTCTCTCGTTCCTTTTCATTAATCAAATTGTTGTGTATCGCTTAACTAGAGTGACTAAGATAATAATTTTATCCATATTCTTCTTCTTTCGTTTCTTCATGGTTCACATTGTTGTATTTCTTTTTCTGTACTATGCTGTATACTGAGGACTTTTTACTTACTCATACATATTTCATTTATGAGGTGATCTTTCTGTATAGAGGAGTTCCCAGGCTGAGTTTATGCTTAGTCTACAAACTACATTAGATATATCTGAAAACTCATAGGAAATGTGCGTTAAGATCCTAGTTGCCTTTCTGATATCTCCCACACATTTCTTCTCCCTTCCCTTATATTCCCCTTCACTATTATTCATATTCCCCAAATGAGTGAGAACATACACTGTTTGTCCTTCTCCGATTGACTTACTTCACTCAGCATAATACCCTCCAGTTCCATCCACGTTGAAGCAAATGGTGGGTATTTGTCGTTTCTAATGGCTGAGTAATATTCCATTGTATACATAGACCACATCTTCTTTATCCATTCATCTTTCGATGGGCACCGAGGCTCCTTCCACAGTTTGGCTATTGTGGACATGGCTGCTAGAAACATCGGGGTGCAGGTGCCCCGGCGTTTCATTGCATCTGAATCTTCGGGGTAAATCCCTAACAGTGCAATTGCTGGGTCGTAGGGCAGGTCTATTTTTAATTCTTTGAGGAACCTCCACACAGTTTTCCAGAGTGGCTGCACCAGTTCACATTCCCACCAACAGTGTAAGAGGGTTCCCTTTTCTCCGCATCCTCTCCAACATTTGTTGTTTCCTGCCTTATTAATTTTCCCCATTCTCACTGGTGTGAGGTGGTATCTCATTGTGGTTTTGATTTGTATTTCCCTGATGGCAAGTGATGCAGAGCATTTTCTCATGTGCATGTTGGCCATGTCTATGTCTTCCTCTGTGAGATTTCTCTTCATGTCTTTTGCCCATTTCATGATTGGATTGTTTGTTTCTTTGGTGTTGAGTTTAAGAAGTTCTTTATAGATTTTGGAAACTAGCCCTTTATCTGATATGTTATTTGCAAATATGAACTAGGGGTGGTGGAAGGGGAGGAGGGCGGGGGGTGGGGGTGAATGGGTGACGGGCACGGAGGGGGACACTTGACGGGATGAGCACTGGGTGTTATTCTGTATGTTGGTAAATTGAACACCAATAAAAATTAATTTATAAAAAAAAAAAAGATCCTAGTTGCCTGAGGGACCAAGATGCTTCCTCAAGAACCTCTGCATAAAAGAAGCTGGATTCAGGCAGAGGAGCTTGATCCAGTTATAAATTAGGCCAATTGTCATGGGGTGGGGTGATACTAAATATAACATTATATCTGTTAATCAAATTTCCCTTTACTGACTTACATATGTATTTGAGGGAATGGGAAATCTGAAATTCTGTTATAAAAGGGAAACTCTGTCAAAAAAAGGAAACAATCCAATGTGGTACATCCCTATTTTCCTGGTACAACTATGGTGAAATGCTGGTTACAGTAGGATACCGTACAATAAAATGATTTTTAAAATATTACCATGCTCATGAGGAAAAAAAAAGAAAGGTCAGAGACATTTCCAAATTTAAAAGGTGAAAACAAAAGGAATAGTTGTGAATTATAGTTCAGGTTAAAACAATCCATAGGACATTAGGCAAGAATATTAGCCTTTGGGGGAAGGAAGCTATAATTGTAACCAGAATATGGGAACAAGGTTTATAGTCTTGATCCTATACTAAGTGGAAAGTTGCAGCGAGTATTTTGTATGACGCTGAGATACTAGAAGTGCTTTCCAGTCAATGGAATGGAAGAGAAAAACTGTGGAACATGGAGCAGCAATGATTTCTCAAACTCTCAGGGAAAAAAAAATAGAATTTCCCTGAAAGCAACTACCAAGATATGGAAATGAGTTTTGATTTTATATGACATGCTTGCTGGGAAAACCCAAACTGAGTTATAAACAGTAGTCCTGAGGTTCTGATTTCCAAAGATGTTGTTTCTACCAAAAATACTCTAGAAAAAGTATCTGAATCTCCAGAAAAATAAGAGGAAAACAGTCTACATACGAACATAACCATGAACTAGGGCACACTGGACTCAAAATAAGCAATCTGCATTAAAAGCAACTGCACAATTAAAAAACATTTCATCTCCCACAAGGAAGGGAACCATTAGAAGGTAACATCAACAGATACAATAATGGGAAAATTGACACTATCAAAACCAGAAATAAAAATCTAAGAGTAGGGATCCCTGGGAGGCTCAGCGGTTTGGCACCTGCCTTTGGCCCAGTGTGAGATCCTGGAGACCCCGCATCGAGTCTGGCGTCGGGCTTCGGGCATGGAGCCTGCTTCTCCCTCTGCCTCTCTCTCTCTCTCTCTCTCTCTCTCTCTCTCTCTATATATATATATATATATATATATATATATATAGATATATAATGATATATATAGATATATAGATATATATAGATATAGATATATAATGAATAAATAAATAAAAATCTTTAAAAAAAATCTAAGAGTATACAATATCAACTTGAAATTCTTCCAGCAATAAAGAATTGAAACTATAACAAAGGATAAAACACAATGAAGAAAGAATAGATAGTATTATTATAAGTACCGACTGGTTTCATTGAACCGAAACTTTAATGAAAAATATATTCATTGAAGTTAAAAAGCTGATAAGATTAGAAATTAACAACCTGATGGTTATAGAGAATATTAGACAATGTTGTAAGGAAAGTTAGTAAACTAGAAGATGTGGCTGAAGGACTCAGAATAGACTCCTGAAAGATAAAGAAATGGAAAACATGAGAGATTAAAAAATATGAATGTTATATATAGATCACCAAATATAATCAGTTAGAAGTCTACACAGAGAAAATAGAAAATAGAGAGGCAGGACTCATTGGGATAATGGATGGACATTTTCTTAAATGAGCAAAAGAGGAGAATCTGAACTGAGACACTCATTGATTTTTAAATAGGATAAATAACACAGATCCTAACTAGATACACTGGACTGGAACTATAGAAAGTTAAACACAGGAAAAAAGCTTAAAGCAACCAGAGAGAAAATACAATTATTTAAAAAGAATGATTATTAGGGGCACCTAGGTGACTCAGTTGGTTAAGTGTCCGCTTTGGCTCAGGTCATGGTCCTGAGGACCTCTAATGGAGTGGATGTCAGGCGTCCTGCTCATCAGAGAGTCTGCTTCTCCCTTTCCCTCTCTCCTGACTTGTGCACCCTCTCTCTTTCTCAAATAAATAAATAGAATCTTAAAAAAAAGAGTGACAATTATACTGATAACCTTTTAGAGTACTTTTGGTAGAAACAACATATTTGGAAGTTAGAACCTAAAAGTTCAAACTCAGCTAACGTAACATTTAAGGGTAAAGTAAAAAGGAATAACTGAAGCAAGCCTGAGAATGTTTTTTTTTTAATTTCAGATAATTAAAAATAAATAAATAAAATAAAATTTCAGATAATTCCCGGAAGTGCCACTAGAGACTGCACTTCAGTAAGGAGTACCTTGAACCTAGAAATAAGAAATGAGATTCAGAAGCAAGAGTGTGTAAAGACAAATGGTAGCTGTATGAGTAATTCTATCTAACCATTCACCATGACAAACAACAACAAGAATTACCTCAACAATAACAATAAATGTAGTGATAACTAATTTTGAGATTAAATATTTTAAAAATAAAGGAGACCAATACAAATAGGTAAATGCTCATTAAATATAAAAATGCGATTGTTTACTAACTCAAGTAATATGCAGTCTGGTAAGGAGGTTATGAAGAGACCAGGATCCAGTGGGAAAATGAGATTCAACACAGTATGGCTAAAAGCAATAAAATAACTTAGACTAGTTAAAACAGAGAAAATGCCATCAAAAGTTACTGGGAAAATGAAAGAGTCACAGGTGAATAGTTTTAGAAATGAAAAAGGACTCATAAATGCAGAAAACTTTGAAAACTTCAAAAAGCATGAGAAAACACTATGAATACCTTTTCTCTCACAAATTTGAACACAAATGAAATACACAATATTCTAGAGAAATATGGATTGCAAAAATTTGTCAGGAAGAGAGAAAAAACTGGAATTAACCACCATCTTTTTTTTTGGTAAAGTTTACATTGACATTTTGAAATGTACTCATAAATGATATGTTTATACAAACATATGAACTGCTCCAAATAAAGTTTTTTTAAAAAAACTTACCAACACATTTAAAGGGCTATATTATCCTGAAAAATTATTACAAGCTGAATTATGAACTTAAAAACTGCCAACAGTTATATAATATTTTTGTAAACTCAGTGCTTTCCTAACTGCTTTAGGTATATTAACCCATTATAATCCTCAAATATCCTAAATATTAGCAAGCATAATGCAGCAACATGTGGGAAGAATACATGGTCAAATAGAATTATCCCAGAAATTCAAGAGTAATTTAGCTAGAGAATCTGTCAATACACTTTTCTACGTAAATATATGGAGGGAGGAAAAGCATATAATATTAACACATACAAATAAATAGTTGATAAAATTGTTTTTCCACTTCCTCTGCAGTTTGGTATAGCCAAGTTCTGGTTATAGGATATATCAGCCAAGTTCTGGTTGTAGGTTTTAATCATTTTGAACCCTTTTTGGGAGGTGGCATGTCCATGCCATTCTCCTTCTCTTCTTTTGTCCCTTCCTTCATCCTTCTCTGATTGGACTGTTGAGGTTGCCATGTTGGACTATGGGAAGGTGGCCCCCTGTAATGGTCAGTAAGGTAAAGGAGCCTACATGTCCAGTTCAGACACTGGAGCAGTGTCTGCCTAGTAATTATTTATGACAGATGACTAAATAACTACTCAATAGCTGGTGGGGGCAATTTGTGACTTTTACATTGTGTAGGCTGAAGGGAGAAATCAAGGATGAACACGTAAGAAATGTATCACTACTGAGCTGTGGTCTTACTCCTTTCTGAAGCCATCTACTTTGGGAAATAGACATTTTCTCTCTTTACAAAACTAGAATAATAGTATCAGTGGTGTGCTGATAAATATTTAATAGTGAATTTTCAAGAAAAAACATCTGATTTCTATCATTTTCTGAAATTGATAGAAATTTTTCTGCCATGGCCAATTTTATGCTGCCATTGTAAGCTAACTGATGGTGGATTTGAGTAAAGATGCATACCTTTGAGCTCTTATGAGCCAGTGTGATCCTATCCCAGTATCTGCCTGTAACGGTAGAGGGACAGATATGAGTGAGGGTTGAAAATGAGTGGGTTGACTTCTTTGGAGTTTTTGTCCTTATGATTCCATACCTTCAATTTGGAAGTCTTTTATGTAATAAGTTATAAGCATTATTAAGTTCTTATTTCAGTTTATCTGGCTTCCTTGCCTACACAACTGAAATCTAAAATAATAGTTTCCATTGTAATTCCCAAGATTGAATTCTCAGTGGCAAAGAGAACAATTAGTGTCCCTACACAGTGAATTTTATATATATATATATATATATATATATATATATATATATATATATATAAAAGCCAAAAATATTGAAGTTTAGTAACTGGTCAACCTAAGCTTAAATAAGAACCACCTACAGATTGATGACTTTCATTTTTTTTAAAATTTTTATTTATTTATGATAGTCACACAGAGAGAGAGAGAGAGAGAGTCAGAGATACAGGCAGAGGGAGAAGCAGGCTCCATGCACCGGGAGCCCGATCCAGGATCGCACCCTGGGCCAAAGGCAGGCGCTAAACCGCTGCGCCACCCAGGGATCCCGATTGATGACTTTCAAATGAAAGTCACTATCAGTGTTGTTCTTGATTCTTTTATCTTTTACAACATTAACTCAACTCTTATCCCCATCTTGATCTTCCCTGTGGTTGGAGTTAGGTTGGACCTAACTGGAGTTAGGTCAAGGTTCAGATACAAAGAACAAAGATAAAGCAACATAAATTTGAACTTTGATATGCTGTAGCTTCTCTGTGATAGAAACTTAGTACACCAGTGACAAGTGAGATGACATCAGGCAAAAAAGTGTCATGTATCAGTGGGAGGGAGAAAGGATAAGAGAAAGCTAATTGAGAGATAGGAGCTAGGAAGAAAATTCAAGAAAGTGTCTGGGCACCATTTCTTTTCTTTTCTTTTTTTTTTCTGGGCACCATTTCAACCAAAGGATTCTTTCTTCACATATCTTAAGGCTAATATTTCAAAGTACCATCTAGACTGGACACAATGATTTTAATCCTTTACAAATAAATACTTTGGTAAAAAAAAAGAAAGGTATAGAATATTAGACATTTTTTCCTGAAAGTTAAGATATTAAATATTTTCTTATTTTAAAAAATACACCTAATTAGCACAGACAATTGGAAAAGAGTTATGGCAGAAATTAAAATGGATTTTCAGACCCAGTTTAAATGTTCTAGTAGTTTGGTGGCTCTTCCTAGTCTTAAAATATACAGTTAAGAAAAAGTATTATCTGTATTATGGGGAGGATTGAAGTCTTCAAAGTTGGTACTTGGCCTCGAATTTCTTTTTTTTTTTTTAAGATTTTATTTATCTATTCATGAGAGACACACACACACAGGGGCAGAGACATAGGCAGAGGGAGCCTGATGTGGGACTTGATTGCAGGACCCCAGGATCATGACCTGAGCCAAAGGCAGATGCTCAACCACTGAACCACCCAGGTGCCTCTGGCCTCATATTTCTAGTTTCAGGTATCTGTTTATTCTGTCTTCAATATGGCTTCAGAAGAAAGAGACAGTAGGGGAGAGTTTCCTCACAAATAATTTTAGCTTAGCTTCCAACCCCTAAATGCAATATCATGCAAATCTCATTTGGGCTTCAGGCCCTCTGAAGCTGCCACTTGAGAGAAGCCTAAAAATCACAACCAATGTATCATTTGTGGCCTGAAATGAACTATTAACACAGAAACAAGGCAAAATAGCATCTAAAAGCTAGAGTAAGACAGTATGTCATGTATTAACAGGCATATAAATATATATTGTTCTAGTTTTCCCAAAATGGAGTTGGAATATAAAACAATGAAAAAAGAAGCATGGTTTGTTCAAATCTTTAAAAAATAGCAGAGGATTAACAAAAAGATGGCTATAAAAGCTTTAAGAGAAAGAAAGAATAAGTAAATATAGGTTTACCTAGTTGATAGTAAAACAAGGACATTAAATATTAAAGAAGGATTTAAAAACGTCTTGGAGGGACGCCTGGGTGGCTCAGTGGTTGAACATCTGCCTTGGGCTCAGGGCATGATCCTGGAGTGCCGGAATAGAGTCCCACATTGGGTTCCCTCAGGAAGGCTGCTTCTCTTTCTGCCTATGTCTCTGCCACTCTCTGTGTCTCTCATGAATAAGTAAATAAAATCTAAAAAAAAAAAAAAGCCTTGGGTAGGAGGTACGGTCAATCCTCATTATTCACAGACACTATATTTGCAAATTTACCTGCATGCTAACATTTATTTATAACCCCCAAATTAATACTTACCATGGCTTGCAGGGTATATGCAGACTGGCAAACAATTTGAGTCACTTGAAGCTCATTTTCCCAGCTGAGGTTGAACAAAGTCATCCTCTGATTTCTTGTTTCAGCTTTCATTCTGTAAACAAGTGCCCTTTTCATGGTCTATTTAGTGCCGTGTTTCTTGCCCACCGTCACTAATCATCAGGGAAATGCTAATCAAAACCACACCTGTTAGCATAGCTATTATAAAAAAATTACAAAGACGACAAATGTTGGCAAGGATGTGTAAAAATTAGAACCCCTGTACACTGTTGCTGGAAATGCAAAATGGGGTAGCTGCTGTGGAGAACAATATGGAGAGTGCATGTTTTTGTGTTTTCCTTTGGTGATTTTGTTGTTAAAATGGCTTCCAAGGATAGTGCCCAAGTGATGGCCAATGTACCTAAGTGAAGGAGGTAGCGATGTGTCTTACAGAAAAAATACATGAGTTAGATAAGCTTCATTCAAGCATGAGTTCTAGTGCTGTTGGCTGTGAGTTCAATGTTAATGGGTCAGCAATATATGTAACAATATATATAGTGGATCAACAAAAAGTAGGGAGTGTTTAAACAGAAACACCCATGGAGCAAAGACATCTGTTAATTGGTTGAGACTCACAGGAACCCAATCGTGAGTTTCCCTTAGAAGCAATGGTTCAGGGATCCCTGGGTGACTTAGCAGTTTGGCACCTGCCTTCGGCCCGGGGCATGATCTGAGTCCAGGGATTGAGTCCCACATCAGGCTCCCTGCATGGAGCCTGCTTCTCCCTCTGCCTGTGTCTTTGTCTCTCTCTCTCTCTGTCTCTCATGAATAAATAAATAAAATCTTTTTTTTTTAAAGAAGCAATGGTTCAGTATTCACTAATCACAGTTCACAATGACCTTATAGAACATAACTTCAATGAATAGTGAGAATTAACTATATATAATATGTTATAAAAGGAGGCTTAGGGTGTTTGAGAGATGCATCCACAACCTTTTAAGACTGTCAATTCAGAGTATTTTGTCACATGAAATCACTTGGAATCCACTCAGAAAAAAATAGACTGAGTGGGCCAGTCTGATATAGAAGATCAAGTCTTTTGTTTTCAAATGCTTATTTCAAAAGACATGGCCAAAAGAGCTTAGACTTTTTTTTTTGTTTTAAATTTTTTTTTAAATTTAAATTCAATTTAATTAATATATACTGTATTTAGTTTCAGAGATAGAATTTAGTGATTCATCAGTTGCATATAACATCCAGTGCTCATTACTTCAAGTGCCCTCCTAAATGCCCATTACCCAATTACTCCACTCCCCCCACCTCCCTCCCCTCCAGCAACCCTCAGTTTGTTACCTAGAGTTAAGAGTCTCTTATGGTTTGCCTGCCTCTCTGTTTTCATCTTATTTTATTTTCCCTTCCCTTCCCCTATGTTCATTTGTTTCATTTCTTAAATTCCATATATGAATGAAATCATAAAAAGCCTAAAGTCTTATTTGAATGATAGTAATGCATAGAAGTCATGTGTAAGGGTGACTCTGTATGGGTCATGAAGTTGGTAAGGGCCTTGGAAATTACTTCTTTGTATAAAGATCTAACAAGAGATTATGGGGTGCCATTTGTCCCCTGATTATCATTGACTGGATGGAAATGCTTAGATTTCTGTTTTCCTGGATATTGGTCCTACATTTTAATTATTGCAAAATCTTATAAGATGAAAATTTGACCATGCCTTATTGTAAAATTTCAAGTGATATTTGCAATTACTTCTTAAAATACAATTGAAGAACATAGAAAATATAAGGAACTTTGATGCTTTGTAAAAGAAAATTATTGATTATTTTTTAAAAGTGGAAATATGGGGATCCCTGGGTGGCGCAGCGGTTTGGCGCCTGCCTTTGGCCCGGGGCGCGATCCTGGAGACCCGGGATCGAATCCCACGTCGGGCTCCTAGTGCATGGAGCCTGCTTCTCCCTCTGCCTGTGTCTCTGCCTCTCCCTCTCTCTCTCTCTCTCTCTGTGACTATCATAAATAAATAAAAGTTTAAAAAAAAGTGGAAATATGCTCTTAAACCACTGTGTCATTAATATTTGATCTAGAAAATGGATTTTCTATGCCCTTTAAAGCTGACATACATAACAGTAAGTCCTTAGTTTTAAGAATCAGAGCTTCAAAATGCACCTATTTGTATCAAGAATTTTAGCATACTAGAATGCGCCATGAATAGAATATATTAATGCTTATTTTTATATCATTATCATAATGAAGAACTACAGTTGTGCCTTTCAAAGTTACTATAGCATGGGAGGGGTGTGGTCCAGATAAATTATATTTTAGATGAAACTGTGAATCAGAATTAGTAGCCCTCTCTGGCACAGCACTGACAAACCAAAGTCTAACAGTTAACAAAATCTTTTTTTTTTTTTTTTTAATTTATGGAGTGATTGGGAGTTGTAGTTAGGGAGCAAATGAGTAAGAGTATAGAGGGACTTTAACAGATGATATTTGGTTTTGCCATCCAGTATTCATTTATTTTTCTTTGGGATGAATACTATAGTTTTCTTCTAGAGAACTATATGTTCCTCTCTAGGAAAAAAAATTCATTTTTCCTTTACAATAAACACTTTACCTCTTGTCACCAAATTCGTGAAGTTTATTTCCTCACACTGACCTTTTTTTCAAGGCCAGCTGGGTGTCCTACTGTTCAGTTCAGCTTTGACACTATGAACAGTTAGGTTGGATCCCACAAGTGAAGGGCTCGGTCTCAAAAGACTACCCCAACTTCCAAAGACAATTTCACGTCTTAGGCTGTTACCTGTACTTCTGACCAACTGGCTGTAAATTGAAAGTCTTGGGAGCCTTTGGTTTGATAATTTGCTAGAATGGCTCACAGAACTCAGGGAAATACTTTCTTATAGGTTACCAGTTTATTATAAAGGATATAATAAAGATGAACAGCTAGATGAAGAGATACATAGGCTAAAGTCCAAAAGGGTCCTAAGCAGAGGATCTTTTCTCTCTGTGGAGTTGGGGTGCACCTCCCTCCAGGCATGCAGATTTGTTTACTAAGCTGACAGCACTCTGAACTCCATACTTTCGGGGATTTTATGGAGGCTTCATTATATAGGCATGATTAATTATTAACTCAAGTCCCTACCCTCCTCCTCTTTCTGGAAATGGAGGGTAGGGCTAAAACTTTCAAGCTTCTAATAAGGGAGTGGTCTTTCTGGTGACCAGCACCCAGGCAAGACTCCATGGAAAATCATCTTATTAGAACCAAAGACATTTCGCACACCAAAGAAATCCTAAGAGATTTAGGAGTTCTGTTATCACTTAGGGGAATTACGAGGGATTTAGGATCTTTGTGTCAGGAAACAGGACCAAAAACAAAATATTAGCAGGAACCCAAGGCAGACACCAATATATATAAACATTTCTTATTATTTCACACAGCAATCTTTAGTCTGTGTACTGAATTGGTCAACCTGTAACTCTGTCTTGGCTCTTCCAAGCAATACATTACACAAGGATTCCATAAGGATTAGTTTAATGATGGCCTTGAAACCAGTTAGAGCCAGGGCATGTCTCCTGGGACTGTTGGTGGAAGGAAGTATGTGCTTCCATTGCCCCAGTTGGCCCCTTGCCATTAGGAAGGATGCATAACTGGCTCTCTCAAGAGTCAACTATAAAGTCTGATAATGAAGCCAACACAGAGAAGGTGGAGCTGAGAGAAAGAAACTGAATCCTATGACAGTGCTTCACACTCTGAACTGGACTTTTTAGCTGTATAATAATTTCCTCTTTTTTTAAAAAATGCTGATTTTACTTAGGTTTTTTACTCTTACGACTAAAAGGGTCCTCATCACTATAGATACTTAACTATTGCAAGTTCCAGATTTCAGAACCAATTAATACTATAGCATCAAGTCTCCCATTTTTCTTTGTTTTGCATAATACAGAAATAAGTGGGCAGTAATTTATTTTCGAAGAAGGAATACACTTGGAAACCTTCCTGACTCTCGCAAGAGTTTAACCTTGGGTCTATAGAGGCTCACTACACATAGAATATTACCAATGAGATGTTCAAATACTACTTCAATATTAGTTTTAACATCTTTTTCCTGGTTGTTTAAATTTCACTTAAAGCTGAAAATATTTTAAATAAGGTATAGTACTTCTCACTTTGTTTTAGAATATTGTGACTGCAAAAGCACATCAAATCCATTTCCATTGTGTTTTAAAAATTCTTTGCTATTTTGAGAAAAAAAAAGTTGACATCGCCATTCATTAAAAGTTAAAATAGGTTGATTGATCCAGCCATAAAATAAAAAATCCAGTCCATACCAAATTCAAATGACCATGTCCATAATATCACATTAGTTGTCTCAGTGGGAAGGTTCAGATATAATTGCTCATGGGTTCTAAGATGCTTTATATGAGAAAGGTGAAGGGGATCCCTGGGGGGCTCAGCACCTGCCTTTGGCCCAGGAGGTGATCCTGGAGTCCTGGGATCGAGTCCCACATCAGCCTCCCTGCATGGAGACTGCTTCTCCCTCTGCCTGTGTCTCTGCCTCTCTCTCTCTCTATCTCTCTCTCTCTCTCTCTCTCTCTGTGTGTGTGTGTCTCTGATGAATAAATAAATAAAATCTTAAAAAAAAAAAAAGAAAGGTGAAGCTGGTGTACCATAAAAGATTTCATGTACAACTCTGCCAGATTGGCTCTGCTTTTTCAGTTCTGGTATCTGTAAAAAGAATGTAATATAGCATTAGGTAACCTTCCTCGTAAGGCATATAGTTTATAGTTGGGTTACCAATCAAAATGATTGAATCAATACATCCAGATCTTATTTGATAAAGATGACAAGCGGACTTGTGCCTTTGAGAGACATTTTGTAAATTTGACCTTTAATGTGAAAAAGGAAATTGTGCATCTTTGATTTTAGAATTCACCTTGTCATAAAGCAGTCAGGGCTGTCTCTATATCATCAGTTTTAGCACAAAATTCATTTTCACAAATATCACTCGATAAATTCAGAAAAAAGAAAAACATATCTTAAAAGTCACTTAGAATATGGGCAAGTGCAGGAAATGGGAACTAGTTGATGTCCAGGGAGCCATCTTCTTCTTAAAAGATTATTCTAACATGTAATTCACAGATATTCATCAGCTTTTAAGGATATGCTGCTTCTTAAAGGTTGGAGTACAGAGATAAAGATTAGCTACATCACACCAATAAAAATATAAAACAATGGTTCCTGAAAATAACCTGTTAACTCAGCAAACGTGAACTCTGGAGAATTGCTCAGAAAATGAATCCAACACTTTATTTCTTTATACATTCATAATTCTTCACCAATGGAATAAGATAAATTATATCTGTGGACACATGGACACAGAATAAATAATGGAATTAAGAGAAAACATAGAAAGTATTTGGCCTAGCTTCTCATCTTAGAGACAGGAAATGAAGCTCATTTGAAATAGACAGAAAACTGTGGAATGAACATTAAAGCATTTAAATTGTTCTCTTATTTAAATTTAAATTTTTACATGAAAAAGTAGCCGGACATAATTTAAAAGTTAAGTAGGACCATGAGGATTGTAAGTTTAAAAAGCAGCTCCCTGTCCCAGTCCTCTGATAATATTGTTATTATGATGGTATTGATAATATGTAAATGTTATTGACAAGTGAACTACATTGCACTCAGTGATAATATTTGCTTTGATGTACAATCTTGTTTTCCTTGGAGGAAGCTGCCATTTTTTGTGTTGGTTTTGGCCTCTGAAGTTAATCAAATCCATCAGTTTTGAGTCCCAACTCCCACTGGTTTGGATTCCTTTGGGGATATCAGCCCTAGGGATTAGAAACTTCTACCTGTTTCCTTTAATGCAGACTACTGCTCCTCTCTAGATCTGCCCCACAGTTATCACCTATGAGGTGATCACATTGTGCTTCTTTCTTGTGTAGACTACAGCTTCCTGGATCCCACATCTTCTTTCTTGGCTATTCTCTGCTTCTGCCTCTCCATGCATCTTGAGAAGGGTTACTTTGGAATCAAAGTTTTTGTGACCTTGTTTGAAAATATCCTTACTCTCCCCTTAACTTTGACTGTTTAGGATCACACAGATTCTAGGTTAAAAAATTATTTTCATTTCATAATTTCAAAGCAATGGTAGAACTACTTTTACCATCTAGGATTGTGGGAGAGAAGCTCTTGTGGCTTCCAGTCCTGTGTGTGTGTGTGTGTGTGTGTGTGTGTGTGTGTGTGTGTGTGTAGTTTCTCCTGAAGACATGTAGGGTCCTTTTATATCAATGGTATCCTGAAAGTCCACTTTTTCCTTTTTTGTTAACACATCCTCATATAGTTAATCCTTTTCTAGGAGGAAGTGGTGAGAGCTTTTAAAATTTATTATTTTACCTTTCAAGTGTACAAGACTATATTGTTCTACAATAGATTGGTAGAAGTTGTTAATTTTATAATTGGAAGTTTGTACCTTTTGACCACATTTACTCTTAGCCTATGTGTGACCTTAGAGCTGAAGTGAGCCTCTTGTAGGCAGCTTGTCTTTGGATCTTTTTAATCCATTTAGCCATTCTAGGCCTTTTGATTGGAGAATTTTAATTCATTTATATTCAAAGTAATTACTGATAGGTAAGGACTTACTATTGATGTTTTGTTAATTTTTTTTTTGGTTTTATAGATTTCTTTCTTTCTTTCTTTCTTTCTTTCTTTCTTTCTTTCTTTCTTTCTTTCTTTCTTTCTTTCTCTCTTTTTCTTCTTTTCTTCTTTCCTTTCTAGATTTATTTATTTATTCATGAGAGACACACATAGAGAGAGGCAGAGACAGAGGCAGAGGGAGAAGCAGGTTTCCCATAGGGAGCCCAATGTGAGAATCCATCCTGGATCCCAGAATCATGCTGGAGCTGAAGGCAGCTGCCCAACTACTGAGCCATCCAGGTTTCCCCTTTGCTTTCTTTTGCTGTATTTCTTATGTTGATGACATTGAGGCAGTATGCATTGACACCCCTTTCAATATCTTTTGTATATCTACTAAAGGTGGATCCTTTGTGGTGACCATGAAACTTACATAAAATACCTTATAATGTCCTATTTGAAGCTCAAATATGCGGCATATGGAAACTTTAAACTTTTATTTCTCTCTCCTAACATTTTCAGTTATCAATGTTATAATTTATATATATTTTTATATCATATATATATAACAAATTGTTGCTAATTTTTTAAAATTATTTATTTATTTGAGAGAGAGGGAGAGGGAGAGAAGCAGATTCCCTGCTGATCATGGAGCCTCACCTGGAGCTTGATTTTACAACCCTGAAATCATGACCTGAACCAAAATCAGATGCTTAACTGACTAGCTACTAGGTGCCCCTGTTGCTAGTTTTTATTATTATTTTTTCTCTTAAACTAGATTTTTAAGTGGTCATATATTATCATTACAGTATTAGAAAACCCTGATTTTGACCACATTTACTTTTACTGATGAGATATACACATTCATATGTTTATCACGTTGATTAGCATCCTTTCATTTCAGGTTGTAGAATGCTCTTTAGCATTTCTTGTGAGGCTGATCCAGTGGTGATGAACTCCCTCACATTTTGTGTGTTTGAGAAAGTCTTTATTTCTACTCTGTTGCTGAATGACAGCTTTACCAGATATAATATTCTTGGTTGATTTTTGTTTGTTTAATAGTTTGAATACATCTTCCCACTGTCTCTGGACCTGTGAAATTACCACTGAGAAACTGCTGATAATCTTTTGGCTGGGGCAGGGGTAGGGCTTCTTTGTGAGAATTTGTTTTTCTATTGCTGCTTTCAAAATTCTTTCTTTGTCTTTGATTTTTAACACTTTAATTATAATGTGTTTCAGTGTAGAACTTTTTTTTTTTTGCTTTTTAAAAAATTTTAATATATCAAAAGGCCTGCTTTAGTGACATGCTAGTCCCATCAGAAAATAATCCCAATAACCCCTTGTCAGTAACATGCAAGTTGACCAGCCAACTCTTTATTTCTAAACCTCTGTGTGTACATGTGTGTCTTTTAAACCAAAGCCACGGGGCTCAGGTGACTCCTCCTTCTACACCGTGCTTTCCACCTGTCAACCGACCGGTGTCTACCCCCAATTGCAGAAGAGTGGGCAGGGCACATGGGAGCCCTATAGTGACAGTGAGGGAATACCAAGTCTCCACTCAGTAGGAGATCCTTATTTCCAGACTATTCACCTCAAATCTGGCTCTCTGTAACCAGAATGTTTTTCCTCCTTTAGGGAAAAAACCACACATATCTGCACACCCATATATATAATTTTTTTTGTTTTTACATTTAAATATAAAAATACTACTCTGCTTTGTGTTATAAATGGAGGACCAAGCAATAAGAAATTTTTCTGCTAAGGTAGGTCAATCCATCCTTACGCTGAGCTTGTCTTCAGGTGAGGGCTATCTCGCCCCAGGTAGGGGAAGCCCTGCACCAGGAGGACGGGAGGCACATTCCCGCCTGATTCTCTCATTAAGTCTCACTTTTAATAGAAAGTTGGTTATAACCTTATTCGAAGTGGAACTTCCCACCAGGAGGGGAAATCCTAACCTAACCCCAGAGTAAGTAACCCTCCCCCCCCTCAACACTCAACTACCTCGAAGAAAGAGCCCTCCCCCTCCCTTCACAAACACTATTCTCTGTCTAGTATGTTAGTAGGGAGGGGGGTAGGGAGACATAACCACTGTTCCCGTTTAATCAGTGTAGAACTTTTCAAGTTCAACCTATTTGGAATCCCTTTAGCTTCATGAATCTGGGTCCATTTCTCACCTCAAGTTTGGAAATTTTTTGTCAATTATTTATTTATAAATGTTTTCTGTCCTTTTCTCTTTCTCTGATTTCCATAATGTCAAAAGATCTGTCTTCAAGTTCACTGATCCTTTCTTTTTCTGATGATGAGTTTGATTGAATTTCTGATGTTGAAACTATTGAATTCTCTTTTGGTGGATAAATTTGGCATGTAACATTGTGTAAATTTAAGGTGTACAGTGTGTTACTTTGATACATCTATATATTGTAATAAAGTTGCTGTTGTACCATACTGGAATCTTCAGTTCAACCATTATATTATTCATCTCTCAGATTCTTTTTGTGATGGTTTCTATTTCCTTGTTGAACTTCTCACTTTGTGCATGCATTGTTTTCCTAATTCTGTTTAGTTGTCTGTGTGTTCTTGCAGTTCACAGAACTTCTTTAAGAGGATTATTCTGAAAATTTTTTGGCAAGTTTATTGATTTTTATATCTTTAGAGTTAGTCATTAGAGCTTTGTTAGTTACCTTTAGTGGTATGTTTACTGATTCTTTATGATCTTTGTACATGTATTGGTATCTGTGCATTTGAATAATTGGTCTCCTCCTCCAGACTTTATAGGTTCATTTCAGCAGAGAAAGGTCTTTACCATTACCTCAGCTTGGCATATTGGATGGGTTATCTGGTAACATCTGTGAGCAGGTGAGTCTTGCTCTCAGGGTCTCTAGTTGGGTAAGGTCACTGCCTGTGCTCTAATTGTGAGGGCTGGGGGATGCCTCTTTATTTAAGATTTTATTTATTTATTCATGAGAGGCAGAGAGAGAGAGAGATAGAGAGACAGAGACAGAGAGAGAGGCAGAGACACAGGAAGAGGGAGAAGCAGGCTCCATTCAAGGAGCCTGATGTGGGACTCCATCCCAGGACTCTGGGATCATGCCCTGAGCCAAAAGCAGACACTCAACCACTGAGCCACCAAGATATCCCAGTCTGGGCTGTTTTCAAGTGGGTCTTTTGGGTGAAATCCCTGATTAGGTGAGCCTGCTGGCTATTTTCCATATCCAGATGGGGCCTTAGATAGGTTCTGCAATCAGCTCTGATTGGGCAAGTTTGTAGGCTGTGTTCTCTGGCAGGGTGGTGCCACTGGTTGTGTTCCACAATTGGGCAGGGGAGAGGGCCATGATCCATAATCACTCCTGGATGGGGGTGGGGGTGGGGGTCTTAGGCTATATTCCCTGACTGCATGGTTCAACTGGCTTTACCTGATGTTCAGGCAGGCATGTAGGCTGGGCTTTACAGTCAGATGTAGCCTCAGGCTCTGCCCCAAAGTTGTCCAGGCTTTGCAATTGAGTAGGCCATTGGTTGTGTTCTGTCTTTGGTTGAAGTCACTGTTCAGGCTCTCTGATTGATAAGGACCTATAATTTTACCACACAGTTGGGTGGGGCTGGAGCCTGTGTTAAACAATTGGTCAAAGCCATATTCTAGACACTGCTACTGGATGAGATTGTAGGTGGGGCTCTGAGTCTGTGTGGTATCATTGCTACCACAAAACAAGTGCTCAGAATGAAGACAACATTGGCAGGGGTAGGGGAGGTGGGTGCAGAGAGCCACAGTGGGCCTATAACCAAAGTGAGAAATAATCCTGTGTTGTTGTAAGCCATGAGATCATGGAGTAGTTTGTTACTATTATGTAACTTAATAAAACCTGAGTGATGCAGGGTTCTATTATTGCCGGAATGTTGTCTGGAAGTATTCATTTTACTAAATTTTAGTTTCCTTTTTATAAGTAGAAGCTAAATACATATTTTTGATTGAATTGAGACTTTGTAAATAATCCCATATTTAATGAGTTTTATTCTAAGTAACATAAAACCATCTCAAACTTGCCTAAACAGTGAGGAGGAAATCACTGGATTACATATCTGTAAATACAAAGGTGAGTCTTTGAGCCTGGATTGACATAGTGGCTCATTCAGTTCATCAAGGATTGAATTCATCCATGTTTCTGTGTACTGCCTTTGACAGTGTCAGCTTTATTCTAACCTGTTCTTAAGAATTGATGCTGCCAACCATTCCCAGAGGTATATGTTTTCTGGTCACCACTAGGAAGAGAGAAGTGCCCTTCTAGAAATCTCTCACAAGAGTGAATAAACATCTTCCTTAGAAGCCACAATAAATTCCTTGCATCTTAGTGATAGGAAGTGAGTCACCTATCTGTTTCTGAATTAATTGTAACCTCTTCACCTCAACCTCAAGCACAGCTTGAACTTCTTGAGCAAGGTGTGGTTAAGCCACCCCTCAAGGGCTGGGGAAGTGAGTTTGCCAAAGCAATGCATACTTAGATATGCTAGACAAAACTGCAATGAACACTACACATTAACCCAGTTTTTTTTTAAATCAATCTTAAATATATTATATCAATACTTAAATATGTGACACAGTGCATCAGATGATTTATCTTTTGGATATGGATATGATTTTATCTTTTGGATCTTTGCTGAATATTCCTATATATTTGGCATAATCCAAGAGAAGTAGTAATTGAAGAAATGATCTGGCAAGCACACAGCCCATTTCACACGGCTACTAGATTCATCCAATGCAGCTTTGCCAATTACCATCTGACAAGTTCCTTATCACACTTAATATGGTCAAATATGCCAAATCTTTGGTATGTTTCTCGATTCTATGCTCTCATGCTCTCCTTCTCCATCTCTCCCTCTCTGTCTCTTGCTCTGATACATAGATATATCTACATAATCTCTCTCTCTCTTTCAAAGAGTTAAATGCTTAAAATATGTTTTGTGTGTCTGCTTCCTTTTCTTTTTTTCATACGTACTAAATTCCTCTTGTTCTCTTGAAAATATCTTCCTGCTTATCAAGATTCATTTCATAGCATATTAGATTTCTGGGAAAGTGGTTGGTCTAACATTTAACCTCAAAATAAATAATCTTCATAATTTTAATGAAAGATTCTTTATTTTATCTTCTTTAGTGGATATAGCAAGAATAATATAAATACTTCAGCTTCTTTTAGCGTTATTTTCTTGTAGCTATTAATGGGTATTTGAAACATAATACCAATTTGGCCATGAAAATCCATTTAAAATCTTGGTTTTTCTTCTTCCTTATTAATATAATTCTCAGACAGAGATGGTCTAAAGATTTTGCTGAGACACCATTTCACTTTGAATAATTTATAATCAATGTGATTTTTCTGGTTGTGCTAGATGACTGATCATTTATTTATCACATGTCTGGATGTTTTATATGTCAAAATAGAATTTTAATGGGCATCAAATCAATTAGAATATATTTGACAATCATTGCAGATTAACTGTATGTGGAGGTCTAAACCTTCTTTATTTTGATAAATGTGTGCTGATAAATACAGCACTGAGAACCACTGTGAATCCCATTAAAATGAGGGAAACCCTTACAGTGAGAATTTTCCTGTTTTGTTATATAGAGCAATCCCTTTAACACATCCTAGATTTTGTAAGGTTCTCATTTGGTAAGCTAATGGATGGATTACAAGCCAGAAGTTTCTTTGTGAAAATGCCTGTGCAATATTTAAAGTAAATCAATCTGTAATTAATATTTGCATTTTAGGGGATCCCTGGGTGGCTCAGTGGCTTAGCACCTGCCTTTGGCCCAGGGCATGATCCTGGAGTCCCCAGATTGAGTCTCGCATCAGGCTCCCTGCATGGAGCCTGCTTCTCCCTTTGCCTGTGTCTCTGCCTCTCCCTCTCTGTGTCTCTCGTGAATAAATAAATAAAATATTGGGATCCCTGGGTGGCGCAGCGGTTTAGCGCCTGCCTTTGGCCCAGGGCGCGATCCTGGAGACCCGGGATCGAATCCCACGTTGGGCTCCCGGTGCATGGAGCCTGCTTCTCCCTCTGCCTGTGTCTCTGCCTCTCTCTCTCTCTCTCTCTCTCTCTCTCTCTCTCTGTGTGTGACTATCATAAATAAATAAAAATTAAAAAAAAAAAAAATAAATAAAATATTTTAAAATAATAATATTTGCATTTTAAATAAAACATATGTGTTACAAGGGAGTTGCATTAATTTTCCAAACATAATGCTGTAAACTTCTTCAGTTGGTTGTTTTCCTCCTTTCAACCCTTCCTTCACAGTGACTCCATCAGAAAGTTGCCCAGGGGAAATGAAAGATGGTGAAACCCAAGTACAGAGGACGAATAGCAGTTCAAGTGCTTGGCTAAAAATAAAGTTTTCGATTGATGCAGTATTTTTCAGGATTAATCAGGACCAAAGCCAGGGTGGCCATAGGAAGCATTTGTCTACAGTGGGGAATAGGGAACTTGCCCTATTGCCTAAAATTTTATTATTAGAGCTTTGTTCCAGGAAGAGTGAGAGAAGGGAGTGCACATATCCTAAAGGTGTGAAGGAAAAAGCAATTACTTTTGATCGAGCAGAACTAAATTTTAATCCCAGTTGTACCTCTGAGTAGTTTCCTATAATTTCTGGGCAATTATCTCACCAATTGAAGACTTGGCTTCACCATTGGAATAAATATCTAGTTCACTGGGTAGTGGGGAAAACAATGTGAAGTGAGTTAACATGTGCAGAAATTATCTGGCACCATGTCTGCCACATGGTAGGGACTGGGTGAGTGCCTGGCTCTCTGCCAGCCTGCCTTCTTGACCCACTCTTCCTCTACTCTTTTCCAACAAAAGGAAGTGGGAGGGCTCCTGAGGTTAGTGTAGTCATGATTTACTTGAAAACTAGCTCACAGTATGACAATTCCTTCTTGGAACACCTGGGTGGCTCAGTGGTTAAATGGCTGCTTTCAGTTCAGGGTGTGAGCCCGGCATCCTGGGATCGAGTCCTGCATAGGGCTCCCTGCACGGAGCCTGCTTCTCCCTCCTCTCTCTGCCCGTTTATTTGTGTCTTTCATGAATAAATAAATAAAATCTTAGAAAAGAAGGACAACTTCTAAAATTCACAGTGAAATGTTCAAGGTGTCTGATTTC
This sequence comes from Nyctereutes procyonoides, assembly GCF_905146905.1. Taxonomy (NCBI): domain Eukaryota; kingdom Metazoa; phylum Chordata; class Mammalia; order Carnivora; family Canidae; genus Nyctereutes; species Nyctereutes procyonoides. Next base: position 74,775,781 of record NW_026575052.1, on the reverse strand, counting down.
TTAAACATTAGGATATAGGCTTCTCACATCACAAAATGGTTTTAAGAATTAGGCAAATTATTACACAAAACCCTAACATGCTAAAAAAAAAAAAAAGAAAAAAAAGAAGCACTTTGGAATCAGAGACATCTGAACTCAAATATCAGGAGTCCTAGAGTTATGGTAACAGTCTATTTTCTCCAAGTTCCAGTTTCTTCTTCTTTATTATTTTTATTTTTAAAGATTTTATTTATTTATGAGAGACACACAGAGAGAGGCAGAGATAAAGGCAGAGGGAGAAGCAGGCGCCCTGTGTGGAGCCCGATGCAGGACTTGATCCCATGACCCTGGGATCATGACCTGCAAAGGCAGATGCCAACCACTGAGTCAGCCAGGGGTCCCCGTTTCCTCTTTAAATTGTGATGACAAATGTGAGCAAGGTGATGCGTGTGAATTTGCGCAGCGCTAGGCTTAGCGCTTAGTAGGCTCTCTGCGGAGTTTGCGTCTTGGGGCCCCATTATCACAAATGAAGTGGAGCCGGTTGGGCTGTGTCAGATGTTAATCCAGTAACTGTCAGCTCAAAGAATTGAAAAAGTTGGCCGCGTGCGGTCTTGCTTGGCGGCTCCCTGAGCTACAGCTGTCACTGATAATTGCTTAACAGCTCAGTTAGCACGATGGCAAGTTGTTGCTTTCAGACGACTTGTGTGTTTGGGAAGAGACTTCAAATCGTTTCAGAGAATGTACCTGAATTTCAATTATTTCTAAAAGGTGTGTCAAGCACTTTGATGACCTTGGGTTTAAACTCTTATTCAATTTATTTGATGTAACTGTTTCTCTCTTTGTAAAAAAGTTTTATACAGGGTATAATGAATCATTTTGACAGTCAAAACACACAGTGGCAATTGTATTATGTGTTCCATCAGTCAAGAAAGCAATAAGGGTTTATTGCTGCACTTAAAATATCTAATGCTAGACATAACCATTAAATTAGTTTCAAATGTTTTAAATGCAGAGTATATGGAATATGATTGGCCATGCTTAAAAAACTCAGCTGCTGCCAGCAACTGATATATAAATTTAACAGTGGGGACCAAGTTTGGGGATTATAGGTGAAGTGGTTAAAATATGCATATAGAAAGGGTATTAGCAGTGGCTGTGAAATTAGCTTTGGCCTTGATGTGGCATATTGAGGGAAAGGGCCTTTCCTGAGCCCCGAGCAGGACTTAATACCTTTCTCTCCTCCCAGTAGTTAAGTTTTCAATAACCTTCATGAATAATTATACTTAGGAGGATAAACCTGTTTCAAAGACTGTAGTTGTTTCAATTGTTTCCTGAGTTTGCCCATAGGTTTACTGGTTATAGTAAGCATAGGTCTTGCAGTTGAATTAGATTCTTGGTGCTACCCTGAGTTAGAGTTTAGGAGAATCCAGTGAAAATTGTCTTATCCATCTGCCCCTACTTGTTAAAGTACAGAGATTCACAAGTTGTAGGTGTATTGATATCACCTGGGGCGGGGGGGCTTGTTAAACTGGATTGTTGGGCTCCATCTCAGAGACTGGGGTAGGGCTCAGAAATCTGTATTTTTGTAAAGTTTCCGGGTGAGACTAATGTTGCTATCATGGGGATCACATTTTGAGGACCACTAACACAGAGGAAGTAATCCCGGGGCGGGGTGCTTTTCTTTTTTTCCTTTAAATATTTTTATTTATTCATGAGAGACCACAGAGAGAGAGGCAGAGACATAGGCAGAGGGGGAAGCAGGCTCCCTGTGGGGAGCCCGATGCAGGACTCGATCCCAGGACCCTGGGATCACAACCTGAGCCAAAGGCAGATGTTCAACCACTGAACTGTCCAGGTGGCATATGTCCATCAAGGGCGCACATTCTTTTCCTCCTTCTGTGACAGTGAGTGCTGGTTGTGTCTTCCTAATATCTCTGGATGTTACTTCCACCTGTAACTGGATAGCTGCAGCAGTTCTAAGCATTAGGTACTAGCATGATAGCCCTCAGGGGCAGAAAAATGGAGGGATAGAAGATGTTTTTTAGTATCTACTGTTGGAACACTCTTAGCAAAAGAGGAAGAAGGGAATAGATTAAAATGACCACTGATTAGTAACCAACAACCATCTAGCTTTTTGTTTTCCATAAAGTATTTGAAATGACACAAAAGCATTGATTGCTTTTATCATCCTGGTGTCTCCCTCCTTCCTTTCCTGCTTGCCTGCCTTTCTTTTTCTTTCTTTCTTTCTTTCTTTCTTTCTTTCTTTCTTTCTTTCTTTCTTTCTTTCTTCTTTCTTTCTTTCACTCTTTCTCTTTCTTTCTTTCTTTCTTCTTTCTTTCCTTCTATTTGGTTTTCTGTTACTCTGAATTCTTTTCATGATACCCTCTCACTTCTACCGTCTCTTAAAACTGTTTTCATCTAAATTCCTTCTTACCATGCACTAGGAGTTTAAAAATGCATTTTGGACGATGAATAATTGCAGTCTGAAATTTGATAGTCATATACATTTTCTTTGCTTTCACTGGAACAGAGTTGGAGTTCACTTCTCTTTCCTGCCATTCTAAATTTCTGACTTTCATTCTCTTTTGGGAGGAGCTTTTCGACAAGACAGTAAAAGCTTGGTTTGCCTTGCAGAGTCCCACTCTTAAGAACTGGAAAGCCCCAAAGCCTGTCAGATCTGATGTTGAGGCTTTAGGGGGAACAATGATGGATGCTTAGAATCCCCACCATTTCACCTTGCCCTCACAGGATGGAGTGCATCCCAAAATGTCTCTTCCTACAAGTCTTACCCATTTCCATAAGAGGTAACTCTGTATCTCTTTTTACTTGTCAGGGTAATATCTGGGATTCATTTTTGATTTCAGAAATAATTTTTTTAGCACAACTTGGTAGCTTTAGCTTAATAATATGTCCCAAATATGACCATTTCTCACAACCTTCATAGTTACAACACTGGTGGTATGAACCAACATTCTCTTACCTAGGTTTTATTTCATCTGGATGTTCTCTCCGCTGCCATCTTGGCCTTCTTAAATTTATTCCCAACACAAGAGCCAGAATGTTTCTATTAAAATGTAAATAAGATCATGCCACTATTCTGTTTAAACCCTTCAATGGCTTCACATCTCATTACAAGTAAGAGACAAAATTGTTATAATGGCCTACAAGGTTCCTTAATGATCTGCTCAGCTTCCCGCCATACTGCCCCTTGATCATGCCAGGTATGCTCACACTTTGGGGCACTTGCTTTCCTGTTCCCTCTTATGACCTATTTCTTACTTTTCTTCCCCAAGCCTTCTTCAAACATCCTTTATCATCTTGCCAGGTCCTTTATCACTATTAAAACTACATCACCAGCCCTTGTTATTCACTGTTTCCCTCTCTCTGTCCACTCTTCCTTTACAGCACCTATGACCACCTGTTATACTTTATCTTTTACTTCTTCATTACTTATTTATTTACTGTTTTATATATTTTTTATCTTCCTCTGCTACAATGGGATCTCCATGTCAGTAGTGATGTTTCTTATATTAATTGCTCTATTATCAGAGGATCACCTAGTGCATTGAAATCACTAAGGAATATTTGTTGCATGAATGAATGAATCATTATACAGTAATATACAATCAATATCATAATCAATATAAAACATATACAAAGCAAAGACAATAGTGTAATGGACCCTTGTACCAGTTACCAGCTTCAACCATGATCCTCATTCTGCCATTATAATATCATCTAACCTATCTATCTCCTACTCAATTCAGTGGGGTTGCAATTCTTTTCTTATAAGGTAAAATTACATATATTGGAATAAATAAATCTTATCTCTACAGTTTTTGACAAGTGTATATACCTAAGTAAATCATACCTGTATCATGATATGAAACATTGTCACCTGCCCAGAAAGTCCAGTCATATCTCTTCCAAGGTAATCTGCTCCTGCCACGATCACCTACCTCCCAACCCAGCTAAGGACTGCTCTGCTTTTTTCCCTACCTTAACTTGGTTTCACTTGTTCTAGAACATCAGTGATAAATTAAACCATGCAATAGGGACTCTTCATTTTTCTCTTACTTCTTTCACTCAGAAAAATGTCTGTGAGGTTTACTCATGTTTTTGCATATATTAGTAATAAGTTCCTCTTTCTGTTGAGTAGTATTCCATTGTATGAATATATGGCAACTCATCATTCCATTCTCTCAGTGATGGACATTTGCCCTTGTTTTGTGGCTTAGTACATGGTCTACCTAGCTGTATACTTCATGAGCAATTGAAAGGAATTTGTTTTTGGCTACTGTTCAAAAGCTATCACATGCATTCTTCTATAAATCTGTTTGGTTTTGTTTTAAGACATCTATTTCACCCACTCCCCATTTTTTTTTTTTGAAAATGCTTAGGAGTCAAGGTTGTTAGTATATTGGTATATATACTACTATATTGGTATATATACTAGTATATAGTATTGGTATATGTTTATAACAAATGCCAAACATATTTCTGCATAGTTGTACTACTTTATATTTTCTTTAATGATGCTTTATGGTTTTAATTTCCAGTTCCCTGTTGGCAAATGATATTGAACATTTTTTTCATATGCTTAGTGGCTACTCATTTGTTAAGTGTGTTAAGTGTCTATTGTGAGCATTCTTTATATAGCCTGAATACAAGACTGTAGTAAGCTACATGTTTTGTGAATATTTTTTCCTGGTCAGTGGTTTTCTGTTAATTTTCTTTTATTTTGTTTTCTTAAAGATTTTATTTATTTATTCATGAGAGATACAGAGAGAGGCAGAGACATAGGCAGAGGGAGAAGTATGCTCCCTGTGGGGAGCCTGATGCAGGACTCAGTCCCAGGACCCCAGGATCATGCCCTGATCCAAAGGCAGATGCTCAAACACTGAGCCACCCAGGTGTCCCTGCTGTTAATGTTCTAAATGATGTCTCTTGATGAACAATTTTTAATTTGGGGAAAGTCTGATTTCTGTTTTCTTTTTCCCCCTTCTGGCTATTTATTCTTGTCTAATAAATCTATGTTTAACTTCAGTCTGCAAAGACATTTTTTCTGTTTGTTTTTTTTAAGATTTATTTATTTATTTTAGAGACAGAGTGAGAGTATGGGGAAGAAGGGCAGAGGGACAGGGAGAGAGAGTCTCATACAGACTCCATGCTGAGCATGGAGCCTGACTCGGGACTCCATCTAATAACCCTGAGATCATGACCTGAGTTGAAATCAAGAGTTGATCAATTAACTTACTGAGGCAGCCAGGCACCCCCCCCCATGTTTTTTTTTTTTTTTTTGAAAAGTATTTTAGTTTTTATCTTTTACATTTGTGACTCTGCTTCATCTCAGGATAATTTTTATATATGATGTGAAATAGGGGTGGAGGTAATTGACTTATTTTTCCACTTGGACATCCAACTGTACCCATATTATTTGTTGGAAAGATTTTCTTTTTCCCACTGAATTGCTTTGACAGTCTTGTCAAATATCATTTAACCATACAAATGTGGGTCTATTTTTAGACTTGCTCTTGTATTCCAATATTCATTTTCCAAGTACAAACTGATTACTATAAAGTTAATCTTATAGTCAGATGGTATATGTCTTCCAACTTTGTTGTTCTTTTACAAGATTATTTTACATATTCTAGGTCCTAGGAGTAGATCAATTCTTATAAAAATATCTTGCTGGAATTATGATTGGTACTGTTTTATGGCTCAGTATATGGTCCGTATAGCTGAATGTTTGCATGCTTTTGAGAAGAAATACATTCTACAGTTTGAGAATATAGTGTCTATAAATGTCAATAAGATCAAGTTGGGGGGCATCTGGCTGGTTCAGTCAGAGGAGCATGTGACTCTTGGTTTCGAGGTCATGAGTTTGAGCCCCATATAAAGTAGAGATTACATCAATAAATAAAACTTAAAAAAATAAGATCAAGTTGGTTGGTAGTCTAGTAGTTCTATCCATTACTGAGTAGCGATACAAAAATATCTAGCTTTGATGTTAGGCTTATCTAGTTTGCCTTTTAGCTTTATTAGTTTTTACTTCATTTAATTTGATGTTACGTAGTTAGATACACACACATTAATGAGTGTTATGTCTCCATGGTGCATTAAGTCTTCTTTGTGATGCAAAGTTTCTTTTTATTTTGGTATTTTATCATATGTCTTGATGTCTGTTTTATTTGATTTTAATACAGTGACTCTAGCTCTTTTATGATTAATTTTTCATGGTCTTTTTTCATCCTTTTCTTTCATCCTGATCATGTCTTTAAAGTGACAACTATATATAGAGCTCTGCTTTTTTATCTAGTCTGATAATTTTTGCCTCTGGGGGGGAGTTTAGCCCATTTAAAATAAATGTAATTGTTGATATGGTAGGATTTAAATCTACTGTTTTATTAATTGTTTTCTATTTATCTCATCTCTCTCTTTTGTTTCTTTTCTTCCTTTTTCCTACTGTCTTTAGGGCAAACCAAATATTTTGAAATATTCTGATACTTATATTTACAGCTTTGCTCTTTCCTCTTGAAAAACTTTTAGTGGTGCTCTAGGAATTGCGATTTTTATATTTAACAAAAATCTATTATTGTACTAATCCATAAAAAATATAGCAATATTTCACCAGCATAATACCACTTACTCCACGCATTTCTTGTGCCACTGTGGTCTATACATTATAACTACATTCGTTCTAAATTCTACAATATAGTGTTATAATTTTTGTTTTAAACTATAATATAAAGAAATTAAGACTTTGTGATCAATTATATTTTATGATAGATTAAACATGGCCACAAATATTTATTCTTGCTTCTACTGTGAAATGTGGTGTCTAATTTCCAATCCTCTTGACTTGGGGATGACTTTAGTGCTTGCTCAATAAAATGTGGTGGAAGTAACATTCTTAGCCTTCCAGTGCTAGCTCACAAAAAGCTGTGCAGCTTCTGTTTAAGTTTGTTGTAACTTTCCCTCTTGTAACTCAGCCACCATGATGTGAGAAGCTCAAATGGTGCTTGGGAGAGGTCTCAAGTCAGCTCTTATCCAGCAGCTACACCATTGTTAGCCACGGAGTGAGCCATCTTGGCCATCTTGCTAGTTGTGTCTTTGGATGACTCTAGCCTCAGCCATCATCTAACTACAGCCACCTGAAACATCCTAAATAAGGATTTCCCAGCTGACCCCAATTAACCTACAGGACTATAAGAGAGAAACATTTTTTAGAAAACAATATTTTAAACTACTAAATTTTGGGGTGATTTGTTAGGCTGTTATAGAAGTGTACTCATATTCTCATCGTTTTCTCCACCAATTATCACCTGGTATCATTTGCCTTCAGCCTGAGGAACTTCTATTAGCATTTCTTGTGATGCGTTTACATTTTATTAATAATTTGAAATTTCTATGTTTTACTTTTATTTTTGAAGAATAGTTTTATTGGATATAGAATTAATAGGTTGACAGTCTTCTTTTTTTCTCAGCAATTTTAATAGTGTTGTTCCATGGTCTTTTGGTGCCATTAAGCAATAATTTTTAAACATTTTCTCATGCTACTTCTAGAATCTCTCTCTTGTTTATTTATTTTAGTTCTTTAATTATGATGATAATAGGAATTTCTACTCATTCTATTCTATTCTATTCTATTCTATTCTATTCTATTCTATTCTATTCTATTCTAAATTTCTTTATATTTATCCTGCTTGGGGCATGATGAGTTTCTTGGATCTATAAGTTGGCATCTTTCCTCAAATTTGGGGGAGTTTAGGGGTATTGTTTTTCAGTTTGGGACTTTATTTTTAAGTTTTGGACATTATCCTCAAGCTCGGGGATTTGTTCCTTAGCTGTATCCAGTCTATTAATGAGCATAGTAAAGGCATTCTTTATTTCTGTTACAGTGTTTTTGATCTCTAACATTTCTTTTTGATTCTTTCTTAAAATCTCCATCTGTCTGCTTACATTTTTGATATGTTCTTGCATGCTGTTTACTTTTTCCATTAGAGTCCTAAGCATGTTAATCATTCCTGTTTTAAATTCACAGTCTGATCTAACATTCCTGCCATATCTGAATTCAGTTCTGATGCTTACTCAGTCTCTTTAAGCTGTGATTTTTTTTCGCCTTTTAATATGCCTTAAAATTCTTTCCTGATAGCCACATACAATGTACTGGGTAAAAAGAACCATAGTAAATAGGCTCTTAGTAATGGAGTGGTGAGGTGTAGGAGGAGAGGAGTATCTCACAGCCCTTTGTTATGCTTTTAGTGACCCGAAGCCCTGGGCTGAGAACTTAACAGGTGCAGCTTAGGGTGGTTTTGTGTGTGTGTGTGTGTGTGTGTGTTTAAAAACCCTTTATGTGATGCAATTATGGCTATAGGCAACTAGTGTTAGGTGTTTCCCTTGCCCCAAGTTGTTTTGACTCTGCTAGAACCCCAATAGGTTAGGCTCTGATCAAATAGTTTCTCTTGAGGGCAGGTCTTGCTAAGAACAAAACGTATTGGAGTATTTCACAATGGTTGCTTTCCTCCTCCCTGTACCAGAAAGTCCAAGGGGATTTTGTCTTATCTTCACTATGAGAACCTGGTAGAGCTCCTAGAGGTTAGACTCGTAAATGTGAGCCTCCACCTTGTTCACCATAATTGATATCTTCCTGCAATTTTTAACTCTTACACTTATTCACACTAAGCCTATAACAATATAAAAATGAGCAAGAGAGGTGTAAACCAAGACTAGATTGGTAGAGGTTCAGATTTTATTCCAGTATGATTAAAAGTCCTTGAAAGGTTTAAATCAAGAATGACTGGATCTAACTTACAATTTTGAAAGATTTTTCTGACCAATTTGTGAAGACGGGAATGTGGTGTAGTGGGTGGGACAAATGTAGAGATTGTAGAACCAACGGGAGGCTGTTGCTGTCATCCAAATGAGAGATGATGTGCTCTGAGAATCATTTATGTAGCTAGTCTCTATCTTGGAACCAGCCTAGAATATTTCCAAAAGCAGGAGAGACAAATTCTGGACTATTCAATGGTATCTGAGGGCAATATATCACTATTCTCCAATCTAAGTCCTGAAATAAATATTGCATGCCAGAAAGCAACATCTTTATATTTACTTTCATTTTCATCAACTCTGGTTGAACCAAAAGAATTATTTGTCACTTCCTGAACTTGTGTCATAATTCTCAGTTCTGTACTTCTACACATGACATTTCTTCCTGTTTGAAATGTATTTTCCTTTTACATTTAAACAATTGTTTTTGAGCTCAAATACCACTGAAGACATTTTTTTTCCTCTCTCATCTTGGATACAGTTTTGTATTATATTTTTCAAGGTGTATGCTCTATGCTAGTTTATACTATAATTGCTATTTCACATTGTCAAGTATCATAAATAACCTGAGAATTTATCCTAATCATATGCTAACAAGTTAGTAATTCACAATTTTATGGGTGTTGGCAGAAGACACGAGACTCCTGAGTCAGAGACAAAAGACATCAGTACTATGGTATAGCATGAAGAATGAGCTTCATGTTTTGTTGATTCTTCATATTCCCTGAGTGCCATGAGAGTAGCACAGAGAAGCCCAGAGGAGACTGTATTCAGGGGCTTTGTGTCACAGTTGAGGACCATCAAACTTAGGAAATCTGATTATTTTTAAATGGGCTGCAAATAGATCTCCTAGTTTTTTTCTCAGGAAGGAGACATTCTCTGTATATATGATGTTGTTGTTACAATCAGAAAATCTGCCCTCTGCTTTGCCTTATAAGGCTGTTCACTATACAAATATCCTTAAAAACATAGTCTGGAACAAAAAAGCAAGTTTGTGCTTCTGTTCACAAGATGTGTGGAATCATGAGGCTGGTGGAATATTGTCTCTCAATGTCATTAGTGCAAGGACCAAGTGCCATATAAACTATTATTAAACTGAATGTTTGTGCCTCCCCCCCTTAAAATGTAGATGTAGAAATCCTAAGCCCTAATTCAATACTATTAGAAGATGGGATGTTGGAAGGTAATTAGGACATGAGCATAGAGCCTCATGAATGAGGTTAGTGCCTCTTTATAAAAAAAGAGACATTATAGAGCTTACTTCCTCTCTCTGTTCTCTGCCATGTGAGGACACAGCAAGAAGATGCTATCTACAAATTGGGAAGAGGGTCTTTACCAGGAACCTGACCTTGCTGCCAGTCTCATCTCTGATTTCCAGCCTTCAAAACTGGAAGAGAAATAAATTTCAATTGTTTAAGCCATCCAGTATGTATTTTTACTACATCACTCTGAACTGATTCAGATATATGCCTATATCACCTATACTTCTAGCCCAGTGCCTATTTACTTAGGGGTTCAAGAAAATATGTATTAAAAAATTAGATGTATGATTACACTGCTTTTTCCTATTGCCTACAACTACCCAAATCCTACTAATATGGATTAATGCCAATTTAGTATATTTATTTTTTAAAAACTTTATTTTTAAAAATTTTGTTTAAGAGCTATAATGCTTGTAGTTCAACTCCCTTTGAGACTATATAGATTGTTGGAAAAATTAATTTGTCAGATATTTACTATAATGTTGCTTATTTAAGGCATCAGATAGACAACTGAGAGGTTTACTTTAATTAGAAGAAAGGGGTTCTTGGAAAAGGCAGTTTAGGAATGTTTCTTGGCTGAAGGTAAACTTGTTGGCAGAGGAAAGAGAATTCTTTAACCAGAGAGCAAGTAGGTACAGTTGTCTATTAAGAGAACCCCCAAATTCTTGGGTTCCTAGTCTCAGCAGCTGATGAAGCTATGAAACTTAGCCCTGTGGTGTCCCTAAGAGGAGCACTATTGGTTTTTTGTTTTTGTTTTTCCTTGGTAATTCTTCATGGTGAGAGATTGCTCAGGACATTTAGATTCCTCAGTCTCAGGCCTTATGTGCCAGCAAAACTCCCCAGGTGTTGTTCATTGTGTATATTTGTCAAAAAATACCCCACAGCCAAAACAAAATAAAACAAAACAACATGCCCTAAGAGGATGGTATTGTCCCTTATAAAGAACTACTGGGTGAGATATAAAGGTTCCACACGAATATGTCAAGATCAAGATAAATTCTAATGCTGTATGGTGACAGCTACTGAAATTTTAGATGCTGGCTTCCTGCGCCGAATATCATTTTTGTGGTGACCCCCACAGGTACTATTAAGATTCTACATAGATACTTCTCCATGAAACTACTGAATTCTCTATATCTGATTTATACTTTCTTAATCCAACAGCTTTTATTCATTTGGTCCAAATATTTGTTGAACCACTATTATGTACCAGATACTATTTCTGGATGTTAGGATAGGGCACCAGATAAGGAAATGTCTCTGGTTTCACAAAGTTTACATTCTATTAAGAAGAGATAGATGATAAAAGTATGCAATAAAATGGGTAATTGGATGTGGTAACAAGTCCTTAAAGAATATTGGGGTGAGATGGTGACATGAGGAGGGGTTAAGGAGAGGCTTCCTTTAGTTCAAGGAAGTTCAAGGAAGTTCTCAAAGGAGGGTATCTGAAAAGGTTGATGATAACAGGTTGGGCTTGGGAAGAGCTGGTGGGAGTATGTTTTAAAGGGAAGGAAGAGCAAAGATTCTGAAGAGAAAAATGAGTGTACGTTTCTCAACAAATTGTTTGGAACATAATTGGGTATTGTCTCATGACATCTTTTATTATCATAATAGTGATGCTTATCATTTTGTGAACTTTTATAGGGACTTTCCATTCATCAGCTCATTTAATCCCAATAACAACTCTATAGGTATATATGATTACTAATTTAAAGATGTGACAATTCTGCCTTGAAGAGGTTCAGTTACTTGAAGAATTTATATTCAACTAGATCACTTGATTCAATTTTGACTGTGTCTGACCTATTAATTTGTTCTATGATTCTATTCTACTTTCATAGGTAGATTTTGAATTTTATAAAAAGTGATAACGAGTCACCTTGGGCTACCACAACAAAATACCACAGGCTGGGCTTGGGCTACCACAACAAAATACCACAGGCTGGATGGCTTAAACAACATAATTTTATTTTCTTGAAGTTCTGGAGGATGGAAGTTGAAGATCAAGATTTGATTCTTGGTGAGAGCCCTTTTCTTGGCTGGCCACCTTCTCACTGTGTCCTTACAAGAGAGAGGGAGAAAGAGTAAAAGAAAGAGAGAGAAAGAGGGAGAGAGAGAGGGAGAGAGAGAGCAAGAGCACACTCTGGTCTAACCTCCTCATTTTATAAAGATATTAATCCCATTATGGTGGCCCTACCCTCATGGTGTTATCTAAACTTAACTCCCAAAGGTCCCACCTCTAAGTATTATCTCATTAGGGCTTAGAGCTTAATATAGGGATGTTCTGGAGACACATTTAGTGAGTAACAGATAGGAACTATGCATTGTATATATAGGGTATGCTCTAAAATACTTAACAACAAATATTAAAACAGTATGGAATGAAAGCTTAACTATTTGGCCTGGCTAGTTCCTACCTGTTTTTTAGGTTTTAGCTTAAAACTGTTATCTTCCCAGAAAGCCCTGGGTTGACTGCCTCTCCCAAATGCTTCCATATATCCTACTTATCCATTAATAGTTTCTTATGTGTTCTCCCTGATTTTATGAGCTCCTTGAAAACCATCATTATCATATTCCCAATGCGTGATGGTGCAATATCTTATACACAGTAGCTGCTTAATAATTGTTTAATTAAATTAGTCTATGATCTTTGGCAAGTTAAAAGCTCTCTAAACCTTAGTTTCCTCATTTGTAAAGCGTAGATAATCCATTGTATTTGGTTAAGAGAATTCAGTGGGAGGAGGCTGGGAAGGTGGCAGGGTAGGAGGACCCTAAGTTCACCTTCTCCCATGGATATAATTAGATAACACTCACATCAGTGTAAATAAACCAGAAGACAACCTGAAGACTGACAGAATAAACTCCACAGCTAAAGTAGAGAAGAGGTCACATGGAAGAAAGTAGGGAGAGGAGAGATGTGGTTTGGGAGCAATACGGACCACCCATGGTGAGGAAGGAGCCAGTAGCATGTAGAAGAGCAAGAAATAGGTTATGAGACTGTAGAGGGCAGCCTGCATGGGGAAGGTAAATCCTCATAACATTTGGCTTTGAAAGCAAAAGGGGCTGAATTTTGTGAGTTCTTACAAACAACTGTACTTAAAGCTTGGAATTAAAAAAAAAAATCAGCAGGCTGAGCTCTGGGAGAGCCTACCAACATTAGGAATCTGAGTCTCAGTCCTTAAAGAGACAACATGACAAATAACCTGTAGACATATAGCATAAAAGCAGCAGTTTGAAACATGTTTGTGGCACATGGGAGGGATAGTTATTTACTCAACTCAGAGCATAGTTGGAGGGGCAGGGATCACAAGGAGACTCCTCCAGGGACAAAGGAACTGGAAGGTGCCATTTGCCTGCCCCGCATCCCCAGCATAAATGCATGGCCACATATGGGGACCAGTATAAGTGCTGACACTCACTAACTGCATAAACCCAGCCCTACTATGCTGCACTTAGGCAGATCTGCCTTTCCCAGTCATACTTGCCTCATTCCTGGTGCTGTGGGTTCCCCCCTCCTCTAGAAGACCAGCATAAACCCCACCAACACCACGTCTTTGATCCATGTATGTTGAGGGGCCTTGGTTTCAGTGGCAGCAGACACAGGTCTCATTTCATAAGAAGAACAGCCTGCACCTTGTTAAAGTGCACCCCACCTAACCAGGGACCCAACACTGCCCACAACAGGCAAGGAGAACCTCTGCAGACAACTGGACTGAAGGAAAAAGTGGCCAGAACACAGCAGCAGGGCATAGGTAGCATAAGTAAGAGACACTTCCTGAAGTTCCAGGTCCTGGAGAACAGGGGACACTGTACCACAGGGCACTACAGGACCTTTTCTTCATAAGGCCATTACTTTTAAGAGCAGGGGATGTATCTGATTTTCCTAGCACACAGAAACATACAGGGAGGTAGACAAAATGAGGAGACAGAGGAATATGTCCTAAATGAAAGCAGAGGACAAAACCAGAACAAGAGACCTAAGTGAAACAGATATAAATAGTACACCTGATAGAGAATTTAAAGTAGTGATCATAAAGGTACTCACTGGACTTGAGAAAAGAATGGAGGACTTCAGGGAGAGCAGTGAGACTCTTAACAAAGAGGTGAAAGGAAAAAAAAGAATAAATCAGAGATGAAGAATACAGTAAATGAAATTAAAAATATATTTGATGGAATAAATGACAAGCTAGAGGAAGCAGATGAATGAATTAATGCCCAGGAAGACAGAGTAATGGAAAGTAATGAACTTGAGCAGATGAGGGAAGGAAGGCAAGATGGCAGAGGAGTAGGGTCCCCAAGTCACCTGTCCCCACCAACCTACCTGGATAACCTTAAAATCATCCTGAAAACCTATGAATTCGACCTAAAATTTAAAGAGAGAACAGCTGGAATGCTCCAGAGAGAAGAGTTTGTGCTTCTAACACTTGTTTTTAGCCACTCTGCACTGAGCAAAATGACTAGAAAGAAGAACTCACCACAAAAGAAAGAATCAGAAACAGCACACTCTGCCACAGAGTTACAGAATTTGGGTTACAATTCAGTGTCAGAAAGCCAATTCAGAAGCACAATTATAAAGCTACTGGTGGCTCTGGAAAAAAAGCATAAAGGATTCAAGGACTTCATGACTGCAGAATTTAGATCTGATCAGGCTGAAATTAAAAATCAGTTAAATGAAATGCAATCCAAACTGGGGGTCCTAATAATGAGTGGTAATGAGGTAGAAGAACAAGTCAGTGACACAGAAGACAAGTTGATGGCAAGGAAGGAGGCTGAGTAAAAAAGAGAAAAACAATTAAAAGACCATGAGGAAAGGTTAAGGGAAATAAACGACAGCCTCAGAAGGAAAAATCTACATATAATTGGGGCTGCAGAGGGCGCTGAAAGGGACAGAGGACCAGAGAGCATATTTGAACAAATCACAGCTGAGAACTTCCCTAATGTGGGGAGGGAAACAGGCATTCAGATCCAGGAGATAGAGAGGACCCCCCTAAAATCAATAAAAACTATTCAACACCTTGACATTTAATAGTGAAACTTGCAAATTCCAAAGATAAAGAGAATATCCTTAAAGCAGCAAGAGACAAGAGATTCTTAACTTATATGGGGAGAAGATTAACAGCAGACCTCTCCACAGAGACCTGGCAGGTCAGAAAGGGCTGGCAGGATATATTCAGGATCCTAAATGAGAAGAACATGCAGCCAAGAATACTTTATCCAACAAAGCTCTCATTCAGAATAGAAGGAGAGATAAAGAGCTTCCAAGATAGGCAGAAACTGAAAGAATATGTGACCACCAAATCAGCTCTGCAAGAAATATTAAGGAAGACTCTGTAAAAGAAACAGAATGCCCAAAGAAATAACCCACAAAAACAGGGACTGAATAGGTATTACGATGACACTAAATTTGCATCTTTCAATAGTAACTCTGAATGTGAATGGGCTAAATGATCCCATCAAAAGACACATGTTTTCAGACTGGATAAAAAAGCAAGACCCATCTATTTGCTGTCTACAAGAGACTCATTTTAGACCTAAGGACACCTCCAGCCTGAAAATGAAGGTTGGAGAACCATTTACATTCAAATGGTCCTCAAAAGAAAGCAGCAGTGGCAATCCTCATATCAGATAAATTAAATTTTATCTCAAAGACTGGGGTAAGACATGAAGAGGGACACTATATCATACTTAAAGGATCTGTGCAACAAGAGAACTAACAATCATGAATATTTATGCCCCTAATGTGGAAGCTGCCAAGTATATCAATCAATTAATAACCAAGGTACAGACATACTTAGATAATAATACACTTATACTGGGAGACTTCAACACGGTGCTTCCTGCAGATGACAGATATTATAAGGACAACATCTCCAAAGAAACAAGAGCTTTAAATGACACACTGGACCGGAAGGATTTCACATATTTATAGAACTTTACATCCAAACGCAACTGAATACACATTCTTCTCAAATGCACATGGAACTTTCTCCAGAATAGACCACATACTGGGTCACAAATCAGGTCTCAGCTGATACCAAAAGATTGGGATTGTCCCCTGCATATTTTCAGACCATAATGCTTTGAAACTTGAACTCAATCACAAGAAGAAATTTGGAAGAAATTCAAACACGTGGAGGTTAATGAGCATCCTGCTAAAAGATGAAAGGGTCAACCAGGAAATTAGAGAGGAATTAAAAAGATTCATGGAAACTAATGAAAATGAAGATACAACTGTTCAAAATCTTTGGGATACAGCAAAAGCAGTCCTGAGAGGGAAATACTTCGCCATACAAGCATCCCTCAAAAAAATTGGAAAAAATTCAAATACACATGCTAACCTTGCACCTAAAGGAACTTGAGAAAGAACAGCAAATAAAACCTACACCCAGCAGAAGAAGAGAGTTAATAAAGATTCGAGCAGAACTCAATGAAATAGAACCAGAAGAACTGTGGAACAGATCAACAAAACCAGGAGTTGGTTCTTTGAAAGAATTAATAAGATAGATAAACCTTTAGCCAGCCTTATTAAAACCAAAAGAGAATAGATTCAAATTAATAAAATCACGACTGAAAAAGGAGAGATCACCACCAATACCAAGGATATACAAACGATTTTAAAAACATATTATAACTAGGTATACGTCAATAAATTAGGCAATCTAGAAGAAATGGATGCAGTTTTGGAAAACCACAATCTACCAAAACTGGAACAGGAAGAAACAGAAAACCTGAACAGGCCAGTAACTAGGGAGGAAATTGAAGCAGTCATTAAAAACCTCCCAAGACATAAAAGTCCAGGGCCAGATGGCTTCCCAGGGGAATTCTATCAAACGTTTAAAGAAGAAACCATACCTATTCTACTAAAGCTGTTCAGAAAGATAGAAAGGAATGGAATACTTCCAAACTTGTTCTATGAGGCCAGCATCACCTTAATTCCCAAACCAGACAAAGACCCCACCAAAAAGGAGAATTATAGACCAATGATGAACATAGATTCAAAAATTCTCAACAAGATACTAGCCAATAGGATCCAACAGTACATTAAGAAGATTATTCGCCATGACCAAGTGGGATTTATCCCTGGGATGCAAGGCTGGTTCAACCCTCGTAAATCAATCAGCGTGATAGATCATATCAATAAGAGAAAAAACAAGAACCATATGATCCTCTCAATAGATGCAGAGAAAGCATTCGACAAAATACAGCATCCATTCCTGATCAAAACCCTTCAGAATGTAGGGATAGAGGGAACATTCCTCAGCATCTTAAAAGCCATCTATGAAAAGCCTACAGCAAATATCATTCTCAATGGGGAAACACTGGGAACCTTTCCCCTAAGATCAGGAACACAACAGGGGTGTCCACCATCACCACTGCTATTCGACATTGTACCAGAAGTCCTAGCCTCAGCAATCAGGCAACGAAAAGAAATAAAAGGCATTCAAATTGGCAAAGAAGAAGTCAAACTCTCCCTCTTCGCAGATGACATGATACTGTACATAGAAATCCCTAAAGACTCCACCCCAAGATTGCTAGAACTCACATAGCAATTCAGCAGTATGACAGGATACAAAATCATTGCCCAGAAATCAGTGGCATTTCTATACACTAATGACACTGAAGAAAGAGAAATGAAGGAGTCAATCCCATTTACAATTGCACCCAAAATCATAAGATATCTAGGAATAAACCTACCAAAGAGGTAAAAGATCTATACCCTAAATACTATAGAACACTTCTGAAAGAAATTGAAGAAGACACAAAGAGATGGAAAAATATTCCAAGCTCAAGGATTGTAAGAATTAATATTGTGAAAATGTCAATGTTACCCAGGGCAATTTACAAATTTAATGCAATCCCTATCAAAATACCATGGACTTTCTTCAGAGAGCTGGAACAAATCATCTTAAGAGTTGTGTGGAATCAGAAAAGACCTCATATAGCCTCAAATAGGGGAATATTGAAAAAGACAACCAGTGCCAGGGGCATCACAATGACAGATTTCAGATTGTACTACAAAGCTGTGATAATCAAGACAATGTGGTACTGGCTCAAAACAGACACATAGATCAATGGAACAGAATAGAGAATCCAGAAGTGGACCTTCAACTTTATGGTCAACTAATATTCGACAAAGCTGGAAAGACTTTCCACTGGAGAAAGGACGTCTCTTAAAAAACATGGTGCTGGGAAAATTGGACAGCCACATGCAGAAGAATGAAACTAGGCCATTCTCTTACATCATACAAAGAGATAAACTCAAAATGGATAAAAGATCTAAATGTGATACTAGAATTCATCAAAATCCTAGAGAAGAACATAGAACACCCTTTTTGAACTTGGCCACAGCAACTCCTTGCAAGATACATCTAGGAAGGCAAGGGAAACAAAAGCAAAAATGAACTATTGGGACTTCATCAAGATAAAAATCTACTGCACAGCAAAATAAATAGTCCACACAACTAAAAGATAACATACAGATTGGGAGAAGATATTTGCAAATGACATATCAGATAAAGTATCCAAGATCTATAAAGAACTTATTAAACTCAACAGCAAAGAAACAAATGATCCAATCATGAAATGGGCAAAAGACATGAACAGGAACTTCATAGAGGAAGACATAGACATGGCCAACAAGCACATGAGAAAATGCTCCGCATCACTGGCCATCAGGGAAATACAAATCAAAACCAAATGAGATACCACCTCACACCAGTGAGAATGGGGAAAATTAACATGACAGGATAAAACAAATGTTAGAGAGGATGTGGAGACAGGGGAACCCTCTTGCACCTTTGGTGGGAATGTGAACTGGTGCAGCTATTCTGGAAAACTGTGTGGAGGTTCCTCAAAGAGTTAAAAATAGATCTGCCCTATGACCCAGCAATTGCACTGCTGGGGATTTACCCCAAAGATACAGATGCAGTGAAACGCCGGGACACCTGCACCCCAATGATTATAGCAGCAATGTCCACAATAGCCAAACTGTGGGAGGAGCCTCAGTGTCCATTGAAAGATGAATGGATAAAGAAGATGTGGTCTATGTATAAAGTGGAATATTACTCAGCCATTAGAAATGACAAATATCCACTATTTGCTTCAACGTGGATGGAACTGGAGGGTTTTATGTTGGATGAAATAAGTCAATCAGAGAAGGACAAACATTATATGGTCTCATTTATTTGGGGAATATAAAAAATAGTGAAAGGGAATAAAGGAGAAAGGAGAGAAAATGAGTGGGAAATATCAGTGAGGGAGACAGAACATGAGAGACTCCTAACTCTGGGAAACAAACAAGGGCTGGTGAAAAGGGAGGTGGGTGGGGGGTTGGGGTGACTGGGTGATGGGCAATGAGGGGGGCACTTGACGGGATGAGCACTGGGTTTATGCTATATGTTGGCAAATTGAACTCCAATAAAAATATACAAAAAATAAATAAACATGCATGTCACATGTATGACATTACTGAAAAAAAAAAAAAGAACCTGAGCAGATAGATGAGGGAGATAAAAATGATGCAAACAGAATAGACCTTGGGAACTCAGTGACTCCATCAATCATCATAACATTTATATTGTATGGGATCCCAGAAGAAGAAGAAGAGGAGATGAAATTGGGCACTTTGTTTAATTAAAGCAATAATAGCTGAAAACCTCCCTAATATGGGGAAGGAAACATATCCAGATGCAGGAGGCACTGAATCCACCAATAACATCAACCCAAGGAGGCCCACACCAAGACACATAGTAATTAAAATGGCAAAAAGTAGTGATAAAGAAAAAAAAATTAAAGCAGCAAGAGAAGAGAAGACAGGTACATATAAGGTGAAACCCCATAGGGCTATCAGCAGATTTTTCAGCAAAAACTTTGCAGGCCAGGAGGAAGTCATGTGATATATTCAAAGTACTGAGAGAGAAAAATCTGCAGCCAATGATACCCTATCCAGCAAGGCATCATTCAGAATAGAAGGAGAGAGAAAGAGTTTTGCAGACAAACAAAACTAAAGGAATTCATGACCATTAAGCTAGACCTGTAAGAAATATTAAAGAGGACACTTTGAGTGGAAAGGAAAGACCATAAGTGACAGTATGAAAGGTAGGAATGATAAAAGCAGTAAAAATAAGTATATCTGTAAAAATCGGTCAAGGGATTCACAAAATGAAAGGATGTAAAATATGACACTATATACCTAAATCATGTGGGAAGCAAGAGGAGTAACAAATTGGTTCAAACTTAAGCAACTATTAATATAGGCTGCTATATGCAGAAGATGTTGTATGTAAACTTAATGGCAATCACAGAGCAAAATCCAGTAATAGATATGCAAAGCATAAGGGAAGGAACCCAAGTATATCTCTAAAGAAAGCCAGGAAATCATGAAAGAGAACAAGAGAAGAAAAGATCAGAGAAAATCTTTAGAAACATTCACAAAGCAAGCAACAAAATGGCAATAAATACACATCTATCAATAATTACTTTTAGTGTAAATAGCTTAAATAATCCAATCAAAAGACATAGAGTGACAGAATGGATAAAAAACCAAGACCCATCTATATGTTGCTTATAAGAGACCTATTTCAGATCTAAAGACATTTGCAGATTGAAAGTCATGGGGTAGAGAAACATCATGCAAATGGATGTCAAAAGAAAGCTGGGGTAGCAATACTTATACCAGTCAAAATAGAATTTAAAACAAAGACTGTAACTATACAAAGAAGGGCACTATATAATAATAAAGGGGACAATCCAACAAGCAGATATAACAATTGTTAATATTTAGGCACCCAACAACAGAATATAAATACATAAAACAGTTAATGACAAATGTAAAGGACCTAAACCATAATAATACAATAATAATATGGGACTTAAACTTTCCACTTATATCAATTGACACATCATTCAAACAGAAATATCAATAAGGAAGCAGTGGCTTTGAATGACACATTAGAAAAGATGGTTTTAATAGATACATCCCGAACATTCCATCCTAAAACAGCAGAATACACATTTTTTCAATTGCACATGAACATTTTCTAGAATAGATTACATATTAGATCACAAAGCAGGCCTCAACAAATATAAAAAGATCAAAGTCGTACCATGCATCTTTTCTGACCATCATGCTATGAAATTAGAAATCAAGAAAAAATCTGGAAAGACCACAAATACATGGAGGTTAAATAACATGCTAGTAGATAATGAATGGACCAAGCAAGAAATTAAAGAAGAAATAAAAAATTACATGGAAACAAATGAAAATGAATATACAATAGTCCAAAAACTTGGGGAGAGAGCAAAAGTGGTTTAAAGAGGGGATTATCTCAAGAAGCAAGAAAAAAATCGCAAATAAACAACATAACCTTACACCAAAAGGAGTTAAGAAAGAACCACAAACAAAACCTAACACCAACAAAGGGATGGAAGTTAAATATTAGAGCAGAAATAAATGACATAGAAACTAAGAAATGATAGAATAGATCAATAAAACCAAGAGGTGGTTCTTTGAACAGTCCAATAGAATTAATAAACCTCTATCCAGACTCATCAAAAAAAAAAAAAAAGCCAGAGAGAACTCAAATAAAGAAAATCACCAATGAAAAAGGAGAAATACAACTGACACACATAAATACAAATAATTGTAACAATATTATGAAAAGTTACATGCCAACGAATTGGACAAACTAGAAGAAATGTATAAATTCCTAGAAACATATAACCTGCTAAAACTGAAGCAGGAAGAAATAGATAATTTGAGCAGACCAATTACCAGCAAAGGAATTCAATCAGTGGTCAGAAAACTCCCAACAAACAGAAGCCCAGGACCAGATGATTTCACAGATATATTCTACTAAATATTTAAAGAGGAGTTGATACCTATTCTTCTCCAACTATTCCAAAAAACAGAAGAGGGAAGAAAACTTCCAAATTCATTCTATGAGGCCAGCATTACTCTACTTCCAAAACCAGATATTGACACTACAAAAGAAGAGGACTACAGGCCAATATGTCTAATGAACATAGATGCAAAATTTTTCAACAAAATATTAGCAAACCAAATCTAACAACACATTAAAAAAACCACTCACCAACATTAGTGTGCTTTTATTTCTGGGTTGCAAGGGTGGTTCAATATTTGCAAATCAATCAATGTGTGATACATTACATCAATAAGAGAAAGGACAAAAACCATATGATCATTTCAATAGATGCAGAAAAAACATTTGACAAAGTACAATAGCCATTCATGATAAAAAAAAAAAAACTTCAACAGAGTAGGTTTAGAGGGAACATACTTCAACATAATAAAGGCCTTATATAAAAAATGCACAGCAAACATCATACTCAATGAGGAAAGCAGTATGGAGATTCTTTAAAAAGCTTAAAGTAGAGCTACCCTATGACCGCACTAATTGCACTACTGGGTATTAATCCCCTAAATATAATAACACTAATTCTAAGGGATACATGCACCCCTATGTTTATTGCAGCATTATTTACAATAGCCAAATTATGGAAGCAGTCCAAGTATCCATCAACAGATGAATACAATGGACTATTGTTCAGCAATAAAAAAAAGAATGAAATCTTGCCATTAGCAATGACATGGATGGAGATAGAGAGAATGATGCTAAGCAAAAATAAATCAGAGAAAGGCAAATACTATATTTCACACATATGTGGACTTTAAGGAACAAAATAAATGAGAAATGGGAGGAAAAAGAGAGAGAGAGAGACAAACCAAGAAATACTCAATTATAGAAAACAAACTAATGGTCACCAGAGGGGAGGTAGGTGAGGGGGATAGCTCAAATAGGTGTTCAGGATTAAAGAGTACACTCATCATGATGAGCACTGAGTAATGTACAGAACTGTTGAATCACTATATTGCACACTTGAAACTAATATAACAATGTATGTAATACTGGAATTAAAATATGAAAAACTTAATAAAAAAGATTTAAAAAGGGCGAATTCAGTGAACAGATGGACATGAAAGCATTATTGCTTCTTTTTTCCCTTTGCTTCATCATCTATCACTTACATATTTTTCTTAAAGCTCTTCACTTTACTTGCAACACATCTTATGATTTAGCTATCTGAAAAGGTTAAGCAAACTGTGGCAGGTGATTTCAAAATGGATCTGTAGTTCTAGAACCGTAGCTGTAATTCTTTAAATGCCAAGGCTAAAACAGTACAATGATTGTTTTGTCTGAAGGTGACCTTTATCACGCTGAAGATATAGGCAATAGATTTTTCTGTATCTTGTGTAAAAGGTTTGTGATAACACAGCATTCAGTTCTTTGATGTACTTAAATCACATTAGTGATAGGTTAAAGGTAGAATAGCGATAGTTTGCAATCAGAAAATTAGGTCACATTACTTGACAAGCATAAGCATATTTATCAGGACAGTAGGATAAAATATTCAAAAGTATGACTTCTGGAAAATCTAAGGAGGTATGAACAGATGAGCATTTGTCTAGGTGATTTCAAGGTACATTATTATTTCCATTCCACAGGTTATTTATTTCACCAAGAAGCTCCTTGAAGTTAATTAAGCTTATCTTTAGATACAGATACAAATATATTTGACTATAAATGATAGGAGATAGAAGGAGTACTTGGTCATTGTATTTTTATTTTTAAATTAATTTTATTTTTTATCAAAGTAATATATACATTTAATATTAAAATGCCAAGCTTACCCTCAATAACAGGCGTCTGCCACCCTGACTCCCTTCTATGCTTAGTCTCTTTCTGCAAAAGCAATAACTTTTCATTCTCTTGCTATTTCTTCTGGCATTTACATCCATATTTCAAACAACATATAAGTGCTATTTCTTTATCATCTATTTTGGACTTTGCTTCCTATGATGGGGATTGATAATATGCCTTTCTTACACCCCCTTTGTATTAGAGTTTTTATTTATATTAATAGTCAGTGCTCACATTATCATTATTATGTGAATACTGCTAATGGTTTTCTTTCTGACACATTTTAGCTTTTTAATAACATCAGTTAACCCATGATTACCCTATTTTTCCCCTGGAAACATCCTGCTATATCTCTTGGCCCTACTCCTGCTTGATGGACTATCATTTAGATGTGCTTCACAGCTGTCCTCCTGGGCCTTCCCACTGTCTAGCCCCAATGATTAAAAGCCTATCTCTTGATGCTGTGTCTTCCTCTCAGTTTTCTACCTCGTTTTGCTATAACACGTTCTATTGCGGGTTTCTAAGGAAGAGAGCCTCGATGATAAATTTTCTGAAGTTCTTACAAGCTTTGAAATATCTATATTTTGAACTTAAAACTTGGTTGACAGTTTGGGTTCATAATTTTAGGGTGAAAGTAATTTTCCACCAAAATTTTGACATTCTTACTTCATTGCTTTCACATCCCTGTTGCCATCAAGAAGTCCAGTGTCATTTTGATCCTTTGTATATTACATGTTTTTTCCTATTTGAATATATATAGCCAAATAAGATTTTATGTATGTTATATATGTATGTACATGTACCATCTAAATAAACTTTTCACTTTGAAATAATTTTAAAATTATAAGAAGTTGCAAACATAATATACATATTTCTTATATATCCCTCACCCAGCTTCCTTGATTTCTGAGATTATTTTCTTGATAATTTACTCCTTTTGTTTTCTCTGTTCTCTCTTTCTGAAATACCTCTTAGTGGGATGTTCTATATCCTGGATCAATGCTCAAATTTTCGTATATTTTCTCTCCCATTTTTCTGTTTTGGTCTTCTTGATCTACTTTCTGGTAGATTTTCTTTGTTCTATCTTGATTTTTTTAAATCTCAGTTAAAAAATTTTTAGAGATTTTTATATATTTATTCATGAGAGAAACAGAGAGAGAGAGAGAGGCAGAGACACAGGCAGAAGGAGAAGCAGGCTTCCTGTGGGGAGCTCCATGCAGGACTCGATCCCAGACCCCAGAATCATGATCTGAGCCAAAGACAGATGCTCAACCAATGAGCCACCCAGGCGTCCTTCAGTTAGTTATATTTTTAATTTCCAAGAGACTTTGTTCTCTGATGGTTTTCCTTTAGCATTACGTTCTTATTGTTGTTCATGGAACATTCTATCTTAATACCTTCTCTTATTATTTCATGTTATTTTTATATCTTCTGTTCCTGTGTTATTAGCTATTTCTAAAAAAAGGTGTCTGCTTGTTTGACTTGGTCTGTATCTTTCAAGTCAGAGGCTGTGTGATAGGATTCTGATAGGTAACGGTTGGCACACAAGCAAGATCTGTTTGCAGGGTTGAGGGTTAACAAAAAGGAATGGTGAAAAATAGAGGTTGGCAGCTGCAAAGGGTTGTTACTTCCCTGAGGCCTAAAGGACAGGAGAAAGAAATTATTGAAACCTAGAGAGAGCACTAATGATAGTTGCCACTGGAGAAGAGTGTTCCCTGTAATAGCTACTTTTTACAAAAAGTCTCTATTCTGTTGTTTAATAAATAATATGTTGTTTGATAAGGGAATGGTGCTACTGCTCACCTGCAGCCCAGCAGGGAGAGAGATTTCACTGTTCCTTCACCTGCTGTCTGTGGCTGGCGCCTCCCCTTTTCCAATCCACATGGGAGACAGGACTCAGGAGTCTGGGTGATACAGTGTCTAGGGCTTGGCCTCCTGAGTCACACTTCAGGGCAGAGAGGAAGGAGGGTGGTTCTGGAGAGGCAAATGGAGCATATCACTGAGCCTCTTTCAAATATTAGCATTCCTTTGCTATGCTCTGCTTTAAGAATGATGCAACTAAAAGCCAATTGGAAAGTGTAGGATTTCTCGAGGCCAAGCTTTGGTCTTACATATGATCAATGGAAGGAGAAAGGACTAGAAAGAATAAAGGGTAGTGGTCCGAGTGTGCTGGATTAGGAAGAGATCTGGGAGGTTAAGATTTGCATGCCAGCTTTTAATAAAGTCTTAATTTTTATTCCTGTAACTCAACTCTGCTTTCCAAAGTGTAAGTGTCTCCAATGCCTGAAATTCTCTGGATTTCTGTGAGATGGGTCACTTTCTGTCCTCTTCTTCACTATGAAGTCATTTATAATTTCTCCACATACTTTCCATCTTTCACAATGTTGTTGAAATCTCATTTCTGCTAGTCTCTACTTCTGTGTTTATATATTTTTTCAGTCTTTTATTCTTAGTTAGCTTAGGAGTCAAAGAGACTAGTTGCTCTGTTGAGCCAAAATTCTTTGATATTTTTATAAACTGACTCATGGAAAATGTAAATTTCACAAATGGACTCAAGAGAGAATTGAATAAATTAGGAAGCAGTGGTTAATAACAATTTTATCTACTAAATATGTCTGTAAGTCTAGAAATTCATGAATCTGAACACTGTATGGTACAATGAAAAATTCTGTTTTCTATCTGCCATAAGGGGCCTTAGTATTATACAGAATTTTGGTCATTTTTCTGTCTTTTAAAAACAAGTCCAAACAATGCGTGGTTCCTGTTTTTACCACGGGGTCATACACCTGGCAGGGATGTATGTGTATTCATCACTCCTCGTTCCGCTCATTTTCTGGCGGAAGTGCTCATACGCTGAAATTGCAAAGCTGGGGGAGAAAGAAGGAAAGGAACTGAATTATCCACCCTGAAATGATTGAGCATTGGCCGCACCAGACGCTCTCAAAAGAAATCTGCCTGGGGTCCATTTTAATCTAACATATTTATAACTCAGTCCTTTACATTTGTAATTTAACAATTGAATTAGTTCCATTTAACTGATACCAGATGGTGTGTGATTATTGCCTTCCTAAGAAAAAAAAGCCTGTCAATACTTGTTAAATATGGATTAAGCCAAGGGTTACTGCAACTGCTTGGATTTTCATTAATATGGTTCATTCAATTTGACTTTGGCAATTAAAATGTGTAGAAATCACATGAATTACATATGCATTATGCATCTTGACACCTCGACTTCAAAATGAAGTAGTTTGGTAGTGAATTCTTCTGGAAATATAACTTATTTTTTGCTATTTAAGTTAGCAAATAAAATTGTTTCTGTGTAAACATAGGCAGACGTTTGCATATTTTAAAATTGATTATGTTTGTGGAATGCTCTCCTCAAGCACAGAGACCCTGGAGACTTTGCAGCCTACACATCCGCCCAGCATTCTCCTCAGTTTAAAGGACGTCAGCTTGGAGGTACAGCAGACACAGCCTCCCTTACGATCCCAGCAGCAGATTGAATTTAAATGATATTTTCACTCTTCAGAAACTGTAGCCATGTTTTTTAAATGTAAACTATTGTCCAGCAAATCTATACATAGACCTGTTCAGAAGAGGTCTTAATTGACTCTTTTGGCTCAAACTGGATAATTGCACTGCCATTTGGAACTTTTCAGGATGTAACGAATGTCTGAGTGAGTGGAACCCACTGAGTTATGTATTGCAGGAGAAACAGTGCAAGTCACATTGTCTCAGAGTTGAGGTTTGTTTGCTTGTTTGTTTTTCAGCAAGCGTTGACTATTCTAGAGGGTTTGGGGGGTTGTTATTGTTTTTAGGGTTTTGCTTTTCCTGTGGGTCATCATTCATCTCTGTGATATTTTTCTGGGAAATCTTTGTTTCAGGCATGGGCCCAGGGGTGGTTCCTGCTGAAGCTCCCTTTTCTTCCTCCAGGGCTCAATTGATCTTTCTACTCACTGGATCCATCACTTCCCTTTCAGCTTCTGAGAGCTCATCACTCATTTCTCTCCTGACTGACCTAGATGCTTCTTTCTTCAATGTAAAAAAATGCTTTTTGCCAGGGATTTTTTTTCACAGAAAGTTTTTAGATTGTGTATACGTGTGTGTGTGTGTGTGTGTGTGTGTGTGTGTATGCATGTATGTGAATGCCATGAAGTTCTAGAACAAAATAGGAATAGATACAGAAAAAGATAGGGAAAGGCTGTGAGTGCAGATACATTTTTTGGCATTTGAAGAAACTTGTCAGTAAAGCACTCCCAAAATCCCACGGTCTGTTAGGTCTTGGGTCCCTTAGCTAAAGTTGGTCTGACACAAATTAGGGAATTGTGAACTGCATTTAGTTATGGAAGAAAATGAGCAGTTTCATATGATGCAATATAATATTCAAATTTTAAAAAAATAGAATTAACAGGACTTGGTAACTTATTTTTTAGATGCCGAAAAAAGAAGGATTTAAGTGACTTTGATAAATACGGATCTTTGGTGTTTATCTTAAATTTAAATTCATGGTCATTAACATCAATATAGATAGTGGCTGTCACATGAGATTCACTGTTTCAGCCACAGTTCTATGTTATCTGTGTATCATCTACACATGTATGATAAATATGTATGATCATCTAATCCTCCATTCTTTGAGGAAAGTATTATTATTACCTCTATTTTGTAGAGCAGGAGAGGGAGGGCAGAGAGTTATTAACTTGCCCAGATCACATAGGTAAAAGCTGGTGGAGGAGGGTTCTCAATGAGCCTCTCCACTGTGGGGGTCTGTGCTATAAGCCCCATGTCACACACACCCCCAAGGGGGCTCTGAATGTTGTCTTGCTGGTGTACAGTTGTCCTTAGTGCATTTACCCTCCCTTCCTCTCTTGTAGGACTATTGTATGCAACTCATTTTTCCTTGAGTCTCTACTACCTCCTCTCTTATGTTCATTCTCAGCTCATGATTTTGCTTTCTATGTCTACAAGAAAATCAGAATAATCCAAAGAGAACTACACCACTGTTAACTGCCTCCCTACCTCAATCTGTAGCTCTTCATAATCTGACCCATCTTCAGGAAATCTCCTGCCCCTGCATATGAGAGTATATCTTTTTTTACCCACTTCACTGAAGCCTGCACCAGTTTTCTCCTCTTTTGCCTTATTAATTTTGTCCTTTCTGCTGTGTTAGCTTTATAAACATATGCACATGCAATTTCTTTATTCTTAAAAAAAAAAAAAGAAGAGGCACCTGGGTGGTGCAGTCGGTTAAGCGTCTGACTCTTGGTTTTAGCTCAGGTCATGATCTCAGTGTCCTAAGATCCAGCCCCACCTCCGTCTAGTGCTCAGTGTGGAGTCTGTTTAAGCCTCTCTCTCTGTCTGCCCCCTGACACTCCCCAAAACCCACTTTTTCTCTTTCTCCCTCAAATAAATTGTTGAACACTACATTTGAAACTAATTATGTACTATATGCTGGCTAATTGAATTTAAATTAAAAACTAATAAAAAAATAAAATGGTGACTAAGCGGAAAAATAAATTTCTTGAAAAAAAGAAGCTTCTTTCACCTCATATCTTTTTTTTTCAGTGACTCTCCCACTTTTTTCTTCCACTACGATAAAACTCTCAGAAGAGTTACCTATAACCACTTTCCCAAATTCTTCTTGTTGTGTCCAGTCTTGAATCCCTCATTTCCTGCTGCTTTTGACAAAGTCATCAATAACCTTCACATTGCTGCTGTGGCCACCAGCCCTTTCCCAGTTGCTAACCTAGCTGTGTTTGATCTACTCAATGACCATCTCCTCTTGAATCCCCTCCTTAATTTAGTTCCTAGAATGCCACACTGTCCTGGCTTTCATCCTTCCTCCCCAGGGGTTGCCTCTCTGCCACATCTGTTCCTTATCTTTCTGACTTTGAAACACTGAGGTGGCCCTGGATTCAGAGTTTCTCTCTCTCCTTACTTCCTTACTGTTCTCCATCCTGTATCATTGGCATTCAATGCTCTCCATCTTGAATTAGCTTGTTTTGGGTACCATTTCAGATCCTCTGAGATCCTTTCCTTTGTTGCAGCTCCCTTATCTTCATCCTTCAGCCCTGAACCTCTTGTTTTTGGCTTCCTGCATGCCACAGACTGATTCTGTCTCCTCAAAATTCTATGTTGAAGCTGAATCCCCAAGATGATGATCTTCAGAAGTGCAGCCTTGGAGAGGTGGTAAGGTCATAAAGGATGAAATTAGTGCCCTTATAAAAGACACAGATTATTCCTTCCTCCCTTTCCCCTTGTGAGGGCCCAGAGGAGACAGCTGTCCACGAACCAGGAAACAAGACCTCACCAGATATGCAATGCACCCTCATTTGGACTCGCCAGCTTCCAGAACTGTGAGAATAAATTTCTGTGGTTATAAGCCACCCAGTCTATGATCTTCTGTTATAGCAGCCAGAATGGCCTAGCACACTGCAAGAAGCTTCTCTGTTAATGTCACCTGGAGATCTTTCTGCTAATGCTACCCATCCATACAGCTGCAGCCCAGCAGAGGGTAACATCACCTGGTGCTGAGGTTCAGTGGATGAATTCTTTCCTCTCTCACATTTATTGGCCCTCTTATCACAGTCAATTTTGCTATTCTCTCTGATGCTTTTGTTTTCTTCACTTTTTCACAGTTTTTCCAAGAGTGAGAGCAAGCAAAGAATAAATACCATTCACATTTTTCTGTAAAAGACTCCAAACATAGCCTTGACAGTATCTTTTCATTAGATTCCAGGATTATTCACAACAATCATATTGTACAATTATTTGGGGTCGGATGTTCTGTATCTGTCTACTATGTGGGGTTATACTCACTGCACACCTTTGGGTCATTTCATAAGTGATTTTGCTCTGTTTCTACAACATACTCACCCAGAGTAAATTATGGCATTTCCCCCCTTTCCTTCATTTTACTTTCTACTTTCTAGTTAAACAGTTACAGCTATCTATCTAGCCTTCAGTGTAGGTGCTATTTCAACTTCTGTTGATGATTTGAGCTTCTCTTTACCCTAGTGAGTCTTTCTGGTTTCTCTACCAGCCCAGTTTGCTTTTGTTAATCATTTGCTTTAAACATACCTTTCAGTGTCTTGCTGCAAAGTATCTGACCCATGCTTCCTCCCCTCCCCAAGTCCATACTATACACATCTTATATTCTCTGACTTTGGAGCTTATTCAATTGATATTCTAAGAACTCTGCATCTGAGACTTTAAGATGCTGAAGTGAAAGTAATAGAAAATAGAAATAGTGAATACAGTGAGAAATACCAGATGCATCTCTGTTTACCATTGAAGAACAAAAAAGAAAGAAAGAAAGAAAAAAGAAAAAATCATTCTTTATTATTCACTTGGACATATTCCTGTTCTCTTTCAAGCTTTTTAAGTTCCATTTTGTGAAAATTGTAATACTAAGCATCCCGTCCTATGGCTCCCTTCCTCTTGCTCCCACCTCTGCACTCTTGCCAAGGAACAAAGGGTAAAGGGCAAGTACAAAAGTAAATGTCAAGAAAGTGAGCAGTACCAGGATTTAATCACAACATTTGGCATATTCCATGTGTGATTTATTTGTCTAGCTTCTATCTTTAAGCCTAGAGTGCCAGGTCTTCAATATGTCATGACCAGGGATAAGAGTTTTAGTCATTTGTTAGATAACAAAAGTAGCATAATCCAATCCACTTTTTTTCTAAATACAAATACACATAGAGGTGCAATTAATTTTCTTTATTTATAATCACATATCTCCTGAACTGATCTATGTACCATCACAGTGTCTACCATGTTTTTAGGGTTGCCAAGTTGCTCATACCTCACTACTTTAATTTTCCTTGTGTATCCATTTCTAATTCTCTCTCTCTGGAATCATTATTTTTCAGTGCCATTCTTCTCTAGCTGCCTTTGTCAAAAGCTAGATCCCCAAAATTTATAACAAAGCCTTTTGATAAGACAAAGCCAAACTTATTGCCTACAGTAACAAGAAAGTACCCTTCCTCACAAGGCTTTGGCACTGCCTCACAGGATAGAAAATTTGGTTTAAGGCAGGTCTTCCAATGCAAGGACTTGATTACAACTGGGTAAGAGTCATGATACAATAGTTCAGGATTGCCAGAGACAGCAAGGTGAAGGTTTTGAGGCAGCAATTCAAGGCATGTTCGGGTGTGAGCCCAAGGGTAGCCTTGGAAGAGTCCCAGAAGTAATGGCAATGAAGGCAGGAAAAGGCAGCAGAGACATATTCATGAAGACAGTAAGAAGTGGTTTGGTTTCAACATCCAGACTGAGTGTTGAAGTTGACAGTTTTGTCTCTCACTGTCTATCTCTTATGTACATTCTTGAAGAACTAAAATGTCAAAAAAATACCTGTGCCTTTTCTCACATCCTCCTGTGAACGGAGAGATGATTACTTCCAGTCCAATGATGGATATTTTCTAGGATAGAGTTTGAAAACACTGGTCCATTTGGTCGAGTTTTTATGTTTCCAAGTTATTTCTAGTGTGTGTAACAAGTTTACCCTCCAGCCAGTAGCCATTTCATAATGCCATTTATAACTAAGCTAGCACACTCAATCTCCTTTGAGGTGTGTCCCAGCCTTCTTTTTTATAAAAGCTTTGGGGAAGTAGCACACCACTAATGTCCATTTCTTGTGCTATAGGTGTTCAGAAAAAACATTCTTACATATATTAGGGTAAGGGCTCCTTCCTCATGATTTGTAACCTAATGATCTTATTTCTACTGCTGGAGCCATAGAGAACAAGACTTAGCTCTCCCTTGTAAGTGGTCTTCAAACAGTGAAGACAGTTGTTGATTTTCCTCAATTTATGTCTTCTGCTAATCTTCTTAGGACAAACATCTGGGTTATTTTCCCATCTTGACCTTTCTTTGTTATCCCTTTGAAATGGTTCAGATTGTCAATTTTTTTCCCCAAGCAGGACACTCAGAACAGAATACAATCCTCAGAGTTTTGTCAGACACTCTAGATGCAGAGCAGAAGTGTGACTTCTTTGGTCTTAGATACCGTTTATGAAACAAAAGATTGAGTTATCTTTTTCTGGATGTCTTACCACGCAGTAAATTGCACAAAAGTTGATATCAAAAAAGATCCAGGAGCTTGCCTCAGCCTTGTCATGAAGGCATATCTGATCCATGTCTTTGTAGGGCAGTATTGTCTAGTGGTCAGACACATAGTCTGAGGAACTGTGCTATTGAGATTTTAACCCCAGCTCTGCTACACACCAGTGCAAATTTGGACAAGTAATTAATTCTCTTTTAGTTTTGAAATTGAAAATAAGATTAGAAAAAATATATTTTATTGGATGTTGTAAAGGCTTCGTGGGAGCAAATGCATGTCAAGTCCTGAGAGCAGTTGCTGCCAAATAAAAGAAGCACGATAAGTACTAGCATTTAGTAGATTTTAGGTGGCTCTCCTTTTCAAAATGAAAATAGCCTTTTATTATAAAAATGACACATGTACATTACTTTAAAAATCATTCTATGAATGAAATGGATAAAGAAAAAGTACAATTTCATAACTTAGAAATCACCACTATCACTCACTCATTTTCTTCTAGATATTTCTGTGTATATATGTATATATCTGAAGAATTTTATAAAATGAAATACTACACATGCTGTCTTGTGTCCTACTTATTATATGAATACCTTTCCATGTCAATTTTTATCAGGGGTCAGCAAACAATTTTTACAGGGGGCCAGATAGCAAATATTTTATTTAGCATCATGAGATACCTGCAGTCTCTGGTGAATGGTATTCTTTGTTTTGTTTTGTTGTTATTTTTTTTTATTTTATAGAGCTTTAAATATGTAAAAAAAAAAACACACACACACTTTTTAGCTTACAGACTATACAAAAACAGGCCAGGGCCAAATTTGGCCTGCAGTCCATAGTTTGCCAATCCTGATCTATATAATGATTTCTCAGCAACTAAAATGTAGATACGTAATATTTATTAAACTCTTCCACTTTTTACATTTTCCCCTGTCTTAAGAAATACAAGAGGGTTTTGAACATTTTGCTCTTTGCTTAGAGAAAATTGTAGAAGCAGCATTGCTTGGTTAACATTTTTTTTTGGCACATATTGAAAATGTTATCTTTTAAGCTGAGTATAAGACATTAAATTAGGAGCCTGATTCTGTCATCTAAATTATTAGCTATTCTCCACAGCTTCTGGTTATTGGAGAATGTCTTTAGAAGTCCTTCATCTAAACCAGTGGCAAGGTCAAAGTAGAGTAGAGCAGCATGCAATTACCTATCTACTTTTATTTTGACATCATATATTTTAGAATTGTTTGGAACCCTTTTTAAATGAGAAGGGAATTCTAAACAACTGTAATTAACATCACACACACATTTTTTTCAGTAACTCCCAATAATATCAGAGGTCATCCAAAGACTAGGTAAAATCAGGACTGTTTTCTTCCTTAATGGCTCATACACTTTCTTTGAACTATTCTAAAATCGTTTTCCTGGATCAGTATCAAACCCCAGCCTGTAGTTTGTTTCTTAGTTATGAGTACATTTTCTACTGTCATGCACTGAGGACACACTGATGAAGAGCTCATCCTTGTCCTCAATTCTAGTGGAGAGCGGGTAACTGGGTCATTATAATGCACTCCGAAAATTAGCATGACAGTCATACAAGGCAAGTCTTCATTTGTGCAGCAGCCACATTCAAGCACCTGCTGAGTTTAATTCTGCAGGTGTGCTTGACTCTAATGTTGTCCTTGAGATGCCTCAGCACTCTGGGAGATCTGAACTGATTTAGAGACACTAATTATGTCAGGACCATCTATCAAATGGGTGCAGAGTTAAGCTTGTGGGTGAACAGAAGTCTTAGACCTATATGGATTTAACAGAAAACCAAAAATACAGACTGATATACTTGAATTAAATAAGCTCACAGCAATTATGGTTCTGCATTCTAAGACCAGAGTATGGATTTTCTGCTTAAGACTTAAATAAGTGGAAAAGATAAAGAGAATTTGGAATATTTTGGTATTTAGAGAAATGTTCAAAAGTCATATTTCAAGAGCATTTTGAAAGAATCATTGCTTTAAGAAGCTCTATGATTCTTTTCATTTGGTCTGGTGAATTCCTGGTTTTCATAGCTGCCCACATTTTGTGTACAGAGGACCATTTATGTCACTTGATAGAGCTAAATCATTCCAAAGTTTTAAAAAGGATGGCTCTGGGCATGTTGTTATAACTGAATGTATTAGTTTCTGTATCAAGGAAACAGAGTGAGTCCTGCACTTCAACAGGTAGGTTATGTAGGAACCTTGATGGAGATGAAATCAAACTTCCTTCCTGTGATCTATTTGAGTCTTTGAGACTGTATTTCATCCCTCAAAAAATCAATCTGCTGCCATATCAGTGTTTCTCCTGAGCTAGAACCCAGATTTTCAGCACTAACTCAGACTTTCCTTGTTGCAGTAATTGTCAATGCTTTAGATGAGATTTTAGATTGTGCTTTTAATTGTATTATCTAATGTAAAATTTGTAATATTCCATCATTTTGTTTTAAAACATATTTATTAATATTTGCAAGTTTTGCAAATCACATGAGTGAAGTAAAAATTATCCATAACCTACAATTTGGAGGAAGTTTTGAAAGGTAGTAATGAAATTCTCTTCTGCCCTTGCAATACGATTAGCAGGGATGACAGACACTTACATTATGGTGTTGTTGAAATCCTTCTAAATGAAATATTCTTTGCATCTCCAACAGAGTTCAGACAAATTCTGAATGTAGACTGAACCAATTAAGATACATTCTTTATGGGATAAATTGGCTGGCATGCAGGTCTTGAGTATTTACTGTTATTTCCATGCAGTTGGGATAGCACCGTAATTAGCTCTGTATGCCCAGTGCCAAGCTGGGTGCATGCAATAGCAGATATTCAGTAACTGCTAAGTGGAAGAATGGAATTGTTCTAGAGGCCTATATGTGTGATTTAAATACAAAATGAAATAATTATGAGAAAACTGGAGTAAGATTCTTCCAAATTATATATCTTCAAAGATTTGATAAACTGAATGATAAACTTACAAATAGACTTACATTTTTCTAAACTAGCAAATGAGCTTACGTGTTATGTTAAATGGGGTTCTTTTGCCAAAACAGAGTTTCAGGATTGCCTGTTTAAGTATTCCATATACCCACAAGCTTTCTTGGTATAGATTTTACCTGGGAATATCTCTTATACTATAACAAAGTGTTCTTTCCCTATATGCCATTCACAGTTTGAAACAAAATTGGCAAAATGAGATAGTCTCAAATAAAAGTATATTGTGAATGAATAACTTACCAACTTCCTCACCTTATCAAATCCTAGTCCTTATGCAACTGTGTTGTCCTGCTTTCAGAAATACAGAGAGGCCTCTATTCTAGCTTACTTACTCTTCCCACATGAGATCCTGAGACTTACACTTGGACCTCAAGTACTGTACTCCATTTCCTCCTCTTCTAGGATGACAATGAGCCAATAAGCAACTGCTGGTCACTCAGCAAAAGCTGTGCCCTGACCACCTGCTCACAATGAAACTAAGTATTACGTGGAGTACACCCCTATTAGAAGAGACCCTATTCCCTTCATCTTGCATTTACTACTTGGGTTTTCTACCATCTTACTTTATCAGAGAGTCACTTCTAACTTCAAACAGAAACATTTTATTCAGTTATAAGATTAGGTTTCCTATGAATTGGCAGCAACACCGTGAGGGTGGTATTGGCATTCTCATTATATCTTAATACAAACTTATCTTACAGGAACCATTTTTTAAGTAACCTCATATTGAAAACCATGAGATAAATATCTGGTTTGGTTACAATTTTTAGGAAATTTATCTTTAAGCTTCACAAGTATAAAGGAAAACTTTATTAAAACTAATTGAATAGAGAGAAATTAGGAGAGATTTATTTGAAAAAGAATTTTTTCCCTTAAATTTGAAATCACTATTAAATACAGTAAGAGAAAAAGCAAAATTGTATCTATTAGTTCAGTTTTTTGGTTGACTTGGAGAGAAACCCAACTAAGTGAACAATTCTCTCAGCTTATGTAAACTAAGAATCTTGAGTATGGATTCAGCTTTCAGCATGGCTATGTTTAGGGATTTATGAAAGACAGATTTATCCATCTTCATCTTGTGGCTCAGCTAATATGTCTATTGGCCTCATTCTAAGAAAGATTATCCTCAAATATTACCAAAGATAGACACCAGAAAATCTGGCCTATCCTGTCTTGGCTTGACCACCTCAGCAGAAGGAGCACTTTTTTTTCAATAGTTTCTGAAATTTGGGACTTGCCCCTCCATGGCTTTGCCTGGGTCATATGTTTATCCCGACACAAGTCACTGTGGCCAGAGGAGTTGGGTCTGATTGACCAAGACTGAGTCATCTTTCAATACCACCGATTCCTAAGAAATTACAAGAGCTTAGAATTAGTTTCTGTGGTTTCTCAATGAAAATCAGTCTGCTATCACCAAAAGGGGGAAATGTATGCTAGACAGGTAAGCAAAAAAAAAATGTTTTTAAAGTTTTTATTTATTTATTTTTTGAGAGAGAGAGAGAGAGAGAGAGAGAGAGAGAGAGAGAGAGAGAGAGTGGGGGAAGGAGCAGAAGGAGAGAGACAAGCAGACTCCACGCTGAGTGCAGAGCCTTCCTCTGAGCTTCATTCCAGGACCCTGAGATCATGATCTGAGCCAAAATCAAGAGTCAACTGCTCAACTGACTGAGCCAGCCAGATGCCTACCAATTTTTTTCTTTTTCAATTTTTTATTTAAATTCTAGTTAATTAATATATAGTATAATATTGATTTCGGGAGAATTTAGTGATTCATCATTCAACATATAACACCTGGTACTCATCACAAGTGTCTTCCTTAATACCCATCACCCATTTAGCCTTTTCCCACCCATCTGCCTCCATCAACCCTCACTTTATTCTCTATCATTAAGGGTCTCTTATGGTTGGTTCCCCTATCTTTCTCTCTCTTTTTTCCCCCTTCCCATATGTTCATCTGCTTTATTTCCTAAAATGAGTGAAACATATATGAGTGAAATCATACAGTATTTGTCATATGAGTGAAATCATATTTCACTCATATTTGTCACTCTCTGACTTTCACTTAGCATAAAATCACTCTAGCTGCATCCACATCATTGCAAATGGTGAGGCTTCATTCATTTTGATGGCTGAGTAATATTCATATATATATAAGCACTAATATTCATATATACATATACACATATATATATATATATCACTTCTTTATCCATTCATCACTTGATGGATACGTGGACTCTCTCCATAGTTTGGCTATTGTTAATAATGCTGCTATGAACATCAGGGTGCATGTACCCCTTAAAAGCTGTATCTTTATATCCTTTGGGTAAATACCTAGTAGAGCAGTTGCTAGATCATAGGATAGTTCTATTTTGAACATCTTAAGGAACCTCCATACTGTTTTCCAGAGTGGCTGCACCAGTTTGCATTCCCACCAACAGTGTAAGAGGGTTCCCCTTGTCAACATCTGTTATTTCCAATGTTGTTAATTTTAGCCATTCTGACAGGTGTGAGGGGATATGTCATTGTGGTTTTGATTTGTATTTCCCTGATGATGAGTATGTTGAGCACCTTTTCATGTGTCGGTTAACCATCTGTATGCCTTCCTTGGAAAAATGTCTATTCATGTCTTCTGCCCACTTCTTAACTGAATTATTTGGTTTTGGGTGTTGAGTTTGATAAGTTCTTTATAGATTTTGGATACTAACCCTTTATTAGATATGGCATTTGTAAATATCTTCTCACATTCAGTATATTGCCTTTTAATTTTGTTGGTTTTCCTCTGTGTGCAGAAGCTTTTTATCTTGATGAGGTCCCAATAATTTATTTTTGCTTTTGTTTCCCTTTCCTCTGTTGATGTGTCTAGTAAGAAGTTGCTATGGCTGAGGTCAAGAAGATTGCTTGACCATTTTAAATTTATTTTTGTGTATGGTATAAGAGAGTGGTCCAGTGCCATTCTGCATGGTGCTGACCAGTTTCCCCAAAACCATTTGTTGAAGAGATTGTCTCTTTTCCATTAAATATTCTTTCCTGCTTTGTCAAAGATTAGTTGACCATCAGGTAAACTAAATTTTAAAAACCCAGGAAGAATTCAAAGCAGTTATTTTTATAATATAGTCATTATTCACTCATGTATACCTTCGATGAATATTTATTGGGCACTAATATGTGGTGAATGCTATACTTAGCAGTGAGGATAAACAGTGAATGAGTTCAAAGCCCTAAGAGGTCACAATTTAGAAGAGAGGGTCAGACACTAAAGCTTATCATCAAGATAGAGTCTATCACAGAAATGTGAACTGGTTGTCATAGAAATGAACAAACAAATAATCTAGGAAATAGCAGAAGTCAGGAATGGTTTTCAGAGGATGTTAGGATTAAGTTGAGTCTTGAGGGATGGGCAGGAGTTATTCAGGCAGATGACTTAGAAGGACATAGTACACAGAGCAAAAGCATCTGCAATGTTAAAACACTTGGACTTTCCCCATTAGAGACTTCTGAGCAGTGTCACGGTAATTATTAGATATTGGCCCAATATAACTTACTTTTGTTTCATGGTCTTAGTAACTAATTCAATATTCAAATTTGTGGGAAACCTGGATGGCTCAGTGGTTGAGCCTTCAGCTCATGTCATGATCCTAGAGTCCTGGGATCAAGTCCCACATCGGGCTCTGCCTGTGTCTCTGCCTCTCTCTCTCTCTTGCCTCTCATGAATAAATAAATCTTTAAAAAAATATTCAAGTTTGTTATCACTATTTTTTTAGGTATTTGCCCTGGATTTTTTTTTTTGCCCTGGATTTTTAAATAAAGTACTTAGCTTCATAAGCCCCCCAAATTCTCTCCAAAATTGTAAATAAGTAAATGGATACAGAAGAAATATGTTGTAGGTAAACTTGGAGAGGAGTATAAAAGGGTGCTCTGACCTCCTCTGCCTTGACCCCAGCCTGTGCTCCCCAGGGGACCATGTTTCTGGCTCTAGGATCAGGAACCGTGAGGCATCCTCAGACCAGACCAACTTATCACTAGGAAGGCTACTGATATGACTGACTGGGCTCGCATAAATGTGGAGAATCAGAAATGTGGATTAATCAATATAAAGACAAAATGCTAGAAGGGATGAAATTCTCTGAAAGCTCCTGGCATCTCAGGGGTCAGAGTGGCCAAGAGAAGGTTTATCTTCAAGCCACAATTGAACAGTTGAGGAAGCAAAATCTGTGTATAAGCTATTGAAGCTCTCACTAGAAAGGGAATAGAGGTAACTCTTTGGCCTGAGAAAATCCACCTGTGCAGAACACTAGGGTGAGATCCAGAGAAAAAGAGAAAGAGAGTGGGAGGTGTTCATTTCTAGGGAAATCTCAGTTCCTGGATTTCTCATCTGCTTCTTCCAACACCAATGCAGACTGCCCTCTGTCATCTCTCTGTCCTAATACAACATCCTATGTGATTACTCTGCTTCCACTCCTCTTCCTCTCCTACCCATTCTCCAAACTGGAGCCAACATGACCTTTTAGAATATAGATCAGATGATGGACAGCTTCTAAAAATAATCTTCCTATGGCTTTCCTTTGCTTATACACTAAAGGCAAAACTCCTTATATGATTTGGCTCCTTTCCATTTCTCTGGCCTTATTGCTGGCCCTTCTTTTCCTCCATCCATGGCCTCAGCTGCACCGACAGGCTGCCTGTACCCTGAACACACCACATTGTTCCCTCTTCCTTTTGTCCTAGGTAATTCATATCTGTTCTTACCTCAAGGCCTTTGCTCTAGCTGTTCTGTTTGCTTGGAATACACTTCATCCAGATCTTTCCATGGTGACTCTTTAAGCCTCAGATTAAATGGTACCTGTTCAAAAATCACCTTGCCATCTGTTTTTTATCACTGTATCTTGTTGGTTTTTTTTTTTCATAGAACTTAGTAATATTTGAAATTTCCTTCTTTTCCTCCTCCTTCTTTTTCCTTCTTCTTTCCTCCCCTCCCTTCTTTTGTCCCTTCTCTTCTCTCTTCCCCTACCTATTCTCATTCTTTTTTATTGACAGTTAAATTTTTTATTTATTTAATTAATTTTGTAAGGATTTATTTATTTATTTATTTTTATGAATTTATTTTTTATTGGTGCTCAATTTGCCAACATATAGAATAACACCCAGTGCTCATCCCATTAAGTGCCCCACTCAGTGCCTGTCACCCAGTCACCCCCAGCCCCCACCCACCTCCCTTTCTACCATCCCTAGTTCGTTTCCCAGAGTTAGGAGTCTCTCATGTTCTGTCTCCCTCTCTGATATTTCCCACTCATTTTTTTCTCCTTTCCTTTTTATTCCCTTTCACTATCACTATTTTTTATATTCCCCAAATGAATGAGATCATATAATGTTTGTCCTTCTCCGATTGACTTACTTCACTCAGTATAATACCCTCCAGTTCCATCCACATCGAAGCAAATGGTGGGTATTTGTCATTTCTAATGGCTGAGTAATATTCCATTGGATACATAGACCACATCTTTTTTATCCATTCATCTTCCGATGGACACCGGGGCGCCTTCCACAGTTTGGCTATTGTGGACATTACTGCTATAATCATTGGGGTGCAGGTGTCCCGGTGTTTCACGGCATCCGTATCTTTGGGGTAAATCTCCAGCCCTGTTCTCTTTCTATATTAACTATTTAATTTTTATTTAGATGATTCCTCTATTAAAATAGGAGCACACAGTTGGGACACCGGGGTGGCTCAGTCAGTTAAGCATCTGTCGTTGGCTCAGATCATGATCCCAGGATCCCTAGGAACAAGCCCCATGCAGGGCTCCCTGCTCAGCAGGGAATCTGCTTTTCCTTCTCCCTCTGCCCTTCCCCTCCCTTCTTGCTTGCTCTCTTACTCTCTCAAATAAATAAATAAAATCTTAAAAAAATATGAGCACACAAAAATATGAAATTTGTTTGACTTATTTATCATGATGTCCTTAAAACTTAGAAACGTACTTGGCTATCAGTTAGAAATGGATTGATCAAATAACTCCAGTCCTAATGCAGATTTCCAATGAATTTTCCTTCTTTACCTATCTTTAGAGGTATCTTGAATAATGCTATTACTGGCAACCAAAAGAACCAAGACTAAAATAACACTAACCATTTTCAATATTGTTTGAAATTCAACACACTTAATACACTTAAATATACTATTTTATTATTAAGCTCTATTAAATAGTACAAATTCTCTAGGAAGTCCATTGTTTCTCAAGGTGAAACAATCTAAGTCAGAATGCTTAGGAGGTATCAGAAAGATATTCTGAGGGTGAAGGAGGAGATTTAGATCACTGGGTGTTGTGAAAGTAGAAGGCCAGGTGAGGTGTTGCAGTGGCACAAGTCCATGTATTAAAGGACAGAATGGAGGTGGCAAAAGAAGAGGCCAACTTCTAAACTCTGAACAGAATCACCTTGTTAACCTGATGCTTACACTTATCCTGTCCCTGGGTAGTGATAGAAATGGGAGGTGTGGAAAAGGTTTCAGGAGAGGGCAGTGAGAAATCACAGAAATTATGAGACTGAATTCACTTTCAAAGCAACTCAATGTCTCTTCCTTCTTCCCAGCTTATTCACAGGTTACATGACCTATGGAATCATTTTTTTTCTTGGGCGTTGACCTTGTGGAGTACATGCCTCCCATCCAGAGATGTGGTGACAGGGTTAGTACTGCCCGGATCAGCTTCTGTTTTTTCTGTGGACAAACTCAGGTCAGAAGAAGTGTGTTGTGCAGTTTGTCTCTTCTACCAAAGAGAGAAAAAGGTCAAATGTGAAATACCCCCAGTGAGAAGTGGCTGCAAAAGTTTAACTGTGTGCTAATAGACATTTTGAAAAGAGGAACTCTAATACTTGTTGGAAATCTGACCTGTGTTACACTCCCTTCACTTCTGCACAGTTAGCTCTCTATAGAGTCATATTTATCTTATGGTAGAAACCAATAATAACACCCACCCCACTGTGGAGGAAAGCAATAGAACTCCACAGTTGGAGAGATCATACAATTTTGATTACTCCAGAGTCCTCTGGATGGCTCTTCTTCAACTAGGAATGTGATCATCCCACTATATGCCCAAGTCCAGTGGGAACAAAATCTTCAACAAAACATTTTTGAGTCTTAACGGCAAAAATTATATGTTCAGTTTAGGGGAAAATGGCTATTATAACACAAAACTATTTCTCTAATTTGGGTTTCATTAGCTTGGTTATTTCTGGAAAATTCTCTGTGCAATAGTCTCAGTTTTCTTGCTATCCAGTGTCTTCCATCTTTTCTGCAAGGTGTTAGAAAACACTTCCTCCTTCTCCAGCTCCCATCCATTTGTCATTGGTCCCCCAATCAGTCTCTTATAAAAGAGACTAATAAAAAATAAGATGCTCCATGTTAGCATATACTCTCAGGGGACCTGAGGTACCACTCACATGGTACTGTGAGTGAGTGGTCTAAGGGAACAGGTGGTCAGATGAGGTTTTAAACACATCTAATGCATTTTCATCCCCAAGTTCCTGAGCTGATCCACTCTCTTGCAGAGTGGGCGGGAAGTGGAGTGGGGGGTGGGGGTATTCACCTTCTTATCTGTGTGGAAATAAACAAAGACCACTCAGATGGGAACAAATAGAGTCTATTAGTTCAAAACTTGATGTAGCAAGAGAGTCAGCTGCCATCATTTGCAAAGAGACTCCAAGGCAGAAAGAAAAGTAGAGAAGCTGTATAATGAAAAAAAGGGGGGGGGGGTCGGCTGCAGGTCTCCCCTGCTTGGACAAAGTTGGCATGAGGAAGCTGGAGGCAGACTGGCTAATTGAAAGTGAGGCCTGTTATGTGATTGGTTGGGAGAGCATACTTGACGTTCTCTGGTCGATCCTGAGTTGGAAGCAGAAGCAAGAAAGGATCGAAGCTGGTGCTCATGGAGCAAGTCCTCACCACTCTGTGTTAGTTGCTACAATGATTGTGGTTTGGCTTCCTGGGCTGGTTGCTGCAGAAATGATGGTGTCCTCTGTGGTCTGGCCCCCATCTACTCATTCACTCAGTCGCTTACCAGGGTGGCTCTGATGGGCTCCTTTCAGGGCTTGGTACTCTCTCTTGTCATTGGTACCCCATTCCCCACATGCCTCCTTGCTGTCCTCCACTGCACCCTCCAGAAGTAGATTTTGAAGGTGCCACAATATAAGGCTGAGTAAACAATAATTCATTGATTTGGGGGAACTTTTTCAGAACACAGGATTTAAAACTCTAGCCAGTAGCCCAGGGGGATGGGGTAAACTCATACCAAGGGTGGCTCTTAACAAGCCTGGAGAAAGTGATGGCCAAAGGCAAGTGAAGTGAAAAGTGCCTGAGTCTCCCTGGTAGAGGATAGAAGCAGAGAGAGAGATACATTAAAGAGTTAAGGAGGGGTCCAAAGGACATGTCACCTACCAAGACCATGAGGACCGTGCTGCTGAGAGGGATATTAGTACGTTCAGGGGCAGCTCTCAGCAGACTGGAGCTTTTGATAGGAGCAGTGGTCACAGAACTGGGCTCTTTCTTATCCAAGGGAATGATGAGGCCCTAGAGTGATAGAGACCAGGTGACAGGTTCTAAGTGCCAGAAGCCTGAAGCAGCAATTGAGCATCCATAATGACTCTCAAGGTCAGAGGGGCAGCCAAGGGGCCTTGACCCACAGGGATATGGTCAGTAAAA
Source organism: Nyctereutes procyonoides (assembly GCF_905146905.1). Lineage (NCBI taxonomy): Eukaryota > Metazoa > Chordata > Mammalia > Carnivora > Canidae > Nyctereutes > Nyctereutes procyonoides. Next base: position 74,731,220 of record NW_026575052.1, on the reverse strand, counting down.
CTTGGCATCCTAAGGGAAGCACAGATGGGCAGCCAGTGAGAGTGCTGCTTAATATCTACCAACAGAAAAGGCAAATATGAAATGCAGAAGGTTGACAGTAGCTGACACAATAAAAAACAGGGTCACTTGTTCAGTTTCTGAACTCATGCCAATTGTTTTTGTCTTCATAGACTTTATTTTTTAGAGAAGTTTTGGGTTTACAGAGAGTTCTGAGATCCCCTCTCTCCCCTATCCCATAATGTCATGTCTCCACTGTTACAGTATTGTACAGAATAGTTTCAGTACCCTGTAAATAAATTCTCTACTCCATCAATTTATTCCTGCCTTCCTTCCTTCCCTGGAAGCCAGAGCAACCACTGATCTTTTATTATCTCTGCAATGTTGCCTTTTCCAAGATGTCACATAGTCAGAATCAAAGAGTGTATAGCTTTAGACTTACTTCCTTTACTTAGAATAAGCATTTAATCTCCTCTGTGTCTTTACAGGGCTTAATAGTTTATTTCTTCTTATTGCTTGATAATATTCCATTGTATGGATGTACTATAATTTATTTATTCAGCTTTTGAAGGACATCTTGATTATTTCCAGTTTTCAGTGATTATAAAGTGCTCTAAATATTTACGTGAAAGAGTTGTGTGGACAGTTTTCAACTAATTTGGCTAAATACCAAGGAGTGAGATTATTGCATCTTATGGAAAGAGTATGTTTAGTTTTGTAAGAAATTGCCAAACTGTCTTTCAAAGTGACTCATTTTGCATTCTCACCAGCAGGGAATGAGATTTCCTGCTGCTTTGGAGTTTAGCCATTTTAATAGGTGTGTAGTATTATATTATTTTAATTTGCATTTCTCTGAACACATGTTGATCATCTTTTCATATGCTTATTTGCCACCTGTCTATCTTTTTAGGTGAGGTGTCTGTTCATGTCTTTTGCCCTTAAACTATTTTTTCTAGCTTTGTGAAAATAAAATTTACATACCATCAAGTAAGTTTGAGGTACAGAATGTGTTGATCTATTTATAAACTGCAAAGTGATTACCACTATAGCAATTAGTCAACACCTCCATCATGTCACATAATTACCATTGTCTTTTTTGGAGTAAGATTTAAACTCTACTTTCTTAGCAACGTTAAATTATATTATTATTAACTGTAACCACCAAACTATATATCAGATGGCCAGAACTTATTTTTCTTATAACTGGATATTTGTACTGTCTGACCAACATCTCTCCATTTTTCTTACCCTGCAGCCCCCGGTAACCACCATTCTACTTTATTTTTCTGTTTGGCTTTTTTAGATTCCACATATAAATGATATACACTATTTGTCTTTCTTTGTCTAACTTATTTCACTTGGCATAATGCCTTCAAGGTCCATGTTGTTGCAAACTACAGGATTTCCTTCCCTTTCCATGGCTATAATAATATCCTACTACTATACATACTATATCTTCTTTATCCATTCATCTGTTGATAGACGCTGAGGTTATTTCCATATCTTGGATTTTGGGATAATGCTTAAATGAACATGGGAGAGCAAATATCTTCAATATCTTATTTTCATTTCCTCTGGATACATTCCCAGAAGTAGGACTACTGGATGTTATGGTATTTGTTTTTATTTTTATTTTTTGAGGAACCTCCATCCTGCTTTCCACAATGACTGTGCCAGTTTGCACTCTTACCAACAGTGTAGAAGGATTATCTTTTTTCCACAACCTCACCAACACTTATCTCATTTTGATAATAGCCATTCTAATAGTGTGAGGTGATATCTCATTATGGTTTTGATTAGAATTTCCCTGGTGATTAGTGGTGTTAAGAACTTTTCATGTACCTGTTAGCATTTGTACATCTTCTTTGGGAAAATGTCTATTTAGTTTTTTTGCCCATTTTTAATTGGATTGTTGTTTTGATATTGAATTTTATGGGTTCTTTACATATTTTGAATATTAACTACTTATCCTATATATATTTTGCAAATATTTTCCCTCATTTGCTTTTTTTTAAAAAATATTTTATTTATTTGCTTTAGAGAGAGCACATGTGAATGAGAGGAGGGGCAGAGGGAGGAGAAGAGAGTATCTCAAGCAGATTCCATTCTGAGTACAGAGCCTAATGCGGGCTCAATCTCACAACCCTGAGATCATGACCTGAGCTGAAATTTAGAGTTGGATGCCTAACTGATTGAGCCATTCATGTGCCCCTCCTTTATTTTTCAGAAGTCTTTTAGTTTGAGGTAGATCCTTTGTTTGTTTTTGCTTTTGTTGCCTTTGCTTTTAGAAAGAAATCCAAAAAATCACTGCCAAAATTTATGTCAAGGATTGTACCCCTGTGCTTTTTTCTAGAAATTTTATCATTTCAGATCTTACATTCAAGTCTTTAATCCATTTTTCTGTTGGCCATTTTTAATTGATTATTTGTTTTTTTGTTAATGAATTTTAAAAGTTCTTAATTAGTATGGATACAAGTTCTTTGTCAGATATGTGTCTTGCAGGGATTTTCTCCCAATCTGTGAATGTCTTTTCATTCTCTTAAAAGAGTTTTTCAGAGAGAATAAGTTTTTGAATTTTAATGAAATAAAACATATCTGTATTTTTCTTTCTTGCATAGTGCTTTGGATATTGAGTATTAAAAGTCATTGCTGAAGCAGCTGGCTGGCTCAATTGATAGAGCATATGACTCTTGATCTGGGGATCATGAGTTTGATTCCCACATTGGGTGTAGAGATTACTTAAAGAAAAAAAAAAGCCAAACCTTAAGTCATCTAGATTTTCCCATGTTATTTTCTTGAAATTTTATATTTAGCTTTTTACATTTAGATTTATGACCCATTTTGAGTTAATTTTTGTGAAAAGTCTGAAGTTTATGTTTATATTAATATTTTTTGCACGTGGATGTTTAGTGTTTCCAGTATCATTTGTTGGGAAGATTATCCTTTATTCAGTTACCTTTACCCCTTTGTCAAAAACCAGTTGACTATATTTTTGTGGGACTATTTCTGGACTCTCTATTCTGTTCCATGATCTATTTGGATCTATAGGTCTATTCTTTCACCAGTACCACACTGTCTTGATTACTATAGTTTCAAACTAATTTTTAAAGTCAAGTACTCTCAGTTTTCTGACATAGTTCTTCTTCCTCGGTATTGTGTTGGCTATTCTGGGTCTCCGTGTTAACATGTGAAATTTAAAATCACTCTCTGGATAAAATAACTCACTGAAATTTTGATTAGGATTGGATTAAATGTGTACATCAAGTTGGGCAGGACTGTCAACATTGAGGATTCCAATCCACAATCATGGGATATTTCTCTAGTTATTTAGTTCTTTTTATTATTTCTTTCATTAAAATTTTATAGATTTCCTCATAATTCTCTTGTACATATCGTGTTAGATTTAGACATATGCCTATGTATTCATTTTTGGGGGTACTAATAAACATAGTTTTTTTAATTTAAAATTTCAAAGCTTATTTTTCAATCCTGGCATATAGGTGAGCAGTTAGTTTTGGATATTAGCTTATAACCTTGCTGTGATCATTTAGTTTCAGGATTTTTTGTGTGTGATTTTTTAAAGATATTCTACATAGAAAATGCCATCACCTGTGAACATGACAGTTTTATTTCTTCCTTCCCAATTTATCTTTTATTTTATTTTCTTGTGTTATTACATTAGCTAGAAATTCTAGTATGAGGTTGAATAGGAATGGCAAGGGGACATTCTTGTCTTGTTTCTGATCTTAGGAGGAAAACATCTAGTTTCTTACCATTAAGTATGATATTAGTTGTGTGTTTGGTAAATATGCTTTATCAAATTGGTAATCTTCCTGTTTTTCTGAAAGTTTTTATTATAAATCGGTATTGGATTTTGTCCAGTGCTTTTTCTGCATCAGTTGTTATGATTAAATGATTTTCATTCTTCAGACCACTGATGTAATAGACTACATTAATTGATTTTGAATGTTGAACCACTTTTACATACCTGGAATAATCCTAATTTGGTCATGGTATATAATTGTTTTTATACATTGGTGGACTTTATTTGCTAATAGTTTGTTGAGGATTTTTACATCTATGTTCATGAGAGATACTGATTTGAAATGTCTTTTACTGTCTTTGTCTGGTTTGGGTATTAGGGTAATGCTATCTTCATGAAATGAGTTAGGGGGTATTTTGTCTGTTTCTGTTTTCTGGAAGAGGTTGTAGTGTATTGGAATTATTTATTGCTTAAATGTTTGGTATAGCTTACTAATGTTATCATCTGGGCCTGGAGCTTTCTGCTTGGAAGGTTATTAGTTGTCATTTGAATTTCTTTATTAAATATAAGCCTGAATTGAGCCGATTTTCATATCTGGAACCCATTGACTGAAAAAGTGTTCAGGTACCTGGGAAGAATGGTTCTGCAACACCATGAAGAATACACCCTACGCTTATTTTCTAACCTTTTCCCTAAAGTGTCTATGAACACTTACTTGAGTGTACTTTACATTGGGTGTGTTAGGTCCTTCACGAAGTAGATTCAAGACTGGATTGTAATTTTGGAATCTGTGAGTTATTCCTAGACTTTCCTTCTAAAGTTTACTCCTTCAGCCCTTGTACATTATTTTGAAACTTTTGAAAAGCTTACAATAAATTACTTTCTGCTTACTCCATTGAAATACTGTCTTGTTTGCTACTGACTCTTCATTGATAATATACTTGTTCACAAGGATGGTTGCCAACTGCAGTTTCTAAAAGAAGCTACACCTAGGATGGGGTATCTGACCTGACTGGAGTTTAAAGCAGTAAAGATCCTATTAGCATTTGCCGCAGTATTTTGTGGCAAAGAGTGGTAAAATTTCACCTGTGTCAATATGGATTGAAGGATATATTGAAGGTGAAGTTTGGTGAATCAGCTTTTGCTGCTGTGAAAACCATTGTGGTTGAGAATGAGGAATTCAAGAATTGTAGCATTGGCTGGGTACAATTCTTGAAATAAATGACAGATTCAGACTATTAAATCTTGAGGGAGAGCATGGTCAAAGGACCAGGAAACTTTATGGTTCCCTAAAATAACCTTTGTTGATATCATTGTTATTGTTATAGACTAAGTTTGTTTGTGCAATTTGTTGATTTACAACGTAGTTTGAATTCAAAGACTCCTTAAGCCTCTTGTAGAAAAGCTAGGACATTGCTTATGAGAGTGTGAGATGCTAAGAATTGGAATGGGGAATTGGGGAGCATTTGGATGACTGCAAATACCTCTAATTCCTGCTCCCAGTTTCCCTTGATAAAAGAAGTATCCCTTCCTCCTCTGATAAGCCTGATTCCACCTTGTCTGCAGATATGCAGTCATCTCACTTGTGTGTGCAAGTTTTCCTCATGCCTCATTCTGACCATCCTCATTGCATTCCAAACTATAAGCAGATCTGTGAAAAGCAAATGAATATGCAAATAGGATTTGCAACTATTTGCTAAATCATACCAATAGAAAATGGGAAATATGTGTGGAAATGAAGAGCCTAGTTCAGGTAAGAAGAAATATAATTTTGAATTCAGTTGAAGATCTCTTTATTTTTGATCATTGAGAGAGGTTCTAACTAGTTGCTCAGTTTGACTCACTGACACCTAGACTTTATGGAGGCTTACATTAAATTAATTGGAGATACTAATAATGAAGAGGCAGAAGTTTAAGACTTAGGAATGTTAAAAAAAAAAAAAACACTTAGGAATGTTGGAGTGGATTGTTTGGTAACCAAGACCGAATGGTAACCAGTATAATTTTTGGTGTGGTTTGTTTATTCTTCTCCTATTCTATATGAAATGAAATAGCTTATACAACCATTTATAATAAAACATTTAGAAGTCATTTGTTGAGAATGTCAGCATTCATATGAAATGCTAAATGGTTGAACTATTCAGACCTCACATGAAGTGGAGATGATGGTATTTCAAAGTGATCCCGGCCAGTAACCAAACGTAATTTTTAGAGGCAAGGATAGCATGATTACTATAATGTTGTCATAATAGTCAGCAAAGCCAGGTACTTTAAAGACCTTTGGTGGGCTAATGAAACTTGAGATCCATAGCAATAATAGAGGTAGGCCACTTAGGAAAATCCTACATGGCTTGATATAAAAACAACAACAACAAAAACTCTTCTGGGTTGGGTGCCTATGCTGTTTGATGATAATGGTTTACTAGAATGGGAAATACCCAGATGCTGGCTCTAATCTGATATTAATTCCTGGGTATCCAGAAAATCACCATGGTTCTATCAGTCAGACATGGGGCATATGAAGGTTAAGTGATACATGGAACTTAGATCCAAGTCCACTTCCCAGTGGTTCATAGATTCTACAAGACCATTTTGTGGTTTTCTACTGATGAATGGGTAGTTGCAATAGATGTACCCACTAATTGGTAGTATCTTCACACTGATTCCCAATACATTAAATGAGTTCTATATGGGAGTGTGTCAGGAGGTCCTCAAAACCATCCCTAGGCTCAATTATTTGCTAGGGGACTCACAGGACTCAGCATATAGTTGTACCCATGGGAATGGTTTATTACAGTAGAAGGATACAGAGCAAGATCAACAAAGGGAAAGGACGCATGCAGCAATGTCTAGAGGAAACCAGGGGCATACTACCAGAGTCTTCTCCCAGTGGAGTCACACAGGACACACTTAACTACAACAATGAGTTGTGACAACCAGGGGAGATCCTAAGATATTCAGCGCCTTGGATTTTTTTTTTAATATTTTAATTATTAATTCATGAGAGACACACAGGAAGAGATGCAGAGACTTAGGCAGAGGGAGAAGCAGATTCCATGCAGGAAGCCAGATGTGGGACTTGATCCTGGGATCACGCTCTGAGCCAAAGGCAGATGCTCAACCACTGAGCCACCCAGGTGTCCCAATGCCTTGGATTTTTTTATTGGTGGTTGGCCATGTAGATAGTTTCTGCCTGGCACATATTAAAATTCTAGACTCCAAGAAGGAAAGCAGGTGTTCAGCATAAACTATATTTTTTTTTGCACAACTTAGGTATAGTGAGCGACTCAATCAGAATGGTGGGAACTGGTAGTCCCAGATGCTGGCCAAGGGCCAGCATTCAAAGTCTGTCTTTTGAAGGCTAGCACCCAGTCCTGCTACCTCTTTCTTCATGGGTAGGAATAAACACAAGGAAACCCCCCTCCCCCAGGGAAATTGTGGAGATTGGTGCCACCATGGGCACAAATTCCTGTCAATAAGTTTGACCTGCCTTTTTGTCTTTTGCAAGAGTGGAAAATAATGGATGATTATTGAAAGTATAACTAGCTCAGGTATCTGATAACAATGCTCTTCCACATGCAGTTTCTTTACTGAGCGAGTCAGCAAAGTTCTGCCTGTGGAAAATGCATTTATTTTCTCTATTCCAATAAGCAGAGAACTCTAGAAATATTTTGTTTTCAATTATGAGTGACAAAAATATGCCTTCACTGCTATACTTCAGAGCACGATCAAGTCACTTGCTCCCTGTCATGTATGGTCTGTAGATGCCAGGATTGTCTCACCATTGTACAGGACAGCATACTCATCATACTCATCTACTACAGACATGGCAATAATCTGACAGGATTTGGGGATGCCTGGGTGGCTCAGGGCTTGAGCATCTGCCTTCAGCTCAGGGCATGATACTGGGGTCCTGGGATTGAGTCCCACATCAGGCTCCCTGCAGGAAGCCTGCTTCTCCTTCTGCCTATGTCTCTGTCTCTTTCTGTGTCTCTCATGAATAAATAAAATCTTAAAAAATCTGACAGAATTTGGTAAGCACAGGTTAGCAGATTTTTAAAATACTTTGGAAAGGTTCATATATGTCAGAGATTAGGTAATAAACCCCATAGGCATACAGAGTTCAAAAACATTGATGAAGTTACTTGTAGTAAAGAAAGAACTCTCAGAATGAGAAAAATTTTGTGTTGTTTTCCATATTATACCTCTAAGAAAGGTCTAGAAAACTTGGTTGGGTTATTTGAGTTTCAGATGCAAGCTATGTAAACCAAAACATGAACCTGTGTGGTGCCCAATATGAGGCAGTGTTCTTGAGTTTGTTAAAACTTGAGGGTGATGTGGACATTTTGTCTGCTTGACAAGAGTATGTCGACTCTGTCAGAGAATCACATTATCTGTCCTGATCATTTTGGAGTAAATCCAGCAAATAGGTATTCTTCCCTTGAGAAATAGCTATTGGGAACAGTTTAAGATTGAATTCCTGACCACTAGACTAACAATGACCCTGCAACTTAAGCCACCTGAAAAAAGTTGAATGTGATTTTTAAAAAAAGATTTTATTTATTTATTCATGAGAGACACAGAGAGAGAGAGGCAGAGACAGAGGCAGAGGAAGAAGCAGGCTCCTCGCAGGGAGCCCGATGTGGGACTCGATCCCAGAACCCCGGGATCATGCTCTGAGCAGAAGGTAGACGCTCAACTGCTGAGCCACCCAGGTGTCCCAAGTTGAATGTGATGCAATTTGAGTGTGCCCAGCAACATTTCATCATCCGGAGAAGCAGTATAAACAATACCAGAACTGAGTAGGGCCTGAAATCTCAGATAAGTGCCAAAAGCGGATGGCTCACACTCTCAGGGTGTCTGTTCACAATGCTGTATCATTTAGATATATGTTTTTTTTTTTTTTAATTTTCACCTTTCAAAAAAATTAATTTTTATTTTCTGATTTTTCATTGAATGTAATTGTCAGCAGAGAAAATCATCTGGGTAACACCGGGTCTTTGAAATACATTGAAATTAGTTTTATGAACTAGTATTTTATTTCCATGTATTCCTGTTGGGTGCAGAATTTACAATATATCCTTTATTTAGGGTCTGTCAAAAACAGACTCCCTCAGTTTTTAATCATTTCAAAATTACTTTATCCCCTATCCTGAATAAACATTCAAGTCACCTGTAAGTCTAAGTTCATTGTGGTTTTTTTCTTATCACTATGAAAACATTATTCCATTATCTTACATTTGCTACCTATACCATTATCTTAGTTCTACTGTTGCTGTTGAAAAGCTATCCACCAGTCTGAATAATATTCCTTTGTAGTCATGTTTTGTCTCTCTAACTGATTTTAAGAACTTCATTTCTCTTTGGAATTCTTCAATTTAATTACAAAGTATTTATTAATATATTTTTAATTTATCCTGCACCCTGATTCACAGAATTCATGACTTTTTTCATTTCTGAAAAATTTTCATTTCAAATACTGCCTCTCCCTATTTTCTTTTATCTTCCCTATATGGTTACCTAGTCATGGGTCAGACTCTATCATTTATCTTCCAGCTTCTTAAACTATATTTCTTTCCTCATATTTGTATACATCTCTTTGTTGCATTTGTATATTTTCTCATAAATATCTTCCAATTCATTGAATTTGGTATGCATTTCTGGGTTGTTGTTGTTGTTTCCCTGTTTATACTATCTACATTGTTTTCATTTGAAATGGTTATGTTTTCCCTGGTAACTTTTACAAAATCATGCCTGGTCTTTTCTTCCTTGTGCTTATTTTTATATTTGATACATACATTTTTTAATACTAGTTATCACATGATACCAATGTATGAAATCTTTGGGTATTTAATTGTGCCCTTGTTCATAGCTCTGAATCATAGAGACATGTTTGTCATTTGTCAGTTAATTTTTCACTGTGAACCTTTTTTTTTAAGATTTTATTTATTTATTCATAAGAGACACAGAGAGGAAGAGAGGCAGAGACACAGGCAGAGGGAGAAGCAGGCTCCATGCAGGAAGCCTGATGTGGGACTCGATCCCAGGTCTCCAGGATCACACCCTGGGCTGAAGGCAGGCACTAAACCGCTGAACCACCCGGGCTGCCCTTCATGTAAGCCCTTATTTGGATGACCTTAATCTGTGGGAATCCTGACAGGGCCTTACAAAGGTGCCAGGAATTTTTTTCCCTAGCAAATTCTTCCTCTGGGTTTATGCAAAGGTATCAGTTCTAATTCCTTATCTTATGCAGACCTAAATTCTTTTGTTACCTGTCTCAGTTCCACTTTCAAGACTGGGGTTCTGGGTTGCTTTTATCTGTTGTACAGCTTCAGTCTTTCCTCACATTTCTGAATCTTCTTTAGCATTAATTCTGGAATTGTTCTTTTTTTTTTTTTAGTTTGTTTTGTTTTTTGTTTGTTTGTTTTTGTACCTTTGTTTGTTTGTTGTGATCTTACCACCATGAGATCAAGACCTGAACCGATATCAGGATTTGGACACTTAAGTGAGTCACCCAAGTGCCCCTAGAATTGTTCTGAAAATATTATTCAGGATGGTCATTTAGTAATAAACTCTCTGTTATATTGGCTTTACCTCCTCCTATCTCCCTTTCAATTCTTGGGATTTGTTTACATTTTGCAGCCTCAGGACGCAGTTATATATTATATATTTAAAAGCATTTTATATTCCACTTCCTTCCACATCTAATATTTTTATAGTTGAAAGTTGTCTCATATATTTTTATAAAAAATACAACTCACTGTTTTTTCCAAACTAAATGCAGCATGTGTACATTTTCATAAATATCTTATATCTCCTTTCTGAGGCTGTATGTTTTTTTAAATCCGGAGACTATCTTATTCTTCACTGTATCCCTCCTATCTTCCTGACCCCTTTCCCAGTGTCTAGCATAAACAGGTGTTCAGTCTTTAAAAGAGAGAGAGAGAGAGAGAGAGAGAGAGAGAGAGAGAGAGAAACAGTGTGTCTACTTGAAAATGAATTTGCTCTGTCACTTTTGAATATCTTGCTGTTTGGAATTCTCAGAGATTTTTTAATGCCTCATGAAAATTTTTGGCTATATACCTCAATTAAAATGATATGATCATTTTTTTTCCCTGTCTTCGGTCATATCCAAGTTCCATCATTTAATATTTATGGGATCTTGGGCAATTGACTAATGATTTTTAAGACAGAAACAACAGCACATAATATTTTGGACATAATGAGAAAATGTGTATGTAGTACCTAGCACAGTGTTAGAACATTGGCATCTACAAGGTGTTTTTCCTGTCCTCAAAAAACTGGGCAAAGAAAACCCTCATTGCTATCAGTATCTATTTATTCCTGTCCTTTTTGGTACATGTAGAGAAAAAGTGATACAGAAATTATCAATTGAAAATAATTTTATTTTTTGGTAACAAAATATAAATTTGTCTTATAAAATATTATGCCACTGGATTATGCTGATTTACTTTGGGTGATTCCAGTTCATTTCTTGTCTAAATGATGAATTCCACTTGAAACAGTATATGTTAATGTTATTTTTAGTAGGCAGAACCATTAATAAAGGAGTTTCCCAGCTGAAACGAGGCAATAAACAGCAGTGATGGCAACAAAATATGTGTTTTTTTTTTTCTAAATGGAAAACAGTGAACATATACAATGTTATGGGACCTGAATTCAGAATCAGGATATAAAACTGGAATGTTTTGGGGTTTTTGCATGTCTCTTTACGCTGTTGCTCCCCCCCCCAGTCTTCTTTCTTTTCCTCGTTCTTTATTCCTCTCTCATTTTTCACTCTCTTCTTCCTTTTCCTTCCTTCCTTCCTTCCTTCCTTCCTTCCTTCCTTCCTTCCTTCCTTCCTTCCCCCTTCCATAACTGGAGGCCATGTACCTCTCTCTCCCCTTGGGAAATGGAAAAACAACATTAAACACAAGAATTGTTTATTTTTTATATACTGGTGTTTTAAAATTTCACGTCTTTATTACATTTATTTATATGTGCCTAGTCAAACTCAGCATGATTGCAAATCTCTCATTAATTCCATTCAACTAACAATTAATTCTTGAGCAACTACTATCTGCCAGGAACTGTGCTAGTAGCTAGGGATACAGTAGTGGAAAAGATACTGTCCTGCTTTATTCTCACAGACTAGTGGAGGCATCACTGAAGCAAACAGACAATGACCATCCCAGAGCTGCAGGTGCTGAGACGGCTGGGGACAGTAGTCTGTGAGAGCATCCAGGAGTGAAACTTAGCTCAGCCTTGGAGAAACAGCCAAGATTTAGAGAAAGTCCCTTAAGCTGAAGAAATAGTGTTAATTTTCTCTCTGGTGATTGGAGTGGGGAAGAGATCTCAGATCTGGAGTTAAGAGATGGTATGGTCAGAAAACTGCCAGCACAGTAATTTGGGAATATTATGGGGGAGAGCATGAGGGAAGGCATAGCAATGAACCTGGAAAGGCAAGCTGTGTTTGTAAGTCCTGCTAAGGAATATGACATCTATACTGATTTCAGAGGAAAATACGTAGGAAGACATTTGTGCCTCAAAATTATGACTGCAGGATGGGAAATGAGTGTGGGTGGCAGCAACATCTGGTTTGGGGTGTGGCTGAGATGAGAATTGATAGAGTCTTTACTTGAAATACAGAATGCAGACTAGATGGTTGATAGGTAGAGTGGCTGAGAGTAGCCCATGAATATTGTATACTTTCTTGGCATTGAATGGGAGAAGGTACGGTTCACTGAAATATAGAACATGGGTAATAGCTGGTTGGGTGGGTAGGAGACGGGAAGGAGAGTTTAGTTTTGGAGATTTAAGCTGCCTGTCTGTGTGGTGCATGTACATGTGCGTGTGCTCATAGAAAAGGCTCATAATAAAGATTTGAGGAAAATATCATATCAGGACTTCAGATACGGATTTAGGACAATGTATAGATTATGCTCAGAATCGCAATAGTGAAGAAAAAGCCTAGAAAAAAATGTATCATCTGAGCAGAAAGATTAACATGGAACTATAAGGATAATCAACATTTAAGAGACACACAAAGGAGAAAGTAGATTAGGTATTAATATTTATTTATAAAACAGAGGTAAGGAGAAGAAATATTTTTGAAATTGGAGCAAAACACAGAGCAATGAAATGCCAGATTACATGGAGGGCTCAACAATAGGGCAACATGATGGATTTTCCTCCCAGAATCCTGAATGTCTATACTTTAGACTTTAATGTATATATATTGTGGGTCTTTTTTTCTAGAATATGGGGAAGATCTTACTTTCCCAATATTTTTATTAAATGTGCAGATGCATGCTTGTCCCTGATCTATGGTCCTGAATGTCTCTACCTTCCCCAATTGCTTCCTATAGTCTCATCGGGTGTCTTGTTCCTTGCCATTATATTGCAGAAATAAAAGAGAGTAGTTGAAAAAGAACTTCGATGTGCCTTTAAGAAATCAAATATAAAAGAATGTCTTCAATATTCAACTTCATATACTTTCTATGGTTATGCAGCTTCATAGAATTTTATTATGAATACATCAGCGTGTCCTGAGCTTCAGTATACTGTTCATTCTGAATATGCATTCTGAAATCATGTTTCAGTTGTAGAAGTAGATTAAGATGAATTGACAAGAGGATCAGTGTGCTACAGAAGAAAGAACACTGCTCTCTGCAGTAGAAAATTTGAATTCTAGTTTCTAACACCAAATTAGTGTATTTTCTCATAAATACTCTTAACTTCTTTGGGCCTAAGTTATGTGATTTGTAGAACAGTGGCCTCTAATGTCCCCTCCACTTTTAAAATCCTGTGGTTCTCTGGGCACCTGGGAGGCTCAGTCAGTTAAACATCTGCTTTCAGTTCAGGTCATGATTCCAGAGTTCTGGGATCAAGCCCCAAGTAGGGCTTCCTGCCCAGCAAGGAGTCTGCTTCCCCCTCTACCTCTGTCCCTCCCCCTCTCACCCCATTTGTTCTCTCGCTCTCTCTCTCAAATAAATAAATACATTCTTTGAAAAAGTCCTGTGGTACAATCTAAGCAAGCAATGTGAAGTTTCCCTTCAATAACTATGGTACACATTTCGTGCTCATAGAGAAATTCTAATAATCGGGCCTGAGATATTTGAATGAATTTTAGTGACTTCAATAATGTTCTAAATTACATGAATGTGATTAAGTAAGTATGGAAAGTAGTACAGAATGTTGCTGTGTTCCTTATAACTTTATTGTGGTCCTCTCCTGGCTCCCTGCTCCATTTATGTGCCTGCCCTTTGTTTCTTAAAAATTTCTTTCAGGAGATAACATGATCATAAAGGCTTAACTTGTTTAAATATGGTATACACAGGGCAATAAATAATCCATGTTTTGCTAGGTACAGAAATGGTGCAATTGCTCAAGCTAAATATTTTCTAAAGACACTCCTCTGAAAGAGTGAATGAATTGCTCTGGGAGTCATTTGTTAGGTTTGCAGATAGTTACCAAGAGTCTAGTGGTAAGAGGCAAATCTGGAAAATAAAGAGTAGAGAAAAGAGAAAGAATGTTTGTAATTATGGATTCACCTATTATAATTGCCTGATTTCCCAGAGATATATCAAGTGATGCTCTTCTGCTTGGCCAAAATGTTAGCATTCCCAAGGAATGAAGCTTTTTGTTTCCTTTGGATTTCTTGTGTTTTCCTCTCTACATGGATTCAGCAAGGAACTGAAGCCTTTCAGTTTGGCAATGGGTTGTCCTTACTTCCTGACAACGTGTGTGATTTCACAGATCAGTGTGAGGACAAGAGTGATGAACAGCAATGTAAGTGTGATTCTTTTCCTTTGTCCACTTCCAGTTCCCTGAACACCTTCAGACCAGGGGCTGATGGGCAGCCCAAGGAGATTCGGCTAGCTACCTGGCCCTCGTGGATTTCACTCATATGCCTTTAGCATAAATCAGAAACTAAAATATACTTTGCAATAAAGAGATGTGTTCACATACCAAAATTACTCTAATTAAACAATATCAAGCTGCTAAGATTCTAGGTGGAGGGAACGTATTTTAAACAGTTTTTACTGATTATAAAGAAGGAAATGATATGCAGTAATGTAGCTTTTAATATATGGAAGCAAAATTCAAAAGCAGCTCATTACTAAAGTTTTAAAATGCTTTGATGGAAATGATGAGCTTAAATTTGGATTCAATATGGAGATGTTTGAGATGAATTTTAAGTTGCAGGGGTAGATTTCATTTTTGCTTGTATGACATTACCTCCAAGTGAGTTTTACCAATTGCACACAGAGTACAACACTGGCTTGTATCCTTTGATTCTGGGGTGCAGGAAACTGCATGTACCAGCTTCAGAGAGTGCAAGACCTCGATTCAGATCCTGCATGAACCATGTACTAATTGTGTGATCTTGAACCTCCATCTCATCACAAGAGGTTGTAAAGTGAAATAAATTGACTCTCAGTGGCATCAGTGGCAGGAAAATGCTCCGTTGCTTATTGGTATCATATGAAAAACGGAAACTGTTTACCACCCCAAGATGTGAGTAAAGACATGTATGTTTCTGTAGTTTCTCTTGCAATCTGACATCCTGAAGGAAAACTGCATTTCTCCATTGGAACAAGTGCAATCACTTTTCATAGACAATGTTTTCATGAAATTAAATGGGTTCATTGTTGGTTCATAATAACCTCTGATTCAATTATTTGGATCGACTAATTCTAGTATTTTCAAGCACCTTTGTCAAACAGATTTTCTAGTTTATATTCAGATACTATGTTAATTCATGTTGATAGAATTCTTTATTTTCTTCAGCTAAAATAAGTTTCTATGTATTCAGTCTTGCTATTGTTGGCCTTCTACTTACATATTCAGTTGTTATTACATTAGAACGAGAGGATTGAATCCTGAAAAATTTCTTCTCTGTGGAAGAAAACAAGCTATTGATTTGTCTCCCATAGTTTGGGATGGCGATCATTCTATTAGTAACTGCTAAATACCGAATACAACCGAAGACAGGGATTCATTTATATTTGTCCAATATGCCCAGAAAGGCTGAATGTGGGTGTGCTGCCCTTTCTCTGACCTGTCTGGGAAAGCCCTTGCTATTCTTTGGTGAGCAGCAAAGAGGAACCACTTGGCTGGTTTGACAAGAAGTGCAAAGTCCCTTCTCTTACTAATTTCTGTGAGGCTTCCTTTAGCACGCTTGCTGTGATAACATGCATGGTCCTGCTTGGGGAAAAGGTTAATGTGGAAGAGGAGAAAGCTGCTGAGTGCAAAAGGTCTCAGCTGCATGACAAATTCTAATAACTTGCGTCTGTGGAGGGAAACGAAGGAACAGATCTGTCGAATAAACAGATTTCATTTTAAATGTTACATTAGGAGATCACCTTTTGGCTTTTTCACTTTTCATTTTAATTTCTGAGAACTATCCGCTTTGGTATTTTATTTAAAATGTGGACCATAATCTGTAGATAAAATTGAGAATCACTTTGAAGTGTGAGTTTCTTCCGTATACCACAGGAGGGGAAAATACTGTGCAGTATTCCGTATGATGGCCAGTTTTTCTCATAAAAATTTGTGACGTTAAAACTTATGGATGAGTTTTTTTTTTTTAAAGATAACTTTGGAATGATGTTAAAATAGTGCCTTTTTGAAAACAAAAATCAACCAGTGCCCCCTTTTAGCATCCAAATGGTGTGACCTTTAAAGAAATAGATTACTATGTTGACTTTTTGTAATGAAATTGGCCTCATTGAAGTTGAATTTCAGATGCTACTGATTCTATTAATAGGTTTTTGAGAATTTTCCTATTTTACATGATGGTCCTCTTTTTCAGATTACTTGAACCTTTGTTTTAAATTGGAATTTATTTTAGGATATAAGGCTTAGAAAGACTGAATCTTTATAGTGAAGTAAATTCTATTTATACATGATATTGAACATTTAATATGTAGTGATTAAGAAAAATAATTTTCAGGTTTAACAACTGTTTGGTTCCAGTGTTGACAAGAATCCCTCTTCATTATAATTTATTGATGTCCTGAGCCAGGGAAATAAATCATGGTTCCAAACATTGCATTGTCTGCTTCCATGCTGATCACCATTGCCTAGTCTCCCTTATTCTCTTTGATTTATATTTGTTTATTTAAAGATCTGAGCCATTATATCAAGTACAGAGAGAGTCTAGCTTCTCTCCTAGAAATTTCTCAAAATTATTTGGTATACAATGGCTTTACCTTGTTGCATTTTTGCTTAACAATAAATACAGTAGTCTTGCCTATATTGCTACCATTCAGATCCAAGTAAATCAGAAGAGTATAAACTACTGTTGAGACATATCCCATGAAATGGATCCTCACCTGTTGAGGTGCTGCCAGAAAATATTTTTAGATAATTGCTTTTGCATACCTGAAGTCAGTAGTAAAATTAACTGTTACATACATTCACTTTTAGAGCTAACTCATGACTCAAAAGAAAAAAAAATGTATTCAGTTAATCTGACATTTTTCTCTCCTACCTACTTGCCACACCTAGGAAC
The DNA here is from genome assembly GCF_905146905.1 of Nyctereutes procyonoides. NCBI lineage: Eukaryota > Metazoa > Chordata > Mammalia > Carnivora > Canidae > Nyctereutes > Nyctereutes procyonoides. The sequence continues at coordinate 74,713,941 of NW_026575052.1, read as the reverse complement.
TTTCTATTTGGTCTAGTATTTTTATAAGGAGATAGGAATCTATTTTTGTACTTTGATTTGATGGAATATGTCATAAGATTTTGAGATTTTACCTTATTTCTTTTACAAACTTTTTGGATTTAGGGACAATAATTTTTTTCAAAAGGTAGTTACTTCATATAAATCTAAATTTATATGAGAAATATGTAAAAAAATTACCTTAGGGGTGCATTCTCAAAATCTGAGAGGTGATAGTGTTTAATTAGGTGATGCTAAGTACAAATGTTATTTCTTCAAAGGATGACATGTCAACTACTTTAAAAAAGTAATTGGTTCATTGAATTATTTGAAAGTAAAGAATTAATAAAGTAAAATGTGAGATTTCATTCACAATGCTTATCTTATTACTATATTGTATGCAAAATGTTTGCTGCATATTTTCATGAAACAGCCAAAAATCCTAAGCAAAATGTCTTAGTTTGGGCTACTCTAACAAATACCATATACTGTGTGGCCTAAGCAAAAAGAACACTTAATTCTCATGGTTCTGGAGGCTGAGAAGTCTAGGATCAAAGTACTGGCAGATTTGGTGTCTGATGAGGACTCCTCTGGTTTGCAGAGAGCTGTTTCTTCTTTTTGTTTTTAAAAGAATTATTTACTTATTTGAGTGAGAGAGTGCACATGTACAGAGTAGGGGAGGGACAGAAGGAGAGGGAAAGAGAGTCTCCACACTAAGCAAGGAGCAGGACATGGGGCTCAATATTAAGACCTGGAGATCATGACCTGAGCAGAATCCAAGAGTCTGACACTCAACAACCCAGGTGCTGCTGCAGATAGCTGTTTTTTCACTGTGGCTTCACATGGTGGGGAGAGAGATAGCTTTGGTTTCTCTTCCTCTTCTATAAAAGCATTAATTTCATTATCCACCTCTAAATACATTAACCCGGGGATTAGGATTCAACATAGGAATTTTGAAGGGATACAGATATTCAGTCCATAGCACAATAAAATCTAAGAAATATAATAAATGTATAGAACTTAGCTGAAGAAAATTATACAAAATTACTGATGTATGGAAGAAAGACTCATGACAAGACTATTTTCTTGACAGAGTGTTTCAGTAGTGTAAATATATACATTTTCACAGTCATGAAATCAATCTAGTTAAATTCTAAAACAGGATATCACCATGATAAATCTTGGAATCTGATTAAAGTGACTTACAAGTTTATCCAGAAAAATGAGTGAGAACAGCAGAAAGAGGGAGAATCAAATGATTAATAAAGGGGAATAACTTTTATTAGTAGGTTTATAATAGGTATCATGTAAACTATTCCAACATGTGAAAGTTCAAAATAAGAAAAGAATCTGATTGCTAGAAATATTAAGATTTCTATATATAAGGAATATTAAGAAATATAATATCTATCATATATTAAAAAATAATAGTGGCATTCCAAGTCAGTTTATAGCACTCCCTATAAGCTGAGCACTGCTAAGAAATTTCCATAGAGTATCTCATTTAATCTTCACCAAACATCAAAATAGTAAGAACTATTATTGTTCCCAATTTACAGCTTGGAAAAAAGAAGCTCAGATTAAGTAAACTAAAATGCCAAGGGATACAGAGTTATTCAGTGGAGAAACTGGAATTCACAACCAGTTTTGTCTGATTCTGGAACCCTTAATTATTTTTTTAAGATTTTATTTATTTATTTGAGAGGGACAGAGAAAGAGAGAGAGAAAGAGGGAGAATGCACAAGTGAGGGGGGTGCAGAGAAGCAGATTCCCCACGAGCTGGGAGCCCAAGGTGGGGCTCCTTCCCAGGACACTGAGATCATGACCTGAGCCAAAGGCAGACACTTACCAACTGAGCCACCCAGACGCCCCCCTGGAATCCTTAATTCCAACCATCATACAACACTGACTATGTTTTCATTTATTACAAATGAAAATTAGGCAATTTTATGGAACAAATTTCTTATTTACTCCACACATCAAAGTTTCCAAAAGGTAACGTGTTAAACGTAGAAAATAAAACCGTAGTCTTTATTATTCTGTACAGTAAGTTTTGAAGTCAGGAAAAGTTTCACTTTGCTTTGAGGTGTAATAAATCCTCAAAATATATTTGTTGAAATTGGTATGGAATAAATATTTGAATGAGGAAAGGCCTTTTTATGCATTACATGTAAGAAGAAAGTACAAAAATCAAAAAATTAGAATATATAAAATAACAGTTTTAATGTATCAAGAGCATTGTAAATAAAATGAAAGAGGAACAATGTTTTCAATGTATTTGACAAATAGTTCTCTTCCAGGTAAATATATCAAATAAAAGATGCATTATCTCACAGAAATATGGGTAAAATTCCTGAAAAAGCAATTCACAAAACTTACAGAAAGGGAAACAACCACATATGATGAAGTGATCAACTTCACTGTCAATCATGTGCACAGTTAAAAATCAAAAGCTTTCAATATTTTAAAAATTAAATACACATACATTACTTAAAAGAATGTCCATGGTTGTGAAAGGTATGAAAAAATGAGCATTTTTATATACTGTAGGCAAGGGTGTTAATAAAATCTTACATTTTTGATAATATCTTTGAAATATGAATAAATAGTTTAAAAGTGTTCATGCCCTTTGGCTAGTAATTTCATTTTTAGGAATTTATTCTAGGAAAAAATTTAGAAAGAGTTCATGTCAAAAGTCTCATCACAGCACTATTTAAGATGGTGGATATTTGAAATAATGTAATTTTATAATATTAGGTCAATGCTTAAATAAGTTATGATACATCTTTACCATGGACATTTGTGTAGCCATCTGTCAATTTTTGGTGCTATTCAAAATGGGGAAAAGCTCATGATATATTGTCAAAAGAAAAGTTATGATTACTGATCAATGCATACTCTTAAAAATAGTGTGGCAATTGCATAAAATACTAGGTAGAAACATGTCTAGGTGTTAGACTTAAAGGTGACTTTTCGGGATCCCTGGGTGGCGCAGCGGTTTGGCGCCTGCCTTTGGCCCGGGGCGCGATCCTGGAGACCCGGGATCGGGTCCCACGTCGGGCTCTCGGTGCATGGAGCCTGCTTCTCCCTCTGCCTGTGTCTCTGCCTCTCTTTCTCTCTCTCTGTGTGTGACTATCATAAATAAATAAAAATTTTAAAAAAGTGACTTTTCTTTTTTTGTACATATTTATATTGCAACTTTTCCAAAATAGGATTTGTTGCTTTTAAAAATCAGAATAAAATGGCATTTTAAAATTAATAAAAAGCTTTCTATTAACTGCTCTATTCTGTTTATTATAGAAATGAAAGCAAAAAAAAAAAAAAAAGAAAGAAAGAAATGAAGGCAAAGTCATATTAGACCTGTAGGCCACATTGATGCCAAGCAGAATTCCTTTTTTCTATTTTGCCTTTTAATTCTTTCTCAAAACTCAACTGTGATATATGATTGACCGTGAAGTGATCACTTCAACATATGTGGTTTTTTTTTCTTTCTGTGTTTTGTGAATTGCCTTTTCAGGAATTTTATCCATATTTCTATGAGATAACTTCTATGAGATAATAAATCTTTTATTTAATATATTTACCTGGAAGAAAACTATTTGTCAAATATATTGAAAGCATTGTTCCTCTTTCTTTTTATTTACAATGCTTTGTTACACTCAATCTGTTATTTTATATATTCTAAATTTCTGATTTTTGTATTTGCTTCTGCCTGGATATCACAGGCATAACTGCAAGTTCAGAACTCTACTGTGGGCTCCACTGGAGGTTGCAAACAGTGAGAATTTTTCCTCCAGTTAGGTGATGAGCATTCAGGAGGGCAGGTGATGTGATGAGTACTGGGTGTTATACACAAGTGATGAATTATTGAACTCTACCTATGAAACTAATGATGTACTGTATGTTGGCTAATTGAATATAAATAAATAAATAAATAAATAAATAAATAAATAAATAAATAAGAGTGTAAAATACAACCTTCTAGTTATGGAATGATAGGTCATGGGGATAAAAGGGACAGCATAGGGAATATAATCAATGATATTGTAACAACATCATATGGCGACAGATGGTAGATACACTTGTGAGCAAAGCATAATGTATGTGTTGAATCATTGTGTTGTACACCTGAAACAAATGTAACATTGGCTGTCAACTATACTCAAATAAGGAAAGGTTTAACCAGAAAAAAAGAGAATTATCTTAGTTGGGTCTAAATACCTATTTAATGGAGTCTAACGGGTCTAACCGCAGAGGAATCCCCATTTTGAGGGAGTTGGATAAAATATACTGATGCAGTTTCAGAAAGGAACAGATCCTCATTCCAGAATTCTAGTCCTTAAAATGACCCAAGAGTGTTTTAGGTTCTAGATTCATAAGACCTGTACAAAAATACCTAAAATCTTCAAAGGCTCCAGTCTGCCTACATGGGTGTTATCCTTCCAGAGCTGCCAACAGTTTCATTAATATTTTGAAGGAGGTCATAGAAAAGCAAAATATTAACTTCATGAGGACTGGAAATTTACCTTATTCACTCCATTTCCTAGAAGACTGGTACATAGAGTCAATAAGTGTTAGATAGACTGAGTAATTACTGGTTTGCTAACTGGCTGGATTTGTCAGCTGCACTATTTTCCTTCATTGTGGAATTCAATACAACAACTCAGTCTTGCAATGCAGTCTGCTCTTGTTTTGCTGCTCAAGTGTGCAAATTGACATCATCCAAGGAGGACATTAAGTTTATGAGTTCCCTTAAAAAATGTCAGGCACCTAAAAAAAAAAAAAAAAGTCAGACACCTGTTGACATCAAATGGCAAACTGTTTCTTCCACAAGCAAAGTATCTTCTGAAGCTCAAATATATACATAGCTAGAATTTCTGCAATTCTTGTTACCCCACATGCCTTTTCTGTTTGTCAATAAACATCATTTCTAGGGGAGCAGGTTGACACTAAAGGCTCGGCTAGGAATCTTAAGAGAAGGGTTGCATTCTGTTGTCAAATTACCAGATTTCTGAAAGCAAGAACCTTGAATCACAGCTTTTAAATAAGTTTCCATGAAAAAAATGGGAATAATATAATACAATGTTATTTATTACCCAGAAATAATTGTGACTTTACAGTGAATAAGTCTTCAAATGCTTGATTGGATTTAGAAGAAAAATTTTACTTATTTTGAAAGAAATTGAAAATCTGTTTAGGGAAAAAAATATGACAAGGGTTTTTTTTCCCCCCTAAATTAGTTTATGTGATGCAGAGTTTCTTCATGCAAGATGATATAACTTTCTATTAGAGTCCTTGTGTTCACCATTATAGAAACTACTGAAAAGCCATAAGGTACTTTGGCTAAGCTGCTCCTCTGGAATGGAAAATTATATGTAAATAGCTATGCAACATTTATAATACTCGGGTGAATACTGCTGCAGACTGGAGTTAATGCCATGCCTTGTCAATATTTCTTCAGAAATCACCAGACACAAACACGCCTTTGAACTTCTTTGAAGGTTATTAATCCTAAAACAATGTTAAAATTAAAATATGGTTTCACAATCCTTTTCTCATTGTCTTAGATACCATCAATGACTCAGCTCACAATCTCAATGTCAAAGACAGTCTCAATGATTTGAGAATAAAGGTGACTATAAGATAAGAATCCATTCAAAAATAATATTGGATAATTCTGGCATGAGCCACGAGAGTGCTAATTCCATTTGCTATCACATAGCTTTGTGAGTTAGGGTTTTTCCTGTTTTTGTCTCAATGAAAATGTTAAAATTAAATCAGTGTGAAAGATAAATATTTCCTTGTAAAGATTAATTAATATTTTTAATTTTCCAGGCCAAATAATAGCAATCTTTCCTTGAAATTTACTTTTGAGTGTAAATTTTACTTTTATTTAATTGGAATATTTTAGATTCATTTCATCCTTTGTAGGAACTGGCCATTAATTTTTACATTAAATGAGAGTGAGAGACAATTTTTTGTGAAAATGTTTTTATCTACATGAAGGAAATAATTTTCTAAATAGAAAAATGAATGGTATGTAAAATACTGTGGTAATGTAATACATAGATTTTCTCAAAATTGGAAGGCACTAAAAACACTTAAGAAACTTGGAATAGAACAAAATTAGTGCAATAAAGGCTATATACGAAAAACCCATAGCTAACATCATACTCAATGGGGAAAGATTGAAAGCTTTTTCTCTAAGACCTGGAACAAGACAAAGATGCCATCTTTCATCTCTTCTATCAACATAGTACTGGAAGTCCCAGCCAGAGCATTTAGACAAGAAAAGTATCCAGATTGGAAATAAATAAGTGAAATCATCTGTTCACAGAAAATGTGATCTTACTGTAGATAACTCTAAAGATTCTTTAAAACAAAAACAAACTTGTTGGAACAAATAAACAAATTCTGCAAAGTTGCAAGATACAACATCAATACCCCAAAATCAGTTGTGTTTCTGTACACTAATGAACAATATGGAAAGGAAATTAAAAAACCATTCCATTTACAGAAGCATCAAACAGAATGAAATATTTAGGAATCACCTCAACAGATACAGAAAAATCACTTGACAAAATTCAACATCCGTTTATGATAAAAAACAAAATGGTTATATAAGGAATGTACAGCAACATAATAAAGGCCATATATGACAAACTTCCAGCTAACATCATACTCAATGGGGAAAAACTGAAAACTTTCCCTCTAATATCAGGAAAGATTTTCCTATAAGATAAGGATTCCCACTCTTGCTACTTCTATTCAAAATAGTGCTGGAAGTACTGGCCATAGCATCTAGACAAGAAAAAGAAATAAAAGGTATCTAAATCGGAAAGGAAGAACTAAGACCGTCACTATTTTCAGATGACATGATACTGTATATAGAAAATCCTAAAGATTCCACACACACACACACACACACACACACAAACATTAGAACTACAAAATGAATTCAGTAAAGTTGAAGGATACAAAATTAACATACAGAAATCTGTTGTGTTTCTACAAATAACAAACTATTAGAAAGAGAAATGAAGAAAACAGTCCAGTTTACAATTGTATCAAAAAGAATAAAATACCTAGGAATAACTTCAACAAAGGTGGTAGAAGACGTGCTCTGAAAGTATAGAATAAAACATTGATGAAATTTAAGGTGATACAAATGAATAGAAAGACATATTATGTTCATGGATTAGAAAAATAAATATTATTAAATGTCCATAGTACCCAAAGCAATTTACAGATTCAGTGCAATTCCTATCAAAATACCAATGGCATTTTCCACAGAACTAGAACATATAAAGCTAAAATTTGTGTGGAACCACAGAAAAACCCAAACATCCAAAGCAATCTTGAGAAAGAACAAAGCTAGAGGTATCATGCTTCCAGATTTAAAGCTATATTACAAAGCTTTTATAATCAAAACATGGTGCTGCAGACACAAAAACAAACATATAAACCAATGGGACAAAATAGAAGGTCCAGAAATAAATGAATACTTATATAGTCAATTGGTATATTACAAAGAAAGCATACACCATGAGGAAAAGACAGTTTCTTTAATAGATGGTGTTGGGAAAATTGGATTGCTACATGTAAAAGAATGAAAATGGAACACTTTTATATATAACATATACAAAAATGAACTAAAAATGGATTAAAGACTTAAGTGTAAGACCTAAAACCAGAAAACTCCTGGAAGAAAACATAGGCAGTAAGCTCTTTGACAGGTCTTATAAATATTTTTTTGTATCTGTTTCCTTAGGCAAAGACAGCAAAAGCAAAAATAAACAAATGGGACTACATCAAATGAAAAAGCTTTTCCACAGTGAAGGAAAACATTAGCATAATGAAAGAACAACTAACTGAATGGGAGAAGATATTCACAAATAATATATCTGATAGGGGTTAACATTTAATATATATGAAAAACTCATACAGTGCAATATCAAAAAACAAACATTCTAATTAAGAACATTTTTCCAAAGAAGACATACATTTGGCCGATGGGTACGTAAAAAGATGCTCACCATCACTAATCAGGGAAATGCAAATCAAAACAACAATGAAATACCATCTCACACCTGTCAGAATGGCTATTATCAAAAGATAATAAGTAACAAATGGTGAGAATGTGTGGAAAAGGGAGTCCTTCTACACTGTTGGTGGGAATGTAAATTGGCACAGTTACTGTGGAAAACAGTATGGAAGTCTCTCAAAAAGCTAAAAATAGAACTATCATATGATCCCCAAATTCCCCTTCTAGGTGGTTATCTAAAGAAAATGAAAACACTAATTTAAAAAGATATATGCACCCCTATGTTCATCACAGCATGATTTACAATAGCCAAGATATGGAAGCCACCCATATCCACTAATAGATGAATGATAAAAAGATGTGGTATGTATGTACAATGAAATATTACTGAGCCATAAAAAAGAACGAAATCTTGTCATTTATAAAATGGATAAACGTAAAGGGTATTATGCTAAGTGAAATAAGTCAGACAGAGAAAGACAAATACCATATGGTTTTACTTACATGTGGATTCTAAAAAGCAAAATGAGTGAATAAACAAAACAAAACAGAAACAGACTTGTAGACGATAAACTGTTAGCTGCCAGAGGGTAGAGGAATGAGGAAATGGATGAAATGTTTGAAGGGAATTAAGAGGTACAGTCTTGGGAAGTGGGTGGGGGGATGGGGTAATTGAGTGATGGGCAGTAAGGAGGGCACTAGATATAATGAGCACTGGGTATTATATGCAATTGATGAATCGCTTAACTCTACCTTGAAACTAATAATACACTATATGTTAACTAACTTGAATTTAAATTTAAAAAGAGGTATAGTATTCCAGTTATAAAATATAAAATAAATAAGACATGATATAATATACAACATAGGGAATATAGTCAATAATGTAAAATTTCGTATGATGACAGATGACAACTAGGCTTATTGTGGTGATCATTTTGTAATGTGTTTAAATATTAAATCACTAAGTTGTACACCTGAAACTAACATAATATTCAATGTAAATGATACTTCAATAAAAAGTACATACTTCTGCCTCTAAAAAATAAAGCATAACCAAGGAGACAACCCATATACCTAGAAAAGTAAACATTGTTGCTGAAAGAAATTAAAGAAGACACAAATAAGTGGAGAGACATCTCATGTTCATGGATAGGAAGATTCAATATTGTTTAGATGTCAATATTACCAAAAGTCACGTACAGAGACAATATAACCCCTATCAAAATCCCAAGAATATTTTCTGCAGAAATAGTACAATCCATTCCAGAAAGCAAATGGAATCTCAAAGGATGCCAAATAACCAAAACAACCTTGAAAAATAACCAAGCTATTTCCTGATTTCAAAACTTATTACAAAGCTATGGTAATTGAAAGAGTGTGGCATTGGCATAAAGACAGACATGAGCCAATAGAACAGAATAGAGAGCCAAGAAATAAGTTTTTATATGTGGGCAAATAATTTTTGATAAGGGTGTCAGGACCATTCAGTGGAGAAAGAACCCCTTTTCAACAAATAGTGTTGTAAAAACTGTATATCTACGTGCAAAAAAATTAAAGTTGGATCCTTGCCTTCTATCATATACAAAATTAACTCACATACAAAATTAACTCAGTGGATTGAAAACCTAAATGTAAGGAAACTATAAAACTCTTAGAAAAAAAACACAGAGGAAAAGCTTCATAATACTGGATTTGGCAGTAGTTTCTTAGATGACATGAAAACCATAGATATCAAAAGAAAAACTAGATAAATTAGAGTTCATCAAAATGAAAAACTTTTGTGTATCAAAGGACAAAAAGGACTATAAAAATGAAAAGGCAACCCATTGAATAAGAGAAATTATTTGCAAATCATATATCTGATATGAGATTGATAATGCACAATATATAAAGATCTCTCTCAATTCAACAAAAACAACAAACAACCAGATTTAAAAGTGGGCAAGGGACTTGAAAAGATATTTTTCCAAAGACAATATACAAATGTGCCTAGGCACATGAAAAGATGTTCAATATCACTGATAATTAAGGAAAAGCAAATCAAAACCAAAATGAGATACCACCTCATATCCATTAGAATGGCTATTATAAGCAAACAAAACCCAACAAATATCAGGTGTTGGCAAAGATGTTGAAATATTGGAACACTTGTGCACTATGGTAGGAATGTAAATTTTTTTTAGCTTTTCTGTGAAATAGCATGGCAACTTTTCAAATAATTAAAAATAGAATTATCACATGACACAACAATTCTACTTCTGGAGATATATCCAAAAGAAATGACAGCAGGGAGTCTAATAGATATTTGTACTCCAGTGTTCGTAGCAGCATTATTCCCAATAGTCAAAAGGTGAAAACAACCCAAATACCCATTCAGAAGGTGAATTGGATAAACAAAATGTGGTATATATGTAAAAAGGAATATTATTCAGTTTCAAAGAGGAAACAAATTCTGACATATGCTATAACATGGATGAAACTTGAGGACATAATACTAAGTGAAATAAGTAAGTCACAAAAGGACAAATACTGTATGATTCCACTTACATGAGGTATATAGAGTAGTCAAATCCATAGTGACAGAAAAGAAGGGTGGGTGCCAGTAAAATGATGGACTGGGGGGGGGAGAGAATGGGTTGTCAGTGTTTAATGTATATGGAATTTCAGTTGGAAAAAACGAAAAGCTCAGGGGATAGATGGTGGTGATGGTTGCATAACAACGTGAATGTATTTAATACCACAGAGCAGTCCTAAGAATGGTTAAAAGGTAAATTTTATGTCATGTATATTTTGCCATAACTTTTCAGAAAGAGCAGGACTCATTGTTAAGACTACAATTGGACCTCATAGATTTTTTAAGAGGAAAAGAGATATGCATTAGTAATATAGGCCCAGGCAAAATTGTGAGATATGTGGTTTGCATTTAATATCTTTGCCTCTCCCTTTCTAGATTTTTCCTAATTCTTCTATTTTTTCTGTCTTTTAAGAACTTTTTATTGTGATGATCTACCCCTACCATCCTTAATTCTGAGTTCTGCACCATTACCACTACTTAAATTTTGTTCTATTCTTACTCATTTTTTCAGAAGTATGCCCTAAATTAACTGTCACTTGGGGATATAATATAATATTTTTCTGCCCGTGAAGGTGTTAATGATTGAATCTAAGAGAAACTCTTCAGCGAATTTTATTTTTTTTTTTTATTTATTTTTTTATTTATTTATGATAGTCACACAGAGAGAGAGAGGCAGAGACACAGGCAGAGGGAGAAGCAGGCTCCATGCACTGGGAGCCGGACGTGGGATTCGATCCCGGGTCTCCAGGATCGCGCCCTGGGCCAAAGTCAGGCGCCAAACCGCTGCGCCACCCAGGGATCCCTCTTCAGCGAATTTTAAATGAGAGAGTCTGGCACTGGGAATAATTTGGCCTTCAAACAACCTCAGATCACAACGTGGAGACACCCTCCCTCTTTGACTATAGTACGCCCCACCTTTGGGATCACAAAATTGAAAAAAATGAATTCCGCGTATTCAAAAAGCCCAGGAACATGGATTCTACTGATAAGTTCCTGCACACCATTCCTCATTGTTCCATATCCTATCGAATTGTGGCCTTACTCAACACAATTTAGTGATGGCTGTGGTAGCAGAAATCTCTATGCAGGCAGATTTTAGCATAGCAAATGGTTTCAGATTTGAATGTAGATGTGTGGCATATGGAATTAAAAGGCAAATCAGCTCCAGGGCAAGAAACATTGTTCAAATGGTTTAAAATATGCATTTCTCTGTTGGGGGAGAATAAATAGAAATTTTTTCGATGCAGTTATTGAATAATCTAGCGGTTATTAGAAGTTTGTGGTTTTTATAAGAAACACTTGAAAATGTATGCTCATTAGATTCATTTTATAACAAAAAGAACCCCTGCTGAGATTATTCAGAAAGAAAAAAAGCATTCTGTTTAGCTATTTTGCTAGTTTTAACACTTCCAGAAATCATTATGATTATCTTTCTGTATTAAAAAGAACAAAATATCATGAACAGACATCAACTAATTGTAATGCAAGTAATTTCTTGGTATTTAAAAAGTGTTTGACACTTATGTGAGGATGTATGTACATTTCATATACATAATTGCTGAAATATGGTGATAAAAATTTAGAGTATTTTAGAATCGCAAATAGATTGTAAAAATTGCTAGGAACTATAGGAAACTTGAAGATATATTTATGCAGATACATATGCATAACTAATATACTATGCTAATTCAATTAGCATAGCTAATTGAATGACACGCACACATATATACAAATAATTATATAATTTAGTTCATTTTTTTGTTCAACCAGATTCTCCAGATCACGAGAGGTCCATGAGGTAATAATTGGGATATTCCAGCTATCCTAAATATTTCAAAGGCCTTATAGCAATTGTAAATTTAGCCATGGTATGATTTACAGACTAATCAAATTTCTTAGCTTTTGGATAGAATGACATCAATTCTGACTGGAAATACCGGTTCCCTCAAGCTGACTAGAAATTCTGATAGACCTCTAACTCTAGGTTTTTGATCGAAATAGGACAGTGGACTAATAATTAGGCCTCAGAACAGAGCTTTAAGAACTCATGTTCTGAAGTCAGAAAGACTAGGGTTCTAATCTTAGCCCCAGCACTCACTAGCTGTCCTATGTTGGGCAGTTACTTTATGTCCATAACACATAGTCTAAGTTTCCTCACTTTTTAAAAAGATTTTAATTAATTAATTAGTTAATTAATTTGAGAGTGCACATGTGTGGGGGGAGGGCAGAGGGAGAGGCAGACTTCCTGCTGAGCAAGGAGCCCTACCTGGGGCTCTATCTCAGGACCCTGGGATCATGACCTGAGTCCAGTGCAGATGCTTAACTGACTGAGCCACCCAGAAGCCCCAGCTTCCTCACTTTTTTTAAATAAAGACTTTATTTATTTATTCATGAGAGACGACACATACACAGAGAGGCAGAGACACAGGCAGAGGGAGAAGCAAGCTCCCTGTGGGGAGCCCGATGTGGGACTCGATCCCAGGACCCCAGGATCATGACCTGAGCCAAAGGCAGATGCTCAACCACTGAGCCACCCAGATGCTCCAGCTTCCTCACCTTTACAATGGAGAAAAAAAAATGCCTGCTTCATAAGGCTGTTGTAAGGAATAAATCAACTACTGCAGGTACAATGAATGCCTAGCACAGAACAAACTACCTTGATAAATTGTAGCTATTAAGATTCCTGTTATTACAGAATACAGTTGGTCTATGAAATCTTTCAAGATAAGGATCTAGGAATAAAATAAATGAAATAGAGCATTGGTAATAAACCGAGTTTACTTAACGTCATTTAAAAGTGGTGTTTCTGAGTCAGCTTTCAATACTCATATGTATGAGCTCAGGAACATGATCCATTATTATCAAATAATATTTTGCCCAAAATGTGCTTAAGTAAAAATTATGATTTTGTGACTGGGTTGCCAACACCGGCTCAATATTCACCAGCATATTTCCTCCCACAGTGGCTAATGCAACCAGTCAGGGAAGGACAAACTTGTCAAAAAAAAATCTCCACCGTTGCTAAGAACTATCACCCATCAGGGGCTATTTATGGTTGAGATAACCTATTTTTGAGAGAATGATATTTGCAGATGTTGGATAATGAAATAAAACCCTACCTGGTGGTTATTGTAAACAAGCAAATGTCCAAATCCTTCAGCTTCTGCCAAACCTCTTAGATCCCTTAAACTTGGAAATAAAAACAAAAAGAACCCCAGAAATAGTCTGTTGTTGATAGAAGCACCAAGAATTCCAAGAACATTGATATTCAACAGGAAGGTGCTTATGTTTTGTTTAACACCAGGGGTGCCTCCCAGCCATGGATGGTTGACTTTTTTGTGGGAGGGTCCTCATATTCCATCTGCCCACACCTGAGACTCTGATATGCCTGGGAGGCTGGAATATCCAGGTGGAGTTGAAAGTATGATCTTAATAATAATTCCTCATATTTTATGGTTCTAAGAGTTGTATTTTATATAAATTATGTCATTAGATTCTCATAGCAATCATCTGAGGGAGAGAGGGCAGGATGTCATTATTCTAATCTTACAAGGGAAGAAAAGGGCTTGCTATGGTTAAGTGGTTTAGCTAAGGCACTCGGGTAATAGGAGACAAAACCAGGATTAGATCCTCAGTCCTCTGACCTCGCGTGGCCTTCTTTCTGTTTGACCACACTGGTTTTTGTGTGTGACGATTTATTAGAATGTCATGTGCAAAAAAGCTTTGCATTAATAAAGTAGACTTAAAATGTGGAAAATAATCCTTATGTTAATCTACATTTGCCATTTGTTGCTAAGCTTTTTCCCCCCCCTATTATTGTCTGATTTCTTAAGAAGCCAAATGGGATTGTGAAAGCTAATTTCTTTTTTCTCTCATTAGGTTCAAATTATGAAAGATGTGATTTTGAGAGTGGTCTCTGTAATATGACACGAGATCAGAGTTTGCAACTGGGTTGGACAAAGAGAAATGGGATGACTGGTCTCTCACCTCCACTTTATGATCACAATGGTGATATGTCTGGTAAATGCTTTGAATTTTTTGTTTGCTTCTTTCTTCCTTTTTTGTCAAGTGGTTGTCTATGGCAGAGGAATGTTGGCTGATATTTAGATGTCAATTGTTATAATTTCTAATATTATGCATTCTTTAAACATTTTCAGGTTATTTATGATATAAAATATCACATTGGATTCTCATTACTTGCATTCCTGGGATCCTGAAGGTCTATCTAGACAATAATTGGGGGTTTTCTAGCTGTTTTGGCTCTTTATGGAAAATGTAAAATTTAACATGATAGTACTGTATAGGTTAATTCATCAAATTATTTTTGCCTATATTGCTTTTGGCTATACTGATTTTAGCTCTAATAACACTTGTTTTCTCAGGCTATCTAGAGAGCTCTGATCAGTTGCTCACTAGCCTTTGAGGTGGCTCTGGAGCCAGACATTTATTCATTTCTTTATTTGATAACTAATGAACTTCATTCATTCACCATTTTATACCAGGTGATTAAGATGTTTTAGTGAGCAATAATCAACTCTATGCCTTCCCTCATCGGATGGGCTTACACGTGATATGAAAAAACAATGTAGTATATTGCCTGGTGTAACTAATTGAAGGCTGGTGATTTTTTTATAAAAATGATGCTTCTCTCAAATAAATACACCCTAATTAGAAATGGGAGTATTTTCCCTAGAGATAATTTAAATCAAACCAATGTTCAGGTATCAGGTATTGTTTGGAGATGTTTACATAAATACTACACATGTGGATTAGAATCCCGGTTCCATCACTTAGTAGCTGTATGATCTTGAACAATTTACTTTAAGCCATGGTTTTCTCAACTCCAAGAGGGAGAATGATGATACTTAGTTCAGAGGTAGTTGATGTAGGAGCTAAATGAGATATTGTTGGTAAAACTTGCCATGAAACATCTGACATTCAAAAAAAGTTGATATTTGGTACATTTCTGGATAATTTTGGTGTTCCTAAATTTCACTTCTAGGTAAGTGAAGTGGAGTTTATTACTTTGCTTGGCTTTGATGGCAAAAATACTTCTTTGTAAAAAAATCTTTGACACTTGTTAGGAATAAGCCAACTTTATGATAAACCAGGGATCAGTTTTACAAATAGGACCAAAGACTCACTGCAAAACAAAATTTTTATGATGTGTCCAGTTACATTAGATGGCGATGATATTGAATCTGGCTCCCACCTTTTAACCATTACAAAATCTTGCAAATTGTTTGACTCTGTATATCTCTCCTTTAGAACCTCCCGACCACTTCTTTCTTTTACTTCAAGACTTTTCACAGCATGCATTTACTTATCCTGGTCTTCTTGGGCAGGATACCTGAAATTTTCTCCTTTTGCTGCATGTGTCTCTTATTCTCTTCTCCTTGTGTGCCTCCTCATCTTTGAGGTAGACAACTGGGATCTCTGTCATTGTGCTTCTTGCTCCTCTTTCCTTCCCTCCTCCCTCTCTTCCTTCGATCTTTTTTTTTTTTTTTTGATGAACAAAAATTTTATTTTTCACACTTAAAGGCTAATGAATAACCATCACTAATCCTATTTTAAAAAAAACTCAACATCTCAATAGGGAAGGATAACTATATTTACTCATTAAATACCATTTAAGTTTTCTACAACACAACTTGAAAATACCCAGCATGCACTTTTAATCTCAGTACAATGGATTTAAGACCAAGGTTACATGTTACAAGCATCAAGGCTAGATTACAAATTATCATAGTCATCATCATCATCATCATCGTCATCATCATCTTCTCGTTTTCTTTTCAATGCATTTGATGATTCATTGGAAGTATTTTGTGATGACACCATTTTTGTAGTGATAAGAATGTTTTTGGATCCAATTAATGATGGATTAATCAGAACATTCTGAACGGATGTTGCAGGAATTGATGCTTTTACAGTTGGGGACTGTGATGTGGGCATCTGTACTGTAAACCTCTGCCCTGTGAGGGACATGAGAGTCCCTACTTTAGTTGACACTGACATGGTTTGTGGGGTTGGTGTACCAAGAGTGGGAGTACTTGGTCGGCTAGTAACAGAACTAACACTTAACTGTGGAACTGTTATTCTTCCCGCAGAAGTTGATGTCTTTGTCTTTTTTTGTAAAGACTTAAGTCTATAGTTTGGAGCCGTCAAGCAATATCTATCAGGTGGCAACCTGGGGCCTGAATATGGCTTGATTAACAGCAAAGGAGTTTGATTTCTTTGCCTTGCAATATCCAATAAAAAATCTTTTGGGGGAGGAGAGGTAAGACTGATCAGCAGGACACTGAATGGCCAGCCGCACATCGTCTGCACCAACAGTAGCCTTCTTAGCATGGCTTGAATAAATTTTTGCATCATCGAGGATTGAGGTCACATATCAGAAGGCAAACTCCAACATCTGATTTATAACTCTCGGCTCATATTCTGTAATCCCCATATCCTTCAGGATTTGTGCCATCATCTGTGCATCTTTCCGCATGCTCTTGGGAGAAGCCATCTTGCCAGACTCCATGATATCTGTTGATCAGACTTCTTGAGCTCAATCACCCACATTAATGTATTTCAGTCCTGATCTCGATGCAAGTTCTTTGCCTAGTGTGTTTTTTCCAACCCCCGGGGTACTGGTGAGCAGGATGTTCAGAAGCAACATGGTCCTCGGCGCGCTGGCTCCGGCCCTCTTCCTTCGTTCTTTTCTTACTTCCTACTCTTTTCTCATTTTGTCATGCTTATTCTTTGAATGGACAGTCAAGAAATAAAATGGTGGTGATTACATCTAAATTGAGATGTTTTATAGGCGCACACCATTGTATCCACATCACTTGGTTTGAGTTCAGATCTCTGGAGTCAAACTGGATGATTTTGAACCCTGGTCATCAAGCTGCTAGTCTCATGTATTCTCAGTTTCCTCATCTGTGAAAAGTGGGAATAATTATAAGACAAGCCGGGAATCCCTGGGTGACTCAGCGGTTTAGCGCCTGCCTTTGGCCCAGGGCGCGATCCTGGAGTCCTGGGATCGAGTCCCGCATTGGGCTCCCGGCGTGGAGCCTGCTTCTCCCTCCTCCTGTGTCTCTGCCTCTCTTTCTCTCTCTATGTCTATCATAAGTAAGTAAATAAATCTTTTAAAAAAATAATAAGACAAGCCTCATAGGGAGAAGGGGGCAAAATATTGTCTGGCATAATTGTTGAAGGCTGGTGATTTCAATAATAGTGATGCATCTCTTGTAACTATAATTAAATAATTAAATTAAATGTTAAATGTGAATATTTCCCTAGATATTATTTTAAATAAGCAAATGTTCTGCCTTTAGATATTAGCTGTTTGAAAATGTTTATAGAAAAATTATCTTAAAAAAAAAGAAAAATTATCTTGTTGGAATCTTGTCTCCATTCAAAAATCCTTATTTCGTGAGTATTAATGACATTTTTGATTAAGTTACTCTTGAAATAATTTGCTAGTGCTC
The DNA here is from genome assembly GCF_905146905.1 of Nyctereutes procyonoides. NCBI lineage: Eukaryota > Metazoa > Chordata > Mammalia > Carnivora > Canidae > Nyctereutes > Nyctereutes procyonoides. The sequence goes on along the minus strand of NW_026575052.1, from coordinate 74,695,844 downwards.
CAAAATAATATTTTCCATCATGTAATCAATGCCGTGAGAAGTTTTCAGAGCTAAGTTTGAAAATCTATTAGAACATTAAAAACATCACTGTGTCAATATTTGAAGTCTACTAAAGCTTGGGGCAGAGTGATTAAAATATAATATTGATTTTTTTAAAGTATATAGCATTGCATTTAGATGAAATGATAATCACTACAAAAGTTCAAATACATCTTTGCAACAATGGTAAGCTTTATATTAAAAAAGATTCCTTTTTATTGCTGAGTAGAATGCAATTGTGTAAGTTAATTCATCCATTCTCTTATTGATGGACACCTGTGTTTTTTCCTGTTATGGAATATCATGAATAAAACTTCTATAAACATTCCTCTATAAGTCTTTGTGTCCTTATGTTTTTAATTCTCTCAGGTGAATACCTAGAAGCGAAATGCTGTCTCAACTAATGTCCAGTTTTATGAGAATTGCCAGAGCTTTTTCTAAGGTGTTTATAATTTGTTTGATTAAGTGGATGGTTAGCTTGTTTAGACTCAAATTGAAGACCCTGTTTTGTTTGTTGTGGGTGGTGGTTCAAAGATCAATTCAGTACTTTTAACCTTTACTAGATGTGCTCCCTGCCTGCACATGCATATTTTAAGTTTAGCCAGAGATTTGGGTATTTATGGAACATAGGCCACCTCTTCTTCTGTTTCTCTTCTTTCTATCTAGAATTCTTCCCTTTATTTATGGTAGACTTGGCTGTCCCAGCTTCTTCCTTTCTTCTGGGTCAAGGAGATAGCAGCCTTTCTATCAGAATTTTAGCCACACACACCAGGTACAACTGCAGCCTGACTTCAGGCCAAAGCCCAAAAGAATGTAACATGTTCTGATGCCTTCCTCCAAGTTTCTGTTCCCATAAAGTATGCCTCTTTGGTTTATCTTTAAAGCCGCCCAAGGTCTTAGCTTTTAGATCTTTCTGTATAAACATTATATTTATATTTATTATAAATAAATTATAAATTATAATTATAATTACAAATTATATTTATATTTATTTATTTATGAGTGTTGTCATATCAGCATGGCCTAAACTGTTCCATGCTCCCCTTTGTAATGGGCACTAGGAACAGTAATACATTTCTTAATACTTGGCAAGCTGCATTATTTAGACAGTGAGTTGTATTATTTTACTGATAAGAAACAGCAAAAGACAAAAACTGGAAAAAAAGAATCTCATACTTTCTAGGTTAAGTTTTTGTAGCCTTTTTAATCTTAATATCTGTTTATTTTGATATTAGTGAAAAATTAATGTTCATTTATTCTTTATTATTTTTAAAACTTGTTATTGAGCATTTATTTTGCTCTACATATTATTCTAGGACCTGCTTATATAAGAGTGAAGAAGAACAAAGTTCTTCTCCCCAGTGAATTCATAATCTAGTGAGGGAGACATAAACTTTATACCTTTTCTATTCTAGGAATCTGCATACTTTTCTTTCAAATACCAGATAGTAAATAGTTTTGGCTTTTTAGATTATTCACGTGTCCCAGTTACTCAACCCTGCCATTATACTGTGGAAACAGCCATAGACAATACATAAAGATTGAACATGGCTATGTTACAATAAAACTGTATTGATGGACTCTAGAATTTATAATTCATATACTTTTCACATGTCAGCAAATATTTGTTTTGAACTTTTTCAATCATTTACATATGTAAAAACCCTTAGCTTTGAGGCCATACAAAATCAGGTGGCAGGTAGGATTGGTCAATGAGCCATAGTTTGCTATCTCTCACTCTGTTCAATAAACATTAATTGAGCATTTTTTGCATCTGATAATATTCACTATGGAGATATGTGAGTTAAGGATCAGATTTCTCCTCCAAGAACTAACAGATAAGTTATCTTAATTTTAGTGGTTGGCAGTCATTTTTGTAGCAAACATAGGTAAGGCATACCTTGACATATACTCTGATTCTGTATAAGAATCAATTCTATTATGCTGTTTCTTGCAAATTCATCTGAATTTTCAGTGAAGGAGATTTTATTATAGAAGGTAAGCCTGTGACTTACAAAAAATGCAAGCAAAATTTGTATTTCTGAAATGAAATTCAGAGTATTGTTCCATTTCAATATTGTAGTAACACTATTTTAAAAGTAAAAAATAATTAGACATGAAAAATTTATTTTATATATTTATGTACACATATTTATGTATGGTGGTGACAATTGTGAATTTAATTTCAATTCAGAAGATTTTATTAACCCGAGTGTGTAAGACATCATGATAAAGCTATGACTGTTATAAAGACTATGACGGTATATGCTGCATATGATATGATCTCTTTGAAAAGCATTCTTGACAATAACACAATTAATTATAACACAGAGGAAATTTTAAAAGTGCTGCAATGTTAGCCTGAGCATATTGCTCTGTGGACATAAGCAAATTCTTACCCTGGAAGGAAGCCCACTCCAACTGCAATCTGGTGTCATCACTTTAAGACTTGAGAAAGGACTTGAAAGATGAATGGTATTTCAATGGACAGAGAAGTGAGAGACATGATATTTGAAAATGAAAGAACCACGTAAGGACCATGTAGAGATACTTGGTGTGCTCAGGCGGTCTGCTCTGAGGATACTCTCTTTGGAAATGAAGATTAAGCCAAATGTATATTTAGGAATATCAAGAACTATATCATCCAAAGGTTACTGATTTTGTTCATCAGTATCATTGCCGTCCCTCTTTCCCCCCCTCTATCCAACCCAGTTGACAATCCTAAATCTGTTTCTGTCTGACCAGGCTGCAGAAATGAGAGATATTGATGGATGTGTGGCAGTGACTGAGGAGTTGCACAAAGAATTTCAAAAGCGTATATATTTGATCCTTAATGATTCACTCTGCCTCAAGTAGTATTTTGCAGAGAGCTTTATTTCTTCCACAAATTATTTGATTGTCAAGCTAATCATATCAAGGTCCTTGATGTGTGCCCGCATGTTGTGTGCATTTTAAATTAGCTGCATGAAGTTTTCATACTTCCTGAACAAAATTGATGCCTATTTCTTATTAGATAATATAATATCTGTTTATTTTCCCATTTCTTTTATTTCAAATCCTGAGTAATACATCAGTCAGGAAATCATAGTTGACAACTTAGATGATTATTTGAATTAACTGATATGACGTCAATGAAATTTTTCCATATAACAAAAGTAGTCAAGTTGTCAAATGTTTTAAAGTAAATATTATTATTCTACTGATTTGAGCTAAATAATAATACATTCTGTAATATCTCTGTAGAAATACAGAAATTTATTATTCCACTGATTTGAGCTAAACAATAATACATTTTATAATTTCTCTGTAGACATACAGAAATGTTTTCATATATATCATTTGTTTTTCTTTTGGCAGGAATTTTATTCTTTACAGGCAGATGGCTTATTTATTTGAAATTTATATAAGTGTATATTCAAATTAATTCAATCACAAGTGAAAAAAATCCATACTCAATAGAAATACATAAAATCAAATAACAGTGAATTAAAATAAATGTAATACAAGTTTCAAAGAATATACCTTTTTTATTTTTTTTAAAGATTTTATTTATTTATTTATTCATGAGAGACACAGAGAGAAAGAGAGGCAGAGACACAGGCAGAGTGAGAAGCAGGCTCCATGCAGGGAGCCTGATGTGGGACTCCAGGATCATGCCCCGGCCGAAGGCAGGCGCTAAACCCTCTGAGCTACTCAGGGATCCGCCCCCCACCTTAAAAAAAAAAAAAAAAGAATATGTAGCCATAAATAGCCAGTAGACTGAGATTCTCTCAAATGAAAGCAGGCAGGGAATTTTACAAATTAAAGCAGTTGGAAAGGACACAGTGGATTTCAATTCTTTGCAAATGAAGTCTGGCAACCTGATGAGTACATACATTGATTCAATGTGTGTTATAACTGAATCAGTCAAGGAAGAATTTACAAGGACGTAACTAGTTTAGGCTTCATAGACTGGTCAACACCTTAAAATGGAGCAAGTGGGACAGGAGAACCAAACTAGTGCCTTCCTGACTAGTGCCTACCTACTGGTGGTAGCAGAATTCTAAAAATGTACCCTCCAAATTTCCCATCCCGTAGTTATTCAATCAAAATGAATCCAGGTACTTTTGTGGAAGGACTTTATAGATGTACTATGGTTACTAATCAGCTGACCTTTAATTTAACCTGGACTATTCAACCGATGTAATCACATAGTTCCTTAGGACCTTCTGGATACAAGATCATGTTATTTGCAAGTAGAGATCGTTTTACTTTCTGTTTCCATTCTGGATGCCTTTTATTTCATTTCCTTATCTAATTCCCTGGCTAGAAATTCCAGTATAATTTTGAATAGAAGTGGTAATGCCAGATATCCTTATCTTATTCCTACTAGGGTGACAATTTTCACTCTTTCACCATCAGGCATATTGTTAGGTGAGAGTTTTCTGTAAAAGTCATTTGTCTGGCAAGCATGTTCCCTTCTGTAACTAGCATGTTGAATGTTTTCATCATGAGAATTTGTCAGGTGTGTTTTCTGCATCTGTTGAAATGATCATGTGATTTTTATCCTTTACTTGATCAATATAGCATTTTATAGTGATTGGTTTTCATATATTGAACTAACTTTGCATTCCTGAGATAAATTCTACTCAGTCCTGGTGAACAATCCTTTTTATATCTTGCTTGATGAGATTTATTATATTTTGTTTAGGATTTTTACATTTATATTAATCAAGATATCGATCTATAGTTTTGTTTTTTGTCATATACTTGTCTGGTTTTGGTACCAAGGTAATACCAAATAATAATGACCTCGCAGAATGAGTTGAGAAGTATTCTTTCCTTTTCCACTTTGCGCAAGAGTTTGTGAAGTATTGGTTTTAATTCTTATTTAAATGTTTTGTAGAATTCACTGGTGGTTAATCCTTCTGTGACTGAGAATTTCTTTGTGAAAAGTTTTTTGATGACTGATTAATTCTCCTTATTTGTTACAGTTTATTCAGATTTTATATTTCTCCTTGAATTAGTTTTGGTCCTGAGTCAATGTTTCTTTCTTTCTAGGAATTTGTCATATCATCTATTTATGTTATCCAATTTGTTAGCTGCAATCATTGATAATATTACCGTATAGTTATGTTGCTATATCATTGGTAGTTCTGACCCTTGTTTTGTTTCACTATTCGTTTAGCAATTTTCCCCCCTATTAATCAGTCCAGTAACAGGCTTGTTAATTGTGTTGATCTTTTCAAGAACCAAATTTTTTTTTTTAATTTTTTTAAAGAACTATTTTTATTTTTATTTTTATTTATTTATGATAGTCACAGAGAGAGAGAGAGAGAGAGGTAGAGACACAGGCAGAGGGAGAAGCAGGCTCCATGCACCGGAAGCCCGATGTGGGATTCGATCCTGGGTCTCCGGGATTGCGCCCTGGGCCAAAGGCAGGCGCTAAACCGCTGCGCCACCCAGGGATCCCTCAAGAACCAAATTTTGGTTTAATTTATTTCTGTTGTCCGTTTTTTTATTTAATTTATCTCTGCTCTAATATCAAATCAAAGCTGGGCTTGCTTTAGGGTTAGTCTGCTCTTCTTTTGAACTTTGTAAAGTGGAAGGTTAGACTGTGATTTAAAAACTTACTTTTTTTAATTTAGTAATTTACTAAATTACTTCTATTTATTTCTAAACACTGATTTACTGTGTCCCATACATTTTGATACAGTGTATTTTTATTTTCATTCATATCAAGAATTTTCTAATATCCCTTCTGGTTTTTCCTTTGACCCATTGGTTATTTAAGGAGTATGTTTTTTGATTTCCACATATTTGGGGATTTCCCACATTTATTTCTGCTATTGACTCAAATCACTCTATTGTGGTCATAGAACACACTTGTTTAATTCATATCTTGTTAAATGTGATAGTTGATAGTTGTTTTATGGCCTGAAATATGATCTTTCCTGGAGAATATTCTGTGTACACTGTAGAAACATATGAATTTTACTGTCGTTGGATGGAGTGTTCTATATGTGTCTGTTAGGTCCAATATGTGTATTGTGTTGCTCAAGTCTTTTGTTTCCTTACTGATCTTCTATGTGTTTTATCTTTGAAAGTGGGGTACCAAAGTCTCCAACTATTATTGTTGAATTTGTCTATTTTCACTTTGCTTTTATTAGCTTTTGTTTCATATAATTTACAGCTCTGTTTTGAGGTGCATGTTTATAATTATTATATTCTCTTGATGACTTGGTACTTTTATCTTTATAAAATGTACTTGTTTATCTCTCATAACAATTTTCTCATGTGTTAAATCTTTTTTTCCCCTGAATTTCCAACTCTCCGTTAGTTATTGCTTATATATTATGGTTTTTGTCCTTTTATTTTCATCCCCTTTGGGTGGGTGTATTGTTGGATCGTATATTTATACAACATGCCAACCTCAGAGTTTTGATTGGAGATTTTTTTAAAAATATTTTTTTAATTTTTATTTATTTATGATAGGCACACAGTGAGAGAGAGAGAGAGGCAGAGACACAGGCAGAGGGAGAAGCAGGCTCCATGCACCGGGAGCCCGACGTGGGATTCGATCCCGGGTCTCCAGGATTGCGCCTTGGGCCAAAGGCAGGCGCCAAACCGCTGCGCCACCCAGGGATCCCTTGATTGGAGATTTTAATCAGTTTACAAATAGCATGACTACTGATAAGATGGTATTTACACCGGGCACCTACTGTTTGTTTTCTCTGTCTCCTTTCTTGTTACTCTTTTCCTCCATTACTGTTTTCTGTTACATAGATATTTTGTAGTATATCATGTTAACTTACTTTTTCACTATGTATTTCTTGAATTACTTTATTAGTGATTGCCCTAGAGATAATAACAATCTAGGTTGGATTATAATCAATCTAACTGCAATAGTGTATGAAATAAATGTGCCTTATCCATCTCCATTCTCCGTACTTCACACTGTTACTGACTAAAGTATATCTTTTTATATTGTGTGCCCATCAACAGTGAATTATAATTTTTATTTTTATCAACTATAAAAACCAATTATAATGATAGTTATTGATTTGTATAGTTTCTATCTCTTGATGTTCCAGATATTCTATTTTATTAATACTCTCTATTTTGTGAACCATCATTCTCATGGTTTCTTTAGCATTTTAGACATGGTTTCCATTGGCTCTTTGAAATATTTAAAATAGCTGATTTAAGGTCTTTATCCAATAGAGAGATACTTTCCATTGATCACTTTTTTCCTTCAGTATATGTCATATTTTCATGTTTCTTTATATTTATCACAATTTCTTTTGAAACATGGACATTTAAAACAACATAATATGACAAATCTGAAAGTCTGGTCTCTTCCACATTTTTTGTTGTTGTCTAATTTGTTGTTTTTGTTTATTTTAGTGACTTTTCTAGACCAATTCTGTAGTCTTTATTCTTGTCATGTGTAGCCACTGAAATCTCTGCTTGGTCAGCTTCGTGGTCAATTCATGATTGAAAACAGAGTTCTTTAAATGCCTGGAATCAATAAATCTCCCAGTGTTTGTTGAGGGACTTTGTATGCATGTTGAGGGACACCTTTAACAAAACCAGGCAGTTGATAACTCTTAATCTTAGCTTTCTGCTTTCACAGATGCTCAAAGTCGGTCAGAAATGAGAGCTTAGGGCCTTTTCAGGTCTTTCTAGAGCATGTGTATAGCCGTGTGCAAGTACATGTCCATCTAGATTTGCAGGAAAAATAGGAATATTTCAAAGCTGTGTCCTATGGGATATCCCATTCCCTAGAGTTTGCTTTAATCTTTTTGGTTCAACTATTTAGGCTCCAACTGTTATACACTACCTCAGGCAACTCTAAAATTAAAATGTTTACCTTGCATTTCCTCCATTTCCCAAGTGCTAAGTGATTAATAGGAATGAGTGAGAGCAGAAAGGAACATAAATCCTATTGCATGTTACAGAGTAGCCAACTGACTTAAATGCGTGCTGGGAAGAGACCTTTTGCACTGGACAAGTTATTAATGTGGTGAAGTTCAGACAGCCTTGTAAGTGGGGTCTTAAGGGAAATACCAGACATGTCAAATAATCACAATTATTTGGTAATGATGCTTTGAGAGCTCTAACTCTATTTTGCTTATTGCTGTTGCTTCTGTTTTTCAAAGTTGTTATGAAGCTGGAAGTAGGCAATGGGAATAGGATAAGTTAAAAAACCATAAGGGGTCCCTGGGAGGCTCAGTCAGTTGAGCATCTGACCCTTGATTTCGGCTCAGGTCTTGATCTCAGGGTCGTGAGTTCAAGCCTCATGTTGAACTCTGCTCTGGGTGTGGAGCCTACTTAAAAAAACAAAAACAAGACCCACAAAACTCGCCGTTTTTTTTTTTTTATTGCCTTTATGGTGGGGTAAATTTTGAGAGGTCTTTACATTGGCATTTTTGTTAACATCACCCTCATGTTTATAGTCAAGTTTTATGATCCACTAAAGTGATTCCTCTAGCTCTTCATCACTGAAGCAGGCTTAAATTGACACGGCTACATTCATTTATAAGTTACCAGCAATTTTAAGAGATTGCTATTAAAGGATATCCTTTAAGAGATACAGTTCTAGAAAATATGTGGTTGTGTTGAACTTGTTAGTTTAATGAGAAGGTATGAGGCAAAACTTATGATTTAATGGAAACAATTTAATAAATAGAAATTACCAACTGGAAAAAAGATTATATCAAAGACTATTATTTCCTCCCTGTTATCTGGACTTAGTCATATTTCTGTCATAGATGAGCACACTTTTGCCTTTCCAAAAATTTTGACTTTCCAACCTTTGCTTCAGGCCTTAGACCTTGTCATGATGATCCATTCCTGCAGCCTGATTATTGGGGAAATGCTCTTGAGTACTGATATTATCTCACTGTCAAAATACTCATTTTTTTTTAAGTTCCTTTGAGCCAGTTGGTTGCTCTATAACTATAATATGCAATAGGATTTATGTTCCTTCTGCTCACACTCATTCCTATTAATCACTTAGCACTTGGGAAATGGAGGAAATACAAGGTTGCCTGTCAATAGTTGAAGAAAGTGAGACTGAAAATTTTGCCTTATCTTTCCTGAGGATCAAGGCTGATAGAATTCACTGCCAAAGTTGTTGGATTTAGCCCTCCACACTTGATTCATGGTTTTTGTTGCTTTCATATTTTATATACTTTATTTTCTTTCTTTTTTCTTTTTTTTGATCATCAATCTCAGTTTATGTTGGGATTTTATTTCACCACTTACCCAGAAAATGAGAAAAAAAATATTCTTTGAAAGCCCTTTAATGTAAACACTTAACATTATCAATAAAATCATACTGTTTGTTCTTATTTTGTCATTTTGATAGTTAACACTTCACCATGAGATTATGTGACATATGTTTTAAAGATAGACTATTTGGTGGCTTACATGGATGAAAGCATAAAATGGGAATTTATGAATCATATGAACAAACTGAGATGGATATGATAAAGATTAATATGAAACTTAAAATGGTGACAGTGATGTTTGCGTATATGTGTGTGATGATTGTTAATAGGCTACTTCAGAGGGTAAGAGGGGTGTGTGCAGAAAACCCTGGGTACATTTTGTTTATCAGCTGCTTAAGTCTCTTCTCAATGGTTAGAAGTAGTAGTAGGAAGTGGTGTAAGATGAAGGACGTGTGGGAAAAACTTATGCCACCAAGGATGGGCTTCTTTCTTTTTTACTCATAGACATGATGACTAAACTGCTTTGGAAAACAAGAGTCTTCCATAAGATAGTATTTTTCTCTAAGGAATATCTTTACCAGTGAATTAAATTCTATACTCACACTATAGGGAGCAAGGTAAAATTGAGTGTGCATTTAAAAAAATGCTTCCTATTGCCACTAAATTGGAATTAAAGGTAGAAATCAGATGTTGGTATTGGGTGGATTTTGAACATTGTTCTTGTTTTTGGCCATAGAAAGGCAGTTTATTCCTAGACAAAGGTCAAAAGATCTCAAGCTGTTTCTGAATTTAAAACTTCACTTAAAACATATCTATTATCTATCTATCTATCTATCTATCTATCTATCTATCTATCATCTATCTATCTATCTATCCATCCATCCATCATCTATCTGTCATCTATCATCTATCTATCTATCTAATTTAGAGTGTGAGAGGGAGAGAGAAAACCTCAAGTTGACTCCAAGTTGAGCATGGGACTGGATCTGGATGTGGGGCTTGATCTCAGCCCTGAGATCATGACCTGAGCTGAGATCAAGAGTCAGTTGCTTAACTGAGCCACCCAGGTGCCCCCAAAACTTTACTTTTTATGATAACCTGAAGATTAATCTTCATGTGATTTTTGACAAAATACAGAATAACTTATAGTGTTGTAACATGTACCAAATGATAGTTTGTTAATTTATAAAATATACTGCTTAAATATTTAAATAATCTATTATTTTATTATACATTCTACTCTATTTAATAAAGCCAAATCTAATTTTTAAGTTCAAACTCTTTAAAATAAATATAATTCATTTAAGTAATTTCCTTGATAAATGAAAATTTTTTGCCTATCTCAGGGATGATTTTAACAGTGAGTACCTATAAATAATAATTTAGGGACTGTTGAATACTATTACCATTTGCATTGCTGATAATATTGAAATAATACTTATTTTAAAAACAATATATAGTATATAATAAATATAATAGCTTATTGTATTATTTGATTATTCATTTGCTTAGCTTTTGCTTTGCCTTCTAAAAATGAAGCAAGAGCAAATTAATGATTGTCCACTTGTATTACTGTGATACCAGCTCTTCATCTACATTATGTTTATATAATTATCACAGAGAGTACATTCTGAGAATGGTTTCCTGTTATTGCAGGGATTTCAATTATGGCCTCTGACCATATTTATGGGAATCATTAATGTCATTATTTTCTACTTAATTAGTGTATAATATTGGAATCAGTGTAAGGAAGAAGAGGTTTCTTAGGCTTCATAATTTTACTATTGATTCTCTCAATGATGTGACAATTAAATTTGATTTCCAATCCAACTTTAAACTGATGGAATAACTTGGTAGATAGGTTACCATAATCATCAACAACATTATTTTTTCATTCCTTTTGACAAGTAGCAAAATACTGAATAGAGTAGTAGAGCACAGTGGTTCCCCGATTATACACTATAACCCTGTCAAGGTTTGTAGGAAATTTATGAAAGCCTGGGAAATGTTCCATTCATGTTGCAGCCTTCTAAACAGTAACAGTCCATTAGCATAGTCTGTACTGCAACATGTGGGAGAGCATTAGGGCTCTGCATTGTTTTCCATGATCCCAGGAAAAGCTGGGACTATTAGATCTAATTCTTTCTAGAGTAAACCACAACAATTTCTTTTATTTTGGTGGCCATCACAGTGCAATGTTTTCCCTGGATACTATCTTTGCAGGGCTATAACTTTCTATGTTATAGGGGATAAAGTAGGTCATGGACTGCAGTGTATAATTATATTATAGGGAGTATAATTGCAATGAGCTATCTTGCTGGAGAATATAATGATATAAAGCTATCAGTCAGACCATTTGCAAAAGTGAATGGTGTGGTTAAATGTTTCATTCTTTAAACAAAAATATATTGACCTAATGCGGATATGGGCCTGAATTATTATTTCCTGGTGTACTAAGTAAGTTTACCAAGCATTGCTCTGACTGTACCATGCTGATTTTTTTTGCCAACAGCCCACTTCCTCTCACTGGTTTCCAAAATGGATTCTACATCCACAAACCTAAGAAGTAGAGTTTTTCTTCCAACGAATAACCAACATGCCTGTCAGGTATTTGAAAACATACACCATTTTAAATACCTTTCATATTTGGGAACTTCTGTTTTGTAATTGTTTGAACATTACTTATTTCTCATAGATCACATTTTATTACTTCTCCAGCCATGTGAGTGGCAAATTAATGGCTGGCCTTCAAACTACATGTGATGGTCCCATTCAGAATTTATGGCAAAACACTGCTGCTCTCCAGAGTCAGTGGGAGAGAAATGTCATGAACATCTAGAGCAACCAGAAATTTCAGGTTTGTGTTTCGTTTTCTAATCATATCATTGAAGGAAAAAAAATGAGAAAATATAGGTCTTTAACTGATGTGGAAAACAAAGGCAAAAGACAAATTTTTACATTTCCTTACTTTCTACAGCTCGTTGACAAGTCCTTGAGATGGGCAGAGTGACATTCCTCTAGGGACTTAACTTCTTCCATGTTAATACTTTGCTAAGGGCAAAAGGCAATCTTTTGCCTGGCTCTCGGGACCCTATAAGTCTACCTTTTATCTCTACTTCCCAAGATACATGTTGGCAGTCAAAACCCCAAGCATATGACCCACCGATAAACCTCTGAAAGGTCTTATGACTCAGGTTTTATTAGACGGTAATGAATGATCTTTTTCCAACAATAGCTAGCCCCCCCCCCCCAAGGTCCTGGAAACCTTGCTTCCAAAATTTTTTAGAGACTTAGGCTCTCATTAACCCCCTTCTAACTTGAAAGTATGTAATGGACCACTCCTCATGGTCCCACTACAGCTCTTTCTGCCTATGAGTCCTGTACTGCTTTAATAAAACTCCCTTTATGCACCAAAGACATCTCAGGAATTCTTTTTTGGCTGTCAGCTTTGAACCCTAATGTCTTTTCTACATCATTAATCATTTAAAAATAGGATGGTCACTCTCCCAATTGGCCAAGGAGTAAGGGATTTGCCAGGATTTTCAAGCACTGAAACCAGAGTCTCAGGAAATTGAGATGGCCAGTCTACCTAAAAGACACTTTTAAAAGAAGTTTTTAAATTTATGTATAAAAACTAAAGTTGATATATATTAACATATATTTATATGTCAGTAAAATATAACTTTCTAATTATCCTCTTAATTTCTTAAATCCCCTTCATTTTCTATTTCTCTTACTATTCCAACCTCCTCTTTCTTTTCATTTCTTATTCTTAAGAATTTCTTATCTTCCAGACTTTTCTCACACTTCTGAGAAAACAGGGTTATATTGGGTAATGAGGAAATATACTCTTTGATTTAAATACTAATTCCAAATGCTGTTGAAGTAGAATAATTGTCATATTCATTTCATGGCTAAACTCAAATTATTCAGTACAGCCTTTATTTTCAAAATAATTTTGAGAATGAGAGCCCATAGCCCATAAAGGACAAAATTATTTATGCAGCCTAATAAAACTTATGTATGGTGGAAATTATAATCTAATGATTACTACAGGAGTTCTTGGTAAAGTATTGCATATTTTTATATTTGGGAAAGCGAAAAAAATTTCCCATTAAAAACAGGATCTTAAAGCTTTTTATTCTGAATGAATTTGCTTTTTAAAGCTGGTTTCTAGGCTGATTTAGCCAACTCAACTGAAGCAGGTTTTCTTTATCATCTATTATTTGAATAGTATAATAATCAATTTTATAATTTTGATACAGAATAGAAAATCATCTGCTATGTGATGGATTTAGCACTTGCTTAGCTATAGGGATTGAATTGGATTGAAATTTAACTTGTTATTTTGAATGATAAGAGGAAATATGGGAGAATGAGCAGGATTTCTATTGTAAAATTGAATTGTAAGATATAAGAATGGCACATTTTCTTAATTGATCTATCATAAATTCACTGTAGTTTGAAATTTCAGGCTTTTGTAAACTAAATGGGGATCCAAAGAGGTTCAAAGAAAATCACTTAGTAGAGGGTTAAATGACACTTGGATGATAGGACTTCAGAGGAACTGTATGGTTGGAAACATAATTCTGTCATTTGAAGCTTTGCAGTCTATTGAAGTCAAATATAGTGGTGTGGGATGGGAATGGGGCAAGGTATCTTAAACCATCAGGCATTTAAGTCTTCCAGTGAATGATTGATTGATTTAACAAAGACTCACTTGGGACACTCAGGATATGCCTGGTGGAATTCAGGAAACATTCCTAATGCATGTAAAGAAAAGATTTTTCTCCCAGCTCTATTGAGATATTATTGATATATGTGTAAGTTTAAGGTATATACTGTGATGATTCGATGTATGTACGTTATGGAATGGTTACCACAATAAAGTCAGTTAACATATCGATCACATCACCTAATTACAATTTTTTTCATGCAGTAAAAACATTTAGGATCTTCTCTCTTAGCAACTTGCAAGTATATAATATAGTATCATTAGCTATATTCACCATGCTGCTTATTAGATACCCAGAATTTACTCATTTTATAGCTGGAGTTTTGTACCCTTTGACCAACATTTCCCCATTTCCCCACCATCCAGACCCTGGCAAATAATCACTCTGTTTTTATGAATTTGGATTCTATAGGTTGCACATATAAGTGAATCATAAAATATTTGTCTTTCTCTGACTTATTTCACTTAGCATAATACCTTAAAAGTTTCAGCCATGCTGTCATAAATTATAGGATTTCCTTCCTTTCTTGGCTGAATTATACCCTGGTATGTGTACACCACATTTTCTTTATCCATTCTTCTGTTGATGGACACTTAAGTTGTTTCTATGTCTTGGCTATTGTAAATAATGTTTCAATAAATATGAGAGTGCAGATATCTCTTTGAGATAGTGATTTCATTTCTGTTGATTATATACCCAGAAGTGGGATTGCTGGATCATATGGTAGTTCAATTTTTAGTTTTTTGAACTGCCATGCTGTTTTTCATTATGGCTGCACCAGTTTACATTCCGACCAACAGTTAATAAGGGTTCCTTTACTCCACATCCTTCTAGACACATTATCTCTTGTATTTTTGATAATAGCCATTCTAGGAGGTATGAAATACATCTCATTGTGGTTTTGATTTACATTTCCCTGATGATCAGTAATATTGAGTGTCTTTTCATGTGCCTGCTGGCTATTTGCATGTCTTCTTTGGAATGCTGTCTATCTTTGGAATGATGTTCTCTAACTATTTATTTATGTGGATATTTTGTTTAATTTTTTGCTATTGAGTTGTATGAGTTTCCTATATATTTTGGATATTAACTCCTTATCTGGTAGATGATTTGTAAGGGGAAGATTTTTTATAGGCATATAGAAGATAGCCTATGTGTTCCTGGCTTTGAGGTATGTCTGTGTATGTGTGTGCAGACTGAGAACCTTGAGCATTAGATAATGCATCTAATTTGTTGTGTATATTCACATGTAATTAACTGCTAGAGAAGTTTCTGGTTTATTTCTTTTTTTTAAAGGATTTTATGTATTATTTATTTGAAAGAGAGAGAGGGCACGAGTGGGGGTGAAGGGCAAAGAGAGAGGGAAAAGCAGACTCCCCACTGAGCAAGGAGCCCAATGTAGGGCTCCATCCCAGGACCCCAAGATCATGACTTGAGCTGAAGACAGATGTTCAACCCACTGAGCCACCCAGGCACTGCTAGTTTGTTTCTTAACACTTCTCTTCTTTCTCCCCTATGTCTCTCTGTCTTCTCTCAATAAGAAAGTAAAACAGAATAAAACAAAAGATCAATAAAACAGAGCCAAGAGTGCTTTTGAGGGGATTAAGTCACATTGACTGGAGCTGAAAGCTCCTTCTGTCTGTATGCTCATACAAACTTTCATCGCTGAAATAAGATTTTGTCTGCGTGTAAACATTGTCACCGTTTAACACATTTCTTCCAACTTTGAACCAGAATGGATGGTAAAAGAATCCTAACCTATCTTTGCCAACCTTTGTGCCTTCTCATCTCGGCCTCTAACTTAAGGTCGAAGTCTTTACTGGTGAGTAGCCCAATGTTGGGTAGAGCTGGAACCTACAGAGTCTTGTGTGTTAAACCTTTTAAAACCACCTCCCTGTTTTTTCTAGCCATCCGTTCCCAAATGATACATTGCAGGGGCTGATGATTAAATATGTGTAGCAGCTAAATATAAAACTTAAAACTCCCAAATATATCACCTCCAGGGCCATTCAGCTATAGCTGAGGCAGCGAGGTTATTCATTCGAGTGCTTTAAATTGCAGCAGTGGCTCCAGCAAAAGCAGATGCATGTGCAGTATATTAACTTGTTTGCCAAAATACTTTATTGCTGATACGAAAACAGTGCCTCTACCTTAGAGGCTTTGTACAACTTAGGAAACCCTATGACTCTCTTGGGATTCTTAGGCGACACCAATCTTTAAGATTGCAGGTATGTTTCAGTTCTGTCCTGTCAGCAAGACAGCAGATGTTCACATGCTTTTGTTTAGCTAGGCCACAGAGATGTGCTGTGCTTGTCACACTGCCGGCCATCCTGTTGTAGCTTGGCCCTGAAAAGCTTAAGCAAGAGGCTTATTTGAGGGCATTTTGGAATCACCATCTCCAGACAATATCTGGTGCCTCATCAGTTTAAAAGCCTCTGAGAATTACTCTGTTTTCTGCAATTGCCCCTCCACGCTGCCTTCTGATAGTTTTAAAACCATTCATGCTGCCTTTAGAAATATCCAAATAAGAGATTTTAGTTTCAGCTGGACCCTGGTTTAGCATGGGTTTCCAAGAAAGCCTTTGGATCTGACCGTTGTCAGGTGGGAGGGCTTTGTTACCTTTTTCTGTAAAGTACTGGGTCCATGCCTTAATGAAATCAAAGCCCATTCATTTCTGAGTGCATGCTGCAAGAAATAAGGAATGGTGTTTATGTATCTAGTCAGCAAAGATAACAGCATTTAAGAAAGTTTCTGAAGATGGTTAAGGAGTAATAACATTTAGTATTTACTGAGCACTTATGATATGTGAGGCATTGAATTTAGTCTTTTGTACATATTATTTATTGGCCCTCCATGGATGGCAGTCTTCCGAATCAGAACTATAATTCACCCCCTTGTTCATGTTTGGTTTACAAGCTTCAGAGAGTGAAAGAACCTATTACATACCATCCAGATTAGACCCCAGGATAGTTTGATTTCACATCTCAATCATTTACTCACTGAGCCATGATCATTTTGTTTTGTTTTGTTTTTTTTTATCACATTAAAACATCATAATGATTTATAAAATATAGATGGGGAAAAAATCCAACTTCTGGATTTGGCCAAATGTGTTGCAGGTGACTCATTAAACATTCTTTTGTCTGCTGTGTTGGATAAAACAACATTATTACACATTATTCTGCTGATTAACTGCAATTGCATTTCTCAAAATTGTGGACTTAAGCAATTAATTTTGCTATTGTCCTAAAATATTTGCAGAAGCAGAGAAAAAGCCAGGCTACACATATAGCAGAAACTTTGTCTCAAATGCAAGTAAAACCTTCCATCACTCTCTTTTTCTTTGTTATTTTTTAAAAGATTTTATTTATTTATTTAAGAGCAAGAGAGGGAGAGATCATGAGTGAAAGGGAGGAGGAAAAGGAGAAGCAGGCAGGCTCTCCTCTGAGCAGGGAGTCCGATGCAGGACTTGATCCCAGGAACCCTGGAATCATGACCTGAACCAAAGGCATACACTTAACCAACTGAGCCATCCAGGTGCCCCCCCCCTTTTTTTTGTTCTTTAAGGTGCTTTACATATTGGTTTTATAGGTAGGAAGAAAGGAATACTGTATTACTAAATATATCACTGACTGTGGCTTTCACATTGAATGTTTGGATTCTCAAAGTAAATGAGAAGTCAGACCTGAATTTTAAAAAGATATTGAGGCATTTTTAATATGCTATTATCTACTTGTCATTTCTTTGATCATCCATTTCAACACACCAAAGGGTTCTTAGCTGCCTTGTAGTCAGAAACAATAGATTTTATTAACACAGACAAAAGATGAGTTATTCATAAAATAAATACAAATCGCAAATTAAAAGAAATGCTACTCTCAAACCTTTCTAAATCATAATCAGAGTCATTTTCCCTTGTAATTCAAGAATATTTACCATGTGAAACAGGTGATGCCAAAAAATCACCATCATCTTTTTGTATTTCACGTGTTTGCTTGAGAAATCATATTGAATGTACACTACTAAGAAAACTTTCATGCAATAAATACAACTACAAGCATTTCTGTTCATGTAGTTACTAGTGTCATCCAAATGAGTTTATGTCCATTATCTGGCTACTGTCAAATTGAAGATTTAAATCTTAAAGCAGTTGAGCACTGACTCCTTGCCTCCCTCAGAGACCATCTTCTCTTAAAATGTTTGCAGTGAAAGCAATTTGTTATTTACTATTGGATCAGTGCAGGCCATACTTGACTTCCATGATCATTATCTGTGTTATCTGTTAGTGTACCCCTAACATAGTTAAAATAAGGTGGATGTTTGGAAAAACACACTTGCCAAAGTTTGAGGGAAAGCAGAGAATGCTAGACCTCACTTGTCTTAGAAATATGACAACCATAGGCCAACATGGCTTCCAACCCTAGACCTGACTTTTAAAAAAAATCATCTTGAGATTCAACTTTCTTGAGCTAGTTCAACCCTTCCATCTTTTCAGGATCCCAACGAAAAATATCTGGAAAGTCTTTCTGTTTAGATATATTTAATTAGAATGTCAAGTTATGCCTGATGGATCTTATGTTTTATAGCTACACAGACCCATTGGTGAATTTCCCTATATTCAGAGATATAGCGTTCTCCCCAAGAAAGACATTTCCTCTTGTTGGAACAGTGGCCTCAAATGGCAGCCAATTTTCACAGTTAGATGGAGTTAGCTTGCAATTTAATCGAATCAAACAAATAAATATATTGCAAACTCCATTGGAGAGAATTGAAGGTGAGAAGGTCATTTAAAAGCATTTTCATCAGATCGGGAGTGAAGATACAGGAGTGGAAGTAGGAATGGAAAGAAGAGAGGGTTTAACAGATCTTAATGGATTGGATGTGAGGCTGGAAGAGAAAGTGATTCTGCAAGCTGCTTTGGAGTTTTGGGCATCGAAAAGTGCCAGTCTTCAGGTGCCACTGGCAGAGAATGGGAGTCGTGGGACAGGTTCCGTGTAAAGGGGAAAAAACATTATGACTTAGAAGTGACTTTGTGTCATCTGGTGAAAATGTCCAGTAGACTGTGGAAATATGGGCAGAGAGCTCAGAAGGGTGGTTGACATTGGTGATATAAATTTGTGTTTCATCAGCCTGAGTAACAGTTGAAACCCTGAAGATCAATGGGTTTGAGGAGGGAGTGTGGAAAAAGAAGGAAGAGATTGACGATTAGTTTATGATTATTTTTGCTCCTCTCTTTAAATATGGCTACTACTGGTGTGTTCTTAGTTCAGCAAGAACAGGTGAAAAGGCTTTCAAGAAGGATAAAGTGTTAATCTGTAGGTAATATATTTTTTAATGTACAAATACACTATTCACACAATAACTTACATACTTTAATAACTCTGTG
The DNA here is from genome assembly GCF_905146905.1 of Nyctereutes procyonoides. Lineage (NCBI taxonomy): Eukaryota > Metazoa > Chordata > Mammalia > Carnivora > Canidae > Nyctereutes > Nyctereutes procyonoides. The sequence continues at coordinate 74,676,468 of NW_026575052.1, read as the reverse complement.
TTATAATAGGTAACACTTATTTAATACTAACCATACACCAAGTGCTGAAATACATGTAATAACTCATTTATCCTTCCATAAATCTTCTCCTATATGTAATGACTTATTATTATTACTGTAAGGTTTTATTTATTTATTTGAGGGACAGAGAAAGAGAAAAAGCACAAACTGGGGGGAGAGGCAAAGGGAGAGAAAGAATCAGACTCTCTGCTGAGCAGGGAGCCCTATGCAGTGCGGGGCTCTATCCCAGGACCCTGGGATCACAACCTGAGCCTGCTTAACTGACTGAGTCACCCAAGTGCCCCAATAACTTACTATTATCAGTACCTTTTTTTATAAAGAAGTAAACTGAGGTACAGAAATGCTAAACAAATAGCTTCTCTATGTTGCTATTTGGTGAGTGTAGCTGGGATCTGAACCCAAGTAGTCTGTTTCCAAACATATACTTTAATCACTGTGCTCTACTGCCCTCATATAAAACCATCCTTATATGACAATCTTTTCTCCCCCTTTTCTCTAATAGCAAAGCAAAAATTGCAAAACAATTTTAAATATTTATAAGTTAGGTTACAAAAAGGATGCAAAATGTCTGCAGTATAACTATTATATTCATTCGGCTAAAACCATTCATCAAATCTTATGCCAATACAAACATAAGATTATTCCATGACTAAGAGTAGCCCAAATTGGGGCACCTGGGTGGCTTTGTTGGTTAAGCATTTGACTCTTGATCTCAGCTCAGGTCTTGATATTGGCATCCTGAGTTCAGGCCCCATGTAGGGCTCTACACTGGGCATAGAGCCTACTTACAGAAAAAAAAAATTAGGAGCACCTGGGTAGCTCAGTGGTTGAGCATCTGCCTTTGGCTCAGGGTGTGATCCCAGAGTCCTAGCATCAAGTCCCATATCAGGCTCCCCAGAGGGAGCCTGCTTCTCCCTCTGCCTATGTCTCTGCCTCTCTCTGTGTGTCTCTCATGAATAAATAAGTAAAATCTTTAAAAAAATAAAATGTTGGGCAGCCCAGGTGGCTCTGCCACATTAGCGCTGCCTTCAGCCTAGGGCATGATCCTGGAGACCCAGGATCGAGTCCTATGTCAGGCTCCTTGCCTGGAGCCTGCTTCTCCCTCTCTGCCTCTGTCTCTGCCTCTCTCTTTCTCTCGAATAAATAAAACCTTAAAAATATTAAATTGGAAGTGATATCCACTAATTTTGTTACCAAATGAAATCTACAAACTAAATTTTTAGAAACTGTCAAAAGAATGACTTTAAAATTGCAAGCCAAGTAGTTAAGTTTATGGAAAACTCTGGGAGTAGTAAGATAAAATATTGAGAAAATATCAATAAGTATGCATGTAAAACTCTCCCATTTTATTCATGATTCTGACACTCATAACACTGTAAAGGGATTTTGCAAAAGTTGATCCGCAAGGTGCCACAAATAAACCTTGAGACTAACTCTTTATAACTGTTGTCTTCTAGATAGGGTTTACCTGAGGTTAGTCACATTTAATCTGCTTTCTTATATGTATTTCCCAAGAGATATGGTCTCTACCAGAGATCACACAAATTTGTACTGAAAATATTTGGAGTTGGATACTACCGTTTGCCAAGTACTTTTCCCATCCTATTTCTATTTTTCCTCAAAATTTTCTATTTCAAATGTATAACCAGAGCTCAGCTTTTCAGATTCCAAGTGAAATATTTTGCCTACACAACAATCTTTGATAGGTCCTTTCCAACATGGGCCTGATTTACAAGTAGTCACATGATTATTCTTTTTTATGTGAAGAAAAGATGATGCTCTTAAGGCTCCATGTTGACATATTACTTGATAGGTTGTGGATGTTTCATATCATATTTTAATAGTCTAGTAGATAGCATCTGGTTTGAAAGGAAATATATCAGTATGTCATGTAGTACAGGAAAGAAAAGAGAATGTGGCATGGTAAAATGATCTGCTAGGGTCTACTGTATGCAGACCAGTTGACAAGCTGAGAAGTTGTGCTGACATTTTGAAATAATAAAATGTTTATATTGTAAGCAAGCCTGAACAATCCACACAAGTTTAATGCATCTATGAATTAAGCCTCAAACATCACTGGTATTCATTAGTGAGGTTGGGATAATACTCTCCACCAACACACCAATTTTCTGTTGATTTAAATAACTAGGAAATTAGAAAGTAGTTCCTTCCTAAATTTCTCAGATTTATTATACCAGAGTATTATCTCTTGGTGCAGAGTTGGGCTGGATTCATATCACAATATCACGTTCACTTATTTGGTTTTAAAGATTTCTTTATTCATTTGAGGAGAGACAGCATGAGTAGGGGGAAGGGCAGAGGGAGAGGGAGAGAGAGAATCCTCAAGCTGACTCCTCGCTTAGCTTGGAGCCCAACACGGGAATCAATCTCAGGCACCTGTGATCATGACCTGAGCCCAAATAAAGAGTCAGACACTGAACCAACTCTCACATTCACTCACTTTAATAATAAGTCACTGAACATTCATTTCTAATCACTATCCCAAGTTTTGTTTAGATAATAGCAGAAGATGCACAGGAGGATATAGCACAAGGACATCCAAAGCGAGTCTATGAGCAAAATCTAGAGAAGCAGAGGTGTAAATGGAGCACAGTTGTAAAATGCAAAGACCCAGATATCAAGGTGGAGCTGAGTCCAAGAGCTGGTAAACACTAAAAGTATGAAAACATATGAACCAAACAGAGATGATTAAAAAAAACAGATAAATATTGCTTCCTTTCACGAACATTTTACATAATCTCTGTTAGATGTTTGACATACAGAGATGACCATATTTTCTTGTCCTTGAGAGTGGATCTCTTTCCACTTGGAATTAGCATGGTTATCAAAGTGCTTAAAGGAAATGATATATTTTTTATTTGTAGGCTCTGTGCTGTAAGACTGTGAGACAGTGATATTCCTTGCTTTGTGCTTTTTTTTCTTGTGTGGTTGTTTTTCAAGGTCAAATAATTTCAACTCCTGAACAAAATGAAGTCATAGCTATTTATGATATATCTTTCAGTTCAGGCTGCTTGCCTGCAAATGATAAGAACTTTTTCTCATTTTGATCCTTGTTGTATATATAAATTCAGTGCATTTTAAGCATTGTGTAATGACTTTCATCTGCTCTTTTTTTTCTTTTGGCCTGATGTTTTAAAGCAGGCTATTTTCCATTGTATAACAATGTCTAGGTTTATGCCAGAAGTGAGAATAGGCTATTTTTCCACCAAGTCTGATGCTATAAAGAGTTGAAGGGGTAATTTAGTCTCAGATTTGGAACTTTGTAGCAATGTTCACAATGGCTAGTTAAATCTTACCAAGAGAACTCCCTGCCCTCTAGGAGACAGGTGAAGACTGGCTTCTCTAGGCTTGAAATTGTCTTCATGGGAATTGATTTAACTATTCCACTGAAAGACACAAATGGAGAGAGATATTGGTTATAATCTATTTTCTATTTTGACTAAAACAACTAGATCAATAAGGCACATATATCAAATCTAAAAAAATATCCATATTGATCCTTCAATTATATTAACTGAATATTATTCAATTCACTATGCATATTTTTCTCAATAGAAACGTTTAATGTTAAAAATATCAAATGGATAAAATTAATTTAGTTTAATAAGCAAGCAAGAATCATATATACAATTATAGAGAGTTGACAGATTTTTTTCTTTTTTAATGTTATTGTATTGTAATCTGACATATCATAATAAAAGTACCTATTTTGTAGAGAGGATTCTAAGTTCTAATTTGGTACAAAGATATGGTAGTTGCGGTAAACTATATTTCAAGAACCGAAGAGATGAGTTGATCTACCTAAAGGTGACCAAGGAATTTTGACAAAGGATGCCTATATTATGCTTTAATTTTAAACAGCACTTCCGCTGGTATTATAAGAGCATTTATAGGAATGTGTCTCTTGCCACTTGGACCATGATAGGATTTTATAGGAGCTTCTGACAGCTCCGTCCATACTGGAACACAAAAAGATTTCCTTCATCTTTATAATATCACTTCTCAGCATCTTTTAGGTAAGAAATCACTACATGATAAATTGAAATATAGATAAATTAATTTGGAGAATTTTGTGGGAGCAGACTGTAAGCTCCACCTATTTCTAGAAGTAAATAATTGAAGTATAAATTTCAATGCTTTTTCACTAATAGAAGATAACATTTATGGGATTTATTGGAAGGGAAGCAATAGATTAGGACAAACACACTGTTGACCACAGGCAAAGCAGACACAACTACTGACTGCTCTACCATTCATGCTCTCTCTTCGGTTACCCTGCATGACATTCCTGGGTCCAGTGGATGGTCAGCTTATGCTTGGCTTTTTACAAGGCAGCTAGTCCCTAACTGATCACTTCAGCAGTATCTTTATATACCTCATTTTTATAGTTTCTACAGAAACTGAGGTCTGCCAAACAAAATGATCCCCAGCTAGTCCTATGTAATGCTCAGTCCAGCTAATCACCCTCAAAAGAAAATAAGGAATGGAATAAGCTATGGACTGGACTTTCCTAACTGTAAGGAAAATTAGGACCTGGCCTCTGCCATTGAAACTTTGCATTACAAATGTACATGTGGGAGGATGCTAGGATTGCGCTTGGGACTTGACATCACCTGTAATAGGACTCTACTATCATTTCACAGACAACCTTTCTCTCCATCTCTGGACATGGGACCCACAGACAGTTCCTTGATTACCCATGATCCATATACTGGCCAATGTAGATGCACCATAATAAATATTCGGAAGACAAATGACAGATTTTTAGTAAGCACTTAAAATAACTCTTATAAGATCACTGTAGAAGTGAAAAAGCAATAGTCACAGGAGTGAGAGCACAGAAAGTTGGACATTCAATGAAAGATCGTGGTCAAATAGAGAAATATTGATGTCTATAATTTCTAAGACAATAGTTCCATATAATGATACAGCCATATTGTTTTTGAGGTGGTGTGGAAATAAAGTTTACTAAAGATGATGAGGCATGAATTTTAAAGCTAATTTATTGGCTAGGCCTTTCACATTGATATTAAATTTATACAACATTATAAGGTTTGGGGCTAGAGAAGATTTTGAAACCCCAAACTGAAGTCTTCATGAATATGGATGCATGGAGACCCAGGGCAGTAAATTGGATGTCATGAGCCAAAATGTTTCTACACATGGAAGAATAAATGAATCAAAACTGGGGATTTGGAAGAACGTCAAGTTTAATTTTAGGCCCTAAAATTAAAGGGTGTTTTATGGGGCATTGGGAAAGGATGTCATCCTTTGGGAGAATTGCAAAAGAAGTAGTCTCTTTTTTGGAAAAAGCCAATATTTAGGTAAGATCACAATATGTTCTTTGAAGGTGAGGGTGCAAGAAGTTTTTTTTTTTTTTTTCAGCTAGAATGAGGGTTGATGGTATATTTAAACTATTGGGAGAAAAACACAGCAGCATGAGGATTAATAATGGAGAAAAAGAATAAAGTGTCATGGAATACGATTGGTATTTGGATGGAGTTGCATTTTGTAAATGGTAGAAACGTGAAAGATGGTAGTATTATGTAACATTAAATTTCCAAATGATGCTCTCTAGTCAAGTTCAGAGGCTATCATGATAAACTAACCCTAGACACTAGTTAGTCTCCAGATTCACAAAGAAAAGTGATTGATTCTGAGCTTTACTTCAGACCATTAGATGGAAATCACTGAGTATGATGCCTGCATTTTAAATAAGGTTCTTAGGACATTTTTTGTGAAGCCAGCTAACCTCAGGTTTAAGAACCAAACTAGCTTTTGGGATGGCTGAATGGCTTGATCAGTTAAGCCTCTGACTCTTGATTTTGGCTCAGGTCGTGATCTCAGGGTCATGGAACCTGCTCTCTCTCTCCCTCTGCACCACCCCCACCCCCCAACATATGCGCTCTCTTGCTCTTAAAAAAAGTATCAAAACAAAGAACCAACCTAGCATTTGGGAACCATGAAGCCTGGTCTAATGTTGATTACTGAACTTGGCAGTAAGTGCCCGGAGACAGGGTTGTAGCTGATTAGAGAGTGGTTTCAGCCTCGTGCAGTCCTGATGTTGATGGTCAGGGTACATCTGATCAGGGTGCAGAGCCAACTCAACCACTTCCAGACATCACCATCAGAAATCTTGCTCCAGTAGAGGGTAGCGTTAGGAGTGCATGTGGCTGCAAGAAAAGAGGAGTTCTCTTGGATGACTTAAGAAAACAGAGGAGATGGACAGTTATGACGTAGATTCTTCGACTCTGATACTGTTAAAATCAAGGACTAAGGGATTTCCTTGACATTTGCTTCATGCTTCTCACCTTATCTTCTTAAAACGACTTTTGAGGTTCTATACATCTCACATCCAGGACAGAAAGTAGGGGGAAATGAGAAAGGGCATTTTTTTTGTCCATACCATTGGCAATTGTCATGCAGGTACCTTGGTTGTTAGGCAGACTAATAAAATTGAATATTTGAATTCAGCCTCTGTGGTTGAGGCAGGCAAGGAGAACAGGTTGATGAGCTGAGTGAGCAAATATATTTCCCAGAGAAACTCAGTATCAGCATACTTAGAAATAAATTCCAGTTTTCTTTCAAAATCTGTTCCCTTGCCTAGATTCCCTTTTTAAATTATTGACATCTGGTCTCACTCAGTAGCCTAGGAGTCATTCTTAAATCATTCTCCCCTTTTCCTACTCCTGTATGAATTAAGTTAAAAAATAGTAGAGAGGGAGTGTCCTTACATTTTTCATATTATCTCCTCTTATTTATAATTATTATTTATCCAACTATGACTTCATTTAAGCATGTATTTTTACCCCTGGATTTTTAAAAACTCTGGTTTTGGTCTCTTCAACTCTACTATCCAGTACTATCTATTATCCATCAGATTGTACTTTCTGACATACAAATATGACCAATCTCTACTTGTTAAAATCTGTCAATAACTCTTATTGCCTTCATGATAGAATTGAAATTTCTTATGAATTCTTATGAATTCAAATTTCTAAGCTCATCTTGATCCTACTCTTGCATACCAGCCTCATTTCCTCCTTCACAGTCCTCCAAGAATCTCCATACTCTGGCCAGAACAAACTTCTTGTGGGGTCAGCAACACAGTGCCATCTTATTCTTGGGAATCTGTGTAAACCTTGCTCCCTCTGCCCATTTCATGGCTTTTTTTTTTTTTTTTTTTTTTTGCCTGTCCTCCTAGTACCTGTTCTATGTGTTTTTCCATACTGAGAATACTGAGTGGAAGTCTTTTTTCTGGGAAGCCTTCTTTTACAAAAAATACCCCCCATGCTACACACACACACACACACACACAAACACACATACATACAGAGTATTAATATATTTCCATAGCTAAATGTTGAGTTTCTTGAGGAAACAGTTATTAGTGTCTTATTCCTTTGTGGATCTCCAGCACAGAGCACGCACTTAATGAATATATGTCAACTAAATGACTCAACACTGAACACATGCAATATTTGGGAATTCAAATGAATTCCTCTGTCTTCTGAGCTGTAGCTCCATTTCACAGTGCTCCATTTCACAGAAGATGGATTTATTTATTTTTTAACATTTTATTTATTTATTCATGAGAGACATGGAGAGAGAGAGAGAGAGAGGCAGAGACACAGGCAGAGGGAGAAGCAAGCTCCCTGCAGGGAGCCCAATGTAGGACTTGATCCCAGCACCCCAGGATCACACCCTGAGCTGAAGGCAGACACTCAACCACTGAGCCATCCAGGCATCCCAGAACACAGACTTAAATAAAATATCATGGAACTATTTTTTAGCAGTACTTATATTTATGCTAAGAATATATATTATTTTTTGGCTTTTGTTTTAAACTCAGAAATTAAGGTATGTCCTCAAGCTATCTAATGTGATTTTATGAGACTTCTAGCTTCCAAAATCATGAGAAAATAAATTTATGTTGTTTAAGCCACCAAACCTGTGATGCTTTGTTATGGCAGCCCTAGCAAACTATTACAGGGCTTTCCTGAGCTAATTCTATAATATAGGAATACTTTCTCATCTGTAGCCACCTAAGTCTCTGCTTGGGAGAGATGGTAGTCTCTACTTTCTGTAGAGATTGTAGTATTCCCATCAGTATGGAAGCAAGACTATAGAGATGCATTTTTTAAATGTTAAAACTAAGTAATTCTGGATTCTATATTTATTGAAAATATCCTTCAGGAGTTAAGGTAAAAGAAAGATATTCTCAGAAGAAAAACTAACATAATTCATCACCAGAAAATGTACTCTAAAAGAAATGTTAAGGCAGGTTTCCTGGCTGAAAAAAATTCCAGAGAAAAATTTTATTGGTAGGAATAAAGAACAACTGAAGTCATAAATATCAGAGAATATAATGGAATTATCTTCTCCTCTAAAGATTTTTGTTATACACAGGACTCTTGAAAGCAGACATTCGAACGTCCTTTTGGTGAGTTCAAAGTATGTAGATGTAGCACATATGATAAGTATACCATGAAACTGGGAGAATCAAGTCCATAGCTTTAAGTCTAAGTCTACATTTTATTTGAAATGTTAACAAACTCTACATAGAGTGTTAAACTAAGGTGCACATATCATCCCTAGAGTGAACACTAAACATTTATAAGTAAAGGAAAATAGATACATTAAAGTTGAGCATAAAAATATTAAAATAGAGAAACAATCCACTAGAAGAAAAAGGAAAACAGATGGTGAAGGCAAAAATGATAGTAGAGTGGTAGTAAAGAGCACAAAGTACAATAAATGCAGAGGACACAAACTCTGCAACACTAAAAAAAGAAAATACCCAACTAAAAAATGGGCAGATTATCTACATAGACATTTTTCCAAAGAAGACATACAGATGACCAACATGAAAAGATGCTCAACACCACTCATGATTAGGGAAATGAATATCAAAAAACACAATAAGATATTATTTATGCCTGTTGGAATGACTAAAATAAAAAATTATAAGAAATAAATATTAGGGAAGGTGTGGAGGAAGAGAAATGTACATTGGTGCAGCTACTATGGAAAAATATTGGGATTCCTCAAAAAATTAAAAATAGAACTACCATATGATCCAAAAATTCGACTATTGGATATTTACCAAAGAAAACAAAAACACTAGTTCAAGAAGATATATGAACCCCTATGTTTATTGCAGCATTATTTAAATAGCTAAGATATGGAAGCAACCTAAGTGTCCATCAATAAACAAATGTATAAAGAAGATGTAGTATGTGTGTGTGTGTATAAACACACACACACACATATATTGGAATATTATGCAGTCATAAAAAGGATGAGATCTTGCCATTTGTGACCACATGAATGGACATAGAGAGTATTATGATAAGTGAAATAAGTCAGACAGAGAAAGACACACACCACATGATTTTAATTGTAGTGGAATAGAAGAAAATGAATAAACAAAAAGCAGAAATGTATCTATAAACACAGAGAACAGATGCCAGAGGGGAAGGGGGTGGGGGGATCGGTAAAATGAGTGAAGGGGAGTGGAATGAATAAGTCACGAGGCTAAAGGGTACAGTGTAGAGAATATAGTCAATGGTACAGTAATCATGTTCTGTGGTGACAGATGGTCGCTACACTTTTGGTGAGCATTAGGATAACGTATAGATTTATGGAATCACTAGGTTGTACACCTGAAACTAATGTAATGTTATGTGTCAACTACACTTAAAAAAAAGAACAACAAATAAAGAATTTTTAATAGTAAGGGGATTAAAAGAAGGTGATATGGCTATATTAATATCAAACAAGATGTGCTTCAGAACAAGGAAAATTAATAGGAATAAAGAAGGACATTATATAATGACAAAAGGGTAAATTCGCTAGAAAGGCAGAAGAGTTTACAATATGTATGCACCTAAAAACAGTATGAAGAAATAAAAGAAGAAATAGGAAAATCTACAATTACACAAGGAGCCTTGCATACACATCTCTCAGTTAATAATAGAAAAAACACACCCCCAAAATCAGCAAGAATTTGCAAAACTTAAGGAAAAAAGCCCTAAAATGTGTAGGGAACCACAAAAGACCCCAGATAGCCAAAGCAATCCTGAGAAAGAACAAAGCCAGAGGCCTCATACTTCCTGATTTTAAATTAGACTACAAAGCTATACTAATTAAAACCAATTTGCTACTGGCTTAAAAAGTGACACATAGAGCAATGGAACACAATAGAGAACCCAGAAATAAAACACTGTAGGTAGATAAACTAATATTTGATAGGGAGTCAAGAATGCTTCATAGAGAAAGGATAATCTCTTCAATAAATGGTGTTGGGAAAACTGGATGGGCAGCCACACGGTGAAAAATGAAATCAGACTCATCTTATTCCATGAACAAAAATTAATCCTAAATGGATTAAAAACTTAAACATAAGATCTGGAACCATAAAACCTGTAGAGAAAGCATAGGGGAAAAATCTCCGTGACATTAATCTTGGCAACCTTTTTTGGGGGGATATGACACCAAAAGAAAAATCAGCAAGTGAGACTATACATCAAATCAAAAAGCTTCTGCACAGCAAAAGAAACAACAAAATAAAAAGGCAATCTAGGGAAAGAGAGAAAATTATCTACCTACTTGATATAATTGATATTTTAAAAAAAGTAATTTAAGACTTAAATTCCTTTTAAGTGCATGTGGAACATTTACTAAGATGGACTGCAGCCTGGGCCCAGTGGCAAGGCTATAGGGAGGCAAGTGACCTACTCCTGCAGATGCAGAATTCAAGGGGATGGTAAAAACTTGTTGTTAGGGAACAAACTGTGTCCCCTCCAAATTTCACATGTGGAAGCTCTAATCCCCAGTGTGATTATATTGGAAATAGTATCTAGATAATTGAGATTAAATAAGATAAAAAAAATAAATAAGATCATAAGAGTGGGGTCCTAATATGACAGGGAGGACTGTGGCCTTATAAAAAGAGATCTCTCTCTCTCTCCCTCTCTCTCTCTCTCCCCCTCCCACTCTTTCCCTCTTCCTCTCCACCACCATGTCTTTCTCTCTCCCTCTCTCTCACCCACTCCCTCTGTCATGTGAGGACACAGTGAGAAAGTAGCCATGTACAAGCCAGGAAGAGGACCCTTATGGGAACCCAAACATGCCTTATACTTTCAGCCTCCAGAACTGTGAGAATATAAATTTTTGTTCCTTAAGCCATCTAATTTATGGCACTTTGTTATAGCAGCCTGAGCAGAGTGAGACAAGCACTAATTAAGGTAAATAATATTTTAATACCATGTATTAAAAGCTCACAATTAATAAAAAAATAAATGATGAACAAAATATGAAAGTGTTAAATGAAAATAGTATTACTGAAATTTCCAGTTTCCTATATGGCTTAGCAGTACTACTGGGGCTGCAGAACAAACCTTAAGGATGTTAAAACAATTGAAATAGTAAAATGTATCTCCTCTGAGAAAAATGAAATTAAACTACAAATCTGAGACATCCACAGTCATTTGGAAATTAAATATCACACATTTAAATAAAACATACTTTGAAATAGCCAAATATTTTTAACGGAAAGTAAATGAAAATATAACTTACTAAAATTTGTAAAATATAGCTAAAGCAGTGCTTAGAAAAAAAATAATTGACATAAAATTTTTATTAAAAAAGAAAAAAAGCTCTCAAGTCAGTAACTTTATCTATCTAATGAAAGTAAAAAAAGAAGAACTTTTAAAAGCTAAATCAAGCAGTGGGAAAATAATACATATAAAGAATAAATAATAGAATTTAAGATGGGAAAGTATTAGAGAAAGTTATCAAAACCAAAAGCTGGTCCTTTGAAGAGGTACTAAAATTGATAAAGTTCTACCTGAGAAGAAGGTAGAGAAAAAGAGAAAAGACACACATTTGGAGTGAAATAGTGCTAATATCAAAGACTCTGCAGGTATTAAGAGAATGATAGTAATAAGGAAATACTACAAAAAATTCTATGCACATAAATCCAACAATTTGTAATACAATCAAAAGAAATTCTTACATATAAATCCAACAAAATAGGGGCAACGGGGTGGCTCAGTGTTTGAGCAGCTGCCTTTGGCTCAGCTCCCAATCCTTGAGTCCTGGGATAGAGTTCTGCATCAGGTTCCCCACAGGGAGCCTGCTTCTCCCTCTTCCTGTGTCTCTGCCTTTCTCTCTGTGTCTCTCATGAATAAGTAAATAAAATCTAAAATAAATAAATAAATCCAACAAAAAATATGCTGGATTTGTATTCTGAAAACTACAAAGTAATGATCAAAGGCATCAAGAAGATCTGACTAAATAAATAGAGTATTGACTGATTGAAAAATCATGGGTCTATATTTGCCAAAACTCATAGAACCAGATAACCAAAAGTCTGGATTTTATTCTATGTAAGTTAAGTACATTTAATGAACAAACAGTAACTTTTTAAAATTGAAACAATTCTGATGGCAAGGAAGCTGCCACAGAGTACTAAGTAGTATTATCTTTAAAGAAAAAGCATAACTTTATTGTTTTGCTGTGATATTTCCCTTTACTATCAAAATGTGAACAATTTTAAAAAATGCTTATGGTATAGGTATCTCTATAGTATCTGAACGTTTGGTAAGTTGGACAATTCAACTAAATTCTTTTTTTTATTAGATAAATCTTTTAGATTATTCTCACACCTTCAAACAGCATCATTCTAACTATTGCCCTTTTCTAAGAAAATTCACTGCACATTCATTGAAAGGAATATCTTTTTAGACTTTGCCAAAGTATCGTGTATGAAAAAAAGTGAAGCTTTATGACTATGAATAAATATATGTTTAGCCACTGATTTTTGAATAAATTTCTTATTATAATTTTTATAAAAATTGCATGCTGTGGCTCATAATCAGAATATTGTGAAAATTCTCTGAATATATTTAGATTGATTTGCCAGGATGTTGCCTTTGTCTCATTTATAAAGGCACCAAATACACAAATCATCCTTTAATGAGAATCTGAATGGTGCATACATATTATCCAGTTAAATAACTAAGCACCTAGTTACCTTTTTTTTGTCTTATTAACTTCTAACTACCTTTTAAGATCTAACAACCATTCCTTGAAATTCATTACTAATTTAAGAAAATTGATTAAGAAATTATCTAAAACCCCTGGAGTCAAAAGTGGATGTCAATTATAGCTTTTACTGCAATGGCCATGAGACTTGGACTTCATTATGTCCCGTCGGAGAGAGAGTCTGGCCAATTTTGCATAAACTGCTTGTACAAGACGAGATTTGAAGGAAATGTGCCTTTATTGGTATAGAGACCTTAAAATGGTTGGCAGAGCTTCATCCTGATGATCATGTATCACGGATGGAGGACTTGAAAATACTCAATTTTCTGCAGCTAGATTGTAGTGCCATGAAAAAATGAGAAAGAAAGAGAGTGGGCATGTAGAAAAAATGTGTAATAGTTTTGAACTCTGAGATTCAATACACTAAAATAAAAAGAGATGTCCAGATTAACTGATTGTTGACTTATACCCCCATCTGCTGTTTTTATGGTTACAAATTCCAGTTTGGGGGATGAAGGCAATAAAAATGGTTGACATTGGTGAAAGATACTTAATGCCAATTGACACAAGTTACATTTATAATATCTTGTAATTTATACTTGACTTTTTCTATTTTTGTTTATAGTATTTTTGTGAGTTTTTTGTCTTCTATAAATAGTGAAAAATTAGAGATAATATATGATAGTTAGTTGAACTATAGCCAATAATTATTTAGCTCTAGGGGGCAGCAGATCTGCAGCTATACATAAATCTACAAAAATTACAGTTTTAATTGTCTCACATTGTTATTGTGCAATCTTAGCTTCATTTATTACCTACCCTCCCTTAATTGCATATGCAGTTTTATTTTCAGTGGATCTCACATTCAAGAGCCTTTGCATACTCATCCTTTATGAGCTTCCATTATAAGAAATCAGCTTATGAATGTTGTTCATAAATCGTTTTATAACCAGTTGCTTCAATTTTATTTCAAATAAAAGTGTAAACAATTTACATGTAATCTATGATATTTTCAAGTGTTTTGTTGAATTGTTCTTAGGTCATATGTTTATTCAGTCCTTAAACAAGTAAATATTGAGCACCTATGTTGTGTCAAGAGTTGTTTCAGACAATGGGGAGATAGCAGTAAAAAACAAACAGCAATCCCTGTGTTCATGGAACTTATCTTTTAGCAAAAGGGAGAAAGACACTAAGCAGATAAATTTTAAAAAATTTATGTCAAGTGGTAATATGTGCTATGGAGAACAATAAAATAGAAAGCCAAGATAAGAAGTGCCACAGGTGAAGGTAAGATGAAGTTTTTAAATAGAGTAGTCAGGCATGGTACATGGAGAACATATTTCTGAGCAAAAAAGAATCCCCAAGGAGTTGAGGGAAAGAGCCATGTGCAATTTGGAAGGAATCATAAGTTCAAAGGTCCTGAGGCAAGAGTCATCCTTGTTTGTATGAGAAAGATCATGGTAAGGGCTTCTGCATTTATTCTGTGAAGGACAAAAACCCATGTAAAAATTTTGAGCAGAGGAGACATGATTTGACTCCCATATTTAAAGGTCAGAAGGCCACAAAGGCAGCAACAAGGGGGAAAATATATTATTAGTGTAACCAGAAAGAGTAATATTCCCTTGAGTCAGAATTGGTAGTAGTAGTAGCAGAGGCTGTAAGACAGTGAGATTCTGGATGTATTTTATAGATAAAACAAAGATTTCTGATCTATCCAATGATGGATGAGAGCAAGAGATGGGTCATTAATCCAGATCTCTTCCTGAAATGGGAGGCATGGAGTTGTCACAAGCTGAGATGGGAAGAAAAGCAGGAGGATAAAGTATAAGCAGACAGAATCAGAACTTTGGTTTTAGATCCATTTCTATCGAGATACGTGTTAGCTGTCCACGTGAAATGGCTGAGATAGCAATGGGATATGTATATTGGAGTCCAGGGAAGTTGGGCCTGAAATATAATCTTATGAGGAATTGGCATTTAGAAAATGTTTTAAATGCATGAGACAAGGTGACATTAAGATTGTGGAAAAAAAAAGATTGTGGGTGTAGAGAAGAGATCCAAGAACTGGGCTCTGGGGCATTCTCATGTTACTTTGTGTACTGTGGAGGAAATGAGGACAAACAGCGGAGGAGATGGAGAATGAAAAGCTAGAAATTTAAGAGGAAAACAAAGAGAGAATTATGTATCAGAACCTAGTGAAGAAAAGGTTTCAAGAAAGAGAGAGTGATCAACTATGTTCAATATTACTGACACATAAGGTATGCTCAGGAGGAAAAATTAAATGTTGGATTTAGCAATATAGAGGTCATTCATGATAGATGCACTTTCTGTGGAGTGATAAAGTACAGAAAAGGAAAGAAGTCCTGATATGTGCTACGACATGAATGAACCTTGAAAACATTATGCTAAGAAGTCAAACACAAAACACCATATATTGTATGATTCTAATTATATGAAATGTCCAGAATCGGAAAATATATAGAGATGGAAAGGAGATTTGTGGTTGTCAGGGTCCTTGGAGGAGTAGGGAATGGGGACTGACTTACATGAGTATGGGTTTTATTTTGGGATGAGGAAAACATTTTGGAATTTGTGGTAATAATTGTACAATATTGTGAATGTATAAAAGCCATTGAATTGTCCACTTTAAAATGGTAAAAATGGTGAGTTTTATTTTCTGTGAATTTTACTTCATTAAAAAATATTTAAAAAAAGCTCACTGGAAAGAATTGGTGTCAGAGTCCATGTAAATAGGCAGAACACAGGAAGTTAGTTGGAGAGGGCCATAGGGTCAGAGGGTTCTCTTAAGATGGGTACAATTTTGGTGCCTTTGTGTGAAGTGAAAGAAAACCTATCAATGTAAAGGAGGGGAAGAAATTGCTGGAAAATTCCCAAAACAGGGAGGAAGAGATGATTTTCTGTAGAAACATGGGCAGCAGTGCAAGGAGATGGGTTTTGGTTCTTGGAGGTCTTTGTGCTGTTTCCTCTCATTTCCCCCCAAAAAATGTGAAACGATGATTAGCAGAGAATGATAATAGGGGAGAAGGAGTTGGCTGTTGAAGGAGGGAGGGATAAAGGGTTTGAATAGCTGGTTAGGAATGGAGGAAAAGGAAAGAAAGGGGAATGTGTTAGGCTGGCCACAAGCAATGGAGAGGGTGGTCACAGATATAAAGCCATTTCAGTCATCATGGTGGTGAGCTCTCCTTCATTAACCTTCAGCCACACAAATGTAGACTGGAATGGTGGTGAGTTTCCTGGAGGTGTCAGCTTATTGCTAATGATGCCTTTGGCTGCAAATACCTGGAGCACTCATCTGGGCCCATGCTGCTAATGCGAACCCCCCCTCCCCCCACATTTCCCTGACCAGAGCTCTTGGGGCTGCCCCAGACCTTGTGGCTATGGTTAGGATTGCAGGATGCACCCCAGCGATAGCCATCAGAGAACTTTGAAAAAAAAAAAAAAAAAACAAGGTTCATTACTCATAGGTCTTGGAGGATACCCAGCACATCCAAGTCCAAGGGCCATACAGCGAGGTCATGGAGAGAGGGTGAGCATCGGGTTCTGTCTTCATTGGGTCCAAGGGCGGCGGGCCTAGGGTTTTGAGGACTCACTCTATTGGTGAATTGAAAATGTGTGGGACTTAAAGGGCAGGAAGGGAGAAGCAGGGTTACTCAAGTCATCCATTATCTAGGCCACCCAGGGCTTTCTAAAAGGGGAACTCCAGGGCAGCCCTGATGGCTCAGCAGTTTAGCGTCTGCCTTCCGCCCAGGGCGTGATCCTGGAGACCTGGGATCGAGTCCCCGTCGGGCTCCCTGCATGGAGCCTGCTTCTCCCTCTGCCTGCTTCTACCTCTGCCTGTGTCTCTGCCTCTCTCTTTCCTCTCTGTGCTTCTCATGAATAAATTGTTTATTTGAGATGGAGGTCTTTGAAATGGAGCCCATCAAAAGCTTAACATCAAGCACTTTCATTTGTTAAAAAGAAAACCACAAGCCTAGGTGTCACCTGGGCAAGGCTAAGTTACAAAACTAGGGCTTAATATCTAACCTAATTACAGTTTCAGCTTCCTCAGAAATGTGTCTTAACCTGCCAATCAGGAATTTTCTGATCAGCACTAATGAGCTGCTCTGTCACATGGTCCCTTCTCTATCCCCCAAAGGAAGATGAAGCAATCTACCTAATAAGACTCCTTGGCTTTCTCCAAGGGAAGGTGACTTTGCCTGGAACAAGCCTTTCTTCTCTTTTGCGAATAACTCCTAGCCCCACTCTCCTTCCTATAAAAACCTTCCATTTTGTACAGCTCCACAGAGTCCTGCTCTACTTGCTAGATGGGATGCTGCCCAATTCATGAATCTGCTTAATAAAGCCAATTAGATCTTTAAATTCACTCTGTTGAATTCATGTTCTTTGACACAGTATGATAAAAAAGAAAGCTATTTATGGGAGACTTACAGTATGCATCAGGTTGTACTTAACAGAGTTTTTGCCCTGATGGTATGAGGAATCATAGGAGCACCGACAGATGGCTCTAACACATCGTTGAGAAAGGACATGAGAACATGAAAGAGGATGAAAGGAATTAGAAAACTGTAGGACCAATAGGTTGTGGGGCCTAGTGCTGTCAAAAAATTGTTAGAGCGGAGATACTGGAAGGAATGAGTGGAGAGACGGAGGTGATGGTTGGGGAGTGGACGGCTCAAAGTTAAGGTAAAGGAAATGTCATCACTAATAATGACAGTAGTCAAAGGAGCAGTGGCAGAGGTCATTTTACTGAACCTTTCTTCATGATCATCAATGAGAAAAAAGCAAGAAATTAAGAGGCAAGATGAAACTAAAGGTGAAAATTATAGTGACAGTGAGTCAAGAGCCAAAATCTTCAGGGTGGGTAGTGGTGGCACCAGTGTCTGTGGATGACTGTCACAAGCTGGCATAGTGAGGTATGTCACTGAATGTCAGGAGACTCACAGCTTAAGTATTTTTGGAGAGGAGATAGAATTGTCTGGAAGTGGCAACAGGGCACTTTGCAGCCTTGTATTGGGAGGGCAATGGAGGGAAAAACAGACACCATGGGAGAGGATTGCAGGGCAGTATTTCCAGTAGATCAACTTCCACTTAAAGAGAATGGCCTATGTTTTAGTTGATATGTGTACAATTATCCTCCTGATTATAGGTTTTTGTTTCCATGTGAAGCCATGTTACTTCCGGAGAGACATGGAAGCTCAGTCGTTACCCCAGAGACCTGGTTAAAAACCCAGAAGCATGGGCATGGTCATACTGTTCTGTTTCTCTATGTGTAATGTTGCATGAGGGGAGATGTGGCCACAGAGAGAAGCTGGGTGGGAGTGCTTTCTAGAACAAATGCTAACATTTTAAGAAATACACGTGTCTTTCCAGATGCACCTAAATCTCACTTCTTGCCAATCTTTAAATTTAACAGATGAAATTTTACCATGTCAAGCATTGAATACAGAGCAGGAACCGTGCCATCTAGATACAAGACTCTGCAGTTTTGATTCTACAGATGAAGGATTGAGGTGTAAGTGTTAAATTGAGCTAATTGTTTTTCATTTTTATGCAGATTTTTAAAAATGTTTATCTCTAATCTTTGAAAATGTCATGATGATGAGTGCAGATGTGAACCTATTTTTATTTACAATTTTCAATGCTCAGAATGCATTTATTTTATCATTTGTGGAAATGGTGTGTTACTATTTTTAAGTGATTCTCTTCTCATCCCTCTGTTCTGGTCTTCTGGAGCTTCTATTAAGTGTTTGTCCTAGGGGCCTCTGTGTTAGTGCTTTCTATTTGTTTTTTTTTTTTTTTTTTTTATAAATTAATTTTTATTGGTGTTCAATTTACCAACATACAGAATAACACCCAGTGCTCATCCCGTCAAGTGTCCCCCTCCGTGCCCGTCACCCATTCACCCCCACCCCCCGCCCTCCTCCCCTTCCACCACCCCTAGTTCATTTCCCAGAGTTAGAAGTCTTTATGTTCTGTGTCCCTTTCTGATATCTCCCACACATTTCTTCTCCCTTCCCTTATATTCCCCTTCACTATTATTCATATTCCCCAAATAAGTGAGAACATACACTGTTTGTCCTTCTCCGATTGACTTACTTCACTCAGCATAATACCCTCCAGTTCCATCCACGTTGAAGCAAATGGTGGGTATTTGTTGTTTCTAATGGCTGAGTAATATTCCATTGTATACATAAACCACATCTTCTTTATCCATTCATCTTTCGATGGGCACCGAGGCTCCTTCCACAGTTTGGCTATTGTGGACATGGCTGCTAGAAACATCGGGGTGCAGGTGCCCCGGCGTTTCATTGCATCTGAATCTTCGGGGTAAATCCCTAACAGTGCAATTGCTGGGTCGTAGGGCAGGTCTATTTTTAATTCTTTGAGGAACCTCCACACAGTTTTCCAGAGTGGCTGCACCAGTTCACATTCCCACCAACAGTGTAAGAGGGTTCCCTTTTCTCCACATCCTCTCCAACATTTGTTGTTTCCTGCCTTGTTAATTTTCCCCATTCTCACTGGTGTGAGGTGGTATCTCATTGTGGTTTTGATTTGTATTTCCCTGATGGCAAGTGATGCAGAGCATTTTCTCATGTGCATGTTGGCCATGTCTATGTCTTCCTCTGTGAGATTTCTCTTCATGTCTTTTGCCCATTTCATGATTGGATTGTTTGTTTCTTTGGTGTTGAGTTTAATAAGTTCTTTATAGATTTTGGAAACTAGCCCTTTATCTGATATGTTATTTGCAAATATCTTCTCCCATTCTGTAGGTTGTCTTTGAGTTTTGTTGACTGTATCCTTTGCTGTGCAAAAGCTTCTTATCTTGATGAAGTCCCAATAGTTCATTTTTGCTTTTGTTTCTTTTGTTTTCGTGGATGTATCTTGCAAGAAGTTACTGTGGCCAAGTTCAAAAAGGGTGTTGCCTGTGTTCTCCTCTAGGATTTTGATGGAGTCTTGTCTCACATTTAAATCTTTCATCCATTTTGAGTTTATCTTTGTGTATGGTGCAAGAGAGTGGTCTAGTTTCATTCTTCTGCATGTGGATGACCAATTTTCCCAGCACCATTTATTGAAGAGACTGTCTTTCTTCCAGTGGATCGTCTTTCCTCCTTTGTCGAATATTAGTTGACCATAAAGTTCAGGGTCCATTTCTGGATTCTCTATTCTGTTCCATTGGTCTATGTGTCTGTTTTTGTGCCAGTACCACACTGTCTTGATGACCACAGCTTTGTAGTACAACCTGAAATCTGGCATTGTGATGCCCCCAGCTATGGTTTTCTTTTTTAAAATTCCCCTGGCTATTCGTGGTCTTTTCTGATTCCACACAAATCTTAAAATAATTTGTTCTAAGTCTCTGAAAAAAGTCCATGGTATTTTGATAGGGATTGCATTGAACGTGTAAATTGCCCTGGGTAGCATTGACATTTTCACAATATTAATTCTGCCAATCCATGAGCATGGAATATTTTTCCATCTCTTTGTGTCTTCCTCAATTTCTTTCAGAAGTGTTCGATAGTTTTTAGGGTATAGATCCTTTACCTCTTTGGTTAGGTTTATTCCTAGGTATCTTATGCTTTTGGGTGCAATTGTAAATGGGATTGACTCCTTAATTTCTCTTTCTTCAGTCTCATTGTTAGTGTATAGGAATGCCATTGATTTCTGGGCATTGATTTTGTATCCTGCCACGCTACCAAATTGCTGTATGAGTTCTAGCAATCTTGGGGTGGAGGCTTTTGGGTTTTCTATGTAGAGTATCATGTTTTTCGGCGAAGAGGGAGAGTTTGACTTCTTCTTTGCCAATTTGAATGCCTTTAATGTCTTTTTGTTGTCTGATTGCTGAGGCTAGGACTTCCAATACTATGTTGAATAGCAGTGGTGAGAGTGGACATCCCTGTCTGGTTCCTGATCTTAGGGGAAAGGCTCCCAGTGCTTCCCCATTGAGAATGATATTTGCTGTGGGCTTTTCGTAGATGGCTTTTAAGATATCGAGGAAAGTTCCCTCTATCCCTACACTCTGAAGAGTTTTAATCAGGAATGGATGCTGTATTTTGTCAAATGCTTTCTCTGCATCTAATGAGAGGATCATATGGTTCTTGGTTTTTCTCTTGCTGATATGATGAATCACATTGATTGTTTTACGAGTGTTGAACCAGCCTTGCATCCCGGGGATAAATCCTACTTGGTCATGGTGAATAATTTTCTTAATGTGTTGTTGGATCCTATTGGCTAGTATCTTGTTGAGAATTTTTGCATCCATGTTCATCAGGGATATTGGTCTGTAATTCTCCTTTTTGGTGGGGTCTTTGTCTGGTTTTGGAATTAAGGTGATGCTGGCCTCATAGAATGAGTTTGGAAGTACTCCATCTCTTTCTATCTTTCCAAACAGCTTTAGTAGAATAGGTATGATTTCTTCTTTAAACGTTTGATAGAATTCCCCTGGGAAGCCATCTGGCCCTGGACTCTTGTGTCTTGGGAGGTTTTTGATGACTGCTTCAATTTCCTCCCTGGTTATTGGCCTGTTCAGGTTTTCTATTTCTTCCTGCTCCAGTTTTGGTAGTTTGTGGCTTTCCAGGAATGCGTCCATTTCTTCTAGATTGCCTAATTTATTGGCGTAGAGCTGTTCATAATATGTTTTTAAAATCGTTTGTATTGTTGGTGTTGGTAGTGATCTCTCCTTTCTCATTCATGATTTTATTAATTTGAGTCTTCTCTCTCTTCTTTTTAATAAGGTTGGCTAATGGTTTATCTATCTTATTAATTCTTTCAAAGAACCAACTCCTGGTTCTATTGATCTGTTCCACAGTTCTTCTGGTCTCAATTTCGTTGAGTTCTGCTCGAATTTTAATTAACTCTCTTCTTCTGCTGGGCGTCGGGTCGATTTGCTGCTTCTTCTCTAGCTCCTTTATGTGTAAGGTTAGCTTTTGTATTTGAGTTCTTTCCAGTTTTTGAATGGATGCTTGTATTGCGATGTATTTCCCCCTCAGGACTGCTTTTGCTGCATCCCAAAGATTTTGAACAGTTGTATCTTCATTCTCATTAGTTTCCATGAATCTTTTTAATTCTTCCTTAATTTCCTGGTTGACCCTTTTATTTTTTAGCAGGATGGTCCTTAACCTCCACGTGTTTGAGGTCCTTCCAAACTTCTTCTTGTGATTGAGTTCTAATTTCAAGGCGTTATGGTCTGAGAATATGCAGGGGACGATCCCAATCTTTTGGTATCGGTTCAGACCCGATTTGTGACCCAGTATGTGGTCTATTCTGGAAAAAGTTCCATGTGCACTTGAGAAGAATGTGTATTCAGTTGAGTTTGGATGTAAAGTTCTGTAGATATCTGTGAAATCTATCTGGTCCAGTGTATCATTTAAAGCTCTCGTTTCTTTGGAGATGTTGTGTTTAGAAGACCTATCAAGGGTAGAGAGAGCTAGATTGAAGTCACCAAGTATAAGTGTATTATTATCTAAGTATTTCTTTACTTTGGTTAATAATTCGTTTAAGTATTTGGCAGCTCCCACATTCGGGGCATATATATTGAGGATTGTTAAGTCCTCTTGTTGGATAGATCCTTTAAGTATGATATAGTGTCCCTCTTCGTCTCTCACTACTGTCTTCGGAGTGAATTTTAGTTTATCTGATATAAGGATGGCTACCCCTGCTTTCTTTTGAGAACCATTTGAATGGTAAATGGTTCTCCAACCTTTTATTTTCAGGTTGTAGGTGTCCTTCTGTCTAAAATGAGTCTCTTGTAGACAGCAAATAGATGGGTCCTGCTTTTTTATCCAGTCTGAAACCCTGCGCCTTTTGATGGGGTCATTAAGCCCGTTCACGTTCAGAGTTACTATTGACAGATATGAGTTTAGTGTCATCATGATATCTATTTAGTCCTTGTTTTTGTGGATTGTTCCACTGAACTTCTTCTTAAAGGGGAATTTTAAGAGTCCCCCTTAAAATTTCTTGCAGAGCTGGTTTGGAGGTCACATATTCTTTCAGTTCCTGCCTGTCTTGGAAGCTCTTTATCTCTCCTTCCATTTTGAATGAGAGCCTTGCTGGATAAAGTATTCTTGGTTGCATGTTCTTCTCATTTAGGACCCTGAATATATCCTGCCAGCCCTTTCTGGCCTGCCAGGTCTCTGTGGAGAGGTCTGCTGTTACCCTAATATTCCTCCCCATGAAAGTCAGGGACTTCTTGTCTCTTGCTGCTTTAAGGATCTTCTCTTTATCTTTGGAATTTGCAAGCTTCACTATTAGATGTCGAGGTGTTGAATGGTTTTTATTGATTTTAGGGGGGGATCTCTCTATTTCCTGGATCTGAATGCCTGTTTCCCTTCCCAGATTGGGAAAGTTTTCAGCTAGGATTTGTTCAAATACATATTCTGGCCCTCTGTCCCTTTCGGCGCCCTCGGGAACCCCAATTAAACGTAGATTTTTCTTCCTTAGAGTGTCATTTATTTCCCTTAATCTGTCTTCATGGTTCTTTAATTGTTTATCTCTTTTTTCCTCAGTTTCCCTCTTTGCCATTAACTTGTCTTCTATGTCACTCACTCGTTCTTCCACCTCGTTAACCCTCGTCGTTAGGACTTCTAGTTTGGATTGCATCTCATTCAGTTGATTTTTAATTTCTGCCTGATTGGATCTAAATTCTGCAGTCATGAAGTCTCGTGAGTCCTTAATGCTTTTTTCTAGAGCCACCAGTAGCTGTATAATAGTGCTTCTGAATTGGCTTTCTGACATTGAATTGTAATCCAGATTTTGTAGCTCTGTGGGAGAGAGGGCTGTTTCTGATTCTTTCTTTTGAGGTGAGGTTTTCCTTCTAGTCATTTTGCTCAGTGCGGAGTTTCCAAAAACAAGTTGTATTGGGAGAATGAGAGAAAGAGAGAGAAGGAAAGAAAAGAGAAAAAGAAAAAAGAAAAAGAAAAGAAAAAGGAAAGAAGAGAAGAAAAAGGGAAAGAAAAAGAAATAAAGAAAGAAAATAAAAAAAAGAGAAAGAAAAAAAGGGTGGGGGAAGCAAACAAATCAAAAAGAAAAAAAAAAAACCCGGGGGAGTATCTTCTGATTCTGTAGACTTTAAGTCCCTTGACTTCCCCTGGAACTGGCCCCTCTAGCTGGTCTTCTGGGGGAGGGGCCTGTTGTGCTGATTTTCAGGTGTTAGCACTTGGGGGAGCTGCTCTGCCCCTGCCTGGTGCAGGGCTCAGTGGGGGCTGTTTACCCGGTGAGGCCCCAGGAGGAACAACCCCAGTGGCGGGGCCAGCTCTGCAGCCCTGGAGTCAGCTCCCGCAGTAACTATGGAGCTCTCAGCCTGCAGGGCCTGGAGGCTCCGGGGCGGGGCCGCTGATGTGCTCAGCTCGGGGCAGGAGCGTCCTTGCTGTCCTGGGCCCTACCGGCCTCTGCCTGCCCCGGAGGGAGGCCGGATCCTGGGCTGTGTCCCGGCGCCCTGTGCTCCGGGGCCTGCGCTGTTGGATTTGCGCTCCCACCCCGCAGCCCCCTCCGCGGAGCTGCCGCCGTAGCCGCCCCGGAGCTGCTCCCATGCCTTGGGGCGCGCGCTGCAGCCCTTTAAGGAGCTCGGCGCACTCTCCCGGGGCGCCTGTGTCCCCGCCCTCCTGGGTCCTGCTGTAACTCCCTGCGGGCCCCTTTCCGCCCGGGAAGGTTGGTGCAGCTCCTGCTTCTCCGGGACGGGGCTCTCCTGCCCTGGGGACACTCGCCCCGGCCCCAGCCCGGCTCCTCCGGGGCCCCTCCCCCTCGGAGGCCTTTTGTTTCTTTATTTCTTTTCCCCGTCTTCCTACCTTGATAGAAGCGTGAACTCCTCTCACTGTAGCATTCCAGCTGGTCTCTCTTTAAATCTCAGGCCGAATTCGTAGATTTTCAGGATGGTTTAGTGCTTTCTATTTGTTGCACTTGATCTTTGTCCCTACTTTTGTCTTCCACTCCTGTTATTCCTTTGTACTTTTTAATGAGGATTTTATATGCTCCTTTTTTGTTTCCTTTTTTAGTATTTCAATTATAATTCATTTTCTACCCTTTCTTTTTTTTTTCAGTACAAGCAAGTGGTTTAATAGAAGATTCCAGATGAATAAAACAATTCATTTGCATGATGGAATGTGACTGGCACACTTGGCTGAGGTGACCAAACAGTGACCCAAATTACTCTTTACTACATATGCATCTTCAAATTGGTGCCTTTTCACGTACAGAGTCCTTCTATTTAAAGCATATTTGACCCTATTAGTGCCTATTGAAACCTTACTCATCCATCCCTTTCAACCTGTCTGAAATGAGATCTCAATACAGACTTCTAATTTCCCACCTAAAAGGAAACTTTGTCCTTTAGGGATGCCTATAATATTGTGTCCCTCTTTTTATTTTTTACATAATTTTCCATCTTGCCTTTTCTACCCTTTCTTAGTGCGTTCTCTGAGTTTGCAAAAAAAATTTTCTACTAATCTGATTCCATTTCCAAATAACTTCATACTCCTTCATGTAGTGCAGGTATCTTATAATAACAAAATATTCCTCATTGCTTCCTCCTGTCCCTTGTATTGTTGTCATTCATTTCACTTATATGCAAACTATAATCATCAAATACATTGTGGCTGTTACTATTTTGAACAAACTGTTCTCTTTGAGATAAATTAAGAAAATTAAAATTAAAAGATTTTTCAGACCTTGGAAGCAACTGATGTGTTTTATTTACTGCTTTCCTAATACTGTTCCTTTCTTTATTGAGATCTAAGTTTCTAATGGATATCATTTTCCTTCTCTTTGAAGAATTTCTTTTAACAATACTTACATTCAAAGCCATTGTTTCCTTGTTTCTTCCTGTTTAGATAATTTGTCCACTGATATAAGTAGGTTGTTAAGGCCCCTGTTATTATATTAATATGAATTAGTTCATGTTTGTTATTAATTGCTTTGTACATTTGGTTGCTTTCATGTTGAGTGCATAAATATTTACAACTGTTACATCTTTTTGTTGGATTATCCCCTTTATTAGGATGGTGCCCTTCTTCATCTCTTATTATAGTCTTTGTATTAAAATGTAGTTTGTCTAGGGGTGCCTGAGTGACTCAGTCAGTTGAGCATACAATTTTTGGTTTTGGCTCAGGTCATGATCTCAGATCAAGCCCCATCTCAGGATCCACATTCAGTGCAGAGTCTGCTTGAGATTCTCTCCCTGTTGCACTGCCCCTCTCCCTGCTCACATGCTCAATTTCTAAAATAAATGCATAAATCTTTTTAAAAAATACAATCTAATTTGTCTTATATAAGTATTGCTACTCCTGCTTTCTTCTGGCATACATTTGCATGGTAAATGTTTCTGCATCCACTCACCTTTAATCTACAGGAGCCGTTAGGTCTGAAATAAGTCTCTTTTAGACATTATATAGGCATTATCCATTCTGAAAATCTCTGTCTTTTTAATAGAGCATTTAGTCCATTTACATCCAAAGTAAGTATTGATAGATATGTATTTATTGCCATTTTATTACTGTTTTGTTGTTGCTTCTGGAGATTTTCTCTGATCCTTTCTTGCCTTTGTCACTTTTGGTCTCTCTTTTATACTCAAGAGTCCCCTTTAATATTTCTTGCAGGTTTAGTGGTCACAGAGTCCTTTAGTTTTTGTTTCTTGGGGTAACTCTTTATCTTCCCTCCTATTCTGAATGACAGCCTTGCTGGAATAGAGTATTCTTGGCTGCACATTTTTCCCATTATAGCACTTTGAATATGTCATAGCACTTCCTTCTGGCTCGCAGAGTTTCTATTGAGAAATCTCCAGCTAGCCTTATGAGTTTTCCCTTGTAAGTTAAGAACTTCTTTTAAGATTTTTTTCTTTATCATTATATGTTGCAAATTTGATTACAAAATGTCTTAGTGTTGGCCTATTTTGTTGATCTTGATGAGAATTCTCTGTGCCTCCTGGATCTGGATATCTCTTTCCTTCCCCAGATCAGGGAAGTTTTCTGCTATTATTTCTTAAGATAAATTTCTGCCCCCCTTTGCTCTCCTCTTCTTCCAAACTCCTATAACCTGATTGTTATTATGTTTGATGGAGTCACTAAGTGCCCTAAGTCTATTCTTATGTTGTGTAATTCTTTCTCTCTATTATTCAGTTTCATTACTTTCCATTATTTTGCCTTCTACATCACTAATTTGTTCCTCTGATTCTTCCAGCCTGCTGTTCGTTGCATCAAGTCTGTTTCCAGCCTCATTTATTGTACTCTTCATCTCTGATTGATTCTTTTAAAACTCTGTTATCTCAATGTTAAGTGTCTTACTGATGTCTTTTAGTCTTTTCTCAAGCACAGTGAGTATCCTTATGATTGTTACTTTATTTTTTTTAAAGATTTTATTTAGTTATTCACGAGACACACACACACACACACACACAGAGGCAGAGACAGAGGCAGAGGGAGAAGCAGGCCCCATGCAGGGAGCCCAATGTGGGACTTGATCCTGGGGCTGCAGGATCATGACCTGAGCCAAAGGCAGATGCTCAACTGGTGAGCCACCCAGGCATCCCTGCTTGTTGCTTTAAATTCTCATTCAGGTGTGTTACTTATATCTGTTTTACTTAGATCTCTGGCTGCAGCCTTATCACTTTTGAAGAATGATTTTACTGGATATAGAATTCTGAGTTTAGTTTTTTTTTAAGACTAAATATTTTATTCTATATTTGTATTGTTTTGATGGTTTCTAAATAGAAGTCCAATATAATTCTAATCACTATTACTCTTGGTAAGAATTCTTTATCTCCTTTGGTTTTCTTTAAGATTGTCTCTTTGTTTTTGATCTTTTGAAGTTTAAATATGACATGCTTATATGTGTAGGTTTTTGGGTATTTATCTTACTTGGTGTATTCTGAGTTTCCTGGATCTGTGAGTTGAAGTCTGGCATTAATTTAGAGAAGATTGTCAGTCAATATTGTTTCAGATATTGCTTTTGTTTCTTTCTTTCTTCTTCTTGTATTCCCATTGTATGTATGTCAAACCTTTTGTAGTCGTTCCACAGTTCTTGAATTTTATATTCCCTTTTTTCCACTTAAAAATTATCTTGCTTTTTAATTTTGAAAATTTCTGTTGATATATTCTCCAGCTTAGAGATTCATTTCTCAGCTGTACCAAGTGTACTTAATGACCCTATTAAAGGCAATCTTCATTCTGTTACAGTGTTTTGTTTTGACCTCTAGAGAACATAATAGGTCATTTTAAAATTCTTTCTTAGAATATCCATATCTCTGACTACATTGTCCATCTTTTTATGCATGTTTCTACTTTTTTCTATTAGAGCCTGGTTGGTTTTGACACTTGCTATGTCTCTTCAAACTAAGTGTTTTGTTGTTGGTTGGTTTTCTTTTTCTTTTTCCATTCAGTATGCTTTGTAATGTTTTTATGAAGGCCAGACATAATGTGCTGTATAAAGGGAACTAAAGTCAATAGGTATTTAGCATGACCTATTATGTTTATGTAGCTAGAAATTAGAATTTTTATTGTTTGCTGCAGGTTCAGCTGTGTAAGGCTAAAATTTCATCTGATATCCTTGTTTTTGTCTTACCTGTTGAATTTAGAGACATCTTAAAATAGGTTTAAGACCTACAGTTATTTGAATAGTATTACTCTATTATTATGCAGGACCCCCTTTTATGTGAGTTGTGGTAAGTTGTAAGGAGGAAGAGAAACATTCTAGAATCCTATGATTGTATCTCATTCTTTTAGTGAGATTGTTCCTCTGCTAAGTGACCTTCGAAAGTGCTTCCTCTCCCAACCTTAGGTGAGACAGTAAGGCTAGAGGGGACTGGATCCAGGTATTTTCTTCCCCTCATGTAGAAGGCTGGAGTATCCTGGAGTTGATATTTCTCTTTTCCCAAGTCAGTTAGACTTTGGTCAAACTCAAGTTAGTAAAGTGGTGAAAAGTAGTTTCTTTTGAGTATAAGCCTTGCTATTAATAGATGCATAATCCAGGTGTTTTTTGATGTCTATTTCCCTAAGACTAACCCCAGTAACACTACTAGTTTAGGGTTTTATACTTTGTGATAATCCTTGGAATTTTGCACATCCTGTCACTTAGTCATAGCCCAAGGTAGTGAATGTCGGTATATTTTCCACATTGGATTTTGAGCATAATTCTCCACCTCTAGTCTTTGACTTCATTGAGAGAGGCTGACTCTTCCTCTAGCTTTTGTTTGCAGCATTCAAGTTAGTCAGAATTTAAACTACCAGAGCCTGGATCTGGTCTCGAAGTTCAAGAATTCTGTGGTTTCAGCCATCCCAATCACTTGGTAGAATTGTTCTTTCCTTATCTTTTGAGATATTTTATGTTGCAATTGATCTGTCTCAGCTTTTGTAAAAATGTCTTTATCTTATGTATCATTTCTTTGTGTATAAGTCAGATGCAAAGTGTTAACTTACAATGGTATTTTGCTTACAGTTTTACATTTCTAAGTAAATAAGAGTTTTTACCTAATTTACATTCATAGTTTTTAGAAATTGTAGGGAATGTTCACTAACTTACAAAGAAATAACACATTGAAAAATTTTATTATTGAAAAGTGAAGTTGTAAAATCATAGAAATATCTTTGTAACTCTGCATTGTATATATTATAAATTTAAGAACAGTGCAAATTGGTTTTAGGTATCAGGATAAAATTGATTGATAATATTTTTATGTACTATAAAATCCTTAGGTGCAGTTTAATAGGACTGCGGTATCTAATACTTTCATGTGGTTACGTAGGAAAGAGGATCTGTTTAAATTATATTTCCTTAAACTATAAAGGTTTTTCTAAAACTAAAAGGTAGAAAAAAATAAAAGGGGAAAGAATTCTGGGAAGAAAGGTGAGGAATTCTTGGTTAAATAAAGATTGCATTTTGACATTTAAAAGAAAATGATAATTTGGTAGCATGGAGATTTTTATATCAGTGGATATCTTTTTAGAAGAATATTGAATTGAAATTTCAGGAACAAGCAGCAGATATCAATGTATTTTAAAATCACATATAGAAATGAAAACCTATAATTTGTAGTTGATATAATCATTTTAAAATACCATATCCCTAAAAATAATAAGTAAATAAAACATCACATTTCTTTAAGTAAAATATTTGTCTTTCAAACATGATTTTGAAAAGTTCAGAAATACAATAATTTTCTTCCAACAAAAAGGAGCTAATTTTTTTCAAAATTACTTCCCTTTCCTTTATTTTTCAGGTTACTATATATGGGTAGGAGCTAAGGATGCTTCTACTCTTAACCATTTAGACAGCAGAGCTTATTTAAATAGCTCTGTATGTCACTTCCTCAGCAAGAGCTGCCATCTTCAATTCTATTACTCCATGGAAAACAGTGCTCTCAGAGTAAGACTATATAATAATAAGGGGAGAAGAAACTGGGATTTATTTCAAAATCATTGAATAAGTGAAATTCCATTTTGGCAACTTGTGTTTCTATTTCTCAGTTGTGTGCAGGCTTTAGATATTATTAACTTAACTTCATTTAGTATATCTTTGAAAAGAAATATTAAGAACCTGGTTTAAGACCTACTGTCATATAGGTGTGCCTGGGTGGCTAAGTTGTTTAAATGTCTGACTTTTGATCTCACATTGATGTCAGGGTTGTGAGTTCAAGCTCAGTGTTAATTTCCATGCCTGGCATGGAACCTGCTTTAAAAAAAAATACTTTCATGTAGAACTTGTAATGTGATAATTTGCACAGTATTATTTTGAAAAATTGTTAAAATTCATGGAAGTATTGTAAAGAAATTATAGGTCTAATTAAAAACAAACAAGATATTTGAGGTTCTGTATAGTGGCTCTGTACTGACATTCTGATGGAATCTGTTTTGGATTTTAGATCCATATGTCACTAGAGCTATAGTTATGATGGGAACAAATTACTTGTTATGGTACCAGTAGATACAGTTTTAGAGACTGGTAATTACTGATTAAATACAAACAAATGAGTCATTGGAATGAGAAAAAATGGCTCACTGAGTAGAATGAAAGTTGCTGTGGTAATGCTAGCAAATAAGACAAATCCAAACTTTTTTTTATTCCCCCCTAACTTTGATTGAAAACAATCCTCCATAAGTGGTAAATATCTGAGACACTGAGAATTTCTATTGTGAAGAAAATTATTTATAGATAGAAGTAAAAGAAAGAAAATCACAGGAGTAAATAGTGATCATTCTAGCAATGGGAGACATTTGATAATAATTGCAGGAATTCTAACAGGAAAAAGGAAGACAGTAAAAATATCCCAGTCAGATTCTTTTGGCTTCAGCTGCTTCAAATAAATCTAGTTGAAACTTCCTCCTGACATTGGCCAGATTCATTTTCCAACAAAAGGTTATCATATGTTCTTATCAAATATCACTAACCATCTGTCAATAACAGTTTCTTCTCATCCATTTGCTTCTGCAATCTGAATTAATCCTCAGGTATGACCTATTACCTGCCTATTATTGTGAGAACTGAAAATTTAAGAGGAATTCTCTTTTTCTTCCTAGTTCTATCACATCACCCATTTCTTTTTTCTTTTGTGTCATTTTCTTCAGTCCAGTCTTTTTTCTTCTTCCTCTTCTTTTCTAGAACATTCACAGAGTTCAAAAGCATGAAATTGTATGAATATGCTCATTAGATAGCCTAATACATTTTGTTTGTTTTCATGAATGAGACACAATTTCTAGCGTTCTGAAACTATGTTACATTTGCATGACATATCTGCATAGTATTTGACACAAGAATAATTTCATTGAGTTTATATTACAGTTAAAGATGCTTTAAAAATATGTGGTTCTGTGATAGTACTTTTCACATGACAGATAATTATTATTCACTGAATGTTGAGTGAGTTATCTTAAACAAGTAGAAATTTGTGTCATATATCTTCTAATCCTAAAGTTATCTTAATCTACCATGAACATCAGTGATGGGTTAGAAACTTTGGGACTGTATAGAAGATATCATCAACAAATTGACTTTAGATACCACATCATATAATAAGAATAGAGTTATCGAAACTCCGTCTCCTGCATTATAAGAAAAGAAGTTTACCATGGAGAACTGATCTAATGTACTAATCAAAATTAGTTGGGGGGTATATCCTAGAATACTGAGTGGTTTGGTTTATTAGTTTACCTAGTATTCTGCAAGGCAGGGTTCTACCTTTTCTTACACTGTTTGCTCTACTCTATACATATAACACATATTGATCACCAATGTAAAATTTGCATCAAAATACATTTAAATTGCAAGTTGAAGTTTTATCACAAAGTTAAAAAGGACTCCAAACCTAACATTTAAATGATCATTTACATCTTCCTTGGATAGAATGAAGAAAGCAACCATTAAGGTATATGCAGGTAAATCAAGAAATATCTAGTGATGATGCTAAAAGTAGCTTTCTTTATTTTCAGGAGACATTAGAACTTGAGAAGTAGAAAACACAGGTGAAAGGCAAGTTCCTAAGTAAAGAGTTGATTCTTAGGGTCAGCTTAAATGTGTAGCAGTGCTAATCCTTGAGCTCAGTTCTCTGTCTCACATCTATGAAATCATAATCATAGCAACAGCCTATCTTTTATCCTGAAGAGAGTTTCCACATCAGTGAGCCAAGGGTAGTGGGGTACCCAGCTTGTGGTACCTTTTAGATTATTTTTAAAATTCCCAGTGACAAATAGGAAGAAGACATAGCTGGGGCAGGGAAGAAAATACTTTAGAAAGTATCTTTTCTTGTATGAAACAGTTTTTAAAGGCCATAATAAGCTTCCCTTGCAGGAATGTCTTTGCCAAAGTACGTGATCCTATTCCCACATTTATTCAAAAGTGATTTAAATGGAACAGAAACAACAACCTAGAATTTAATATCTTTGATTTCCTCACTGAAAGAGGGAAGGATAAGCTAAGGTCTCCAAGAGATAGAGCAATTCTTTCCTTGAAAGGTAAAATGGCATTATTGATCCTAGTCTGGAGGAGTAAAGACATTTTAAGAATTTTTATTGATTGACTGATTGATTTTAAGGTAATAGAAAATTAGAACATCACTTGAAAGGTTTTTCTGAGCCAAGGGGTTTCTTTTTCACATTGACGCCTGTTGAAAGTACCTAGGTAAGAGTCTGAGAATGAGAACAGAATAAAATAAAAGTTGATTTTATTTAGTTGGAGTAAACTCATTTTCTTTTTCATTACTTATGTTGTGAAGCAGGAAAATGTGATATAAAAATCTGTACTTCATAATATACTGTTAACTTAGTGTACAAAAAGCTGTTTAAGTTTAGAAAAGAATTCTGCTTGCTTTTCAAAAAAATGTAAACACATTCTTCTTTGGGTAGAACAGAGGGGAATTAATTAGTCTTAGAGGAAAAAAGAGTACAAATTGCTCTAAGTTATTTTCATAAGATAGAAGTGAAGGGACATGATGAATGCAACATGCCAAGCAGTTTCACTTAAAGCATCTGTGGAGGATTTAAGTGTATCAATGCTAAGTAGCTGAAGTTGCATAGGAAATTATTGAAAGAAAAATTAGTTTTGTGTCCCAACTTTGTGTAGCTCTAGTTCATCCTGAAGTGACCCAGAAGCTCTCAGCTCAAAATATGTCTACCATGGATGGTTCACTGTCATGTGGAAGTCTTAACAGCTGATATGAATAAGTAATAAAATGAAGTACATTTTAATGGGCTTCGACTATCTTCTGAAATATTTAAGACTTGGAAATTGGAGTAGACATCAGAGGGTAAAGGACTAAGTTGAAAATAGATTCATTTTTAGAAAATGTTGGCTATGAATGAAATAAGTGAAGCCAGGAGATTAATGCTTCTAAGAGTCTGAAAAAGTGTGACATATGTCATTTGAATTGCAACTAGATGTCACCTTCCAGTGCTGTTTTCTCTCTCACAGTAGAAGGAGGGCACAGACGGTCTCAGAGCTCAACCTGAGAAACATTTATGCCACTCTGTATTTTCACTATATTGATACATGAAAAAAATCAATGCATCCTATGGGTAAACATTATGAAAAATATGGTCTATCTTTACTAGAGAAATGTCAAATTAACCTGCATGTTTGATGGAATCTAAAGAAATTATTATTTCAGAGCATAAAAGCATGGTCATAAATCATAAAGCACAACAACATATGCAAAACTTTGGACTACATTATAGACTTCTATTGCGTATCTTCTCTCTTAGTATAAGTAGTAGAAGTAGAATGTAATTTTGCATACACTTTGCAACCTGGAAAATTATCATTTTACAGATGCATGACACAGCATGCTCTGGAAGGCACAAAAAGGTCTTTGATAGAATGACAAGAGAGTCAAATAGAAATATAATCTCCAGAAAATAACTGTATTGTTTGGAACTTGGAATGAATTCTCCCATAGAAAAAGATATGTATATAAATTGAGATTGTCCAGAAAAATATATCTGATAACATTGTTTTTTTAAAATATTAAATGTTGGCTTGTCTTTATTTTTAAATATTAAGTGTTTTTAATATTAAGTGTTTGCGTGCTGTTTCTTTTCTAATGTCATGGAAATATTATAAAATGTAGTAATGTTAGTGGGATGAACATTTAGTAGGTGGCTTTATGAATTTCTATTTAGAATTGTATTTTTGGAGTACAATACTTTATTTAAGATTTCATTCAAGTGTTTGTCCTGTCCTTACTTTCCATCATAAAAAAATAAGCAGCTTTACCATGTAGACATGCTTTATTTCCTTCTTATTTTTTTTAAAGTTTGTTTTTATAGAGCAGATTTAGGTTCCTAGCAAAATGAGGTGGAGAAGTACAAAGATTTCCCATTTTCCTGCTGTCCCCACACATGTACAATCTCCCTATTATCAGCATCCTCCATCAGGGTGGTACCTTTGTTATAAATGATGAACCTGCTTTGGCACATTATCATCACTCAAAGTCCATAGTTTACATTACGGTTCCAGCTTGGGGGTTGTGCATCCCATGGGTTGGACAAATGTATGATGACATGTGTCTACCATATGTTATCATACAGAGCATTTTAACTGCCCTAAAAAAAATTCTCTGGGCTCTGCCTTTTCATCTTTCCCTGCCTCCATTTTATTGTTCCTTTAAAAAATGTTATATACCTTTTTTACCAATACTTTAGGCTTCCCAGTACTTCACATTATACAGGTAGGGTGAAGTCTGTTGAAATGTAATTGAGGGAGTACATATGTAAATATGAGAGTGGAATTTGGTGAATGAGTAATGTTGTTTTACTTGAATCAAAGGAGGAAGAAATCTTTTGGACATTCAATACATCAACTGACAGAAAACGGGTGAAAGCAGAGATGTTAATACCAGAAAGCCTGAAGACAGTTAAGGTACAAAATGGAAAAAAAAAAAAAAAGAAATCTCCTTTTCTGTTATAAGTTTAACTTGTAACTTTGCAGTAGTGAATTTTATCACCCATTGTTAAATTTAAATTAGGATTTAAATTAAGGATGTGGATTTGTATATTTGGAGAGAGCAAATGCCTACTTATTTTCATTGTCTGTAGCCTTTCCATGGCCATGTTTGCCCTGAGTAGGAGAGCCAGAGTATGACAACTCCTGTTTAGAGCTGCTTCATTTTACGTGGGCTCCCTTCCTGGCCCCTCCACATCCCCATTACTATACATTGCGAACAAGGAAGCAAATGGCATTATGAAGCAGATAAATAATATATTGGTATTAAAAATCCATAAAGGCAATACAAATGTTTTGAATGCAGTAATTCACATCTTTAAAAAACATGGTTGTATCTGCCTGGGCAAAGATGAATCCAAAATGTACATATGCTCAGTGGGATGCTGTCTCTTAAAAAAAATTAACTTGGGACTTTGTGTTGTATATAGAGTTGAGATTGTGTAGAAAAGTATCTCTGTTAACTTCTTAAAACCTTCATATTAAATGTTTACCTGTCATTTCCTTCTTTTCTAATATCATAGCAATATTGCAAAATGTAGTAATGTCAGTGGGATCAACATTTAAATAGCTGGTATTATTAATTGGAATTCATAATATATTTTTGAAGTGCAGTATTTTATTTAAAATTCTATTACTGGGCAGCCCCGGTGGCGCAGCGGTTTGGCGCCGCCTGCAGCCTGGGGTGTGATCCTGGAGACCTGGGATAGAGTCCCGCATCAGGCTCCTTGCGTGGAGCCTGCTTCTCCCTCTCCCTGTGTCTCTGCCTCTCTCTCTGTGTGTCTATGAATAAATAAATAAAATGTAAAAAAAATAAAAAATAAAATTCTATTACTTTTGTGATGTATAATGTATAGATATGTTCATGCAGGATTGCGGGTGTAAAATAATAAGACATTGTATGTGTGGCTCATGAAACCAATTTCATTCCTTTATGGTAATACCACACATATACATTTTGCTAGGTGTTGAGAGGGAGAACCCAAATGATACTGAACTGTAACCATGAAGATTTTTAGAATCCCATTTACTGCTGAGATTGGAATTTCTGAACCATAGCATTTTTCTATTAATCACAGCAAAGTTGAGGTTTATATCATAGCCTATTGAATTAACATTTGACACTATTTTAATTTTCTAAGCTGATATTTATCTTTATAACTTCTGAAAGAGGTACTAAATGATTGGAGTTTCATTCTTTTTATAAAAACTGAGTATTAAAGTTTGTTTTGTTATTTAACTCAAAAATAAACTGAAATATAAAGAGAGTAATTTGGAAGTTATCCTAGATGTCCACATTTAATTAACTTTCAATAATAGCACCCTTTGGAAATCTAACTTTAAATTCATCAGTTTTTGAAACCAAAACTGTTATCATTTATGCATATCAGATCTCTTGCTGCTATGAAAATATAAAGCTGTAGATCCAATAATCTCTCTATATATTTATATTATGATATTCACTATGGGGAATGTATACAGCAGCATACAAGATTTTCCTATTATTACTTATGATTTAAATTTAATATTATTTTCTAGGCTAAATTGTTAAATATATTTGTAATCTGAAACTTGATCTTGAGGAATTCTTAAATATATATACATATATATTCCTCATATTTTTGAAAAGGAGAAAAATCTATTCAGATTTTCTACTTTTCATCCTAGTATCTTATTTATATATGAATTACACCTAGTTCATTCATTGCTGTTCAATAGTATTTTCTGTCATAATGGAAAATTTAAGTATCTGCGCTTTCCAGTATGGTAGTCAAAAGCCACGTATGGCTACTGAACACTTGCAATGTCTCTAGTATTTTTGAGGAACTGAATTTTAATTTTATTTTAGTAAATTTAAATTGAAATAGCCTTTTGTAGCTGTGGCTACTATATTGTTGGGCAGCAGAGAATCAGTTATTTGGTAGATTCTATTCAGCTATTCATTTCTCCTCTTCACTCTTGTGTTAGGTAATCATTGCTTTTAGTAGAACCTCAAGAAATATTATTACTTTGAAAATATCTTACATTGGAATAGCAAGTATGGTTGCTTTACTTACTAATACTGTATACCTCCAAAAAAAGCTAGCGATTCAACTGGAGAAAATGAGATTTATTTCTTTTAATTGGCACTTCTTTGTTGGAGAAATTATTTTTGTGAAAATAGATTTTTATATTTATTCTTTTAAATGTTCTATTCTTTTCTTGTGTCCCTTGCTATTTGCCTAGTATTTCCCTACCTGCATTCCAGTGCTAATTTCAGTAGTATAAAACCCAGATGCAGTTATAGCTCTTGGTGTAAAAGTAGTGATAATGCTTATTCTTTTCCCTGAATAGTAAAGAAAGAGAGCCATGAAAATGATGCTCAAGTAACAAGGTTGAAGTCAGGGACAATGCCAGTGGTTAAGCGGCATGTTGCATTTCACTAGATCATGAGTGGTTTCTCAGTAGGCCTCGGTGGATGTACTCTTTCTACTCCTTATTGTTTCCCTTTGGAGACATCATATTATAAATTTCTGACTTTTCTTAAGTGTAGGGTTTTTTTCCATTCAGACCAATTATGCATGTGAGTCAGGCTTTATGAGTAGGAATTTTATTGGTTGTACTTGCTGGCTGTTTTAACAGGTGTTTTTTTCAGTAATTATTAAATGTTTATTCCTTTTTTTTTTTGGAGGAGTCTCTTAAAGGAGATTTTAAACTCATAAATTTTTTATGTTTTGCTTTTTGAAGATTATATTTGAAGGGACTATATTGAGCCAGAAAGGTTTTATTGGGTTGAATCAGCTCTGGGTCTATGCCTGTGCACTTGCCCCGTCCAGAAAGCTTTGCTCAGCTGATGAATTCACTTGTACCAGTGGCCAGTGCATTGCCCAAAATTCGGTCTGTGACTCTTGGCGGGACTGTTCTGATGACAGTGATGAAGATCCTGCAACTTGCTGTAAGCGAATTAATGGTTTATTTGTCCACATACTCACATTCTTGACTGTGGTTGGATTTAAAAGTCTTTGCTTTCAGTGAGGTAAAGGTAATATGTATGAAATAAAATGAACATTCTCATTCTGAAGCTATTAGTACTACTATTCTTTGTGGGGGTTTCTATGCTAATTTAAGCCTTTGATGCTTTTGGTTAACACTACAAATTCTATTTGTTCAAAAAAGGAATAATTGTGGTGTGTGTGTGTACTTTGGTTAAAGAGGAAAATGGATGGGAGAGGAAAGCTCTTTATACTTTTCTCTTAGGAGACTTATATTATGAATTGCTGACCTTTATTAAAGTATAGGGCGTTTTCGATTTTGACCAATTATGTAGAAAGCTGTGGGGAGGGGTAAAAGAGGAAGGGTTGCCTAGAAGGCAGCCATGATGACTATAGAAATCATGTCAATCACGGTTGCTATTCATGACTAGGCAAAATTTAGGTTCAACACCTGCCTTTTAGGACTTTTATGGAGAGTCTTTGATAGGAGTGATGACAAGAAATCTAATTATTATTCCAATGTAGTTGTATTTGAAAGGTAATATAATTTAATTTACAACCCACATGATGGTTCTCATATGAGGTAACTTAGCAACTATGATATTAGTGTCTCTTTGGAAACGATGGATTCTAACTAAATGAATCCAAATCCCATATCACCAAGTGGGTCTTCTTAATTATTAAAAATTTGACATTTATTTTGCTGCACTGTTTTATTTTAGTGATGTATTTTATTGAACAAGAGAAAAATATTGCAACAAGATAAATGTCACCTTTTTAATGAAAAGTTCTTGGTATAAAATGTTTCTGTTGATGGGTATTTTTAATTTCATTAGTTCCTCAGACACCTAATTTTAACCCTAGTTTTAAACAAAACAATCTACTTCCCAATATGATTTCAGTGGAATTTTTGGGTACTTTTCTCACTCAAAAAATTATGTGAGGACCATTCATTTTCTCTAATGTGACTGGCAATTTCTTTCCTATGCTTTAAATTTTCTTATAAGCTATTTGGTCCACTTCTTTTGGAGAGATTTATCTTTCTAATGATTTGAATTATTCTCACTTTCAATGGTTGAAAGTAAATATATCTCCTCTCTTTTCAATTGTACATATTGACACTTAGCTTTTTTTCTCCTCCCCACTCCCCCCTGCAGTGAGGAGGTTCTTTATGCTCTCCTTTTAATTGGTTTTCTTAATCAAATTCCACCTGGACTGTTAGTAGGTGTTTTAGCATTTGATTTCGAAATTTTCCCATTTCTCTTCCTTTGTTGAAGTTTCACTGGTTACATATTTGGGAATTTTCAAGTGGATTATATGTTGATACCGTTCTGCTATTTGCTTTTTTTTTTTTTTTTTGAATGAAGGGACAGATGTCCATGCTTATCAACAAATAGTGTTAGTATTTAAATTTTCCAACCTATGTAACTTCATTTGAACAAAGAAAACCTGGCGTGCGTGCTTGCTTGAGATCAACTTCCTATAGCTGTTATGAAATGAAAATGTAGCCATTTTACAGATTACAAAACATTTATGTATTTTAATGCATATATATCCATCTATTTTGATGTCAACATGAGTATTTCATGTCAATATTTGTAGAGTTGTGTTTGTTTTGAGAAAATTATTTATACAGCAACGGAATTATTAGAATTGATATGACATTACACTATTTTCTGCACTAAGATATTTAATACATTTGTGCATGTGTACACATGCTTATATATATTTTTACCAAATAGGAGAAAGTTCCCTTTGAAATTTAAAACCACTTTGAAACATTCTACACATATTGTTTTTTAAAAATATTTTATTTATTTATTCATTCACTTGAGAGAGAGAGAATACACAAGCAGAGGAGTAGAGGGAATCTGCAGACTCAACTCTGAGTTGGGGAAAGTCAATGCGGGGCTGATCTTTATTTTATTTATTCATGAGAGACCCAGAGAGAGAGAGGCAGAGACATAGGCAGAGGGAGAAGCAGGCTCCCTGAGGGGGACCCCGATTCCTGACTCCATCTCAGGATCCTGGGATCATGCCCTGAGCTGAAGGCAGATGCTCAACTACTGAGCCACTCAGGCGTCCTTCTACACATGCTTTTAAATTTTTGTTTTACAAATTGACTCCGTAATGCAGACTTTTGTTATAAACAGAATTCTTAAGTTCATGAAGTGAACGAAACATGCTTCTATACCGTCTTTCTGGCCTTTCAAAGAAGCTAAAACGCCGGTAACTTTCTCCAAAGAGCATCGCTATAATACCAAACGATAGATTCTAAAAAGTTGTGTTGAGGCAGAATTGCCTTACAACAAATGCGC
Source organism: Nyctereutes procyonoides (assembly GCF_905146905.1). NCBI lineage: Eukaryota > Metazoa > Chordata > Mammalia > Carnivora > Canidae > Nyctereutes > Nyctereutes procyonoides. The sequence continues at coordinate 74,635,658 of NW_026575052.1, read as the reverse complement.
ATAAGCAACGCCTGCAGTTCGTGGAGCCTGGAGGCCCCCTGATCCTTGGGGTCCCTTCCTTAGGGAGGAAGGACACTTAGCGTGCGCTTGGCGGGGGACGCGGCGGGGCCCGGCGGGGGGGGGGGGGGCGGAGGTTCCGAGAACCTCGGGCGCCGGGGCGGGGCTAGGGCTGCACCTGCCTCCCCGCAGCGGGCGGGCGACTGGGGGGGCACCCTCTGGCCGCAGATGAGCGCTCCGCGCGCTCCCCTCTCCCGCCCTGGGCCGCGCCCGCGAAGCAGCGCCGCGAGGTGCAGGTGTCGAGCCCGCCGGGGGCTGGGCGGCCGCGGTGCAGGCAGGGCGGCGACCCCGCAGGGCAGCCCCGTCCCCGAGCCGCGCCCCCGCGCCCCGAGCGCTGCCGCCGCGCCTCCTCCAGGAAGGCGGCGAGACTGCGGGCGAGCGAGCGCGGGCCGGCGTGCGGGGAGCCCGGGAGCCCGGTGACGCAGGGAGCCGCCCCCTTCCCCACGCGCGCGCGAGACGTGGAGACCCCCGAGCCCCCAGCCGGGCGGGCGGGGGCCACCCGCGCCCCCAGTTCCCAGGGCACCGATGGGCGGTTACCGCTGCAGGGACCGCAGCATCCCGTGGCGGGGAGGGTCTACCTTCAGGCGACTTTGCAGGACTTGTCAGAAGCCTTAGAACTCCTCCCGAGGGGAAGATCTCCCCTGTCAAAGTTGTAGACAGACTAGATGCTCCTGCTCAGTAAAACTTCCCCACTCAGGCCCCAGAAGTCCCCACCATGGAGATGTGTGTGGGAGTCCCAGGGGCCAACACCTGTGACAGCACTTTCAGCCTCAAACACATCATTTAAATGAACGTGGAAAACGTTCCTGCAAAACGGGCGTTAGAGAGCAGAAAAGTGACTTTTTTTTTCTTTTTTCATACACCTTTTCTGCCTTTTCGGAAAATCGAGTATGAAAGGCCGTATTTTTTTCAGCACAGCTTTCAATAAAAGCATTGCAAAATAATTGGGGGGGGGGAGTGCCCAATACAAGATTGTTGACCGGAGGCTCTGTGCTGTGCAGAATTCTGAATTAATTCATCTTGCATGACTGAAACTTCATAGCCATTGAACAAAAACTCACCATTTCCCTGTACCCCCTAGCTCCTGGTAGCCACTGTTCTACACTCTGCTTCTAGGAGTTTGAGTATTTTATTTTTTTTATTTTATTTTATTTTATTTTATTTTATTTATTTTATTTTATTTTTTTGGAGTTTGAGTATTTTAGATAGCCACGTAAATGGAGTCTTTATGCTAAGTAAAATACTCCAATCACGGGACAAATACTGCATGATTCCAAGGGAAAGATATTTGACAGTTATTAATATGCTCCTGTATAAGATAGGAGCTTACATTGCAATGTATCTTTAAATATTTCTCTTTTATTATTTATTTATTTATGATAGTCACACAGAGAGAGAGAGAGAGAGAGAGAGAGACAGAGACACAGGCAGAGGGAGAAGCAGGCTCCATGAAGGGAGCCCGACGCAGGATTCGATCCCGGGTCTCCAGGATCGCGCCTTGGGCCAAAGGCAGGCACTAAACCGCTGTGCCACCCAGGGATCCCTCTTTAAATATTTATAATAAAATAAATATAATAGACCTTGTTCCAAACATACCAAAGGGTATATACATTGGCTAGCTGAAAATTTACATATAAAATATTCCTAATTTCCAGACACATGCTACAATATGAATGGACCTAAAAGACATTATGTTAAATGAAATAAGTCACAAAAGGACAAATATTGTATAATTCTACTTATATAAGGTACATGGAGGAGTCAGATTCATAGAAACAAAGCAGAATGGAGGCCAGGGGAGAAGGGGGAGGGAAAGATGGTACATTGGTGTTGAATGGGTATTGAGTTTCACTTTGCAAAGATGAAGTTCTGGAGATGCGTGATGGTGATGGATGCACAAAAGCGTGAATGTACTTGCTGCTGAACCGTACATTTAAAATAGCTAAAAAGGGGGATCCCTGGGTGGCGCAGCGGTTTAGCGCCTGCCTTTGGCCCAGGGCGCGATCCTGGAGACCCGGGATCGAATCCCATGTTGGGCTCCCGGTGCATGGAGCCTGCTTCTCCCTCTGCCTATGTCTCTGCCTCTCTCTCTCTCTCTCTCTCTCTCTCTCTCTCTATCATAAATAAATAAAAATTAAAAAAATAGTTAAAAAGGTTAATTTTATGCCATCAATGTTTTATCACAAAAAAAAAAAGAAAAAATATACATCTTTTTCAGTTGTGGCATGGAAAAAGACTATTTTTTTTCCAAAAAAAAAAAAAAAAGGAAGGATAGATTTATGTTCAAATCAAAATTGTGTGGGAAATTCTGGAGGATAAAAAAGTTCTTTTAATTTTAGGAATTTTTTAGAGCTTTTAAAATGCTAATACACCTGGGTGACTCAGTCAGTTAATCATCTGACTCTTGATTTCAGCTCAGGTCATGATCTCAGGGTGGTGGGATCACACTTCAAGTCCGGCTCCACTCTCAGTGTGGAGTCGGCTTGAAATTCTCTTTCCCTCTCCTACTTACCCCTGCATGCATGTGCCTGCTCTCTCGCTCTCTTGCTTTCTAAATAAATAATTTTTTAAAGATTTAAAAAAGAAAATGCTGTAAAAATGGTGGCACTTTACAGAAGAAGTTGGTACAATATTCAAGTGAAAGTTGGTACAGTATTCAAGGGACTCTTAAACTAAGAATCCAATGCAGTGCATTTAATGTATTCTGTGATGCTGTCTCTGAATTTTTTTTTATTTTGAAAAAAAATTGTGCTAAAAATTTACTATTTCATATATATACATGTATATATATATATATATATATATATATATACACATATATATGAGAAAAGATCCTGTGGTTTCTCAATAAATATTAACAAAATGTTTATATCATATTAAGACCTGGTATATGCTTATTGAATGGAACATTCTCCATTTATCCCTATATATATTTTTTCTAATATAATAGAAAATTGATTTACTTCTGAACTAGAGGATTCATAAATATTTTAATTTTCATGATCCAGAAGAATTTCCCCAGCTACCAGAGTCAATTTTTTCTCTCCTGCCAATATAATGCAGTGGTTAAATATGCAAGAGAAAGCTTTGTCATAATTTTAAAATATTACTCAAGTGAGCTCAGCAAAATTTCACTAAAATTATGAACAGTGGCATTTCTCATGCTCTGATTAGAAATTGTGAAGTGTGTTCTACAATCACAGAAAGTTAAAAGCAACAAAATAATCAAAATCACTGTTTGTAATGAACATATCTACTTATGAATTGATGCTTTTTTAGATTTTATAGACAGGTAGCATTTATTCTGTATGGCATAATCAGCATTTATTAGTGGCCAGAATGTGTCACTAATGACACGTTGGATCTCCTGGTTTTCTTCAGATATTTATAACTACACTTTAAACTTTTTGAATTATGTAGGGAAATTTTAATGGAAGAATCTAAACTTTGGTGACTGAAATTTGCTATATATTTTATAGTGCAGTTAGGTTCTAGAATATTTAGCTTTAAAAAATGTCCTTTGAAGTATATTGAGATAAATGTCATTATCTCATAGCTGAGCAATTCACCAAGATTTTTATAGAGATGACTGCATTGTTTTGCGTTCATATATTTAAAGGTGATGGATTTTAAAAACTAATTTTCATTTTTCAAAGGACAGGGTGTTGCATGTTTTGTGGGAAGTGCAATGATTGACATTTTACCTGGTGAAATATCTGGATAGTTAAATCAACTTTTCTTCTAAAGCCACACTTCAACATTGACCCAATCCAAAGTTATTTTGTCTTGACATCTTCACATCTTTGCAGTTCAGTGACCTAGGTACAGTTGTGAAGAGCCTGTGGAAGGATTTGGTGATGCTTGGGTCACGTTGTACTTTCCATACATGCTTACTGGCCTTATTACCATTTCTGTACGCTGCCTCATTGAGGAATACGACGGTTACTTCTAACTTCAGTGGTCACCTGCAGTGCATAAGATTGTTATTTGCACAGATTTATTTCCTTTGTGTATTAATATACAGTTTTTTCAAAAAATATTTATTTGAGAGAGGAAGAGAGAATGAATGGGGGAGGTGTGAGGGAGAGAGAGAATCTTAAATAGACTCACTGTTGATCGTGGAGTCCCACATGGGGCTGGATCTCACCATCCTGAGATCACAATACTAGCTGAAACCAAGAGTTGGATCCTTAACTGACTGAGCCACTCAGAATCCCCCAATGTATAATTTATTGACCCCCAACTGAGCAATATTGAATTTATCAGCTGAATAGGAACACTTGAGAGGAAAAAAAAAAAAAAGAAGAGGTATTACTTATGCTGGGACAATAGACATAAACTGTGGTGACCCAGATGTGTGGTCACCCTACCCATGGAAGATTTTCTTCTTTTTTTCTTTTTTTTATGGAAGATTTTCTATTCCAGGAAAGTGTACTCCAGGGAAGAAAGGTACCCTTGGAAGTAGGTGGAAAGGTTTCTTGATCAGGACCCAAACCAAGTATTTGGAACCTTTAAGCACATTTCAGAGGTCAGATATGTATTTTGAGTCTTGAGTATTTCTGCACTCTACCAGTTGACTTAGAAGAGGCAAGGTTCGTAGAGAACCAAGGAACAAGACCAGGGGATTTTCCTGATGCCCAGAGAGACCATCACAGCTGGTCTTTGGTGATTAAGTCTATGGCAAAAAAGGGAAGAAGACTTTGAGGTCTTTGAGGAGTAACTTTTTTGTCAGTGATATCCTATAAACCCTGTAGGCAGAGCTGCGTAAAGAAAATCACATTCAGAAGCAATAGATTTTCAGCTAGGTATATGGGTGAGTGACATTTCCTTGTATACTGATTCACCATTAGGTGATACACAACATTTTTTCATTATCATACTGCACTTAATTCATGTTTATTTTGGGGGAAATCTATTTAAGGGAGAATAAAGTATTTGCTTATAAAGAAAAAAATAACATTCTATATCCATTATATGACTAGCTAAACAAGCATAGCTCTGAGATCTAAAGGTTGACATGTAGAGAAATTTTAAGTGGCAGTATTACTTGCGTAGTGGACTTGAGTGTTTTAAGAATTGCCATGTTAGTAATGAACTATCTTGTCGTGAAACCAGGCGTCCCTGTTTATAGAAATTTGAAGATCCTTTGATAGTTAAGATACAATGAGCTTACTCATTATAATGGTCAAATTGGTCATATTATAATTTTTAAAAGATTTTATTCATTTATTTGCTTACTTATTATTTAGAGAGCCTGAGTGAGGGGAGGGTGTGCAGAGAGGGACAGAGAATCTCAAGCCGACTCTGAGCCAAGCCTGGAGCCTGATGCAGGGCTCGATCTCACAGCACTGAGATCATGACCTGTGCCAAAATCAAGAGTTGGTCACTTAACAAGTGGAGTCCCCTGGGTGCCTGAATTTGGTCATATTATTTAAAATTGAAAATAATAGGAGCAGGCATATGATGATGGAATCCCTGGTTTCGGGAGGCTTCATAGTATATAAGCTTTGGTGTCAGACATTTTAAAGCCTGGATGTTCCATTTACTAAATTTACCACAGACAAGTTGCTTAGAGCAGCTTTTCTCTTTAGCGGATGATTACACTTACCGTGGAGGGTATTTGAAAGGTCTAATGGTAATATATGTTAAAAAAAAAAAAAAAACAACAACAACCCACAAACCTGGCACATACTGGGAACTTCTGGTAACATGTCTATTGTTCTTATTACTAAAGATAGCATATTGATCCTAGGGAGCTTGTTAAGACTTTGGTTATAGTGTGGCCAAGAATTATTTTGTCCCCTTTCTCCCAGTGTTCTAAAAAAGCTTATGCATGAAAAGGAATATAGGGGTGGTGGAAGGGGAGGAGGGTGGGGGGTGGGGGTGAATGGGTGACAGGCACTGAGGGGGGCACTTGACGGGATGAGTATGTGGGCAAATTGAACACCAATAAAAATAAATTTATTATTTAAAAAAAGTAATAATTTTTTACATTGTACTGATTTATTCCCCAAGCTAGTATCTAAGATAGCCTGATACTATGATTCTTATTTCAGTCAAAGGGAATTTAAAAACATAAAAACTAATTCCTCAAAAGCACACATCAAGTTGTTAGAATTTCTAGGTTACTGCTCAGTCTTGCTACTGTATCTCACTAATTTGGTGGCGAAACTGGTAAAGACCATGAAGCTAATACCCAAACACCCACTTAATCTAGAACTAGTTCCTCTTTTCTTAAGTTATTTCTTTGCATTATTTTTTCTTCAAGTTTTTATTTAAATTCTAATCAACATAGTGTTATTAGCTTTAGGTGTAGAATTTAGTGATTTATCACTTACACTACCCAGTGCTCATCACAAATGCCCTCCTTTTTTTTAAATTTTTTTAAATTTTTATTTATTTATGATAGGCACACAGTGAGAGAGAGAGAGAGAGAGGCAGAAACATAGGCAGAGGGAGAAGCAGTCTCCATGCACCAGGAGCCCGACGTGGGATTCCATCCCAGGTCTCCAGGATCGCGCCCTGGGCCAAAGGCAGGCGCCAAACCGCTGCACCACCCAGGTATCCCCACAAATGCCCTCCTTAATCCCTATCACTTGTTTAACCCCCATGCCCCACCCACCCTCACTTTGTTCAGCGTCTGCTTCCTGCTTTGCCTCTTTTTTTCCCCCACCTTATGTTCATCTGTTTTCTTAAATTCTACATATCAGTGAAATCATATAGTATTTGTCTTCCTCCAACTGGCTTATTTTGCTCAGCATAGTATTCTCTAGTTCCATCCATGTCATTATAAATGGCAAGGTTTCAATCTTTTTTTATGGCTGAATAATAGTTCAGTGTGTGTGTGAGTGTCTGTGTGTATATACCATATATTCTTTAAGCATTCATCAGTCAATGGACATTTGGGCTCTCTCCATAATTTGGAAACTGTTGATAATGCTGCTATAAACATCGAGGTGCTGGTATCCCTTCAAATCAGTATTTTTGTGTCCTTTGGGTGAATACCAAGTAAGGTTATTGCTGGATCCTAAAGGTAGTTCTATTTTTAACTTTTTGAGGAAACTCCATATTTTTTTTTTTGTGATCAAAGAAACTTAACTATTTCCCAACTATTTAGTTGTGTATTAAGAGGCAAACAAAAGCAAGGGTCAGAGTATCTAATTTACCTGCAATTCCAAAGTGCCTAGACTTTTTTTTTTTTTTTGAGAAAGTGTTAAAATAGCATAAGGGAATGAATACCAAGGTGCCAGCCACAAACTATTCAGCTGTCCAGAATCTATTCCCCTCTTTCAAATGGATCTTTTTAAACTACTAACTTGGCAGGCGAATCTTGTTAGTCTTGGCAGATGAATCAGTTAACTCCCTGAAAAGCTGTAGTTTCACCTTGCATCTCTAAGTACAATAGAGATGGCCAGCCAGGATGAAATGTGCCAGACTTTTAGTTAGAAGCATATAGAAGGGTGATACCTCACCCACCACATGGAAAGTTATGCTGTTGGAAAAAGTAAAACTATTCGGATAATCAGAAAACATTTATTATAAAGTGAAATGATCATTCAGCCCTCCAGAGTTGTTTGGCTAATATGAAATCAGTGTTTCAGGAATTAAGTTTCTACCTAATTTCTCTTCACTGGTTTTCCATGTGGAGCAGCAAATCATCTCACGTGTGACTTTGAGTCTGGTTTCTGCAGTTGGGAGCCATTTCTCACAGAAGATTCACACTGGGAAGTCAAGAAAGGATTGGCCAGTGGAGAGAACCACCTTCTGGGTGCTGATCACATGGCAAACACAAGTCATGGTAGGATATTTTCCTACTAAAAAACATTTTGCTGCCTTTCTTTCGTGTTGCCAAAAGATGATACTATCCGTTTTCATTTCTAGTTATAGACCATATGTGTGAGATTCTGGTGTGTCTTGCTGGAAACTCTCCAACATGATAATTTGAAATTAATTGGGTTTCCTGAAAAGAGTATTATTTCAATAACCAAGATTTTTGTTGTCTCACTTTTTACAAGGTTGGGTTGAAGGCATGGCGAGGGGGGCAGGTAAATTGCCAGAACTCATGTACAGTAGCCTTGCTTTCTTTTTAGAGCAACCCAATTTTTGCAAAACAGGAAAAAATAGTTTAATCTTCTTTCTGGAAATAGAGAACAGAGGTTTAGCACTATCTATAAAAATAAATCGACAAATACTTGAATGCAATGTAATCACTCTAAAAGCTTCTTTGTAACAATCTTCTTTCTCGTGTATTTTTTTAAAAATATTTTTATTTTTTTAAATTTTTATTTATTTATGATAGAGAGAGAGAGAGAGACAGAGACACAGGCAGAGTGAGAAGCAGGCTCCATGCACCGGGAGCCGACGTGGGACTACAACCCGGGTCTCCAGGATCGCACCCTGGGCCAAAGGCAGGTGCTAAACCACTGTGCCACCCAGGGATCCCCTTTCTCATGTATTTTTAACCACCATTACAATTTTTACATCGCTTCTTAAAATAGAGCAAAGGACATGTAACATTTCAATAAGGATTTGTGAATCTCCAAGGAAATCAGAAGGGTTTTGTTCTTTTTCTCATTTGTGTGGATGTCATTGCCTGGGTACAAGAGTCTCATATTAACTTTATAATAATACAACTGTACTGTCGATCTTCTTTAAGCTCATATAGCCCCCTTGGAGATTATTCTATTTATTTCTCCTTTGAGATTTCCAAAGACGTATGCTTGAACTAACAGTGTTAACAGTATTTTAAATTACAACCATTGGAAACTGGAGTTGGTGGGGAAGCATGCAAGGGAATAGGGAGTGAGGCTTTGGCCATCCATCTGTTGTCTAAAACTGTAAACCCAGTTTAGTTGACAAGGCTGTAAGGTCCTAATTTTTCTTTTTGTACCAATGAACCTTATTTTTTAAGATTCTGTGGTGGATTAAAGTGTGAATCAGGACTAATTATTGGAACTCTAAGTTAATAGTCCATTTTCCTCAAGCTCATATACTGTTTCTTTTTCTTTTCTAAAACCAATTACTGAGAATATATCCTATATTAGACCTGGGGTACACAGATGGAAGCCATTCTCCCTGCCTTTGGGGTGGTCTGAGGGCTAGTAACCAAAGCAAATAAATGAGGATTTGCAATAAGATATAATAAATGTTTTATATGAGATGGAGGGTGACTCAGGTGGAATCAAGATGCTTTCCTGAAGGAGGTGACTCCTGAACTGAACATGAAGGGAAATGAGAAGTTGCCAGAAAGGCTGAAATAAGGAAGGAGAGCTGCCAAGGGAGATGTTCTAATTGAGGGAATATGCTAGAAGAGGATGGGAGAGTTGCAGGTGGTTCTAGTGGAGAGACACATGCTTGGGCAGAGTACAGAAATGATGAAGCAGGCGAGGAAAGAGGGGAATTATAGAGGGCTTAGGAATGTGAAATTTCTCTGGAGGACCATGGTGACCATTCAGTCTATGAAAGCATGTGACCAATTAGTTTTGTTCTAAAAGGCAGAGACGCAACACTTTCTGTAAGGCCGGAAGCATGTCGATGATCCTACAAATGAAGCTTCTCCAGTGGCTCAGAGGCTGGGACTTGGCTTGGTGGGGGGTGGGGGGTAGAAGGCTGCAGTTAAGAAGCGTTTTTTATTTTGCGTATTTATTTTATTTATTCATGAGAGACACAGAAAGAGGCAGAGGCAGAGGTAGAAACAGGCTCCCTGTGGGGACCCTGATGTGGGACTCGATTCCAGGACCCCATCATCACAGCCTGAGCTGAAGGCAGACGCTCAACCACTGAGCCAACCAGGCACCCCTGCAGTTATGTTTAAGAGGTGTCCGAGAAGAGTGAGACGCTGAGACCAAGGGCATCCTCATTGGGAGCTTGCCTGTTGGTGTGTTCAGATTGGCCCTGGACCTGGGTCCCTGGGAGAGATGGGCTTGCTGTTTTGGGAGCCATGAAGCTCTGCCTTTGGCTAAATGTCTAATTGTGACTCTTTCTACACGTATGTTTATCAAAGTGTTGGGAGTGGGCTGTGTTACAAATAAATCAGTTTTCTGTTAAAAAAAATAATCTTGCTGAGATGAGGGGAATAGAGAGTGTGCAAGACTTGGGTAGAAAACCATGAATGGGTGGAAGTCCTAGGGAAACCATATGCAGGGCTAAACCAATGCAGTGATTCTAGAAGCTATTCAGTGCGTATGGTGGCCTTAGGAGACGTCTCCCACAGCAGGGTGGCAGAGAGCACTGGTTGCCCAAGGCTGTCAGGATGTTGTTGACATCGCACAAGTCTGCTAAGTGACTTTGTACTCTTTTTTTTTTTCCAGCTAGAAAATAGGGAAAATCAAAATATCCTTTAGGTAAAATTATGCAGATTAAATGAAGTAATGCCTGGGAAGGTTTTTTGTAGAATAAAAGCCTATTCAATGTTAAAAGCTATTTGTTGTGCATTCTGGTCAGAAAACTAGGAATACCACCAGGACTTTGACAATTAGAAAACATTTATAAGCAGTCTTCTGACATCTTATAATTACTGTTTAATGATGATTTATGCTAAAAATGATTCTAAAAGGTCCCCTTTGTTAAATATTGAAGGATGCATTTTTCTTTATCTGTGATATAAACAATGTTAACAAGTAACAATAAACTGATAGAACTAGGGATGGCTTTTAAAATTGAAAGTGAGAGAAGCAAAGAAATTACAGCTGTTCTCTAGAAAGGGTAAATCAGGGGCATCTTGGTGGCTCAATGGGTGAGCATCTACTTTGATCCAGGTTGTGATCCCAGGGTCATCGGATGGAGTCCCGCACCAGGCTCCCCAGAAGGGAGCCTGCTTCTCCCTCTGCCTATGTTTCTGCCTCGCTCTCTGTATCTCCCATGAATAAATAAATAAAATCTCAAAAAAAAAAAAAGGGGGCACATCAGGGAGTACCTCAGCCATCCAATCTGTTCTTCTTCACCTATCATTGTCGTTATCAAACTTAAAGATGATCACTAGTGGTCTTACATCATAAATGAGGAGGGGAAAAATCAGTACCAGGAAGTGCAAGGACAAATGAAGTGGGAATTCTGGGAGAAAGGCAGCAGGGTCAGACTCATGGTTCCCACATTTAAGACTGTAGACTTATATCAACCTATTATGTTCTTAGACATTTGTGTCTGTGGGTTACAGCTCTTTAAAAACCTGTTTAATTGTCAGTATTTTTCCTCCTATATGTACACTCCTAAATGTTAACTTTATGTAAGAGATGAACAGCTTGACATTATCTAGCTCTTCTTTTTAGGGTAAAATCTTGATTTTTCTAACCTTCCTTCTTTGGTTGGTTCTTATTTTCCAGTTCTTAGTTGTTACCTTATTAAATATCCAAACAGGCAACTCATGTTAATTATCTTGGACTTTTATCTATGCTCATGCCCACGTATGTATATATAATAGATATGTATACATTTAAAGTTATAGGTATTTTGGTGACTGTTTGTTTTTACCAAAGAATGAGATCTTATTGTAGCTATTATCTCTATCTTGTTTCCTTTATTAAGATAGCTCATGGCAATTCCTCCAAGTCATCAGTCCTTTTGTATTTTACTTTTTCTGTTTTTTTAATATATATTTAATTTATATTGTAATATTTATATTATAACATATTATATAAATATTTAAATTATATAATATATAATTTAATTATATAATATATAATGATATATATTTTTATTAGTGATGTGACCTCTTGGAAGACTTTATTATGGGAAGGGCATTACACAAATGATGGCACAGCCTGCCTCCTTCAGTATCAGGGACCCTGCCATTCATGGCACCCCACCCAGGTATCTGAGGGTCCTGTCCATCTGTTAAAGTATAACTTAAATGCAATAAAATTCAACCTTCACTGAGTTTGAACAAACATATATAATTGTGTAACCATCAGAAAACTCTAGATATAACAGAGTTCCATTCCCCCCTCCCAAAGCTTAGTAGTCCATGTCTGTCTCATTTCTAGCCAGTGACATCCACTGATCTGATTTCTATCCCTATGGTTTAGCCTTTTCCACAACGTCCTATACATAGGATCCCGCAGTAAGTGGCCTTTGGAGTCTATCTGTCTTGCAGTTAGCTGAATGGATTCGAGACTCATCCATGTTGTTGACTGCAGTGGTAGTTCCTTCCTTTTTGACTGCTGAGTAGTAATCCATTACATCGATAAAGCACAGTTTGTTTATCCATTGATCAGTTGGAGGGTATTTGGGTTCTTCCTAAATGTTGGTCACTACGAATATTCTGCAAAATTTGCATACAAGTTTTTGTTTGGACATAAGTTTTCATTTGACTTGAGTGCTCCATCCAATTCCTTTGTATAATTTTTTTTTTTCATTTTGGTGATAGGTACAAGAGCCTTCCATTTCTGGCCCATTGTGACCTCTGGAAAATGTTCCAGTGGCCCATTTCAGATAGTTTTCTCACATCCATGCACTGGTCAGTTGCTCAGGTGGGGATTTGGGGAAAGAGGAGACTCTGCAGATCTCTGGACCTCTCTCTCTTTGCAGCCCTGTCATCCTGATATGCTGCCTTACGAACTCTAGGCACTTGAGTCTCCCCAAAGTAGCACCTCCATCTTTTCAACTTAAAGACACCAGCATACTCCTTCTGGCTCCTACCTTTCTACATAGAGCTAGAAACTCTATTTAGGTGGTAAGCTAGGGAAATAGTATGGCTTAGCTCATTTGTTTTTCCTCTCTGAGAGATCATTATCCTGTGTTCCTATATTTTCATTGTGCTACATAAACCAATGTCTAATGCATCGTGTATGGGTGTCTTTTTCCGTGTGTTTTGTTTTTGGCTAGTTCAAGACGACTGAATCTTGTCCCTGATACTCAACATTGCCTAGAAGTGGAAGCAGCCTAATTTGTTGCTTGCTTAAATTCTTTGGTCTGGATATGGCAAAATGTATCTATCCTATTGAGTGACAATATCATGAGAGTGCTGCAAGATCCATTAATGTACACATTTTCTTATATAGGATGCTTTCATTTCCACGCAGTAAATGACTATGGCACTATATATTTTTAAGATGTACTTGCCCCTTAAATCTTAATACTTAAAATTCCACTAACAAAATAGGAGTACCTTTTTTCATTTGTCTATCAGCAATAGGCATTATATTCTCTAAAATTCTTCTAATCTGTGGGTATAAAGTGATTTCTTATTTGTAACCCTTACTTATATTTTATTGACAAATGATCTTTTCAAATGTCTCTAATTTCTCAGTTTATTTAGGTCATCTCTAATTTCTCTAAATGTTCTGAAACTTTTGGTGTGTAGATTTAAAAAACACTATTTTTTTTTTTAGGTTTTTGATATGCTTACAGCTATTATAAGTTATATTAACTTTTTTGGTGTTGCTATTATATAGAAATGCAATTATATTTTTAAATATTGATCTTGTATCCAATAACTGCTAATTTTATTATAGTTAAGAGTGTGTGTGTATATATATATATATATATTATTTAAAAAAATTTTTATTTCCTAGGTTCACAATTATTTTCTCTGCAAATGATGACTTTTATTTCCTTGTTTCTAAATCTTAAGGCTTCTGTTTTCTTTGTTTCATTGAACTGGCTAGTGACTCTGGACAAATGTTAAATACAACTGGTGATAGCTGCTATACTTCTTATTTCAGAAGAAAATTTTCAGTAATTCAACCTTAAGTGCTATATTTGCTGAAAAATTGTTTTGCTTTATTAGATAAAAACATTCCCTTCTATTCATAATGTATTTTTTTGTGTGTATATATGAGCCTATGTTAAAATTTGTCAGATTTTTTTCTGTATCATTCTAATCATATCATCATTATCTTTTGTGTTTCTTCATAAGGTGAATTTTTTAAAAATTAAACCACCTTTGCATTTATGAACCAAATCTTACTTGGTTTTGTTTATGGTATTCATGATTTTTATTATATATCATAATATTGGTTCATGATATTTGTATCTATATTTATAAATCTGGTTTCTACATGTTTTCAGATCATGTAGAGTCCCTTCTAGACCATTGCATTAAAAGCAGGTGCATGTTTTGCAAAAGGTGAGGTTGTGGTTGTCACGGACAGTGTAATGCATGGAGGCTGACCCCCTCATTCTTTAATTCTTGTACTATGTAGTCATGTCACCCTTCTGGGTTTGTGGGTGTACAGGAATTTTACATGGAACATTTCAGATTACCAGGAACAATCACCTTGATATACTATTATCCCATTGTTCTCTTAGTATATTCTGCATAGAAAACTTATAAGAAAGTAAATCCGGAGACATTTTCCTAGAAGTCCTTTTGTTTTCTAAATATTAAAATTCTCTTAGGATTTTATTATGCTTTCAAATACATTTTCATTAAATTAATATTTTAATATCTTTTCATCTAAAACTATATTATTTCTATTTAATCAGAGGGTTTATGGTCTTCCACAAGTTTTTATAATTTTCTTCATTAAAGTTCTGTTCTTTTCTTGTTAAACTTATTCAAACATATTTTTTTGTATTGCTGTAACTGTGAGGAGAATATTTCTCACCATTTCTAAATCTAGGGTCTTATTCTAAAGTTAAGAAAAATAATATCTGTTTATATTTACATTACCAAATTCTCTTAATACTTGTAATTATTTAAAAATAGAAGCCTTGGGAGTTTCTACTTTTACTATTTTATTATTGGCAAAACTCTATTTTATTGCCAAAAATCTAGTTTATTGCCAAACTCTCTAGAAAATAGAGAACTCTATTTTCTATTATGTTTACTATAATTTATTATTTTCAAGACTATCAGATTCACTAGGCCTATAAGATAATGTTAGTCTAAGGTAATATCTGTAATTAATAAGGATAGAAATCTCTGGTTTCTTATTTAATTAAAATAGCTCTGTTGTTTGCCATTTGGGATATTTATTTTGGAGTTGATCTTAGTCTTCATTTAATTGTTTACTTTTAATATTTTCTTTTTTTTTAATTGGGAATGGCTATTTTTTTCTTCAGTCTTCTCATTATTTGTTGATCTGAGTCTGATTTTACCCTTTGATTTGTTGATCTGATTGACTATGTTGATAAAGCAGCTAAATTAAACTCAGCTTCCATTCTTGGAAAGCTCTGATTAGTCAGGACATATTTTTTTTTTGTTTTTTTTCAGGACATATTTTTTATAAGGATCTCAAATGTAATTGATAACTTTATAATTAGAATTTTATATCTATGGTCATGAGTGACATTACTCTGAAGTTTATTTCTTATTTTTCCATTTCCCTAATTTTTAAATTAGAGATATCTGACAATATAAAATGAGTCAAGGAGTTCTCCATATTTCTCTAAGACTTAAGATCCCTTCAATAATGTTACAAGTATTCCTTAAAAATAAAACTCAACTGCGGTGCCACAAATTTCCAGTAGATTTTTTAAATCACCTTTCTGGTCATTTTTGTGGCTTAGCTAATTTATTTAAATCTTTTGCTTCTTTTAGAACTGGAGTTTTAGTTTATATGTGCCATCCTTTATTAACTGCTTGTTTGAAATTTTTATATATTGCTTTTAAATGATCAGGGGACTAGGTTCCTTGAATATTCATTATTTTCTAGAATTTTGATTGGTCTTTTATGAGACTTTTTAGTTGAACCTGAGGATTTTTAAGCTGGGATAATTTTTTCAAAATCCTCTTTTCCTATGCTATTCTTTTATAGGTGAAACAATTTAATGAACTTGTATAGTTTCTATCACTCTTAGTTTGAATTAGGGAAACAAAATTTAATGAACTTATATAGTTTCTATCACTCTTGGTTTGAAATTTTATTCTTCTCTGTTGGTTTTGGGATCTTAAAGCTCATATAGAGGTGCCTGGCTGATGCAGTCAGTAGAGCATGTGACTCTTGGTCACAGGGTCATGAGTTTAGGCCCCACATTGGGTGTGGAGCCTACTTAAAAAAAGCCCATATAAACTGGTTCTATTTTTTCATTCAGAAATGATACTGCTCATTTGCAACTTTGATTGCTTGGTTAAACAGGTGGTGGTAGCTATAAAATAATAGTTTATTTTGAAAATCCTTTCCTTTCTGTGTAGTGAGCATTGCCCTGTATCTAGGAAAATCACTTTCTGAATATGGTATTTTTCAGTCAAAATATTGTGCTTTCCAAGTTGTGTATCACTTCCTGATTATCAAAGGGCAGAATCAGGCCTTGACATTGTTCCACACAACCTTCCTTGTAAATTTTCAATATGCAATGAAACTACCCCTGACAGCAGTTCAGAATGTGTGATCTTTTGAGCTGCTAAGAGATGTTATCCCCCTGTACATTTGCCATGAGCACATCCACTGTAGTTAAAATCTAAAAGCAGTTATTTCGTTAATGCTCAGATTAGATCTTTAATTAAGCTTTCATCCCCAGTAGCACAGACAACAATGTGAAACACGTAAGCCCCAGGAGAAACCAAACTCATTCCACAGGCTCACATTCTTTGTGAAGAAACTTAAAAATAATGCTCTCATGAGAATTTCATGAGGGCATGTTGAATATCTAATTGTAAGCTTACAAGCTTCATTTAATTTGATTTCAGAATTTATATTCATGTGACTTTTCCTTTTTTTTTTTTTTTTGTAGGATCATTCATTTATTTCAGATCACATCAATCTCCAAGAGTGGCCAAGCTTGGAAGTCCTATTCTTATAAAAGCACTCACTGCTTCCACCCCATGTCACGTAACCAGTTGTTGGAATTTCCATTGGCCATTCTGTGGTATAAACTGTTAGGTGTGGGTTACTTATGTCAGTAAATGCCTGCTATGTTTTACTGCCATTTTCATGATGAACTGAGGATTTATAGGAGCTATTTCAACATGAAATGTCATGTCCTTCCAAAGACCATTTGCAACATATAACTTAAATGGTTCTTTTTTGGGGCCTATCAAAGAATATTTCTGTCATTTTGTATTCTTCCCATATAGTCCTTCTAGTAATCCAAAGCTGTGGCTACATATTGCCAAAACTGCTGATCATTTTGGCCACAAGTTTAATTATGTAAAATAAAATAAGCCAAACAAGGGCTTGCAGAAAGTAAGATGAAAAGGGGAATAAAGAGGGATTAAGTATGTGCAGAAAAAATTTATTACATTTTGTGAAATTTTATTTTTTTTCAGTTAGTCTTGGTGGCGTCCAGTAAACATAGACCATACAGACTGTCCATTTCGCCAGCACAATAGAGAGAAGAAAGCTAAGAAGGGCTTCTGAGTCAGGCCGACTTGGTTCAAACCTCAGTTCTGCCACAGATTATATTTACTCTGAGGCTCCGTGTCTGCACTGGAAGCATAATATTAGTGTACCTTTTCCCATGGTTGTCAGGATCTTTTTTATAAAAGGTTTTATTCATGAGAGACACAGAGAGACATAGGCAGAGGGAGAAGCAGGCTCCCTACAGGGAGCCTGATGTGGGACTGGATCCCAGGGCCCCAGGATTACAACCTAAGCCTAAGGCAGACACTCATCCATTGAGCCACCCAGGTGCCCCATTTGTCAGGATTAAAATGTCATTAAATAAAGTATCTGCCACATAATAGGTGTTCACTAAACAGAACTCTGCTATTTTCCATAGAACTAACACCCACATTTGATGTTTCTATTCAGCTTCCCTTCTTTTCAGTCCTTTAGAGAGTTCTAGAAAGACTCTAAGCCCTCAGGATTTCAGTGTATTTTATTTTTTTAGTTATCAGAAGACAATGCATATTGATACTGCTGCACACTAAATTCATCATCCATAAATGTGGGGGTCCAGCAGTTTATGCAGGCATTCCTGGTGACAAATTATATATTGTTTAGAGGAATAAATCTAATTATATGTTCAGCTTGATATAAATCTAAATGGGAGTGTTCAGATCTCTTAGTGGATTGTCCTCTGTCTCTCTCTTTTTTCCCCCTTGTTATTCCCTGCCCATTTCTCTGTGGGGATTACATTTAAAGTAACTACCTGGACTCCACTTCCACTTCACCCAGTGCACTCTATACTTGCTCTCCTTTGTTTGATTTCAATTAAATCCTATGTGATAGATAATAGATTTTTTTTTTGAGAACTCCTGAAGCATTTACTTGCTCTGTAAAAGTAGCTTACAAGCTTGCTTAGCTTTAATTCAAGGTCATATGCTGAAGTGATGTGATCACCATTGCTATATACATAAGGCATTGGATACAAAACAATAAAATGTATTAAGTCTAGCTGTTCTGTAGAAATTTGAAAGCAAACATTAAGGCTTTTTAGAAATTCCTGAGATGAAATCAGAAATCATAAACATCTTCTCTTTTTGAAAGATGACCTACATTTTCCATTGTTGTATACTGGTGGCCATTAATTTGTGGTCATTGGGATTGTTTCAACATATGATTGTTTCCACTTGGGAGCATTTTTTCTCTATTGTTGCTTAAACTTGGAAGTTAGCTGTGGTGGGGCCTCAGTGAAATCCTCAGCAGTTTAGGCCCTTGCTGATTTATTTCTCAGAACCAAGTACTCAACCTCCCAAGGCCTCAAATGCTGAGTTAGTGGTTTGCCTTGCTTTTTAGAAAAGTGTTTCGAAGAGCCGTCAACAGATGGCCAGAAGAGGTGTTTGATTTTTACTCTTTTGTCTGTATCTGCTTGAATGTTAGGACTTCTGAGTTGGAGGGAGGGATATTTGGGTTACTTGATCATACTTGTTGGTTTAGGAAGTAGAATTAGATAGTGAGAGAAGGTTATTTATAGTCTGACATACACATAGCTTAATGTTCTTTCCCAAAGGAGTATGCTAAGAATATAGTATTACTTTTTTTACAAGTCTGTGGTAATATATAATACTTTCTTTCATAAAAGTTACAGAATAAGCAAACAAACCAAATTCTTATCTTCTTGAGTAATCAGAAAATCCAGCCAGTCTTCCTAATTGAAACATATTAATAATAGTTATATTCATGGAATAGCAGATGTTTGTCATTATAAAATGGTAAAGTTAGGCAGGGAGATAACTGATCCTGGGTGCTTTGATATGATTAAAGTCTTCATTTTATGAAATTACATTTTTTCCCTAACTAATCACATGAAGCTAATACAGTTCAGAATGTTTTTTTGAAAGGACTTTTAAACCAGGAAGCTTTCTTTTGAGTCTCCTTTTTTAACAAGCTAGTAATTTTCTGTGAATTATCTTGTGCTTTTTGTATAGCCAGCACATGGCATCAACATGCACAAATTTTCCTACACCCACTCATTCCTTGCTCAAGATGTGAACCTTAAAAGCTTCAAAAGTCCCTTCAAGTTACTGTTGGAAACTTGGCATTTTTCCATGGAATGGCCAGGAGATAGGACAAACAGAACACATGGGAGCCAGAAGCTACTATTTCTTACTTATGTTGAGATGCTGTTACTGTTTTGAATTAACTAGGAAATATCAAATATGAAGGAGATTTATGGTAGGTATTAATACCTTCTGAGTTCTCATATTTGAGTTACTATACAAAATTACTTTTAGGACTTCACAATCAAAGACAGGAAGATTGATAACACAAAGCTTCTGCTTTCCAACCTTCTTTGCATTTGTCTATTAAAAAAAAAACTCCCCAACTTGTTTTGCACTTGTTTTAATATTCTTTAAAAAATAATAAAAATCTTAAAAGACTGGATGAGGTTATCAGGGTAAAAGTAGATGAGGCAAGAAATGGGTTGGTTCCACAAATAAAATTTATTAGAGCCAAGCTATATGTTTGAACTAAGTTTTCCAGCAACCAACAGAGACAGATGAATCATCATTTGGTTTATATTCAAGGCAGTAAAAATAACAAAATAAAGCAAAAAAATAGTTCTCCTGAGAATCATCTCCTGAGTGTACGCAGAGATAACAACGTAAACATTCTTTCTCTGATTCAGTACACGCATATTGCTTACCTGTTCCTTGCTGATTACAGCCCTCAATGCTGGGAATAGGGACAACCTAAGTACATGCTTTGCCCTAATGAAATGACAATTTAGGCATTCTGACAGCAATTCAGTGTTAAGTGCTCCAAGAGTGTAAGTACACCGTGACAATAATAATAATAATTCTCTTGAGTTTTGAAATGCCATGTCTTAAAATGTTCCCCAACTAGAGTGATGAACTCATGTCGAGAAATTTAGTAAAAAACAAATAAATAAAATAATAATAATAAAAATTATGGAGTGGAGCTTGCAATGGTACAATCACACTTCATTCTCTGATTATTCTGTTTAATCCAAGGATAGACATTAGAGTATGGGATGTATTCTAGAGAGGGCAACAGTATATGGGGGAAAAGCTGAACAATTACTCTCCACCTGTACATGAGCAAAACACATGGAGGCTAATCATTTAAATGAAAACATTACATTTTACCGAAGATTCTAATTAAGCTTATTCAGATGAAGAATACTCAAGCAAAAACATAATTATGACTAGGAGTCAGAAAAGTCACTGTGGTAATGTTGAGAGAGGTATGTGTGTGTGATGAATGTTCCCCCTCCCAACACGAACTTAGTCCCAGTTGAATTTTGAGGAGCTACCTATATCTTCTTTTCTCTCTCTTCTTTTTCTTTTTTCTTTTTCCTTCTTTTTTTTGAAACTATTATTTTAGATCTTAAAGGTAAAATAGAAGGTAAAAGAGATGTTTCATATACTAGACAGACTCTGATATGAATCAGAGAAAGCAGAGATAGCTGAACTGTTTGGAATACAATTGAGAGAGGGTATGAAGATCTGGCCAAGGGTGTCTGAGATAGGGGAGTAGTTGAAAGAAAGATTCTAGGACGACTGAGGAAAGAAGCAGAACCGTTGAAGAGTAGAGTTTCAGTTGGGCACAGACCAAAATCGAATGAAGAAATTATTTTAAACTCATTAATAATGCCCTGTTAGGTCCTTCATAGAGTTAAGTATCAGAGAGCCTAGTTACTCCTGTGTGGAGCTGGCTACTCCTCTGGGCAATGTCACAAAGCCCTGCAGGAACCAAAGAGCAAGTGGTGTGGCCAAGGCCATCATACTTTCCAGCTTATTCACCTGTACTCATAACCTGTACAATAACTATTAATACAAAAAAATCCTTTCCTTTTGTAAAAATGAATGATTGGCTATTTAAAACATATATAAAATAATGCACAGAGAATACAATTTAAACCAATAGATTAGTCCGAGCTTCATTTCCCCCCCTCTAATTTGCAATTAAAGGAACTGCATTGTTGAAAGTTTTTTTTTAACCATATGAAATTGCTTTGAACATAGTAATTCAGTGTCTATATAAAGTGTGTCTTAGTGAAAAACCAAGAGAAATAATATTATTTAATATTAACATTTATCTTACTACTTTTTAATGAATCAGGTATGAATCATAAAAATAATTCCATTTTGAAATAAGTAGTAAATCTTAAATAGTTATACTTTTAATATACCTGTTTCATAGTTTTTTAAAGATAATTTTCTGTGGCAATGGAAGTTTTTCTCTGCTATGTCCAATATGATAGCTACTAACTACATATAGCTATTGAGCACTTAACATGTAATGAGTGTAACCAAGGAACTGGATTTTTTATTTAGTTTCATTTTAATTAAGTTACATATGAATAGCCACACACTTTTCACACCTTTGCCGATATACACATTATAGTTAAATGTTCCCTTTTCTAATACTTTTTTTTAAAAGATTTTATTTACCTGAGAGCATGAGTGGTGGGAAGGGGCAGAGGGAGCATCAGGTTCCCCACTGAGCAGCAGTCTCAGGGCTCAATCCCAGGACCCTCAGATTGTGAGCTGACCTGAAGACAGATGCTTAACTGATTGAGCCACCCAGGTGTCCCTGTTCCCTTTTCATTTCCCCCTCTCCCCCCATCAAACTCTGGAGTCCCTAAAGACCCCTAATACTTTATACCTTTTCTGACACAGAGCAGCTTCTTTCACTCTCTGGGAAAGTACAGATGTTTACTGAAGCATTGATGCTAATAGTCCTACTCATCCTTTTTCTTCTTCTTTTTTTTTTAATTTTTTTTTTATTTATTTATGATAGTCACAGAGAGAGAGAGAGAGAGAGAGAGAGAGAGGCGGAGACACAGGCAGAGGGAGAAGCAGGCTCCATGCACCGGGAGCCCGACGTGGGATTCGATCCCGGGTCTCCAGGATCGCGCCCCGGGCCAAAGGCAGGCGCCAAACCGCTGCGCCACCCAGGGATCCCTCCTTTTTCTTCTTTTAAAAAAAAATATCTATTAACTGAAAACCTACTAAACACAAACTGCTTTAATAGATTCTGTGAGGACTTCATGCATACATCATGATTTTGGGTTCATGGCTTAGTGTTCTAGTGTGTATTAGCTTGAAAGCCACAGAGGTTGCACACTTGACAAGTGCCTATCTGAAATCACAGCTGTATTAATGACTTTGTTCAGTGATTTCACCCTTATGAATATTAAACTTGAAAAAAAAATCTATGGAAGGTTTCTTGGTCTATAATAAGCTAAAAGCTTGGTCTATAATTAGCTAAGGAGCTAATAAGCTCCTTAATTGTCTACAATGCCAAGTCTGTTAAAGGATTAAATTAAATATAGCTTAAGCTCTTATCCTATTAAATATAGATCCCATTGGGATTTACTTTCTTTTTTAAAGATTTTATTTATTTGAGAGAGAGAGAGAGTGAGAGCACAGTAGAAGTGGGAGAGAGGGGCGGATGGAGAGGGGGAGGGGCAGACTCCCAGCTGAGCCGGGAGCTCGACATGGGGCTCAATCCCAGGACTCTGAGATCATGACCTGAGTTGAAGACAGATGCTTAACTGACTGAGCTACCCAGGTGCCCTGGTATTTATTCTTAATACACTATTAGAATACATTAGCATTGGTGATGTACTGAATGACAGTTTGACAGCTTGCTATTCTGATGGGGCAAATGTATTTCTTTTACCACTAAGGTTAAAGCTCTGTTTTGCTTATTTATAAGCATGGACCAGGGATCCCAGGGTGGCTCAGTGGTTTAGCACCTGCCTTCGGCCCAGGATGTGATCCTGGAGTCCTGGGATCGAGTCTCATGTCAGGCTTCTGCATGGAGCCTGCTTCTCTCTCTGCCTGTGTCTCTGCCTCACTCTCTCTCTGTGTCTCTCATGAATAAATAAATAAAATCGTTAAAAAATAATAAGCTTGGACCATGCTGAAACTTTGCAGGGATCTAGTAGGTAATTGTGGTTGAGGAACCTAAATCTTCCCCTCCCATAGAATCTAATCAAGCACTTCCATTTATTTGACTTTACATTTCTCACTTACCTGCCTTGCTTATCTGAGTTTAGCAGAGCATGGTAGTAAAGTCTGAAATGTAGTAGACAACCAGAAAATATTTTTTGATCAAGTGGTGGCAATTGAGTAGACACTTAAAAAAAATGTACCACTTTGGAACAGAGAATACTTCTTTAAGCTAGATGACTTTTTAAAAGAGCATCTAAAATTTTGGGGGGACCTCGGGGTGCCTGGGTGGCTCAGTTGGTTAAGCATCTGGCTCTTGATTTTTGGCTTAGACCATGATCTTAGGGTTGTGAGACTGAGCCCCGCCTTGGGCTCCACGCTCAGTAGGGAGTCTGCTTGAGATTCTCACTCTCCCTCAGCCCCTCCCCCTGCTCGTGCTCACTCTCTGTCAAATCTTAACAAATATATTTTTTTTACTTGAATTTCTTCTGAAATTGGTACCATGAAATGGGAGTTATCTGTCCATGTAACAAAACCATAGCAGTGAAGGAAAAAAAAGAACAAGAATTTAAAATATAGTGCAACAGAAAAGGAATCCCTTTGAATCCAAAGAGAAAGATTTTATTTCTGAGACTCTTCATCTCTGAATGTTGTGCTTTCTTAGAAAGTCCTAAAGTGCACTTTTTGAAGATATGAGAAGAAAAAAATTGGCTAAACTTGTGTTTATGGAGATTTTGTCAATGTGTTTTATAGAGTGAATCATCCAGCCATTGAGGGAATTAATTTCTGCCTCACATAGTACCTTTTACTTAGAAAATGCTCAGTAAACATTGATTGAATAAATGAGAGTCCTGAATTCCATGTTGTAGCTATTGCTGTCAGCACTAAAATAATTCTTTACATTTTTTTTTTACTACCTAGTTAGGCACTCAAAACCTTAGATTAATTATGTCATCCCTAATAGTGACTAGGAGGTGAAATGATCACCTCCCTCCTCAAGGATGGTTTCTTACTTGATTAAATTATGAATTAACAGTGTTATATGAGCTCCCAAGTTCTTTGATAGTGTCCCCATGAGAAAGAATTAATGAAAAGGACTCCTTACAGTTTTCTTTTACCTGAGAAAATAATTTTTCAAGAAAATATTTTTTTTGGTTTGGTATTTGAGACATCATGGAAAAAGTATAAGTAAAGCCTGAATTTATACACTAATAATGTGTACCTCCCCAGATTTATAAGAAACGAGAGAAGAGTCCTTCCACAGAAGGAAAGACCATGGAAACTTCTGTGGGAACAGGGTGGTACTGCCCATGATGGTGTGGACAAATAATGTGTCCTCAAACTTGTCTTAGTGGTGTGCTAATGTCCTATTTCTTTAGACATCTTGGTGGCATGTGTTAAAAATACTAGTTAGAAGAGTCACTTTGAGCCCACCCGCTCTTTCTTTCTTTCTTCTTCTTTCTTTCTTTCTTTCTTTCTTTCTTTCTTTCTCTTTCTTTCATTAGAGAGTAAGCAAGAGATCAATCACAGGGACAGAGGGAGAAGGAGAAGCAGGCTCCCCTGCTGAACAGGGAGCCTGACGTAGGGCTCAGTCCCAGGACCCTGGGATCATGACTTGAGCCAGAGGCAGACATTTAACCAACTGAACCACCCAGGCACCCGCACTTTAAGCCTTTTCTTAAGGGGAGACTGCAAAGACAGACAAAATAATTACTTAGCATTTTCTGGGCTTGTATATTTGGAGGAAACAATAATTGAGATTATATTTAACAGAAGGGATAGTTTGGATATTTTTAATTATAGAAAAGCTGTTGGATACAGGTAAATGGGATATTTATGTCATTCAAAAACATTTCCAACAGGTGCGATTTTGGTATCATTTGTCTCAGCATTCACGTCTCTCAGTTTTTACAAGAACATCACTGGATGGGGATTTGCAAAAGCAAGGTGATCTAATTGGAATCTCCAAATCTCAGTGGAAACAAGCAAAAATTAATCTCTATGTGAAGCTTGGAGAATCAACCTTACCTTTTCAGGTAAGCAAGCACATAATAAATTAATGCAACTCATCAGGAGATGCTAATGTAATACTAATTTATTTCTCAGAGAACAATGTAACACATATATAACACATATATCCCATAGATTTATCAGATATCAATAATGCAAACATATTGACAATCAGGGATGAGTACAGATGTTAATTGACTGAGTGCTCAAGACTTACGTGTGGACACTTAGTGAAAGTAGAGATAAGAATTGAATAGGAGGACAAGAAAAAAACCCAAAGAGCTAAATATAATGACACAGAGAGAAGTAATTTAATAGGAAGATATTTATTTTTTAAAAGTGAGGATGGCAGATTGTATGAGGTGGTGAAAAAACCTAGCTTGGACTATGTTCACATTTTAATTCTAATGCCTTATTTTCTGCTGCCTATTAATATTGAGAATTTTTATGAATCTTTTATATCATTTTCTTGGTTAGTGATAAAAGAAGGCAACTGTAGGTAATCTGATTGGTGCCTACATTTCCACCCTCTTGGATATGGCTTCCTTCTCGATGACATTTGAAAGGAGTGATTTTAGGAACTGGATTGGGTGATAGAACATAGCAGAAAACACACAGCCTTTGGAATTAGGTGGTCTGACTCTTGATCTCTGCTCAGGTCCTGACTGTTATATCTTTGAGCCTCACATTTACCTATCTGTTAAAACCACAGTGATGGTAAAAGCAATACTTAAGGGGAGTCTGAGTATTAAAGCTAAAATGGTGGCCATAAACATCAGCTCTGGAGTCCAGGGTTCAAGCCAATTGTACAATCATGGGGAAGTTGCTTAATCCCTCTGTGCTTGTTGTTTCTTCTGTTAAATAGGGGGTGAGGTTCATTGTTGGGGTGTTAGGAGCTGCTAATAAATAACGTACCTCACTGGTCCTCATCTCTGAACCAGTTAAGATAAATAAGTCAAACAGAAAAATATTTTAGAGAAGGTGGTTTTAGAATCTGCAGCCATATGTTTAAATAACGCTTCACCTCAGAATAAACATATTCACCCAAAGAACAACAAATTCTGCCAAAGAAATCCAGGACTCATACTTTGGGGGAAACCTATTACTATTAGCCAGAGCTAACATCAGAGTGTATGTGTCCAAAGAGAGTGGGAGTTGAATGGGAGACACACATCATGAGTTTAGCACATCCAGCTTATTCTTCTAACATCACAAATCACTTAAATCCTCCTCTCCATGGAAGAGACTAAGAGGTCAGTAACAGCAATGTTATTGCAGGGAAGTTCCTGCTCATGGGAGTAGGAGGAAGAGAGAATAAATATGGACTCCAGACAATATTCTCTTCTTTCTAGAACTATTGTGAGAATTGAATGATTTTTATATATGAAGCACATAGAAGATATTCTGGCATAAACTCACAAAATTCTTATTATTGCTGTGTTTATCACTTGGACATTACCTGGGCATAGTAGACACTCAGTAAATATTAGTTTTTTTTTAATTTTATAAATTAATTTTTATTGGTGTTCAATTTACCAACATACAGAATAACACCCAGTGCTCATCCAGTCAAGTGTCCCCCTCAGTGCCCGTCACCCATTCACCCCCACCCCCCGCCCTCCTCCCCCTCCACCACCCCTAGTTCATTTCCCAGAGTTAGAAGTCTTTATGTTCTGTCTCCCTTTCTGATATTTCTCACACATTTCTTCTCCCTTCCCTTATATTCCCTTTCACTATTATTCATATTCCCCAAATGAATGAGAACATACACTGTTTGTCCTTCTCCGGTTACTGTGGCCAAGTTCACAAAGGGTGTTGCCTGAGTTCTCCTCTGGGATTTTGATGGAATCTTGTCTCACATTTAGATCTTTCATCTATTTTGAGTTTATCTTTGTGTATGGTGCAAGAGAGTGGTCCAGTTTCATTCTTCTGCATGTGGATGTCCAATTTTCCCAGCACCATTTATTGAAGAGAGTGTCTTTCTTCCAGTGGATCGTCTTTCCTCCTTTATCGTATATTAGTTGACCATAAAGTTCAGGGTCCACTTCTGGGTTCTCTGTTCTGTTCCATTGATCTATATGTCTGTTTTTGTGCCAGTACCACACTGTCTTGATGAACACAGCTTTGTAGTACAACCTGAAATCTGGCATTGTGATGCCCCCAGATATGGTTTTCTTTTTAAAATTCCCCTGGCTGTTTGGGGTCTTTTCTGATTCCACACAAATCTTAAAATAATTTGTTCTAAGTCTCTGAAGAAAGTCCATGGTATTTTGATAGGGATTGCATTATACGTGTAAATTGCCCTGGGTAACATTGACATTTTCACAATATTAATTCTGCCAATCCATGAGCATGGAATATTTTTCCATCTCTTTGTGTCTTCCTCAATTTCTTTCAGAAGTGTTCTATAGTTTTTAGGGTATATTTTGAGAACCATTTGAATGGTAAATGGTTCTCCAACCTTTTATTTTCAGGTTGTAGGTGTCCTTCTGTCTAAAATGAGTCTCTTGTAGACAGCAAATAGATGGGTCCTCCTTTTTTATCCAGTCTGAAACCCTGCGCCTTTTGATGGGGTCATTAAGCCCATTCACGTTCAGAGTTACTGTTGACAGATATGAGTTTAGTGTCATCATGATAACTATTTACCCGTCCCGGAGGAGCAGGAGCTGCACCAACCTTCCCGGGGGAAAGGGGCTCGCAGGGAGGTGGAGCAGGACCCAGGAGGGCGGGGATGCCCTCGGGCTCCCGGGGACACTAACAGACACCTGCGCCCCGGGAGAGTGCAACGAGCTCCCTAAGGGCTGCAGCGCGCACGGCGGGGACCGACCGGAGCAGCTCGGAGGGGCTCGGGAGCGGCTCCAGGGAGGGAGCTGCAGGGCGGGAGCGCAAATCCAACAGCGCAGGCCCCGGAGCACAGGGCGCCGTGACACAGCCCAAGATCCGGCCTCCCCCGGGACAGGCAGAGGCCGGGAGGGCCCAGGACAGCAAGGACGCTCCTGCCCCGAGCTGAGCAGATCAGCGGCCCCGCCCCGGAGCCTCCAGGCCCAGCGGAGGGAGAGCCGAGAGCCGAGAGCCGAGAGCCCCGAGCCCCGTAGTTCCTGCGGAGGCTGAATCCAGGCTTCCAGAGTTGCCATAGCAACTGCGGCTGTTCCTCCTGGGGCCCCACGGGGTAAACAACCCCCGCTGAGCCCTGCAGCAGGCAGGGGCAGAGCAGCTCCCCCAAGTGCTAACACCTGAGAATCAGCGCAGCAGGCCCCTCCCCCAGAAGACCAGCTGGACGGACCAGTGATACTCCCCCGTGTTCCAATACAACTTGTTTCTGGCCACTCTGCACTGAGCAAAATGACTAGAAGGAAAACCTCAACTCAAAAGAAAGAATCAGAAACAGCCCTCTCTCCCACAGGGTTACAAAATCTGGATTACACTTCAATGTCAGAAAGCCAATTCAGAAGCACTATTCTACAGCTACTGGTGGCTCTAGAAAAAAGCATTAAGGCCTCACGAGACTTCATGACTGCAGAATTTAGATCCAATCAGGCAGAAATTAAAAATCAATTGAATGAGATGCAATCCAAACTAGAAGTCCTAACGACGAGGGTTAACGAGGTGGAAGAACGAGTGAGTGACCTAGAAGACAAGTTAATGGCAAAGAGGGAAACTGAGGAAAAAAGAGACAATCAATTAAGGGACCATGAAGACAGATTAAGGCAAATAAATGACAGTCTAAGGAAGAAAAACCTACGTTTAATTGGGGTTCCCGAGGGCGCCGAAAGGGCCAGAGGGCCAGAATATGTATTTGAACAAATCCTAGCTGAAAACTTTCCCAATCTGGGAAGGGAAACAGGCATTCAGATCCAGGAAATAGAGAGATCCCCCCCTAAAATCAATAAAAACCGTTCAACACCTCGACATTTAATAGTGAAGCTTGCAAATTCCAAAGATAAAGAGAAGATCCTTAAAGCAGCAAGAGACAAGAAGTCCCTGACTTTCATGGGGAGGAATATTAGGGTAACAGCAGACCTCTCCACAGTAAATATTAGTTTTGAAAGGAAGTCTCCTCTTGACCAGAACTCTAGGTTCAGAGATTAGAAGCTATTTTACCCAGGTCTCTAAACTCCCTGATTCTCAAGGACCATATTTATGACTGCACTCCCACATCTAATACAAGAATACTATGAATTGTAACTCTTAATAGGAAAATAGTAAAGGCCAGTCATGGAATCATGTAAATGCCAATCTCCATTACATGTGACAGAACAAATAAACTCAGAACAGTCTGATCCCTTGCTTCATTTATTTATATTCTGTATAACATTATTTTCATTAGGTTTGCATTTAGTTAGAATGAAACTCAGTGTGAAGATGTTTGAGAGTCCATTGTTAATGGACATTATTGGGAATTAAACAGAATGTCCTTTTCCACACAGAAACGTGCACTTGAATAATTATTCCTGATTTCCTTATGATTGCCCAAATGTAGAAGTATCCCAAGATGTTCTTCAGTAGGTGAATGGATACATAAGCTGTGTTACCTCCAGACAATGGAATATCATTCAGCACTAAAAAGAAATAAGCTATCAAGCCATGAAAAAACATGGCGGAACCTCAGGTGCATATTACTAAGTGCAAGAAGCCAACCTGAAAAGGCTACTTTCTTTCTAAGTCCAACTATATAGCATTCTGGAAAAGGCAAAATCAGGGAGAAAGTAAAA
The DNA here is from genome assembly GCF_905146905.1 of Nyctereutes procyonoides. NCBI lineage: Eukaryota > Metazoa > Chordata > Mammalia > Carnivora > Canidae > Nyctereutes > Nyctereutes procyonoides. The sequence continues at coordinate 74,605,691 of NW_026575052.1, read as the reverse complement.
AGATCAGTGGTTGCCAGGGGTTGGGTGCAAGGAGAGAGGAGGGATGAATAGATAGAGCAGAGAGGATTTTTTAAAGATTTTATTTATTCATGAGAAACACAGAGAGAAGCAGATAAATAGGCAGAGGGGGGAGAAGCAGGGTCCATGCAAGGAGCCTGATGTGGGACTTGACCCCGGGTCTCCAGGATCATACCCTGACCCAGAGGCAGATGCTCAACCACTGAGCCACACAGGTGTCCTGAGCAGAGAGGATTTTTAGGGCAGTGAAAATACTCTGTATGATAATATGATTGATGATGGACAAATGTTATACATTGTCCAAGCCCATAGAATGTACAATATCGAGAATGGACCATAATGTAGACAATGGGCCTTGGGTGATTTTTATGGTTCATCATTTGTAACACATGTCCCACTCCAGTAGGAGATGAATTTTTTGGTTTGTTTTTTCCTTTGTTTTCCAAGAGAGCGTGGGGTAGGGGGATGGAGGGAGAGGGAGAGAGAATCCTATGCAGGCTTCACTCCCAGAGTAGAGCCCAATGTGGGGCTTGGGATTTCACAACCCTGAGATCATGACATGAGCTGAGATCATGAGTTGGATGCTCAACTGAGCCATCTAGGCACTCCGGGAGATGTTAATAATGGGGAGACTGTGTGTGTGTTGGGCCAGAAGTTATAGGAGAAAATTCTATACTTTCTCCTCAGTTTTGCGGTGAACCTAAAGCTGGTCTAAAGCTCTTAATAAAAAAAAAAAAAAAATGAAACTAAACCAGAATGTCTTCTGCTAGAACCAGTTATTTTAGAAACATTTTGAGTTGAAATGCCTGCCATTCCTTTCTGAGCCTGCAGGCACTCATTAACCTATCACCATTTTTGAAGGTAACCTCTTTATTCCTCTGGATAACCCCTTTGGGGTTCTGGTTCGAGTTTTGCTTTGCAGTGCAAAGTGAAACTGCTCTTTTTTATCTGGGGCATACCAACTGGTTTGTAGGTTGACCAATGGTTTGATAGGATTTTATAATTGGGCAGCAGTGGATTTGTGATGTGTTTCTAAAACAAAACAAAACAAAACAAAACAAAAAAACCCTGCTCTGCTAGATCTTCATTCCTGTCTGTGGAGTCTCAGTTTACCATGTTGACTTTTCTCTCTCCCCAGTTGGAGTTCCTAATCTACCCCCAGTCAGCCTCTGCTTAATTGTGATGGCCTTTGAGGGGAGCACATGGTTCTGGGTTCTTGCTATAAGTCTTATTTCACCCCTGAGAAGTTTTTAGTCTCTGCTCTGTCCCCCTTAGTCCTATTACTTGGCTGTAGTATGTTTGTTTTAGAAACTGCAGGTGAATAAGAAACAGAAATAAGAATTCCTTCAGTTTTCATCATTTAAGAAGCCCATTATAGGTCCACAATCTCTCTCTTTTTAAAAAATAAAAGATTTTGACAGTGAGCGAGAGAGAACAAAAGCAGGGGGAACAGCATAGGGAGAGGGAGAAGCAGACTCCCTGCTGAGCAGGGAGCCTGATGTGGAGCTCAATCCCAGGACCATGAGATCATAACCTGAGTCAAAGGCAGATGCTTAACCAACTAAGCCACCCGGGCACCCTAGGTCCAATCTCTAACCAAAAATTTGGAAAATTAAAATTTAGAAAACAGCAAGCTTTTGAAAAAACAATTTAGAAGAAAAACTTAACCTCACCTGTACCTGTGTGAGGTCTTTAGGCCATTTAGGGAGATGTTTTTGATTAGATACTACTGCCCCCAGTCTCTACTGAGGGTATCACGTCATATACACGGTGTATCTCAAATTAACATTCTCAACTCCAACCTGTTCAAATTTCAAAACCCAGCTGGTCCCAAAGACTTGAGGTAAGGAATTGCAGGCCAGTGTTCACATTCTGGTGTGAATCAGTCCAGATTTCATGTAGACACACACACACGATACATAAATATACACAGTCACACATAGATATGTACACAGGGTAGTATTTAATATATTATCACTATATATAAAATATTTCGAATAAGTAGACAATACAGAGAGGGGCAGATATCTTTGTATTCACATATCAGAATGATCTATTAGCATTTTGTTTCCTTATAACTTTAATACGTGTTTGCACATAAAGATACAGGTCCTCTTTATACCCATTTCTATTCCTTTTCTTGTCTTCTGCTGGAAGAAAAATTGCAGATCTTATGTTGTCCTTAACCTAGTTTCTGTAAATGCATTTTTAAAAACATGAAAATATGCATGAGGATTCTAGCTAGGTGCAATTCTACTTCATTCTTTTAGCAACAACAGTTGCAAAAGGTACTCTATAAATAGTCAATCTAGCTTTTGAATATTCAAATATTTAAAGTTTATGTTCTTGGGAATGGGCTTCTTTGGCACTTTAGTGGACCGAATCATTTAAGGGTGACCTCAGTAACCACCTGACTATCCTTCAATGTGACTAAACTGTGAACATATTTAGACAGTGGAGTCTAATCCAAACACCGGGAAGGAGAAAGGCATCAACCTGGATGACGTCTGTGTCCCCTTCTAGCCATGAACTTCTAATGCAGTGTGGTACTTTTGATGTCTCTTGTAGACATCACAACAGACTACAAATCACTTTGAGTTTCTTAGAAAATAGGCACCCTTACTTAGGTAGGGCTTTTAATCTTCCTGCTGGAAAAGGGTAAGGTTTGTTCTTTATAAGAACAAGAAAATTTTTCAAAAATATTTTGTTTATTTATTCATGAGAGACACACAGAGAGAGAGGCAGAGACACAGGCAGAGTGAGAAACAGGCTCCCTGTGGGGAACCTGATGCAGGACTCGATCCTGGGACTCCGGGATCACACCCTGAGTCAAAGGCAGGTGCTAAATCACTGAGCCACCTAGGCATCCCAAGAACAGCAAATTAACACCATTTCAGTATCGGTCCCTTTCTTATATTTTTTTTATTGGAAGGATATAAGTCAAATAGTTAATAGTATTATTTTCCATCTGTTTTAACTTGGTCTGCTCATTGGATATTTTGAGCCTTTACAGAAATATATTCACTTCATTTACAATTTCTTTTTCCCTTAACTGCTCTTAGTTTTAATATTTAAAGGTGGTTCTTTCTCTGAGTACTGTCCATTGATTTCCAGCTGATCTACTTTTCTTGAGTTTCCTATTAATACATAATTGTGTCATATTTTAGACTTCATTTTGAAATGACCCTTTTGTGAGATTTTCCACAATGATTGATACCATGTTCATTCTTTATCAGTCCATGATATAAATCAATAATAATTTCCTGACATTATTTGAAGATTCAGTGAAGGGTAAAATTTATAATACAATAGTAAAAGCTGGTCTAGTCTATAAAGTTACAATGTCCTCAGCCCTCTTTATTTAGGACTGCATTGAATATTGTTACAGGAGACAGCTTTGTTCTGCAGCATCTACTAAAGACTAGTTATTTATTTTTTTATTTTATTCTAGCAGTGCAGTATAGCCTAATCATTAATGGTTCAGGTTACATTTTTTTCTTATTAGATATATGACCTTCAACCAATTACTTCACCTTTGGAGCTTCTGTTTCTTTTGCTTTAAAATGGATGAAAATAATACCATCTTCACAGGGTTTAAACAAGTGAATGTGTTTGGTTTGCAGTAAGCTTTAAATAAGTTTGTGGTTGCTCTTATTATTGACACCATCATTCAAAAATTAATATATTCCAGTTTTTCTTTTTTTAAAAAAATTATTTATTCGTGAGAGACACAGAGAGGCAGAGACACAGGCAGAAGGAGAAACAGGCTTCCTGAGGGGAGCCCAGTATGGGATTTGATCCCAGGATCCTGAGGTGAAGGCAGACAGTCAACTGCTAAGCCACCCAGGCGTCCCTATATTTCAGTTTTTCTTATTCCTACTTTCTCCATTTCCTCTTAGATTCATATATTTTCTTGTTATTCCTTTAAAAAAAAAACAAGATATCAAAGAACCAAAATCTTAAATATGCTAATTGAGTATTTCTCTGGAAATGCTTACCTTGGTTTTTCATATATATATATATATATATATATATATATATATATATATATATATTATCATTTGATTGTAAGCAACATTTATAAGTTGTTTGGTTCCTGAAAACAAAAACAAGGCATGAATTTTCTCTTTCAGGAAGTACTATATTATCACTGAATAAAACAAATTATCAGCAAGATCCTTAAAAGGAGTTTTAGAAGGGAGAGCCCTCTGCATATAACTTGGAATTTAAATTCCCAGATTTCCTTAAGAATCTTAAAAAATGAGGTTTTTCACTTTTCCTTCATTTGTAACTGAAATACACATGGTTGAAACATTTCTTCTGCATGAACTCTTTCTCACTGATTATTAATTGGTCCTGTATTTCCCAAGGGAAAACTGCCTTTGGTCACAAATCAAAAGATTGGCTTAGTTGAAATAAGCAATAAAAAAACAAATAGCCAAAAAGATTTTGGAATCATCAAATGGTATATTTACAGATAGAAGTTGTTTTTATTCTTTTTTAAATTTGGAAGATTTCAATTCATGGTAGAATTAGAATTTCTCATTTTAGAGTTCTGTGTTTAATTATAAAGAAGTAAACAAGCAGAGGTTAGATGACCTCATATTTTTATTTCGCTTTGGAAGTAGTTTTATTTTAACATTTTAATGTGAATATCTACAAGTCTGGTGCTTTCTTTGAGACAAAATGATATAACCATATTTTACATACCTATTCCACAATTCTATTTCAACTTGTAGAGTCCCACCTACTCCATATACCTCTCTAGAGGCACAGAGAAGTGCCCCAAACATTCTTGGTCCTCACTTTTTAAAAAGTTGTGCAGGGCTTAAAATACAATGGTCAATAAAGACTTGTCTAATGAGTTTGAAGAATTAAGTATCTGAATTTTAATTGATTTCAGTCTGGGATGAGTTCTAGTAATAAGGAAAAATCTTTCAAAATTAAAGCTGTCCAAAATAAATTACAATAACTTAATGGTTTAGGCATAATATATTTTTCAGTAACAATGCCTGTGGATATTTTATCAAAATCCTTCTTTAAAAACTGTTTCCTGCCTTACGTATGAAGGCCAGATTTCTTAGTTGGTTAAGACTCTACCAAAAACCAGTTCAAATCAGAATTTTAAAAATCTTAAAATTATAGACATCTCATTACAAAGTACCAAAAATTGCAGATAAAGGCAATGGTCTCTCCTGACCTCCTTCGCCTCTTATTATGTCTTTATCTTGAGGTTAGTGTAGACATTAGTTCATTTTTACTTCTGGACCCTATTCTATTTATGTGATGTATATGTATGAACCACTGTATCTAGTAATCTAAGCCATTATGTTTTTAGCCTAAGTAGTATCCTATCATAAACTTTTTTTCTGTAATTTTTCACTTAGAAACACATATTGGGGTTCTTTCCATATCAGCACAGAGACAGTATTTTTTTAACTGGAATGGTTATCCATGGTCTGTAGAACTATGTATTTATTTATTTATTTATTTATTTATTTATTTGGGATTCACCTTTAAATTGTTTCCATTTATTTGCTCTCAAAACCAACATTGAGGTAAACATTCCTGAACAGGCCTTCATGTACATGTCTATGAGTGTCTCTTTAGATTAAATGCTGAGAAGTGGGGTTAATTTTTGTACTTTGTGCTATTTTTCTTCTTAATAGATAACATCAAATTGCCCCCTAATTGGGCTGCACCATTTCTTACAACCAGTTCCATCTATTACTTAATTTATTGTCCTCTTAAAATCCTATATTCCTAGGTATAGGAGGAAAACATTTTCCCTGGACCTTTCGTGGTTCCTGGCTGGGTCTGAAAATTAAACTAACAAAGCAGATTGAAGGAGAAAGCATACAGAATTATTTAATGTCTTACATGACACTGGAGCCTTAATAAGGACAAAAAGACCAGTTAATAAAGAAATTGTTAATTCTAAGCCTTTTATGCAAGGTTTGAAGAAGAGTGGACAGTCATGGAAAGATATGATGGATCAAAGCATATAAGCTAAGTGTAATAAACTGGGAGAAACTTAGCCAGGCTAAAATTCGGCTTCCTCTGCTTATCTGTCCTTTCATCTTCCAAAATAAGGATGCTTCCTTTCTCCAGTTATACAGAGGACACCTCTCACGTGAGGGCATTATGATCCACTGCAGCGGAAAAAATCAGAAAGTCCATCCTGCACATACTGTGTCTTAAATTCCTTCAGCTTGAAATATTCATTATACCATGGTGTGTCATATTTTGGGATAGCTCATCTCCAAACCCATCATCCTATAACCTCCAAAGTGTTCTAAATGTACCATACATTATAACCTCTCATTGCTTTTGCTTGTGATGTTACCAGTTTCTCTAACAGAATCTGAAACAGCACTTATAACTGAGGAGCTATTATTAGATAATTATTGGTTGTTAGGTAATTAGTATTTTTACCAACTTCTTTTCAAATTTTACCTCACATTCTCAGCAAAAGTAGTAAAGTGTTTTTCTTCTCTTCTCCTGGTATCCTATACATATCTTTTTGTATAGCAATTCTGGTGTAGTTTAGTTGTTAATGCATCATACCAAGTAAATTGTAAGATATTTGGGATGTGAGGTCCTCTCTGGTAAGATGGAGATGTACCACCTACTGTGTCCCGGGACTAGTGGTCCTGCTACATATCTTTAAGACTCCAGATATAATTTTTCTCTCTCTTTTTTAAAGTGGTAGATTAACAACATAATAATGTGATTAACAAGAAAGAAAACAAATTAGATCAGTCATTATTCAGAGTGTTAGAATAAATTAAACTGAAATAGATGCCTGAGTGCTTTAACTTATGAATATTATTAACCACTGTACGTGGTTATTGATTCTGTTTTACCTCACTAAGTAGGTATCTGTATATGTATATATAATATATATTAGTATTTAAATATTCTGATTTAAAAATGAATCATTGCCTCCAGCAGACCCATTACAAATGAATTCATATCTCAATTAAATTGAGTTGTAAACCACACAGTTGATTACCCCAAAGAGCTCATTTTAAATGCATACGACTCTTAATAGCTCCAATGGGAAGGCAACCCTTCAGGAGTGATGAATATTTCAACTTTTAATGGAAACAAGGTTACCTAAGACATTAAGGTTACATAAGATTCTGTCAAAGCTGTTATGACTTTATAAATTTATAATTTGAACGTTCTGGTCAAAACAGTTTTCTAAAATTAGGAAGGTGGGACAAATGCAAATAAGCTTCTTTAAACAAAGATATATGATTGTAAGACATTTATGGTATATTTTTAATAATTTGTTTTTCTGTAATTGTAGTTGATTTTAGAAGCTACTGTTTTATCATCAAATGCTACTGTTGCTCTAGATGACATTAGTATGAGCCAGGAATGTGAAATTTCTGATAAATCACTTCCAGATACCAGCATACTAAAGAAAGGTTAAGTTTTTTCTAGTGTTCACTGAAGTTTTAAACATTGAAATAATTACTTCCTCCTGCTACCAAAATTTAAAACATATTAGAGTCCTTCAGTAATATAGCTCACTAATAGTGAATACCAGGATGTAGGTTATATCACATATTCTCAAAAACTAAAACCTATTACTAGAGTGAATACCAGGATGTAGGTTATATCACATATCCTCAAAAACTAAAACATATTACTAGAGTATCTATATGCTATATCACAGCCTAGGCCTTAGAGACACTTCCATAATACTCTGTGCTTGTGGCTAAAATTTACAGTTTTTTAGTTATAAAAATTATGAAAGTATTTTTAATTATTTTACATAATTTAAAAACACTTCTATAAAATTTAATTGTATTTTAATTTTGTTTGGCACTTCGAATGAGTATATAATGAAATTCATATTTCAGAACCACCTAGGAGTTAAAAAAAAAAAACTTACTGTGTTTGGAAAAGTGACTTAAGGCCAGCCAAAATTTGTCTTGATCCTGAAATTCTGTTTAAATTAAGAACATAATATTTTCAAGTAATAGATGGAATTTGTCTAATTCTTTGACTAAATATTTTGTAGAGCATTTCAATTAAGGGGCAGAATGATTGTTATAAAAATGAATCCCAAAAAGTCAAGTAGGCATTTTTGAAAGTCTATCCATTATTTAGGTTCTGAGAATGAATTGAAACAGTGTGCATCGTGCCTGCAGTTACTTTGTCATTTTAACACTGATTGATGTTTCTCTTTGATCACTCCTATCCCAGAGTCTGTTCGTGGATAGACAACATTAAACATTTTGCCTGAAAATGCTCATACTTTATTTTTCTTTATCCATATACATGAACATTATTTTCATTTAGAAGTTAGGCACGTTGTATCTTCTGAAGTTATGTTTCATTAAATGATATTTAGTAAGTGGAGAAGTTGAATTATTACCTGAGCTTAAGGCAGTGATCAATGATAATATAGGAGGATAAAAGTCTGGATTGGGAAGTAGATTAAAGAACTTTTAATTAGTAATCCTTTACTCAAGGCTTCTTTCATTGTTGAGATTGTATAATTCTTTGTACTAACTTTGTATGGTGCTGTGTGTTTATTCAGAATGTGTGTTCTGAACTTATAATAAACCTTTCTAACCTATGTGTATGTATTTGGTTCTGATAGACATTGAAGAATGGAGGAATGTAGAACAAGAGATTTAATGATTAATGAGCTTTTGAGGGTTAACCAGCATTACCTTATTTCTGTTTCTTAATTAAACATTTTCCTTCTCTAATCAAATACCACATCACCAGAATTGGAATGACAGAAAGTTGACATTGAATAGAATGTAACTGGAGGCAAGAGAGTGGTTAAAAGTTTTAAATTATCACCAAAATTAACCTTAGCAGAAGTCTCTGAAAGTGCATGATCTCACAGAGAATTCTGTTTTCAGAAATTAAATCAAAACTCAATTTTTGTGTGCTTCAATTTGAACACCGTTTTTGCTGGTTAGAGTATAATTCTAATTAGATCAAAAGTATAGGAATTTTTCCTGAAAGGCCAACTGTTGTACATGAGGAGAAAAGAAAACCTTTCTTACTGTTTTTGCAAATTTTTCCAATAGATAATTATAAGATCTTTTTTTGTGGAGTTTAGTATTACCCAGCAGAAGTTCAGGGATGCAATTGAAATAGGCATTAAAAAATAAGGCAAATCCCACTGGTATTAAATTATGTTTTATATGCAGGGCAGAATGGCCAGAGATTAATCTAGACCTTGTGTTTAATTAAAGCCTTTGAAGGCTTTAATCGTCATGCAAATGGCTGTCACACTTCAGAGCAATCCTAGTGCCTTCCCTATACATTTGAAGCAAAACGGAATGAAAAAAGAAAACTATACTCTAACTCTGCCTTTTTATTATCTAGCTTCTGTGTCCTTAGCATATTTAAAAACTAGTGTTCATAAAATAATTATGTATTCCATTTATTTATTGAAGGAGAAGAGTATGTTTTGTCCATCTCTTAATTTTGAAGTTGGATTTGTATTACATGAGGATACAGGCTACATTTCATCCAGCAAATTCTGTGATTTTTCCATCTGACAGCCCAAATAGAACAGATGAAGCCAGTTGTGGTGAGCCAGTACTTTAATCACTTAGTCATGTTACTACTTTATCATTTGGCTGAGATTTGTGTGTGCAGTGGTTTCCCGTCCCTCTTATCCACAGGGGATACATTCCAAGACCCCCCATGGATGCCTGAAACCACAGATATGTATGTATGCTATGTTTTTTTTTCCTATATGTACATATCTATGATAAAACTTAATTTGTAAGTTAGGAACAGTAGAAGATTAACAATAGTAGAACAATTATAATAGTGTACTGCTATGTAAGTGATGTGAATGTAGTCTCTTTCTCAAAATATTTTACTATAATTACCCTTGTGATATGAGTTGATAAAATGCTTACTTGATGAGATGCAGTGAGGTGAGCAATGTAGTCCTTATGATGTACAGTTAGCCTACTATTGACTTTTTAAAAAAATTAATTCTGACATAGTTAACATACAGTGTTATATTAGTTTCAGGTTTATAATATAGCGATTCAACAGTTGCATATGACACCGACACCCATTCCTCATTAGAACAAGTGCTCTCCTTATTCCCCATCACGTGTTTCATTTATTCCCACCTGGTGACCTGTAACCATCAGTCTGTTCTCTGGAGTTAAGAGTCTGTTTCTTGGTTTTTCTCTCTTTTTCCCTTTGCTCATTTGTTTTATTTCTTAAATCCCACAGATGAGTGAAATCTATGGTATTTCTTTTTCTCCGACTTATTTTGCTTAGCATTATGATCTCTAGCTTTATCCATTTTATTAGAAGTGGCGAATTTTTATTGTTTTTTTATGGCTGAATAGTATTCCACTGTATATCTATACCACATCTTCTTTTTTTAAAAAAAACTTTATATATAAAAACATAGAGCAACATATGTTTTGCCAACATATAGCATAATACCCAGTGCTCATCCCGTCAAGTGCCCCCCCTCAGTGCCTGTCACCAGTCACCCCATCCCCCTGGCCACCTTCCCTTTCCACTACCCCTTGTTTGTTTCCCAGAGTTAGGGGTCTCTCATGTTCTGTCTCCCTTTCTGATATTTCCCACTACTTTCCTCTCCTTTCCCCTTTACTCCCTTTCACTATTTTTTATATTCCCCAAATGAAAGAGACCATATAATGTTTGTCCTTCTCTGATTGACTTATTTCACTCAGTATAATACCCTCCAGTTCCATCCACATTGAAGCAAATGATGGGTATTTGTCATTTCTAATGGCTGGTAAAATTCCATTGTATACATAGACCACATCTTCTTTATCCATTCATCTTTTGATGGACGCTGAGGCTCCTTCCACAGTTTGGCTATTGTGGACATTGCTGCTATAAACATTGGGGTGTAGGTGTCCCAGAGTTTCACTGCATCTGTATCTTTGGGGTAAATCCCCAGCAATCCAATTGCCGGGTCATAGGGCAGTTCTATTTTTAACTCTTTGAGGAACCTCCACACAGTTTTCCAGAATGGCTGCACCAGTTCAAATTCCCACCAACAGTGCAAGAGGGTTCCCCTGTCTCCACATGCTCTCCAACTTTTGTTGTTTCCTGTCTTGTTAATTTTCACCATTTTCACTGGTGTGAGGTGGTATCTCATTGTGGTTCTGATTTGTATTTCCCTAATGACAAGTGATGCAGAGCATTCTCTCATGTGCTTGTTGGCCATGTCTATGTCTTCTTTGGTGAAATTTCTGTTCATGTCTTTTGCGCATTTCATGATTGGATTGTTTGTTTCTTTGCTGTTGAGTTTAATAAGTTCTTTATAGATCTTGGAAACTAGCCCTTTATGTGATACGTCATTTGCAAATATCTTCTCCCATTCTGTAGGTTGTCTTTTAGTTTTGTTGACTGTTTCTTTTATCTTGATGAAGTCCCAGTAATTCATTTTTGCTTTTGTTTCCTTTGCCTTCATTACATGTATCTTGCAAGAAGTTGCTGTGGCCAAGTTCAAAAAGGGTGCTGCCTGTGGCCAAGTTCAAAAAGGGTGTTGCCTGTGTTCTCCTCTAGGATTCTGATGGATTCTTGTCTCACATTTAGATCTTTCATCCATTTTTAGTTTATCTTTGAGTTTATCTTATACCACATCTTCTTTATCTACTCATTGGTCAATGGATATTGGGCTGTTTTCCATAGTTTGACTACGGAAGTTTGGCTATTTGTAATAATTCTGCTATAAACATATGGGCACATCTCTCTTTTTGTATTTGTGTTCTTTGGATGACTACTGAGTAGTGGGATTACTGGATCATAGGGTAGTTCTATTTTTAGCTTTTTGAAGAAGTTTCATACTGTTTTCCACAGTAGCTGCACCAGTTTGCATTCCTACCAACCATGTACAAGGGTTCATTTTTTTTTTTTTCCACATCCTTGCCAATATTTGTTTCCTGTGTTTTTGATTTTAGATACTCTGGCAAATATGAGGTAGTATCTTGTAGTTTTGATTTGTACTTCCTTGATGATGAAAGATGTTCAGCATTTTTTTATGTACCTATTGGCCATCTGGATGCTGCCTTTGGAGAAATGTCTGTTCATGTCTCCTGCCCATTTTTTTCCCTGCCCATTTTTAAATTGGATTACTTGGCTTTATTTTTTGGTGTGGAGTATAAGTTGTTTATATGTTTTGGATATTAAATCTTTTTTAGATAAACCATTTACAAATATCTTCTCCCATTCAATAGATTGCACCTAATATAATAAGATACCAGGGAATAAACTTAACCAAACAGTTGAAGGACCTGTCCCTCTCAAAACTATAAAACCCTGGTGAAAGAAATTGAATACAACACAAATAAATGGAAAAATATTCTTTGCCCATGGATTGGAAGAACAAATATTGTTGAAATATCTATACTATCCAAAACAATCTACAGATTTAATACAGTCCCTATGAAAATGCCAAGAGCATTTTTCATAGAAATAAAAAAAAATTCTAAAATATATATGGAACCACAAAAGACTCCAAATGGTCAAAGCAATTTTTAAAACAAAAGCTGAAAGTATCACAATTCTGGACTTCAAGTTCTATTACAAAGCTGTAGGAGTCAAAACCGTATGGTACTGGCACAAAAATAGACACAATGACCAATGACCAATAGAAAACGCAGAAATAAACCTACAACTATATGATCAATTAATCTTCAATAAAACAGGCAAGAGTATCCAGTTGGAAAAAGACAGTCTCTTCAACAAGGGGGACTGGGAAAATTGGTCAGCGACATGTAAACAAATGAAACTGGACCACTTTCTTATACCATACATAAAAATAAACTCAAAATGAATTAAAGACATAAACGTGAGACCTGAAACCATAAAAATCATAGAAAAGAGCACAGGCTTTCTTACATCTCTGACATGAGCCAAAACATTTTTCTACATATGTCTTCTGAGACAAGGGAGATAAAAGCAAAAATAAAGTATTGGGACTATATGAAAATAAAAAATTTTTGCACAACAGAGGAAACAATCAAAACAAAAGGCAACCTACTATTGACCTTTTGACCATACATCAGAAAAAAGATCATCTGCTTCCTGCAGTGTGGTTGACCTTGGGTAACTGTGAAACCACGGAGAACAAAACCACAGACAAGAGGGGAATACTGTCATATTTACTCTCTGACTGTAAAGTGCACACTACTCAAGTGAATATTTAATGAAGTCAGCCAGAATGGAGAACTTTATAAAACTAAAATGACTTGCAGTTGAAAGCAAACCAGATTAGCTTTAACACAGTAGCAAAAAATGAAAACACCTCTGTAACTTTTGGTTTTGCTGTGTTGGAGTATAGAATTTGAAATAAATGCAAGATAGAACTCAAAAGACAAGAACAAGGGTATAGTATAAAAATTCCTTCACTGATTTTTTTCATATATATAAGAATGTTAGCTCTTACTCTAAACAATTGCCATTCAAGTAAAATTAATGGCAGAAGGCTATATAATACTGAAGAATATTCTTTCAAACTATAGTGTACCAATAAATAAATTGGTCATAAAACTATAGATCTCGCTTGGTTCTATGTTTTCAAATCTTTAAAAGTCTCTTAAGTTTTTCCTTTCTGAAGGCAGTGCATCCATTCTTTCTGCATTATACTTATATGACTCTAAAGTCATCCTACTGTCCCTTGTAAATTATTAAGTAAAAGGAGGGATGGTGTTGGTGGACAATGTTTTGCAAAATTATTTAATTCCTGTTGAAGATCTTTAAGTCAGGCAAGAGGGAAGGTTATAGGAATATCACATTTTATTGATCTACCCATACCTGAAATGAAACTCAAGTAGTTTTGAGTCAAGATAATATAGGGGCGTGGTTATTTTTATGATGTTTGGTGGAGTATACTGTTGGAAAGACTCTTTCAGCAATCCATGCAGAATGTAGATCAGAGCGATGAGAAAAAGGGTGCCTGGATAGCTCAGTTTTTTAGGTATCTGCCTTCGGCTTGGGTCGTGATCCCAGGGTCCTGGGATCGAGCCCCACATTGAGCCTGCTTCTCCCTCTGCCTCTCTCTCTGCCTTTCTCTCTCTCTCTCTCTCTCTTTCTCTCGTGACTAAATAAAATATTTTAAAAAAGAGAGTTGAGAAAAATCAGGGACATTGTTGGGTTGTGATATGTTGGCAAGGTAGCTGTACTCTGATTCATCACAAACCTACATGAGCATCTATTCTATACCAAGAGATTCAGTAAATAATAAAATGTGATTATTTTTCCTCAAGAAGCTGAGTCCTTTGGGTAAGAAATAGTTTGTATATAGTAGGGTTGTACTGTAATTAGAATAGAGGTGTAAACAAGGTGCTGTTACAACTCTAAGGATTGGAGAATGTGTTCTTTAGAAGGTAGATTTTTTTTAAAAAAAAGAAGAATGTAGATAATTTCTCAGCAGGAATTTCTTAAAATTTTTTGTTTTTGTTACAAGAATTATCTATTGAAAGTTTTGCCAGGGATTACCAGTTGCACACCTGTCTCTGAATAGATTAAGACTATTACCAATCTACATGGTTTAAGAACTTTATCTAGGGATGCCTGGGTAGCTCAGCAGTTTAGAGCCTGCCTTTGGCATAGGGCATGATCCTGGAGTTCCGGGATCGAGTCCCACATCAGGCTTCCTGCATGGAGCCTGCCTGTGTCCCTGTGTCCCTGCCTCTCTCTCTCTGTGTCTCTCATGAATAAATAAATAAATGAAATCTTATTTAAAAAAAAGAACTTTATCCATATAACTCCTATAATCATGAAAACCAATCTAAGGGGTCACTATTATTAGCATCATTTTATAGACTTTCTTAACAGTTAGTGTCCATTCAGGAGACAGAAACCACACTAGAAATGTGAACAAGGAAAATGTAATAAAAAGAATAACTATGTAATTTTAAAGAGTAGTTATGTACAATGAGAAACAAAAGAACAATAGGAAGAGAGGAATGACAGATGTGAGGGGCAACTTACTACTTCTAGTGCTGAGACAGACAGTCCAAGGGAGGCATCAATTTGGATGAGAGCACCCCCCCCATATCCAAATAATGAGGTTTAGACTTTATTGGAGAGGGTGTGTTACTGGGACCCATTGGAAGGTAGGAAAATTTGCCGGGATATTGTGACCTAGATTTGGTTAGTAGCTGGTAGGGTAATGGAGAATTTATCCATCAGGATGCCTGTAAAACTCCCTGAAGGAGGACTGTAACTGGGTTGCTTTAAATTTCTAGCAGTCACAGGGCCAAAGCAAAAAAAAAAAAAAAAGGTAAAAGAAAACCAATAAGTGCACTGGAACCAAAAGGAGAAGCTTCCTACACACTGTGTTTTGTGGTAGCACTGACTTGTGCTGTCTGCTAACAAAGCCAAATGTTGTAGGAGCTATTCAGAAGAGAAATGTGTATATGTGTATGCATACCACTACTTCTTTATTCATTAACTTACTGATGGACACTTAGGTTGTTTCCATGTCTTGGCTTTTGTAAATAATGCTGCTGTGACAATGGGGGTGCAGGTATCTTTTTGCATTAGTGTTTTTGTTTCCTTCCGTATATTCTCAGAGGTGGAATTGCTAGGTCCTAACTATATCTTATTTTTTTAGTTTTTTTTTTTTTTTTGATTCTCCATGCTGTTTTCCATATTGGCTGCATGAATTTACAATCCTATCAGCAAGGATTCCCTTTCCTCCACAGCCATGCCAATAATTGTTCTCTTTTGGTAGAACCCACTCTTTTTCTTTTTTTTGCTTCATGTAGGCAACCCTTTTTCTTTTAAAAAAAATTTAAATTGAATTAGCCAACATGTAGTACATTCTTAGCTTCGGATGCAGCGTTCAATAATTTATAAATTGCATAGTAGCAATTCTAACAGGTGTGAAGGGATATTGTAGTTTTAATTTGCATTTCCCTAATGACTAGTGATGTTGAATGTCTTTTTTTTTTTAAGATTTTATTTTTTTATTCATAAGAGACACACAGAAGCAGAGACAGAAGCAGGCTCCCTTCAGGGAGCCTAATGTGGGACTGACTCCCAGGATCCTGGGATCATGCCCTGAGCCAAGGGCAGACCCTTAACCCCTGAGCTACCCAGGCATCCCTGTGGAATGTCTTTTCCCATGTGCTAGTTGGCCCTTTATATATCTTCTTAGGAGAAATGTCTATTCATGTTCTTTGCCATTTCTTAATGGACTTATTTGGTTTTTGCTATTGAATTTCATGAGTTATGTTTTGTATAGTGATCCCTTAGAAGATAAATGGTTTATAAATGCTTTTTTACCAGTTTGCAGGTAGTCTTTTCACTTTGTGGATAGTTTCTGCAGAGTGCAAAAGATTTTTAGTGTAGTCATACTACATTATTTATTTTTGACTTTGTTGCTTTTGCATTAGATGTTGTATAAAAAAAAATGATCCCCAAGACCCATGTTAAGGAAATTTGGTCCTATGCTTTATTTTTGGAATTTCATGTCTCACACTTAAGTCTTAATCCATTTTCGGTTAATATTTATAAGTGGTGTAAGATATGGGTCCAATTTCATTCTTTTACATGTGAATATTTAGTTACCCCAGCATCATTTATTGAAGAGATTGTCTTTTCTTCATACAGTATTCTTGTCTTTCCTGTCAAATATTTGTTGACTTTATGTGTTTGCCCTGTCAAATATTTGTTGACTTTATGTGTTTGGGTCTATTTTTTGGGTTTCTATTCTTTCCATTGATCTCTTGTCTATTTTTGTGCCAGTACCATAGTGTTTTGGTAACTAGAACTTTATAGAATGGCTGGAAATCAGGAAGAGTGATGCCTCCTGCTTTGTTCTTTTTTCCTCGGGATTTCTTTGCCTATTTGAGATCTCTTTTGGTTCCATATAAATTTTAGGAGTGTTTTCCTTCTGGGAAAAAAAAAGCCATTGGAATCTTGATAGGGATTTCATTGACTCTATAGATGGCTTTTGGTAGTATTGACATTTTAATAGTATTAATATTTTTTAATCCACAGTTTGTGTCTTCCTGGATTGCTTTTATCAATGCCTTCTCATTTTCAGGGTAGATAATCTTTCACTTTCTCAGTTAAACTTATTCCTAAGTATGTTACTGTTTTTGATGCAATTGTACAATGGGATAAGTTTCTTTTCAGAAAATCTGCTGTTGCTATGTAGAAATTCTTTTGACTTTTGTATGCTGATTTTGTGTCCTGTAACTTTATTGCATTTGTTCATTGGTGTAATAGGCTTTTGGTTGAGTTTTTAGGATTTTCTATATATAAAAACATGTCATCTTCAAACAGAGACCATACATTTTTTAAAAAAAATTCTGATGGCATTTATTTAGTTAGCTAGTTACTGATTGCTCTAGCTAGGACTTTTATTTCTATATTGCATAGGAGTGATGAGAGTGGGCACCTTATCTTGTTGCTGATCTTGGAAGAAAAACTTTCAACCTTTCACCATTGAGTGTGATACCAGCTATGGGCTTGGCATATATGGCCTTTATTATATTGAGGTATGTTACTTCCATACTTAATTTGTTAACTGTTTTTTCATGAATGTTGGATTTTGTCAAATGCTTTTTCTGTGTCTATTGAGATGATCATAGGATTCTTTTCTTTCATTCTATTAATGTGATGTATCACATTGATTGGTTTCCATATTTTGAACCATCCTTTCATCCCAAGGATAAATCCCACTTGAATATGGTGAATTATCCTTTTAATGATTCTTTTAATAGGCTGCTGAATTTTTTTTTAAATATTTTACTTAAGAGAGAAAGCACAAACCAAGTGAGGGGCAGAGGAGCCTGATGCAGGGCTCAATCTCAGAACCCTGAGATCATGAACTGAGCTGAAGGCTGATGCTTAACTGACTGAGCCACCTAGGTGCCCCATAGGCTACTGAATTTTTTGTTAGTACTTTGTTGAGAATTTTTGCATCTATAATCATTAGGATATTGGCCTATAGTTTTCTTTTCTTTCTAGTAGCATTCTTTTCTGATTTTGTTATCAGGATAATGCTAGCCTCCTAAAATGAGTTCGAGAGTGTTCCTTCATTATTAATTTTATGGCGAATTTGATAAGTATTGGTTTTAAATCTTAATTTAAATGTTTGGTAAAATTCACAGTGAATCCATCTGGTCCTGGACTTCTCTTCTCTGGGACTTTTTTTTTTTTTTTTTTTACTCAACATATATTTATTGAGCACTTTTTATATGCCAGTAATGAGCATTGAACAAAATGACAAAAAGTCTTTGCCCTAGGTGAGTTTATGTTTAAGAAGTGGAGGGATGCCTGGATGGCTCAGCAGTTGAGCATCTGCCTTTGGCTCAGGGCGTGATCCTGGAGTCCTGGGATTGAGTCCCACATTGGGCTTCCTGCATGGAGCCTGCTTCTCTCTCTTCCTGTTTTTCTGCCTCTCTGTGTGTGTGTCTCTCGTGAATAAATAAATAAAATCTTAAAAAAATTTAAGAAGTGGAATGTAGACTATTAAAGAAGTAAAATGTTTACAGTATGGAGAAAAACTAATCAAGTAATGATAATAGGGAGATACTCATGTGGGGAGGGAGGTTGCAACTTTAAAAAATTATTTATTTAAAAAATTCCACTAGTTAACATACAGTGTTATATTAGTTTCAAGTATACAATAAAGTGATTCAGGAATTCTATACATTACTTAGTGCTCATCATAATGAATGTACTCTTAATCCCCTTCACTCATTTCTCATATCTTCCCACATACCTCCCCTCTGTCAACCACCAGTTTGTTTTCTATATTTAAAAGTCTGTTTTAGGTATGTCTTTTTTTGTTTTGTTTCTTAAATTCCACATGTGAGTGAAATCATATGGGATTTGTCTTTCTCTGACTTATTTCATTTAGCATTATACCCTCATTCCATGTTGTTGCAAAAGGCAAGATTTCTTTCTTTTTTTTTTTTTTTATGGCTGGGTAATATTCTAGTGTGTGTGTGTGTGTGTGTGTGTGTGTGTGTCCACCACCTCTTCTTTTTTTAAGATTTTATTTATGAGAGAGAGAGAGAGAGAGAGACAGAGAGAGACAGAGACACAGCGACACAGGCAGAGGGAGAAGCAGGCTCCATGCGGGGAGCCCGATGTGGTACTCGATGGGACCCCAGGATCATGCCCTGGGCCAAAAGCGGCGCTAAACCGCTGAGCCCCCCAGGGATCCCCACCACCTCTTCTTATCCTTTCACCTATTGATGGATGCTTGAACTGCTTCAATAATTTGGCTATTAAAAATAATATTTCAGTAAACATAGGGATGCATGCATCTTTCAAATTAGTGTTTTCATACTCTTTGGATAAATACCCAGCAGTGGAATTACTGGATCATATAGAACTTCTATATTTAATTTTGTGAGGAAATCCCAAGTTGTTTACCACAATGGATGCACTTGAGTTTCCATTCCCCCCATTATTGCACAAAGGTTCCTTTTTCTTCATATACTTGCTAACATCTGTTTCCTGTGTTGTTAATTTTAGCCATTCTGACCCATGTGAGGTAATATCTCATTGGAGTTTTGATTTGCATTTCCCTGATGGTGAGTGATGTTGAGCTTCTTTTCATGTGTCTGTTGGCCATCTGCATATCATCTTTGGAGAAATGTTTGTTCATGTCTTCTGCCCATTTTTAAATTGGATTGGGTTTTTTTTTGGCATTCAGTGTAGAAGTTCTTTATATATTTTGGATATCCCTTATCAGATATGTCATTTGTAAATATTTTCTCTCATTCAGTAGGTTGTCTTTTGTTGATGGTTTCCTTTGCTATGCAAAACTTTTTATTTTGATGTAGTTGCAATAATTTATTTTTGTTCTTATTTCTCTTGCTTTAGAGACATATCTAGAAAAATGTTTCTGTGGCTGATATCAGATATGTTGTCTTCTGGGATTTTTATGGTTTCAAGTCTCCCAATTAGGTCCTTAGTCCATTTTGAGTTTATTTTTGTGTATGGTGTAGGTCCAATTTCATTCATTTGCTTGTAGCTGTCAAGTTTTCCCAGTACCTTTTGGTTAAGAGACTTTTTTCCATTGCATATTCCTGCCTCCTTTGTTGTAGATTAATTAACCTTATAACTGTGGGCTTATTTCTGGGCTCTCTGTTCTGTTCTATTGATCCATGTGCCTATTTTTGTGCCAGTACTATATGATTTTTATTTATACAGCTTTGCAATATAACTGGAAATCTGGGATTGTGCTACTTCCAGTTTTGTTTTTCTTTTTCAAGATTGCTTTGGCTCTTTGGAGTCTTTTGTGGGTCCATAAAAATTTTAGGATTATGTAGGTCTGTGAAAAGTGCTGTTGGTAGATGGAGATTTTATTAAATCTGTAGATTGCTTTGGGTACTATGGTCATTTTAATAATGTTTATTCCCCCTTGGGGCATTTTTAATTACTTATTCAATCATCTAACTAGTAAATGGTCTAGTTACATTTTCTAATTTTTCCTGATTGATTCTTGGTTAGTTGTACTTTTCAGATAATTTTTTTCATTTATTCTATGTTGTGTAGTATATTGGTATATTGTTAAGATCTTTGTATTTCTGCAGTATCACTTGTAATGTGCTTTTTTACATTTATAATTTTATTGATTTGCCTTTTTCTTAGTGTACCTAAGGGTTTATTTTTGCCTTTGCCTAAGGGTTTACTTATCTTTTCAAAGAATCAGCTCTTTGGCTATTCCTTTCTCTTGTTTTTCTATTCTCTATTTCATTTATGTTTACTTTCATTTTTATTTCTTCTAATTTTGGACTCAGTTCCACTTTTTCTGGTTCCTTAAGGCTTAGAGAGTTAGGTTACTTATTTAGGATCTTCTTTTGCTTCTTAATGTAGATGTTTATTGCTGTACACTTCCCTATTAGAATTGCTTTTATTATAGCCCACAAGTTCTGGTATGTTGTACTTTCATTTTTGTTTGTCTCAAAAAAATAAAAAATAAAAAAACCTTTTCTATTTCCCCTTTAACTATCAATTGATCAAATGGTTTTAAGGAGAGTGTTATTTAATTTGCATATGGTCATGAGTTTTCAAGCTTTCCTGTTGGGATTGATTTTTAATTTCATGCCATTGTAGTAAAAAAAGATATTTGGTGTAATTTCAGTCTTCCTGAGTTTGCTAAGACTTGTTTTGTGGCAAAGTTTATGGTCTGTTCTAAAAAGTATTCCCTGCCTGCTTGATAAAAATATCTGTTCTGCCATTGTTGAAGAGAATGTTCTATGTATGTGTTAGGTCTGTTTGGTCTGTAATGTTTTTTAGGTATACTGTTTCCTGATTGGTTTTCTGGATGATCCATCCATTGCATTACTGTCGATTTCTCCTTTGAGCTTTGTCAGTTTCTGCCTTATATATATTCAGGTATTCCAACGTTATGCACAAAATATTTACAATTGTTATTATCTTATTAAAGCATTGACTGTTTTCTCATTATATAATAACCTTCTTTATCTCATATCATTTTTATAATACATGTAATGTAAGTAAATTTAGTTACCATTTGCTTGAAACGTCTTTTTTCATCCCTTTATTCTGTGTGTCTTTGAGGGTAAAGTGAGTCTTTTTTAGGCACCATAATGTTGGGTATGGTTTTTAATCCATTTAGCCATTTTGTGGCTTTTAATTGAAGAAATCTGTTTACAACTAAAGTAATTATTTATAGATAAGGATTTACTATTGCCATTTTGTTCATTATTTTCTGGTTATTTTGTACAACTATTATTTCTTATTTAAACCTGTTACTTTTTTAGGGTGTGTTTTGATGTCTTTTGGTATCATTGTGCTTTGAGTTCCTATCTATGTTTTATGTAATTACTAAAGGATTTTCCTAGAAATTACAATGAGGCTTACATATAATATCTTAAACTTATAACACCTCATTTTAAACTGATACAACTTTGATAAAATTGATTACCTTTACACTTTTACTTCATCTCCTCCTTTTTGGTTATTGCTTTTACATTGTGTAATAACAGATTAACATAGTTATTTTTAGTACATTTTTTAAAACTTCCGCTAGAGTTTTAAGTGAATTAACTATCCCTGTTACCATATTGTAGAATATATGACTGTATGTTTACCATTACCACTGAGATTTTTGCTATCTTTTTATGTTTTTGTGATAATTATTGTTCCTTTACTTAAAGAACTTCCATTAGCATCTTTTGTAAGGTAGATATAGTGATAAAGAACTCCTTTACTGGTTATTTGCTCAGGGAAGGCTTTATCCTTGCTTTGTTTCAAGGTACAGTTTAGCCAGTACAGAATACTTGGTTGACAGTTATTTTCCTCCAATAGTTTGAGTGTGTCATCCCATTCCTTGATTAAATTTTTTTTTTGACTAAAATGTTTTTGTGAGAAATGTGTTAATAATCTTTTGGGTGTTCCCTTGTGTGTAACTTTTTTCTGTCACTGCTCTTAAAATTCTTTCTTTGTCTTTGACTTTTGGCAATTTGACTATAATGTGTCTCAGTGTAGCCCTATTCAGGTTCATCCTATTTGAGGTCCTCTGGACCTGATGACTCTGGATGTCCATTTTTTTCCCCTAGATTAGGGTACATTTCAGCCATTACTGGTCTCCTTCAGGAATTCCTATAATGCAAATGTCATTCCTTTTGATTGTGATTCATAATTCCCATAGGATTTTTCACTCTCTGTCATTCTTTTTTCATTTTGCTCCTCTAGATTATTTTCTGTGACTTCTCTTTCAAATTACCGATTCCCTCTTCTGCATGGTTGAGTCTACTTTTGACATTTTCTGTTGAATTCTTCAGTTTACTTATTTTTCAAATCTAAGAATTATATTTGGATTTGTTTTTGATGGTTGCTCTTTCAAAGTTCTCATTTTTATTATTCATTATTTTCCTAATTTCATTTACTTTTCTGTGTGTGTCTGTGTTTGTGTGATTTGTAGTTCACTAACTTCCTAAAGGGTGTTCACTTTGAATTCTTTCTGACAGTTCCTAGATCTCCATTTATTAAGGTTTAGTTTTTGGATCTTTAAGAGTTTATTTTGGTGGTGTCCTATTTACCTGATTTTTTTTTTTTTGTGATCCTTGATTCCTCATGTTGGCATCTGTGCATTTAAGTAATTGGACTCCATTTCCAGACTTGGCAAGTTTGCTTTGGCAGAGACACTTCTTCACCATTCAGCTCAGTTTCAGTTTCTGGGCATTTGCTGGTAATTTCTTTGGGCAAATGGGGCCTGCTATTGTGGTCTTATCTTGGATGAGGCCATGCTTCATACTTTAAGGTCAGGGATAGGAGATGTTCCAGTGACTGAGAGAGTTGTATAGGACTGCCAGCTTGGTTCCCTCCCTAAGAAAAGCTATAGGATGGGCTTTGCAGTTGCCTGGCTTCTCTCCAATTGCTTGGATTCTCTCCTAATCTGGTTAGGCTTCCTAGATAGTCTGGACTGGCTACTATATTCAGTAGTAGATAAGACTATGAATTAGTTTCCCTTCCCTGGCAGGACAGCAGATAGAACCAAGGTCTGTATAGCTCATTGTTGGTGGACCTGAATCAGTGTAGTGTCTGCACTGAGTTGCTTGGTCAGATGAGGCCACTGGTTTTCCTCTGCAGATTGGGGAAGCCACAGGCTATGCTCTTTGTTCAAATGCCACTGTAGGTAGGGCTGTTGGATGGGCTACAGAGCTTTCCTTGTGCTTTGGTTAGATTCTCTGGTTGGACAGACTGATGGCATTCAACAATGAGCAGGGTTATGAATTAGATTCCCTGTCTGGGTGCAGTGGGAGAAGCAGTTAAAGCTGCTATTGTTCTTTGTTTGTTGTTTCAACTCAGGCTGATCTATTCCCCAAGTTCCCTGACCAAACACGACCGCTGTACAAACTTCAGTTCTACCAGCTTCTCAGCTTGACTGCTATTGGGTCACAAAGCCTTCAGGAGTTTTCTCCAGCCCTTCTTGTCAAATGGGGCTAGAAGATACTTTCCACAGTCGAGGAAGGGAGCTGTGATTCAGTTCCCTGCCTGGGCTTAGGCAAACTTGGCTCTATGGTCAACAGTATTCATTTGATCAGAATAAATAAGATCTATATTCTGTTAATTCCCTGGTCAGAGTATATATCCATCTTGGTTCTGATAATGAGGAAAGCCGCTGGTTGGTATTATTACTTGGACACTGCAAGTATGAACTCGGTCTGCCAAGGTTGTATGCTAGTTGTTGCAAACCTCTCTCCTATTCTTTGTCACAGTTAGAATCCCAGTGTTTCAACCTTATAGTTTTTCAGCAATCCCTGTGTAGGCATGAGATCAGAGTAGGGGCTCCCACAAAGCAGCCACAGTGCTGAGTTGGGGGGCTGGCTATTCCCCCCGTGCTCTCTTTTCCCACTGGAAGAATTGGAGGCTCAGTTTGAGACCTCAGGTTGGTGCTGAAATGGTCTGGATTTGGGGGGAGAAGTACAGCCAGCGTGTGGCCCCTTCTCTTCCTATGCAGTTTGTCTTGGCCTCTGAGGTGTGGGGAGTACCTCACCATCATGTTCTAGGGTTCTTTCAATGTTGTCTTGCTCTTGAATAGTTGTTCACTTGTCTTGGGAGGGGAGTGAAGTCAGGAATATCCTATGTTGCCATCTTGGTGATGTCATTCTTCATGTTCTTTTTCTTAAATAAAAAGAATATCCTTTTCCTTTAGTAATTATTTATTTAATCACATTACATTTAATAAGATAGTTAAAAAGAGGATAGGAGACCATGATTTGGCAATGGACCCATGATCATAGTGAATTGAGTTAGAAAATTAGTAAATGAGCTCCAGATTTCTAGAGTATTTATTTTTATTTCTTTGTCTGATTTTTTTTTTTTTGCAGAGTTAATGTTATACTGTGGATCTGTTTTATTTATATAAATTGTTTTTTTACCCCATTTTTATGAATCTATGTGTTAAAAAAATTCTGACACTGAGTTGAGATGAGGAAAAGACAAAGAGTTCAGGAGAATAAGAGTAGGGGTCTTTGTTTTGCAGCAAAGGGAGAGAAGCTCATGGATTTTAGGCTGAGAGTCTGGCGGTGGACTAACATATCAGTTTCTCCACAGAGAACCTTAATAGCTTGACAAAATAGGCGTTTCCTATGAGGAGAAAAACACAATACCACCCTGAGGATTTCTATTCATAAACATAAATCCTCCTTAAAAGGAATACTGGCAATCTAGAATTTCAGATATTTAATATGTTTAATGGAATTTATCCTAATTTTCTCATTTTTGTAAGCATCTGTAACCCAACTCGATTTCTCTTTCTTTTAGATGAGACTATTACTTACCTCCAAAGAGTTATTAAATTTACCATGGATTTAGGTTTTGGGTGCTTCTAAAATATCTCCAAACTTTTTAGGAAAGAAAATACCAAACATATGTTTTAACACAATTTTGGCAAGAAAAAAAGTTAATTTTTTTTCAAAAATTGGGGATTTCAAAACTAGAGGTTATAGCAATTTGCAGATTATTGAGAATCTTGATTATTTAATTGAATGTTTCCTTATTTAAAATACTAAACTACAACTACTTTAATTCAACCTAAGTGTATTTTATGAAACCTATCTTCCTGCCACCTTGCTCCCCACCCATTTTTTTTCCCTTAAGGGTCACTGTGTTAAAAAACAGTCATACCAACAAAGTAGAAATGTTCTAGTTTGTCTGTGCTTAAAGTGCATTTTGAAATTTGCTTTTACTCCTCTCATGGTCACGAAGATACTCTTCAGAAGTTTCTATTTTTGTGAAAAAATATAAGCTTTCTCAGACTAAAATACACTGAGCTTGATTTAGTTCCAGAAAATAACCTATATACTGGAAAATGAAGATTTCATACATCAAATAGCAGCAGTGGTGCATTTTCTCAAGTCTACGTTGTGTAAACAGGACATTTTTACATTATTTTGTTCTATTCTCCATGGTATAATGTAGATGAGAAAGCCAAAGTTTTCATAAACAACTCTGTACACAGTAAAGATATTTTAATATTCCCAAACAATATTTTTGATCACTGTAATTTATTTCTGCCTGCAAACTGTTGAGTCATGTCCTTTTTTTGAGATCTAAACTATTTCTCATTTTCTACTTTATCTGTTCATGGGAAAACCACATAAGTCAATACTTAGTGTTTGAATTCAGTAAAGGCTAAGCAATATAGGGAAAAAGAGTGATTTATTATTTTTATGATGTTCATTTTCAAATTTAAAATTCTAATTGTAGCTTTTCCTCAAACTACTATATCTGCTAAATATAGGAATGTTGGTTGGCATTTCTGTAGCTGAGATCTAAAAGAGAGTCTTGAATGAGTTTGTGTGTTGGTGCTTTGCAAGCCAGCTCCAGTAGTAACTGTATTCATGTTTTCATTAATTCATTACCCTCTGGTAGTAATTGTTGTACTCTGCATTGAGATTTAGGAATTTCTGTCATCCCATATATGCTTTGGGAGAAAGCTTGAATTGCCCATCACTTATGTTTTTTTGCTGTGAATATATTGAGCATGTGGATGTGTGTGTGTGTGTGTGTGTGTGTGTGTGCATGCATCTTGGTCTTCTATTTAGGGCTGTGCTTTTTCTGCATATATTCTGAAAAAATGTTTCAAGAAAGTATTTTTTTGTGTGTGAGATTTGGCATTTTTAAACTTCATTATAGATTTAAAGTCTTCCTAAAATAGAAGATGGGGAATGAAGTGACTATTTTCTTTTACAGTTTATGTGCTCTTATCTATAAGCCTAACTGCAGAATAAACCTAAATTTGTTAATTATCGAGTATCTTATTTTTTTATTAAGTGCATATTCATAAATAAGTCCTTGTAGAAAGAAGGGTATCTAGTTGCTTTCTTCTCAGTAAACTGGATTTTCATTGTTGTCTTCATATTGTCCTCAAGTTATAATTTAGACACTGTTTTGCAGTGAACAAACACAGTCCCTTGACAGAAGTGATTGTAAAAGACTGGAATGAGAAGTTGTTGAGGTAAAACAACTCATTTTATGTCATCATTACTGTGACATAAAACCAAGAAATGGAGAAAAAGTCCATTCCTTCCCATTTATGGAGTCACTGATCACTGGGGGAAAATATATATTTTTTGTAGACAAGTAAAATCTGATAAATAACCCATGGTATCTTGAAGAATCTTTGCTGTAGATAATTATGTTGCTAGATTAGAGAAATTCAGGTCAGTAGAAATAAATAATAAAACATAAAGTATATAATATGGAGTCAAGACAAAAAATAAAAGATTTTTCTTATTTGAAAATTCTATTGAGAATAAGATCCGTATTTAATAAGAAAGTATTTTTCTATGATTATTCAAGATTAAATTTCAATAAGTTACATTATTAAGGATGTCTATGGAGAGAGTAGGTTTTTTTTCCTGTGTCTTTACTTTGAGCTCCTTTGGATTTTATTTTTCTGCAAGATCATTGTTCTTCACTCTAAAAATTATAAATTAGAACTATAAGGGGCATTTTTTGTTTTTGTTTTTGCTTGTATGTCAGAACTTCTCAAATCTTTTTCTTTCTCCCATAAGGATCCCTCTGGTCCATTTTGTTTCTATTTTCATACTAGCAGTGAGTATGAAAAGTATAAGAAGAGACAATGATCCTCCCCTAGTCAACACCAAGTTTTCTTAGCAGCCCATGTCTCCTTGCCTTGCAGAACTTTACCATGTAGATAGTGAAATTTACATTTACGTTCAGTGTTGATAGAAACTTCTCTGTTTGGGATAAAGATTTAAAGATACCTGAAATCTATACCTGGGGTATAGATTTAAAGATGCCTGAAGATACCGTATGATAACAATATAAATACCACAGTCATAAAGCACTTATTTTGTACCTGACATTCTTTGAAATGTATTTATATGTATTAACTAACTTACAGTTCAGAAAAGTAAGGTGTAAAGAGAATGCATGTCATGGCTACTTTTACACAGTTACTTCAGGGTAGAGGTAGTAGGGTGAAATGGATCTTAGGGTTGGTTGACAAGTCACTAAGTCTTCCAGAGCAATTAAATTTGTAAGGTTCTCCAATAATATAACCCTCTTCACACCCATGGGCAGTTAAAAGGAAGTTTTAAAATAGGCTACTATTTCTTAATTTCCAGTGACTCTGTTTTAAGAGTGTTTGAGCATTTCCATCATTTTGCTAGGTTTGTATGGTAGACGTAGGAGTTTTTCCTTTAGGGACAAATAATCTAGTAAGGGAATCTAAATACAAGTGCATAAAAGAAGGCATAATAATCTATTGCCCATAAAATATAGTTGTTAAGAATAACTATTTAATACCTACTAATAGAAAGTGTGCAGAGGATGCAAAGATGTTAGTATACTTGCCCTGCTGTGGAATAGTTTACAGTTTAGATGAGAGGATGAAAAATACACACAAAATTGTAATGAATAGAAAAAGCTGATTTGGCTCTATTGATAATAAGGGATGGTCTAGATCGGAATCTTTAGGAGTCAAAGATAAGGAACACAAGAGGGGCATTAATGAAGACTTTGGGGGCAGCCCTGATGGCTCAATGGTTTGGCACCTGCCTTCAGCCCAGGGCCTGATCCTGGAGACCCAGGATCGAGTCCCACGTCGGGCTCCCTGCATGGAGCCTGCTTCTCCCTCTGCCTTTCTCTCTCTGTGTCTCTCTGTCTCTCATGAATAAATAAATAAAATCTTAAAAAAAAAGAAAACTTTGGGAATAAAGACATTTCTTGACTGCATTTGGAAATTCCATAGAGCTCAGGAGAAGTTGGCTGGAAGCATGGTTTTCAGTTGTGGAAATGAATTGTTGCTAAAAGTGAGAGTGAG
The DNA here is from genome assembly GCF_905146905.1 of Nyctereutes procyonoides. Classification (NCBI taxonomy): domain Eukaryota; kingdom Metazoa; phylum Chordata; class Mammalia; order Carnivora; family Canidae; genus Nyctereutes; species Nyctereutes procyonoides. Next base: position 74,576,887 of record NW_026575052.1, on the reverse strand, counting down.
GCAGGTTGGCTAGAGAGGGTCTACCTGGGGAGATAATTTTATATCAGATAAAAGAGTGGGTACTTCGGGAGGACACCTGGAGGGATAGGATAGTAATAGGAAGCAGGTGTTATATAACATTTGTCTTAAGGATCACTCCATTCATTCATTAATATTTGTCAGGCACTATACTTGATTCTATAGATGTTTACAGAGTGAACAAGACATACGTGGTTCCTCCCTTCATAGAGATTTCAGTCTAGTGGGGAGAACTATGTTACACTCATATATACATAATTCCGACCTTGATGAGCAGTATATGAGTTACACAGTAGCCTGTGAAATTTACAGATTGGCTAAATGATTAGCACTAGTGTGGTGAGAGCAGGATGTAAACATGCATTAACCTCTCCCTTTTTTTCTTTAAGATTCTTTTTTTTTTAGAATAGTTTTAGGTTCACAGAAAAATTGAAGGGAACAGTGATTTCCTTTATAGCCCCTGTCCTGATCCTTGCATAACTTCCCATTATCTACACCCCTAACCAGACTGAGACATTTGTTACACCTGATGAACCTACTCTGACACATCATGATCATCTAAAGTCCATGATGTACCTTAGGGTTCACTCTTGGTGTACATTGTATAGCTTTAGACAAATGCGCAACAACATGTATCCAGCATTATAGTATCACATAGATTATGTGCACTGCCCTAAAGATCCTCTGCGCTCTGACTGTTCATCCCTGTCCTGCCCCTAAATATTGGCAACCACTTCTCTTTTCACTATCTACATAGTCTTCATGGCCTTTTCTAGAATGTTATATAGTTGGAATCATACAATTTAAAGCATTTTCAGATTGTCTTTTTTCACTTAGTAATATGCATTTGTTTCCTGCATGTTTTTTCACGTCTTGTAAGTTCATTACTTTTTAGTGTTGAATAGTACATTGTCCAATATTCCATATGAATAAAGCAGTTGTAAACATCCATGTGCAGATTTTCGTGTGGACATAAGCTTTTAATTCTTTTGAGTAAATTCCAAGGAGCATTACTGCTGGATCATATTATAAGTATATATTTTGTTTTATAAAAACCTGCCAAAATGTCTTCTAGAATGGTTGTAGTGTTTTTGTTTTCTCACCAGCAATGAATGAGAGTTCCTGTCGCTTCACATCCTTACCATCATTTGGTATTGTCAGTGTTCTGGATTTTAGCCATTCTAATAGATGTTTAGTGGTATCTTGCTTTAACTTGCATTTCCTTGATGACATATGATGTGGAGCATCTTTTCACATGCTTATTTGCCTATATATATATGTATATAATACATATATATATGTATAATTTTTGGTAAAGTGTCTCTTCTGGTCTTTGGCCTATTTTTTAATCAGGTAGTTGTATATATATATATATATATATATATATATATATGGTTTTATTATGAAAACAAAACAAATGCCCCAGGAGAAGGGTCCTTGATTACCAGAAACATCAAAGAGTACCTTCTACCATTTTTATTCTGTTGTGTTGAGGCCAGCATTGCAATAAAGAAGCTAAATAGTTTCGGACTCATGTTCAGTAACTGACATTTACAGGAATATACTAGAAATGGCACTAGAAAGCTTTTAAGAAAAAGTTACGGTAAACTTGCATGCACATCATACAGAAAAGTAACATTTAAAATATAAAAAAGAAAACTTCCGGAAGCGTTATGCCAGTCCTGGGGACCAGGTTACACTGGGCGGACGCATCCTTCTCTGGGTGGGGTGTTTCCCAGAGGGTTGTCACAGACGTGGTTGTGGCAGAACACAAACAGAAACAAAAAGAAGACATCTCTTCCAGTTTGTAAGCCAGATGACGCGCCCCAGCACGAGCAGGGGTCTCTGCCCCCACCCCGGGCCTCCAGGGCTCCCGTGAGGCCCACCTACTAAACACACGGTCCCTTCCCCTCGAGAGGAGGCCGTGGGGGGCTGCCCTCAGGTTCTCCGTGCCCCAGCAGTCCGGCCTGTCTGACTGCGTCTCCCCAACACGCGGAAACGCGGAGACGGCAAACATCCACAGGCTGACCTCGAGGGGGCCGAGGACATCTCTGAAGAGAAACCGGCTTTGAAGCCTGCACGGAAAGCCTCAAGAAGCCACAGCACCATCGAGCTACACTGCTCAGAATGGATGGCAGCCCTCTGTGCCAGGGCGGCCAGCGGCCTCCTCCCGGGGCGAGGGACAGAGGTGTTCCAGAACCCGTGTGTCCCGCGCAGCCAGCGGGTGACCAAGTGCTCTGAAATGCTTCCACTGTGCCGGGGGCGAGGACCACACGCTCCCCACCAACCTAAGGGCTCACACAGGCCACCGCCCCCGCTAGGCCTGCAGCTGGACAGGTGCTCCACGGGAGCCCCCCGCGCCCCCCAGGCACCCTCTGCTCAGGGAGGTGCGCTCGCTGCACGTTGCCAGAGAGATCCTGCTGTAAGACCATCCGTCGTGTCATGCATTAATTCCTTAAAGTCCTAGTTTAAATATTCCATTACTGATCTGCTTAGAAAACACCTTTGAAACACAAGGGTAACTCTAAAAAATGTTAAGTTGGGATCCCTGGGTGGTGCAGCGGTTTGGCGCCTGCCTTTGGCCCAGGGCGCGATCCTGGAGACCCGGGATCGAATCCCATGTCGGGCTCCCGGTGCATGGAGCCTGCTTCTCCCTCTGCCTGTGTCTCTGCCTCTCTCTCTCTCTGTGTGTGTGTGACTATCATAAATAAAAAATAAATAAATAAATAAATAAATAAATAAATAAATAAATAAATAAATAATGTTAAGTTGAAAATCCACATATATTTTTATTATAAACAAAACTTAATGAAAAGTTTAACAAACTGGCTCAACACTCACCAAGCGTCAGAATCACCAGCAGTAAGAAACATGGTAACCCGCCACCCGCTGCTTCATCGGTTCCATGTCCGGCAAGGGCATCTGTGATCCTAAGGGCCGGTGGAACCTGAATCCACTTTAGGATTTTTATAGACTGCCCCCCTACTAGGATATTGATGACCCGAACCTCCCACCCACTCCAACCACCTGGAAACTCACCACCGGACCACAGGCCAGGCCACCCGCAGCTCCGCCCCCAGCACCCACTTCCAGGAAGTCCTCACAGGGAGTCTGGGACAGTGCCCTGTTATTTCTGGGCTAATGGGAAAACGCTCAAGCAGGGAGCCCAGCGTGGTCTTCAGGGAGCAAACCCTCCTGTGGCCAGAGGCTCTTCCACCCCCGGGAGAGTCTGGCCAGGCCACTGTCGGCTGCACTGGAAGGCTGCACAGGGCCGCAGGGCCCCTGCCCTGGGGGTTGGGAGGTTAGGGGCACCCCTTTGGGGGTCCTGGACGGCCGACCCCTGGCACTCTCGGCCGAAGCCACAGTGCTCCAAGCTCAGGCAAGAAGTGCGGGGTGTCCTTGCGCTCAAAGGCCGCAGGGCAGCCTCTGGAAAAAATAAAACAAACATAACCTTCTGTTAAACTCTGTATATTATTATTACTATTATTATTAATTATTTACAATAGAAAGTTAAAAATCAAGGCTTAGATTTACTATGCATTTTTTTCTCTCAGATTACAAAGTTTATATTATATAACTGGGGTTCCCTAAATTGATTTCTTTTAAAACAGTCCTAAAGAGACCAGAAGTGAGTACAAAAAAACTCAACACACAAAATGTGAAGACCGAGAATGCGCTGCGGCTGGAAGTTGTCTACACCCACAAGTCTCCCAATTCTGCATATGGGCACGGAGGGCACACAGAGCCCTGTGGGGCAGGGCTGGGGAGGGCGAGCGTGCAGACGAGACAGCACCGCACAGGCGGCGGGACGCCAGCACCTGGAGGCCACGGGTCCGCCATCGGAGCAGGGGCTGGGGCTCTCCTCCCCAGAGGAGAAGGCCTGCTTTTATTTATTTATTTATTTATCTATTTATCTATTTATCTATTTATTTATCTATTTGTTTATTTATTTATTTATTTATTTAATCTCTTTCTCTCTTTCTTTCTCTTTCTTTTTCTTTCTCTTTCTTTTTCTTTCTCTTCTTTCTTTCTCTTTCTTTCTTTCTTTCTTTCTTTTTTTAATGCATTTCTTTTGCAGTTTCTTTTTTTTTTTAAGCCACCAATGATGTCAATAAATAAAGTGTTCATATATACACGAGACTGGGAGAAGGGCCCTGAGTGTGCAGCAGCGGCAGCTCACGAGTTGGGGACACACATGGGGCTGGACTTTCGTAGAAAATTGCTGAACCTTACAAAAAAGTCTCCTTTAGGTTTTTTTTTAATCTTTTTTTTTTTTTTCCAGTTGAGGTAAAAGTTTCAGTGTATGGAAAGCTGCGCGTGGCACAGGCGGCCCCCGTATTCCCTCCCAGAGCTCCCGACGCCCCTCCCTCGGTGCCCATCAGCCTCTCTCCACCCCTGCAGAAGCCTGGATTGGAGCCCGCAGCACCTCCACAGTCCCCTCACCCTGCAGCAAGAGGTGACCCCAGCCGCGGGGCTGAGCTGAGGGGACAGAGACATCGCCTGTTTGCAAAGCTGACAGCCTGTGGTGCAGTACCATCTCAGAGACACTTCCTTTCAAACAATGCTTTCTGGAGCTACAGACCAGGTTGGGCATAAGAAAGGGGTTTTGCAAGAAACTTCAGATCACATCTGACATGTTTTTTTTTTTTTAATTTTTATTTATTTATGATAGTCACACACACACAGAGAGAGAGAGAGAGAGAGAGAGAGAGAGAGAGAGAGAGGCAGAGACACAGGCAGAGGGAGAAGCAGGCTCCATGCACCGGGAGCCCGACGTGGGATTCGATCCCGGGTCTCCAGGATCGCGCCCTGGGCCAAAGGCAGGCGCTAAACCTCTGCGCCACCCAGGGATCCCCTGACATGTTTTTCTACGGTCATCAGGTCAGCGTTTGAAGTTGCCGCCTCCAAGGAACTCAACTCAGTTACGCAGGGAAGGCTTTATGCGGGTTCACACCTTCTCATAAAGCCTCACGTGCACACGAGAAAGATCTTTGACCTATTAAAGCAAAAACTGGAAGATACCGTAACACCGAGTTTAGAAGAAAACCTGCACGCCGCGGACCCAGAGTAGTATAGCAACCAGGGAAAGGAACACTGCAGAGTTTGGGCGTGCGCGACATCGCTGGTTTTGTCCTGCTCTGCGAGTCCAGCGCTCATTCTGAGTCACTGCAGTCGGAGCTGGATCCGCTGGAACTGCTGCTCCGGGACCCGGAGGAGCTGCTGCCGCTGAGCCGGGGCGGCCCTCCCGAGGGCGCAGAGCCCGCTTTCTCTTTCTTGGCAGGCTTCTTGTTGTTCAGCTGTCCACGGACGTCCTGCAGCCGCGCCTCTAACTCCTTCCTTTCCTGAGCTAACTCCTCCTTGGACGTGGCCGCCTGCTTCTTCCCGCTTGCGGAGAGCGGCTTCCTTTGCTTTTTCTGTAAACGAGACTTGACGGATCTCTCTAGCTCCCGCAAAGTGGTGGGTTTCAGAGTCTCAAAGTCAATCTCTATCTCATCAGGATCGGAGTCCCTGAGCGAGGGCTCCCGGGACTGGATGATGTGGACCACGCAGCCCAGTTTCTCCCGGGCAGCCGGTTGGTGTCTAGGCTGAGCTGGCGCTTCTCGTCATAGCTCATGGGCGGGCCTTCTTCCTCCTCTTCCGAGTCGTAGGAGGCTGATGCCTGCTTGCCACCCTTCTTCGGCTGCTTGCTGGCCGTGGCTGTGCTGCTGGCCTTCTTGGTGGGAGCCTTCTTCGGTTGGGCCTGCTTGGAGGTGGGGCCACCTTGGCCTTCTTCTCGTCCTCAGACTGCCTCGTGCCTCTCCTTGTCCTTGTCTTTGTCCTGGTCCTCCTCCTCCTTCTTCTTCTCCTTCTCCTTCTTCCTCTTTGGCTTGTTCTCTGGGGCCTGCGACGGGGCGCCTGCCTAGCTGATGGTGCACAGCCTTCAGCTGCTCCTGCAGCTCCGCCAGCCTGGTGGCCCGCTCCTCCCCCGAGTCCGAGGAGCTCTCCCCGCTGCTGAGGCTGCTCTCGGCGCCCCTGCTCAGCACGGGGGCTGCGGGGGCAGGCAGGGCCGGCGCCTCCACCAGCTCACCCGGCATCTTAGCAAACCAAACCGCATCTCAAACACGTCCTGGAGCTTCCTGGCCATGGCCACCACCTCGTGGTCTGGGGGGTTGTATTTGTAACAGTTGGAGAACATTAACCGGATGCCCGCAGCGAAGCCCTGCACGTCTGGGTACTCGCGACTGTCCATCTTCTTCTTGGCAGTGCTGAGGTCCATCGGGTGCTTGATGGTGTCTGGTAGGCGCAGCTCCAGGGCCTCGGCGTCCACCGGCCTGTAGAAGGGCCAGGCGCAGGCCGCATGCTTCTTGGACGGCATTTCCTTGAGGATGCTGTCACTGCCGCGAGTGCTCCGACCGCTTGCCCTTCTTGCCCGCATGCCGAGGCACCTCGCCGTCCTCTAGATCCGTCTAGGGCGGTTTGATGGGGGCGGCCCCCACTCCCTCGCCGAGCCACCGCCTTGGCCTGCTTGGGGTCTGACAATGGCGGGGGCGATTCGCTCCGGCTCGCGGTGAAGGCGGATGCAGTGGGCGTCGTGGTGGCTGCTTTCGGCTTTACACCCTTTTTCTTGGCGACAGGCGGTGTGGGAGGGACCACAGGGATGATGGGCGTCGAGGGAGGAGGTGGGGCGGCGGCGGGGGAACAGGGACCGATGTGATGTTTGCAGTAATGGTTGGCACAGAGGTGGCAGCAATGACAGGCGTCTGGAGACAGTGACGGGGGACGCTCTGGAAGGGGGTTGCTGGGGAGACAGAGGACACGGCCACCACTTGCTGCGTACCTGCACTCTGGGTTCCTGCAGCCGGTTTCTGGCCTTTGCCCTTCGGAGCAGG